>NC_143146.1:46526833-47149166 GCF_059928025.1 Delphinapterus leucas | reverse complement strand
TTACCACCCCTATTAATAAGTATGTTATTTGGGAATTAATAATACCTACTGCCTAAGGTCTTTGTGAGGCATAAATGAGTTAGTACATACAAAATGGTCAGAAAAGTATCTCATACAAAGAGAGTACTCAGACAAATTAGAGAATATTCCAGTAAGAATTCAATAAATGTTCAATAGATAAATAAATGACTGAGACACTCAGCAGAGGGTTTGGTGGTTTGCATCCCAGTGTTCTGTAAGCACAGAAAACTAAATATGAGCACAGCAGACCTCAGATTCCAGGCTAAGGGGGAGGCAACTGCTACTATGATGCCAGTTAGGAACCTCGGTGGTCCAAAGACCACATTCCTGGGTTTTGCAGATCAATTTGAGATTAAAAAATCACATTAATTGTGAGATCTCTTTTTTGGCTTCTTGTTATTTCCGTTGGGGATGATTCATTTGCACGTTCTTCTTTGCTTGCTCACTTCTTTGAAACCTTTGAGTATAGACACATACAGGGCAAGAACTATATGCACACAGTGGAAACTCAACTTCTAGCTGAGTTCCTTAGGTAACTGATGATGATAAGATGATCAAACGATGACAGTGAAGATGCTAATAAACAGTTTCTTCTCTTCCCCACCTATATTACCTAAGCTTGCCAAAAGAAGCCTCTAATCCCTGTAACCTTAAGGAAGATTTTACATAAAAACACAGTTGTGGACTTCGCTGGTGGCGCAGTGGTTGAGAGTCCGCCTGCTGATGCAGGGGACACGGGTTCGTGCCCCGGTCCGGGAAGATCCCACATGCTGCGGAGCGGCTGGGCCCGTGAGCCATGGCCGCTGAGCCTGCACGTCCGGAGCCTGCGCTCCGCAATGGGAGAGGCCACAGCAGTGAGAGGCCCGCGAACCCCACCCCCCCCCAAAAAAACAAACAAAAAAAACACAATTGTTTTGCAGGGTCCCAGGTGGCAGATCCTGTCTCTGTCTGAGTCACTGAAATTTATGCTGCAAAAGGATGTCTCTGTGCTCTTCCACATCAACCTCCAAGACACACCTGAACCTCCATTAATGCTCTGTCATTGTTATTTATCTAAACTAGGCCTGCAAGCTGTTTATGTGATTAGTATCCTCCACCATTTTTGGGCAGTGAGCTTCTCAAGTTCCAAGTTTACCTCTTTCCAGTTGAAAGAAGGTCATTCTGTGTACCTGGATTTGGGGGAAAAAAACAAAGGGCTGGATGGAGGGAACTTCCTTTGTACTACTATGAGATATGATTTAAAAAATACTTAATGTTCCCAAAACCTTTCACTGGGGCAGGATGCAGCCACAACTTTCAACATGAAGACCGCAGAACACTGCCAATAATGGAGAAACATATTTCACTTCAGTAATTACAGCCAGGAAAGTATGTTATTTTTAAGAGAAACTAGCTATTACATTTTAGATATTTTTATTCTTTTTACACTTTACGGTTCTAGGATTCAGAAAGGATCGTGTTATACAATTAAATTCTCTCTATAAATACACAAAGCAAATATAAGATGTTTAGTATGGTGCCTGGCACAGAATAATATAATACATGGTCATCATTGCTGTTGTTATTCTCATCATTTTGATCATTATCTCCCATAGTCTACTAGGGATATGACCAGGAAAGAGAGCCAATCATAACTTTATCTTCTACTTAGGTGATATAAATACAGACAGATACAGATGAAGGTCTTTTGCAGTCATCACATCACATTCACACAGTAGCCCTGTGAGGTAGGAAAGGTAACATAATTATCCTAATTTTACGTATAAGGAAGGTGGCCCCGAAAGCAGATCAAAACCCCCGCCACCTGCGGCAGTCAGTGGAAGGTTTGAGCATGCAATTCTGCTTTTCAGACTCCTAGCTTCTTACTTTTTCTCTTTGAGGTTGAGAGGAGGGTGCAAAGGAGACCGGGAGACAGAGATGTGAGAGAGGTCAGGGGATGAGAGATAGTTATAAGGATGTTGTTTCCCAGGTTACATCTGTCCCTCAACCAATACAAGGTATAGAGTTGTCAATTGATTTCATTAGTGAGCGTAGCTTATGAAATTTCTCTCTTTACTTTGTTATCATCCCCATAAACTGATTGTAAATAGACATTAGCCTACTTTCATGGTTTGTTGCTTCTTGTACTAGCATGAAAAGTCAGAACACAGCACTATATCCTACAAAGGCTCAAACTTCTCTTTGAATTTATAATACTTGTTCTAAAGGAGAAGTGAGATTCTGACAATCATGGGTTGATTCCCCATCATGCTCCCTGGCTTCTTGGCTTGATAAGCTAGACCTTCAACAGTGCCAAGCATATGCTGACTGCCCTGGCTCACCCAAGGTATGCTGGAGGCCTTAGGAGACCATATGTTAGGCATCTGACATATGTTTAAAAAGGAGCTGGTCATATTTCTGAAGAGGTTTTCTATAATGTAGCTTCAGCGCTGCTAGAACTAGCCCTGTAGCTCACCATGTTTAATTCATGTTTAATTACATTTGAATCCATGAACTTCCCCACGAAGTCTTCACAATTGCACTCCCGCCGTAGTAGTCTTAGTTGCTGAATTTTTCTGTGGTTTCAGCACAAATGTCAGTGCCTTGTGAAGTTTCACAGTTATGCTATTCACTGTCATTTCTCAACCAGCCACGAATCAGCATAATTTGCTGATAGCTGCACAATTATGAAAATACTGTCAAGTAGACATCACCCATGTGAACCTAGTGCTAAGCATTATTGTAATGAACTGAGGGAAAAGCCATGAAATTCCCAGCCAGCCTGAACTTAACAGAACGCGCAGTCATTTAACTTAAGTGAAAGTGTTAGCAATGAGTGTTTCCACCTCAGCAACAGAAATCCCACACAAATTAGAGCTGCTTAGGGAAGGACTGCCTTCTGGGTTGCCTTTCACACAGAGATGAAAAAGCGACCAGATTTACCCTGGCATTTCATATGCATTCAGCCTCCCTCTCCAGGTACCATTTGATAATCTCCTACTACCACGTTTAAATCAAGTCCTACAAAGTTCTGTATCAGAAAGTCGTGGAATCACAGCTGAAAGAAACTTCCAAGGTGACCTAATCCTTCACATTCATTTCACAGATGAGAAACTCAGACCCAGACTCCCAATATTACAGCTGTATAGCAGTAGCCTGGACCTGGAACTCAGGTTTTCTGACACCCTACCCAAGAAATAGTTTTAGACATGTACTAGAGCACATCTCAGAAATGGTAGCTGAGCGTTACGAGTGAAGACTGAAGCTTTGTTCCAACCTGAGCAATGGAACACCAAGGGTTCAAACTTGGTCTTCTTCTCCACTCAGATCGACCAACCCTACTACTCTGGCTTTATGCCTGAAAACCTCACCATCAGAAGTTCTTCTTTGGATTTAAACCATTGGGTTCCAAGTAGAATCTTGTTTAAATGGAAATAATGCATTAGACAGCAGAGGCTGTCCCCTGAAATGGCCCAAGAAAGTGTGGATTTCCAGTCAGCAATCAGGGCCTGAACGAGTAGGACAGAAGACAGAGGTAACTGATGCAATGGGATGAGGGAGGATACCCTGGGCGTGGTACAGAGCCATGCTGGGTACCTGGAATCTGAAGGTCTGGATAGTAAACATGCCTCTGAGGGGCAGAGTGAGTATTTATAATAGGTGGGGAAATGGAGGGAAAGAGACTGATAAAGAGCATTGGAGTAGGTGGGTGACTGATACCCACACACTAAGGACCCATGAATAATGACCAATGACCAGTACTTCATTCTCTGGAGAAGAACTATATCTCCTAGCAGCATTTTACCTTTTCATTCCTTTCTTTCTCAGAAAAGGGAAGAAAATTTCTGCATCTCTCTTAGGCACTTTTGCCTAAGGTTTTCTCTAAGTATGTATTACATACAGGTGTTCAATCCCTTAGCTAGAAAGGCCACGGTTTGAGAAAATCTTCTGAGTTCAGGCAGTAGGGAGAAACCTCCCAAACAAACCATCCTCCTCCCATCCTTTTGCTACAAAGCTTCCTCGAGGTGGGCTTGGTCAGTTTTGAAGTCCACAAAATACAGGAAAAGAGCTGCAGCTATTGCCTAGCAGTACCTCTGCCTCTCTTCCCTTTTCTCCACCTGCATACCTTATACATGTAGGCTGGACACAGTAGTTATGGTAACACTTAAGGGCTCTGGGACCAATCCTGCCCTGCTTTAAACTGGGTGACGATATAATAAGGTAGGCAATTCCCACAGTAGGTAATCTCCACTAGGGTTGAGATGCAGGTCATTTCCTGGTGTGTATAAGTGAATCCACCAGCGAGGCCCTGTGCTAGTCAATGAAAGTAGAGAGCAAAACCCAGAAACACAGGCCCTATTCTCAAGAGCTTCCAATCCAGTGCAGGAGAGAGAGCATCTATGGAGAGAGATACCCAACAAAAATAACAAGATCAGGCAAAGGGAGGAAAGGGGAGAGGAAGGGAATGCAGAAGAGGCATGAGAGGGAAGGGAAGAAGTAAATGGATGAAAGGGAAGGACTGGGACATGCATCTTTGCGTAGACGATGATAACAGTTAAGTGAGCACTGCGTCCCCAGCATAGTGCTGTGATATATACATTACCTTGGTTGATGGTGTTTGTGATTTTACATCTCCAGGAAGAAACTGGAATCATTAGTAGATTAGCACCTGTCTCCTAAGACTTACCTCTAGGAAAAGGAAAGGAGCAAAAGTGCATCAATTACGGATGACAAAGCAAAGCTGGGGCCTGTGGTTTGAGAGCAGTGAGTCAATGGCCGGAACTCTGCCTTAAAGCTCCTTCCTCTGGGCACATTATCTGCCATTTTATCAACTTGGCTTTGAGTGTCTCCTAATATCTGGCACAGCACGCTGGACAGCACAGGTGCCCAATGTTCATGTGTGGGTTTGCCTTTGATTGTAACTTCTTGCATCCCGAGTGACCCCGCATTGTTGTCATTAGTGAGGGACCAAATCCTTACCCTTCAGTTTGTCAGCAATTCAAGTTTCCAAAGTGCTTGACAGATCCAGACCCACTGTAGACCTTTGGCCGATCTATCCTGATATGCACAGCCATTAAAACTCCCCTCCTGTTCCTGCACATGCCGGCCAGTTCCTCCAAGTGCCAAGTCACTCTCAAGTGCCAAGAGTGCAAGTGGAATTGAGAGATTAGTGATGCAGAGGTGGTCAAAAAGTGGCGGAGGACAAAGGAACAGCAGCACTTCATGCTAAGGACTTTTTCACCCAGAGCAGGCCAAGCCTTTGTCTGCCAGCTTGGAAAATGCTGGCCACAACTCACCCTGGGCTTGCCAGGGTCAGAGATTCTATTGTGAAACGCTCTCTAGGCCCAGGGAAATAATTATTAACTGTGGCTTCCACAGGCTGGGATTATGCCAGGTGGAAAAAACCCTGGACTTTAATCTTCCGATCTGAAATGTCAAATTGGGCCTAAATACTTCCTAGGGCTGTAAGTTCTGCTTAAGGCATCAAGCCAAGCTCTTGATGCCTTAAGACCTTCTGTTCTCAACTCAGTCTTTTCTTTTGCATTTCCATGTTAATTAGAATTCTCTGCAAGGGAGAGAAAACAATTGTTCTGGCTATTATGTACTATCAACAGGCCATTTTCAAGCTTTTACTCAAAATTCAGTGATTAGACCTCAGTCATCATGCCTTCCGGTTACTCTCACTTAGCCCTTCACACTTGCTGAGTGGACAACAGTCAATCATGTGGTTCTGAGACTCGGAACATATTAGGCCTCCTTCCATTCTTTTTTTTTTTCTTGTGGTACGCAGGCCTCTCGCTGTTGTGGCCTCTCCCGTTGTGGAGCACAGGCTCCGGACAAGCAGGCTCAACGGCCATGGCTCACGGGGGCATGTGGGATCCTCCCGGACCGGGGCACGAACCCGTGTCCCCTGCATCGGCAGGCAGACTCTCAACCACTGCGCCACCAGGAAAGCCCCCTCCTTCCACTCTTAATCTCATTGCCTACAGAGTTCTGAGGGGGGAGGGCCAAAGATGAGTCCTCCTCCTGGGACCAAAGCCTAGGGTAACTCACTTCCATAAAAGAGACAGAGAAAGCCCTTCAGAGGCTAGCGGAAAACAGGCCTGAAGCAACATCAGGCCGCACGAGGAAGCTGGTCACAACCAGGCCGGCAACGCGGACTGTCAAGACCAAGGTTGGTGGGTTCGCACACAGCAGTAAAATGAGACCAGAGCAGAGGAGCGCGCTTCGGCCTCTCCAGATGGAGACCCGCGTGGGTGCCGCGTGCGCCGGCGGGCCAGCCTGACTCGTCACCCGCCATTCTTCGGCCATCAGGAGCGTGGTCGGCAGCCTGGGAGGTTACTAAAGCAATAGCAAACACAAAGTCATTGCCTTAGTCTGTCTCTTAGCTCCATCTACTCTTTGGAAGCCGGAGAATTATTTTCCCAGAGTAAAGAGGACCCGTGCAAACTAAGCTCTCAAGGAACAGCCAACATTTTGAAAGGACAAGTCAGACTCCACCTTTGATGTCTGGCTGCTGACAGCTCTCCAGGTGCCCCCATCCCCTTCCCCTGCCCCACATCCCAGCTAGCTGACGAGGAAGCCGTTGGCGCTCACAGCCAAGTTCAAACCACACAAGCCACAGTCCGGAGGTGGGGAACATCACCCCAACCCCTCCCCGGCCACAGCTCCCTAAGCACCCTAGAATCTCCCTTCCCTTCTCAAGCTTTTTTCAGACCAGCTCGGGAGCCTGCTTCGTTCTCCCCAGAGAGCCTCATTATGTGAGTAATAAACATTTTTACACCTTCTTGATGCCTGTGTAATGTCATCACGACCACAGTTGAGGTGGAGGTCCACCTGCCTCCCTGGATGGACCACAGCGCCTTGTTCCAAATGCAGACGAGCAAATATTATTTAAAAACTTGACTTGGGGAAATTGCCAAGATGTATGCTTAAGCATAGAAAGCAATTTGTAAAACAAGTATTTTATTATTCCATTTATATAAAAATAACTATTTGTATATCTATTTTATCTATAAACTAAAACCTGTTAAGCCTGGTCACTCCTAGATAGGGGAGTGGAGACTAGAAAGGGATTGAAAGGTTACCTTCTTTGTTTAATCTTTGCTTATGTAAGGCTTGAATCATTTACCGTAGATGTATTACACTGTTTGTCTACGGCACTACCAAAAATTAAAATAATTTAAAATATTGAGACTAAAATAATTTTAAAACAAATTTTAAAATAGTTTTACTCATCAGACCAGCAAAAACTTTTTAATGGGGATATCTCACGTTGATGAGGATGTGAGGAAACAGGCACTCTATGAATTGCCAGTAAGCCAGGGAGAAAACTGATAGATAGATGGATACGTAGATAGATGATAGATAGATAGATAGATAGATAGTAGATTGAGAATTATAGATCTATAGATATATATGTGGCCTTAAAATGATCAAGTCCTTTGATCCAGTAATTTTATTTCTAGTGATCAATCCTAAGGAAAAAATTAGAGCTATGCATAGTAATTTATATGAAAGAAACCCTATCGCATTATTTTGAAAGTTAATTTTTATTTCTATCGATGGAATGTATGCACATAGTTTAAACAGGAAGCGAGTTATAAGATTTATGGTGAACATAGCCTCCCCTGCCCCCCTATTTCCCATCTCAGAGCCCATTCCATAGATTCCATCTCTTTCAACTCTTCGATAGGCTTCTTCTGATGTGTAACTCGTATTTTAAAATAACATGCCTATCCTGCTACCTCTTGATTCGTTAATTATAGACATAATATACTGATCTTATTATGGTGGCTGAGACTTCAGCTCTCCTGCATCATCCCCATCCCCACTCATCCTTACTTCCTGTCCCTTCCTCCTCCCAATATTATCTCACAATCTTTACTTTATATTATCATAGCTACATATATACTGTACTGAGTCAAGAAGTGTGCTACAATTACATTTCCTTTCTTGTACAACATTTTTCCTAAAGTTAATAGTTTCTTCTTTTCTCTACAACGCCCCCTAATATTTTTCGATTGTTTAACTAGATGTTGATCTAGATCAAGTAGTCAGCTCCTCCCCCCAAGCACATCCACGGCTACCCTTTCTTCCTTCTCATTTTAGATGGATACCAATTTTTCTTGGTCTTCCTCTATGTTTACTCCCTATTTTGCTTGAGCTCATCTTCCAGCTGCCTCCCAAGAAGGGAAGCAGGGAAGATCTTTTCTTTTTTTAAGTATTTTCATGTCTGGAAAATCTTTTATTATTTCTCTTATAATTTCTTCATCTTTGTCTTTATGTCTCTCTTACTAGTGTGATGTTAGACTTTCTGGATTGATTTTCTAATTTCTTTTCTTTCTTCTATTTTCTGTCCCCTTTGGTTCTATTTTCTGAGAGTTCCTCAACTTCATCCTCTAGTCCTTTTATTGAATTGTGTATTCTACTACCATATTTCTAATTTTAAGGGCTCTTTCTAATCCGTTGGGTTTTTTTTATAGCCTCTTGTGTTTGTTTTATAGATGTAGTATCTTTTATTGCTCTGAAGATATTAAATATAGATTTTTGTTTGTTTTCTTCTGCATTGTCTCTGTGTTTTATGGGACATTTTTTACTTGTTTGTTTGTTTTTCTCTTTAATGTTGGATGCATTCCTCAAATATATAGTGATCCTTGGCTGAACATTCACATTTAAGGCTGACAATTTCAAAGTTGCTGATTAGAAGTTCAGCGTTCCTGAGTATGACTTGTCCATCATTGGAGTGTGGTGCACATGGGCATGACTTGTCCACTCGTGAGCTAAACTGGTGATGTTTAGCTCTGAAGAAAACAAGGCTTTTGGTAAAAGAGAAATATCAGTATGTGGAGATCCCTTCTCTGGAAGAGTTGTGTTTCTTTAAAAATTCTCTAATCCCTCACTGGGGGCAGGGGAATTTTGTGAAGAGGCATCATAAAACTGACTATTAGTGTTACCCAACCAAGCGTGGTTTCACTCGCAAGCACACCATAAAGTCAATCTATTGACAGCTGGTTGTGGTGAAAGAAAACGCAGTGTTTATTATAAGGCATCACACAAGGATCCCAGGACAACTAGTGCTCAAAAAGCCCAGACTTCCCTATGGCTTTCAGCAAAGCATTTTTAAAGGCAAGATGAGGGAGGGGCATCCCAGGGTATGTGATCAGCTCGTGTACAATTCTCTGATTGGTTGATGATGGTGTCACAGGGGTTACCATTATCAATCCTAAGGCACCAGGAGGCCTGGGGGCTATGTGCTCATGGTCATCAAGTAGTTAATTTCTTCTATTGGGTGGGGATTTTAGCATCTGTAAAACAACTCAGGAATTATGCATCAGATTCTAATATCTAGGTACTTCAGAGAGGAGCTAAAGCAGAGGATTTGGGAGAGAGGTCTGCCCTGGGAAGGCCCCATAGGGTCCTGTGTAGTTACACTTGCATTCTAGAAAAGCAGGGATTAGGGAGGACAGTGAACTGTGGAGGATTCCGTAGATTAGTGCAGTTTAATGGCCCTGCTTCCAGCTCTCTTCCCCACCCACTGCCAAGTACTATGATGCCTAGTGTTACTAGGAGAGGGGAGACAGACAAATTGACAAAAGAGGCAGGTAAAGTATAGAGTCTGAAGGAACTGATATGTTACTGGGATGGTATGCCATACTCCTCAGAATTCATGGGGCTGGAGACTTCTGCAAGACCAATGCAGTTTATTGACACTTAAGGTTTCCTAAAGATGAATCCTACTCTTAGGACTAACTCTGGCCAACATAAGGAGATAAAGTGTTGTAAGCTGGATAAAAAGTACCAAGCAGCAGCCTCCATAGAGCTATATTGCTAAAATAAATCTTCCTGCTAGCTGGCCTGAAGCTCGCTGTTTCTGTGTATTGAATTTCAACCTATTTTTATAGTCATGCATTCCTATAAAGACGCTTATTACAGAATGCAAAGACCTGATTAGGAAGAGTAGCTACAGAAAATGAATTATGCAAAGAAAAGAGCTTGCATTCTTAATCAATATACTTGCTAACAAATATGAAGCAAAGAAACAACAGGCTAAGAGCCACTACCCTAGAAATAAATGCTTGTTATTCTAAGAAGAGTATCATTTAGAAATAAACCACATCATTTGGAAAACTTATGTGAATGACATCCTACAACTCAAGCAGATAAAAAGCAATTGCTCTTGTGCCATCACTGGGAGGTAATGAAAAGTCTCTCTGCTCTCTTCCTAAACTCTTGGTTCAAGTTACGCTCATGTCAGGATCAAGAAAAAACTCACTTCTACAGCTTCCTTGGTACCTTGCTCAAAGGAATGAGAAGAAGCTTCCAAAAGAAATGTTCAAAGATGGCTTTGAAATGATCAGGAGAATTTGGGGTCCCTAATACTAGTCTCTCCCACCTTGAGGGTAGTGATTTCTTACTATGGAAAACTGAAATTTTCCTTCACTGAACTTCTCTGTATATGTGAGAAGTCTTATACTACCCCAGGGAGGTAGGCTTAGTACAGCCTCCAGTGGACACTATATAGCAGCTCAAACATTTAATAGCTTTAATGCCGCATATCTACCCATGCATATATCTACCCATGTCTACCAATGCCTATATATTATTAGTTACCATACGTGGTTAAATATCCTATGAAATGTCCTCCAATCCTCAAGACTATAAACAGGTATTCCTACTGTATCCTGATATGTATACTTACTCAATCTTAGCAGTTATAATTGCCTATTGATACATCTATGCCCCTTCCAGACTCTTAGTTATGAAGGCGTGCATGGGGCATCATCCAACATTACATACCCTGCCCAATGCCTAGCACAGTGCTGGGTGCTTAGCAGATGCTCCTGCTGCATGAAGGAGTAGCTTACTGTGTCTTTATTAAAAGCTCTTCATAGAGCTTCCCTGATGGCACAGTGGTTGAGAATCCGCCTGCCGATGCAGGGGACACGGGTTTGTGCCCCGGTCCGGGAGAATCCCACGTGCCGTGGAGCGGCTGGGCCCGTGAGCCGTGGCCGCTGAGCCTGCGCGTCCGGAGCCTGTGCTCCGCAACGGGAGTGGCCACAGCAGTGAGAGGCCCGCGTACCACAAAAAAAAAAAAAAAAGCTCTTCATAAACCTTGCCTCACTTCTCATTTCAGCTTCTAAATAATTGAGAGGTGGATATGGAGGTACAAGGGGAGAAAGCGTGGAAAAGGATCAAATCGTCAAATGAATTCGACTCTTCACCTGTTTTTGGAACTCGAATTTTGAAAACCACAACTCCACCTAATTAAATGTTTTCAAAGAATGTAACTTGATGCAATCACCTTAGTAAGCAGTTTAGCACTATCCTTTAAAGTTGAATTAACATAGTCTACAACCCAGCAATTCCATTCCTACGCTCTTTAAGAACTCTTGTATATGTGCACAAGGGGACATGCACATGTTTATTGTAGCTTTGTTCACAACACCAGAGAAATGGACACACCTAAGTGTTGATTGAGGAGAGAATGTGAAAATAATGGAATGGCAAGTGAGCTGAAGTGAACTAAAGCTACACAAAACAAGGGTGAATCTTAGAAACATGTGATGGTTAGTTTTACACGTCAACTTGGCTAAGTTATGGTGCCCAGTGGTTTGGTCAAAAACTAGCCTAGTTGTTGCTGTGGAGATACTTTTCAGATGTGATCAAAATGTATAATCAGTAGACTTTAAGTAAAGCAGATTATCCTTCATAATGTGGGTAGGCCCCAACCAATCTGTTGAAGGACTTAAGAGCAAAGACTGGGGTTTCTTTTTTTTTTTTTTTTTTGTAATTTTCAACATCTGCTCCCCCCTTTCTTAGGCTTGAAGAGAATGGCAACATTTCTGTGACCCAGGAAATTAGGGACAGCTTCTGTTCTTTTTTTTTTTATCTTCATTGGAGTATAATTGCTTTACAATGTTGTGTTAGTTTCTGCTGTACAGCAAAGTGAATCAGCTATATGTATACCTATATCCCCATATCTCCTCCCTCTTGAGCATCCCTCCCACCCTCCGTATCTCACCCCTCTAGGTGGTCACAAAGCACCGAGATGATCTCCCTGTGCTATGTGGCTGCTTCCCACTAGCTATCTATTTTACATTTGGTAGTATATATAAATCCATGCCACTCTCTCACTTCATCCCAGCTTACCCTTCCCCCTCCCTGTGTCCTCAAGCCCATTCTCTACGTCTGCATCTTTATTCCTGTCCTGCCCCTAGGTTCTTCATAAACACTTTTTTTTTTTAGATTCCATATATATGTGTTAGCATACGGTATTTGTTTTTCTCTTTCTGACTTACTTCACTCTGTATGACAGAGTCTAGGTCCATCCACCTCACTACGAATAACTCAATTTCATTCCTTTTTGTGGCTGAGTAATATTCCATTGTATATGTGCGCCACATCTTCTTTATCCATTCATCTGTTGATGGACATTTAGGTTGTTTCTATGTCCTGGCTAAGTGCTGCAATGAACATTGTGGTACACGTATCTTTTTTTTTTTTTGGTTGCATTGGGTCTTCGTTGCTGCGCGCGGGCTTTCTCCAGTTGTGGCAAGCAGGGGCTACTCTTCATTGTGGTGCACAAGCTTCTCACTGAGGTGGCTTCTCTTGTTGCAGAGCACAGGCCCTAGGTGTGCAGGCTCAGTAGTTGTGGCTCGCGGGCTCTCGAGTGAAGGCTCAGTGGTTGTGGTGCACAGGCTTAGTTGCTCCGTGGCATGTGGGATCTTCCTGGACCAGGGATCGAACCCGTGTCCCCTGCATTGGGACCACTGTGCCACCAGGGAAGTCCCACATGTATCTTTTTGAACTATGGTTTTCTCAAGGTATATGCCCAGTAGTGGGATTGCTAGGTCATATGGTACTTCTATTTTTAGTTTTTTAAAGAACCTCCATACTGTTCTCCATAGTGGCTGTATTAATTTACATTCCCATCAACAGTGCAGGAGGGTTCCCTTTTCTCCACACCCTCTCCAGCATTTACTGTTTCTAGATTTTTTTATGATGGCCATTCCGACCAATGTGGGTTTTTTTTTTTCTTTTTCTTTCTTTAATGAACTATAGTTGCTCTACATTATATGTTACAGGTGTACAATATTGTGATTCACAATTTTTAAAGGTTATGGTCTGTAGTTATTATAAAATATTGGCTATATTCCCCATGTTGTACAACATATCCTGTGTATAGCTTATTTTATACATAATAGTTTGTAGCTCTTAATCCCCTAATCCTTTATTGCCCCTCCCACTTCCATCTCCCCACTGGTTGTTCCCTATATCTGTGAGTCTGCTTTTTTGTTATATTAACTAGTTTATTGTATTTCTTTTTAGAGTCCACATACAAGTGACATCATACAGCATTTGCCTTTCTCTGACTTATTTAATTTAGCATAATGCCTTCCAAATGCATCCAGGCTGCTGCAAATGCCACATCTTCTTTATCCATTCATCTGCTGATGAACACTTAGGTTGCTTCCATATCTTGACAATTGTAAATAATGCTGCTATGAACACTGGGGTCCATGTATCTTTTCAAATTAGTGTTTTTCTTTTTCTTCAGATATACACCCAGGAGTGGAATTGGTGGTCATATGGTAGTTCTTTTAGCTTTTTAGAAACCTCCATACTGTTTTCCATAGCGGCTGTACTAATTTACATTTCCACCACCAGTGTGGGAAGGTTCCTTTTCTCCTAGGTGTGATATTCTTTATAGTCAGTGCCTTCACATACATTATTTCATTACAGTCCCTTAACAACCTTATAGGTCACACAGAGAAAACAAAGAAACTAGGAATCAGAGATATAAGTTCTCACTAAGATCATACAGCTGTGGCAGAGGGAAGAATAAAACCCAGGTTTCCCGGCTCCGTTCTACACCTGACTGCATAATGTTTATATTTAGGCAACGGGACTCACTGAATCAATGCAGGAATCCTTAAAGGATTGTAAGAGTTCTCAAGACATAGTCCTCGGTTACTATCATTTGTCTCATTTTTTGGCTTAGACCACCAAGGTACCTGCTAAATCACTTGTAACCTTGCAAAGGGTTACAAGTAGCCACTTCATCTGTGACCCTCACCTTCTAACACCGATCACTCTCTGTTAGACTAGTTATGTTGTCACCTTGGGTGCTTCAAAGAGTGAGAGAAACACACTCCTTTATCAAGGTCTTGGGTAAGGGCAGTATGGGGGTCTATCATAAAGGAATATGTTGGGGCTACATCAGAGGTAAGACCCCCAAAGACGGATGGTCAGAGAAGGACCCTGTTTTGAGGGAGGGCCAGGAGAGGGTAAATGCCACAGTAGAACCTCAGCGTTCTCTCTGATCTGTGAGCAGCCCTGTGGCGGAAAGTTCCAAAGTAAATTGTAGACCTTCTCTCCCCATCCCCAGGATCATGAGCATAAGTTCTCTAAATATTATTTTTTTATATTTAATTCTATTAGTTACTACCTATATTTGTGTGTATGTAAATATTTAATATCTTCTTACAGAGGTAGCATCCAAGAAACAGAGAGGTTAAGTACCTTGTTCAGGTGCATTCAGCATTTTCGGTGGTGTAGCAATAAGGACTTTTGTGCCTAGAAACATTATTTATTATAAGTTGTTTATATTATTATACTGTCTCCCCAGTGATATTACCAGGTCTTTAATGCCAAGGTCTAGATCGTATGCATCTGTCCCATACTGCCTCTTGGCTTTCATGTCACATCCACAACTCCTATCCTTAAATACAGCTTTGGGGCTTGACAACTAGAGTTGACTAGTTAAGTGGGTCGTAAGTTCCATCTTTAAATCATCCAGCTGTTCTTTTTTCTCAAGAGTAAAACCAACCCGGCTGGTAGGTGGGAGTTTCCCACTGTGACCCAGGAAGTCGAGGTCAGGAGACAGGTGTGGAGGGGAAAAGTGGAAGGGAAGAGGGAGCAGCGAGGGGGTGGCAGGGACCTAAACCTTCTCCTGGTCTACCAGAGCACTGTGGTGGGGCTGCTCACGGACAGGGGAGGTGCCCCAAGTCGTTATTTGGAAGGAAGCTTATTTCTTGCTGTGCTCTGCAGTCGGGTAGGAATGGAGGGTCAGGGCATAATAGGATCATTGAATGTTGGAGCTGGAAGAGGTCCCATGAACTGAATCTAATCATTTTGGAGATGATGAAGCTGAGGTCCACAGGGGGACATGCTTGGCCCATGGACACGACTGGAGCCTAGTTATTCCAACTCCACTGAGATCTCTTCTTTGTCTAATAACTCATTGTGGTTTTGATTCACATTTCTCTAATGATTAGTAATGTTGAGCATCTTTTCATGTGTTTGTTGGCAATCTGTATGTCTTCTTTGGAGAAATGTCTATTTACATCTTCCGTCCTTTTTTGGATTGGATTGTTTGTTTTTTTGATATTGAGCTGCATGAGCTGCTTGTATACTTTACAAGCAGCTTAATTAATTAAGAGATTAATCCTTTGTCAGTTGCTTCGTTTGCAAATATATTCTCCCATTCTGAGGGTTGTCTTTTCGTCTTGTTTATAGTTTCCTTTGCTGTGCAAAAGCTTTTAAATTTCATTAGGTCTCATTTATTTATTTTTGTTTTTATTTCCGTTACTCTAGGAGGTGGATCAAAAAGGATCTTGCTGTGATTTATGTCATAGTGTGTTCCGCCTATGTTTTCTGCTAAGAGTTTTATAGTGTCCGGTCTTGCATTTAGTTTTTTAATCCATTTTGACTTTATTTATTTATTTATTTATTTATTTATTTATTTTCGGTATACAGGCCTCTCACTGTTGTGGCCTCTCCCGTTGTGGATCACAGGCTCCGGAAGCGCAGGCTCATCGGCCATGGCTCATGGGCCCAGCCGCTCCGCAGCATGTGGGATCTTCCTGGACCAGGACACGAACCCGTGTCCCCTGCATCGGCAGGTGGACTCTCAACCACTGCGCCACCAGGGAAGCCCTTGACTTTATTTCTGTGTATGATGTTAGGAAGTGTTCTAATATCATTCTTTTACATGTAGCTGTCTAGTTTTCCTAACACCACTTATTGAAGAGATGGTCTTTTCTCCATTGTATAGTCTTGCCTCCTTTGTCAGAGGTAAGGTGACCATATGTGTATGGGTTTATCTCTGGACTTTCTATCCTGTCCTATTGATCTACATTTCTGTTTTTGTGGCAGTACCATACTGTCTTGATTACTGTTGCCTTGTATTACTGTACAATAGCCTGAAGTCAGGGAGCCTGAATCCTCCAGCTCCGTTTTTCTTTCTCAAGATTGTTTTGACTATTCGGGGTCTTTTGTGTTTCCATACAAATTGTAAAATTTTTTGTTCTAGTTCTGTGAAAAATGCCATTGGTAATTTGATAGAGATTGCATTGAATCTGTAGATTGCTTTGTAGTGTAGTCATTTTCACAATGTTGATTCTTCCAATTCAAGAACATGGTATATCTCTCCATCTGTTTGTATAGCCTTTGATTTCTTTCATCAGTGTTTTATAGTTTTCTGCATACAGGCCTTTTGCCTCCTTTGGTAGGTTTATTCCTAGGTATTTTATTCTTTTTGTTGCAATGGTAAATGGGAGTGTTTCCTTAATTTCTCTTTCTGATCTTTCGTTATTAGTGTATAGGAATGCAAGAGATTTCTGTCCATTAATTTTGTATCCTGCTACTTTACCAAATTCATTGATTAGTTCTAGAAGTTTTCCAGGGGACTTTTTTAGGATTTTCTATGTATAGTATCATGTCACCTGCAAAGAGTGAGTTCTACTTCTTCTTTTCCAGTCTGGGTTCCTTTTCTTTCTTTTTTTTCTCTGATTGCCATGGCTAAACCTTACAAAACTATGTTGAATAATAGTGGTGAGAGTGGGCACCCTTGTCTTGTTTCTGATCTTAGAGGAAATGCTTTCAGTTTTTCACCGTTGAGAATGATGTTGGCTGTGGGTTTGTCATATATGGCTTTAGAAGGAATTCTGCCTCAAGATTGAAACATAGAGACCCTGCCTGAGTTTCCATTTCCAGCCTGGCAGCCTGGTCTACAAATTTCAGACTTGCCAGTCCCCACTATCATATGAGTCAATTCCTTAAAATAAATAAATATATATATACCTCCCATTGGATCTGACTCTCTGGAGAAACTTGACTAACACAATGCATAAACATCAGTGATAAAAGCATATAAAATAACATCCAGTGGTACTGTGTTACCATATTTATAAAGCTCAAAAAGAGAGAAAACCAACCAATATAATGTTTTGGGATATATACATATGTGGAAAAATTATTTTTACAAAGGAAAAGATAAGCCCCACACTGCATGATTCCACATAACCTCTGTGCAGGGAAGCAGGGGAGGGAGCTCAGGCTTCCCTTTTACAGGAAGTTGGTAATGTGCTAGTTCCTACATAGGGTGCTAGTGTTGTGAGTATTCATTTGATTATTATGTCTTACATTTTATATGTATATTAAATGTAGAGTTTTTATGAAGCAAATATTTTATGCTTAAAACTTTTTTAATAACAAATCTTATAGGCACCTATATAAAAGAACATGCTGCTGAGTTTCTTTTGTTGGCTTAGCCACTGTTTTTAACATAAAATATTTCTTCCTGGAAGCCTCTCTCTGTTCTTTTTTCTTTAGTAACACTCTTTCCTCTTTTTTCTTTGTCCCACTTATACTTTTCACAGTTTCTAATCCATTAACCACTCTGACATACGGATTTAAAAGCCCTTCTTATTACACACTCTGTTGGATTCAAGTTCTCCAAGTCTGATTTTCCCAACTTTTGTTTCATAATAGGTAGCTTTCCATTAACATTGATTTTCAACCCCCCTCATCTGGTTGTACTGCCAGCTCCCTCATGCTCACTGTGCCCAGGCTCTGAGCCCTGTCCAGGGAGAGTACCATATTCCCTGTTGACTCCTTGGGCTTTGACTATCTCTCCTCTTAACCTTGTTCTTTTGGTTAAATAATTTCTCTTAGCTAAAAGTTCACACTGTTCCTGTAAATTTCTTTCCTTCAATTCTCTCTTTGACCTTCTCTAATCCAGCTTTTACCCACTTCACTCCATTGAGACACAAAGCTACCAATTACCTCCTCCAGGGGGCTCAGCCTCCTGACCTCTGCACCAGCCAGGCCCCCTTGGCCTCACAGCTCCCTTTGATCTTCTGAAACACTCTCCTTGGGTCCATTGATAACTCCTGCAAGGACCAGGCAGAATGTGTTCTTTTGCCCAGAATGCAGAACAGCATGCAGCTGACCCGCCATATTTTGCTTGCTACAAAGGAGCTCCCAGCTCAGAGAGAGAAGCCTTGACAGGAGAATCCTTTTCATTTGAAAGTGTTGATTGTGCAGGCTGAAGTAACTTGAGGAAAGAAAAGAGCTGCCTATGATTAGAAAATGCAAATCTTCTTTCAAATAATTTTTCATCAACTTAACAAATAGTTGAATAAAATGAAAATTCTGAGGGAATTTGAATTGGGTCCAAAGTTCACTGTAATAACTTGTCTCCACTTTTTTTTTTTTTAATTTTTTGAGCAGCATATTTGGGGGTTAGTTTTATAACTAAACATGTGAGCAGCATATTGCAATTTTTTTGTTTGATTAGCGTTTATTTTGATTTAGAAAGAGCTAGAAATAATCTTTTCTTCTCTGAAATGATACTTTAAAAAATCTTCCTTTATGGCCTTTATTGTAACATCATATATGAAGATAGGATGTATTACTTACAATATAGTTGTTTGGATTTGAGTTGATAATCTGTACTTGGACATTCAAGATAGATTCTCACAATATATCTCCAAATTACCATTATTGATTTATCTCTATAATTGTATACACCTAGCTAAACAGGACTCTTTTCTCCCTATGCCTTTATTTTTCTCCTCCATATCTCTGCTCCTGAAAAGTTTTTTTGCCTTTTGTTTTTGTTTGTTTGTTTCCTGGCTTAAAGACCTCCTTGCCCTCTCATTTCCTCTGGTCAAAATTCCTCCCATTATTTGACCAGCAGTAGTACTCAGATTATACCCTCTCTGACCTTATTTTGTTTTATGTATTTGCTATATTATACCTTTAACTTTTTATTTGGAAATAATTTCAAGCTCACAGAAAAGTTGCCAACATAATACAAAGCATAATACCTTTTACACAGATAAACAAATTTTAAAATTGCAATATTTGTTGTATCTTCTCCTTTCTCTGTAGGCATGTGTTATGTCCAATATTTCCCTCATGAACTTCTTTCAGATGGGTGGGATTTATCATGCCCCTTTATCCCTTAGCATTTCAGTATGTATTTCCTAAGAATGAAGCTATTATTTTATGTGTCCTTGGTACAGTTATCAACTTCAGGAAATTTAACATAGATATGATACTTTTTATCTAAGCAGTCCATATTCCAATATTGTCAATTATTCTAATAAAGTCCTTTTTAATTTTTTTGTAACCTCTAACACAGGATCCAGTTTAAGATCACATAGTTCATTTAGATTGCATTTAATCAAAGTCATGTCATTTCTTTGAATTTATCATGACAGCTAATAAGCAAACTGGAGGTAGTCATATTAAGAATATATAAAAATCCTGCTCTTCATCACACTCTTCCCCCAAGATTTAGCATCCATTAATGATTCTTGCCCAAATAAATCTTTATTATGATAATTGGAAAATGGTGAATTCCCAAGTCCACTATTCCATCCACATTTTTTTTTTTTTTTTTGCGGTGCACGGGCCTCTCACTGTTGTGGCCTCTCCCGTTGCGGAGCACAGGCTCCGGACGCGCAGGCCCAGCGGCCATGGCTCACGGGCCCAGCCGCTCCGCGGCACGTGGGATCTTCCCGGACCGGGGCACGAACCCGCGTCCCCTGCATCGGCAGGTGGACTCTCAACCACTGCGCCACCAGGGAAGCCCTTCCATCCACATTTATCTGTCTGAATTTATTCTTAAAGGAAGAACCCTCCCTTTTCCAATTTTTTTTACTATATTAATATTATCGGTATAGACTCATAGATTCCTATTTTATTCAGTGGGTTACTATCCTTATTTACTGTGATACTTAAAATTGTCCCAGATTTGGCCAGCAAAACTTCTTCAAGCTGGCTTACCTATGCTTTTGTTATGTCCATGCACTTTTTTGATCACTTCCTTACTTCTGGCATAACAAGATGGTCCAGGCTCATCTTATACCTTTCTGTCCCAGCCCTACAATAAGCCATTTATTCTTTCATATCACAAACATTATTTTAGTACCTACATGTGCCAGGCATACTTCTAGTCTTCACAGATGAAGTTAACAAGAAGAGACCAACATTAGTCTTTTTCCCCATATCTCACACCCATTCATCCTATTCTTTGTGGTGAAGTACATGAATTTCTCACAAGTTGGATTGCATATTTACTGAATGAAAAAAGTTACTTTCTTAAGTTATTTTCTGCTTATCTCAAAGCTTCTCTCTCGTCTGAATCGCAGGCAGGGTGGTCCTGTGAGTCAGTTAAAAGTAACTACAAGTCTAGGGCTGCCTTCAGCCAGCAGGGAAGGTTGCTCTAGGGGCTTCATCCTGGGGTCAGAGCGCACCCCAGTGTCCCCGCTGGCCTGCTGTAGTGCCAGCCTGCTGGGGACAAAGCTGGGCCGGAGGGCCCAGATGTCGGCTGTTGAGAACACGGGGCACTGGATCAACACTTTAGGGAGGGGGCACTATAGCCAACTCAGAGATCTGGGTTAATCAAGAACAATATGGTACAGCCCCCCTTTATCCAAAATTCTGCTTTCTGTGGTTTCAGCCAGCCATGGTCTACAGTTTTCTGAAAATATTAAATGGAAAATTCCAGAAAGAAATACTTCATAAGTTTTAAATTGCCTGCTTTCTGAGTAGCTTGATGAGATCTCTGGCCTCAATCCCACAGGACCTGAATCATCCCTTTGCCTGGTGTGTCCACGCAGAACCCACCACCTGCCCATTAGTATAAGAAAAAACAGTATATATAGGGCTCCGTATCATCCTCGGTTTCAGGCATCCACCAGGGGTTTTGGGACACATCCCTGCAGATGAGGGAGGGCGGCTACTGTATTGTTGAAGAGCCGTATGATTCTCCATCTTGCTCCCTGTGCTTCAGCCACAGCGGCTTTCTTGCCATTCCTTGAAAAAGCCAAGCTCTGTCTCATCACAAGCTCTGGGTTCTCCACACTATCCCATCTCTTACCCTCCAAGACCCTTACTAACCCTGTTCATTTCTTTAACGTTAACTTTACAAACTGCACAACAGATCCTTAAAGAACATGGCGAGGAGCTTGGATTTTTATTCAAGGGCAAGAGACTTTAAAAAAAAAAAACAACTATCATGACATTTAAGGTAATTGACTATAGATGTACATACCCTCTCACTTGAGCTAAGAAATGTAACAACCTAGATGAAAATGTTAGTACTCTCACCTCTATAATCTAGAAGACTTGCTTGCAATCTGAAAATTTAGAAATGAACAAATCACGGCACACAGATTCAGAAGAAATGAAATGTCCCATGGTGAGGCTTTAAGCAGAACCTCCTGCTTTATTGAGGGATGCAACTTGCTGCTTTGGTCATGCTGTTTGAAATTATTAGTGGACTGTTAGTTAGGTACACCTAAGGGACATTTGAGAATGTAATTTAGAACATTTAATATAGATGAAATGGGAATGCTTTTCATACCCAGTTGTGCAAAGCTGAATGCAAAAGGGTAGTTGACTGAAAAAGTGTATTTGTGTTAGTAATGCTGAATTTTGAAGACCTTTCTCTCTATAACCCCACTACCTTTTTTTATTCATCTGGAAAGTGGTGGGAAGCAGGAAAATGTCCCAGAAGAAATGCTATTTTTAAGCATGTACGTTTTGGGAATTTGAGGCTTTGAAAAATTATGTAACCAATCAACCTGGTAATTGGATGGCAAAATAATCAGATTATGATTGTTTTATTCACCAATAGATAAAATTACCTGTAGTCAAGATTGGAGAGATTTGCTAAACAATTAGATGTGAAGAAAATATTGGTATGGGTTTTTAAAATTATTTTTCTGATTATAAAAGTAACATTAAAAAAGCTGAATGTCTTGAAATAAATGATATAAATTTGTTGCAATCTCCTCATCCAAATATACTAAGAACTATTATTTTGATATGTCAGTGAATAAGTTGAGGTAGGTCACACAGTAAAGAGAATTCTATATTCTGACTTCTGCAATCATTTTCTATTCTATTTCTTCTTGTCCTTAAATAATCTTCAGTATATGATTTTGAGTGCCTACATGTTATTCTGGCATGCACATATACCTAATTTATCCAACAACTTCCTTCTTTGGAGGAATATAGGTTGTTTCCGATTTTTAGTTATAATGAACAATATTTTGGATTTCTGGTTTGAAAAATGGCAGATTAACTACAAACACTTTGGCCCTCTCTTTTCCCAAACCCAGCTGAAATATACATATGTGTATATATATATAACTATATATATATATAGTTATATATACATATAGTTATATAGTTATATATATAGTATATATGTTGGAAATCTTTAAACACATACAATTTATTGAGTCTTGGGAGAAACTATACGCCTATTTACGTGACTTTTAAAGTAACCTGGCTTTGCATCAGGAAGCTTAACAAAAGCTTCTGATGATAAAGTAAGTGGTTCTTATTACGTTCAAATCTGAGTGCTTGGTTTTTGACACTTTCCCTTGGTGTAGGTAACACCACACTTGAAGGCTTTCTACCTCCATGTGATCATAGCTCTTCTATTACTGCATTTATTACTTCACATTGTAACTATTTGTTCACAGACCTGTCTCACACACTAGCCTAAGAGGTCACAGAAGCCAGGAACCACATTTTCATTCCTTCAGTACATATTTTTTGAGCACCTGTTACATATCACAGTGTGACAGGAACAGGAAAAACAATGATGAACAAGTAAACATGGCTTATTTCAGCAAATGCAATGTGGTCTGACCCCCAGACTGGTGCGTTAATTATTTATTTCCACTGTGATGCTGCATAACAAACCACCCCAAAACTTGGAGGTTTACAAGAGTCAGCATGTGTTCTCCTGCCCACAGGTCTGCAGGTTCTCTGTAGTTTGCTCGATCCGGGCCAGGTTCCTGCAGACATTCTGCTTCAAGCCGAAGTTTGGCTGGGCCTTGCTCCTCGCTGTGAGTTGGGTTCTGGTCTAAGACACTTGTGTTCATTCTGGGACACAGACTTCTCAAAGCATGCTCTCCTCATGGTGGATTGCTGAAGCACAAAATGTCAAATGCATTAAAATCGTCTGCTCCATGACGTCCATTAACTTTCTATTGGCCAAGGCAATGGCCAATGTCAATGCAACCTCAGCGTCAATGCAACAGGATGTGACCACTGTGGGAGGGCACTGCCAAGTTCCATAGTCTGCTTATAACAGGGTGAATGTCAAGAATGGCAAACTATGATCCAATTTACTCTACTAGGTTACTTTTTTTTGTTACAGCTAACCATCGTACCCTGTACTGATCCTTTTTAATTATTCATTGCCCTTATAAATAATTTGTTCAACATTTGTCTCCCTACTCATCTGTAAGCTCCATTAAGGTAGAGATCTTGCCTGTTTCACTCACTAACTAGTCATCAAATTATCCTAAACACATAGAAAAGACTCAATAAATTAGTATTGAATTAAATTGAATTGGTGGTGAGTGTCATGATAGGGAAGGTCAGAGAACTAAAAGATCATATGGAACAGAGTTAGCATTGCCTGCTTATCAGTACCACCTGGAGAACTTTTAAAAACTCTCTCTGGCTTCCCTCGTGGTGCAGTGGTTGAGAGTCCGCCTGCTGATGCAGGGGACACGGGTTCGTGCCCCTGTCCGGGAAGATCCCACGTGCCGTGGAGCGGCTGGGCCCGTGAGCCACGGCCGCTGAGCCTGCGCGTCCGGAGCCTGTGCTCCGCAGCGGGAGAGGCCACAACAGTGAGAGGGCCGTGTACCGCAAAAAAAAAAAAAAAAAAAAAAAAGCCTCTCTCTGTCTGTGCCTCACCCAGACCAATCAAAGCAGAGTGTTCTAGTTTTAATCTGAGAAAATGGAGATGGGGCCTTGGCATGTTTCAAATGCATACCAGGTGTTTCTAACATGTAGCCAGGGGTAAGACCACTGATCTGGGGACACCTATCTTGGATTTGGGCAGCAAGGACTAGTCTGTGAAGAAAGTGTATTTAAGCAGAGACTCCCCCAGGACTGATGAGGAGGTTTTGGCCCAGCAGGGAGAGGAGGTGGCCATGGAGGCGTTTAGCAGAGAAGTTGTATGTGCCAAGGCACTGAGGTAAGAGAGAGCTCCTTCACCTGGTGTCTGGATCAGGCGCCAGTGAGGGACGTGGAACCCAACAAATGTCCCTCTGGGCAAAATTCTCAAAAAATGACTGGAAAACTTAGGATTTGGAGGAAAGGTTTCCAACCAGGAAGCAGAGTTTTCTCAGGAAGGGTTCTGCCTGGTCTGAGTAACTTCCCTCAGTGGCTTTCCAGGGTGAGGCTTTTGTTTAGTGCAGCTTTTGCCTGAGTGTATTTTTGTTGCTGCTGTTATAATGCTGAACTCTTTCCAGCTCTTCTTTGTTTATGTAACTCTAAGCAGCCATCTAATTTCGAGGATATGACAATCTTTCCATGCAGCATTTTTGTCCGTGATGACTGCTGAGTTACGTCTTTATAATAGGCAAGCAAGTTTATTTTTGTTCACGTATCAGTGTAAGAAATAATCATACCAAGAACATTTCGGCTTTAAAAAAAAATCCTCTTTAAGATAGACTCGATGTAGCTCAGTAGTCTCCTCCTGCAGATCCATATGATGAATCTATTTCAGATGTTTTTACCAGTGAAAGCTTGTTGCTCTTGTCAAAATGGTTTACTTTCTTGTACTCAATAATGAAAAATATTTATCCGTTATGTTTTATTTCTTGTCTTAGGAAGCTTAGAGATAAAATTGCAGAATTCAATATTAGCCCAGGTTTGGGATATAATTCTCTTCCTGCCTATCATATTTTAATTCTTTCCTTTTATCTTTAGCAATTCTACTCTACATGTGTCTTCAGTGGTAATCTACATTCAATACTTTTTTGAAGCAAGAAGATTACAAATTACAGAACTCTTACTAGATGCTGTGGCAAAAAAAGGCATGTAAGACTCATTCACTGTCCAGGAATCTTCAACCTACTAAATATTCAGAGAGGAATTTCTCTTCCAATAAGTATATTAATGAAAGGCTTGTAATTTTCTAGGCCTCAAATTATCTCGACAATAGGCTAAAACTAAAACTGTATTTCCTTGCATTCTATCTGAAAATTGAAGTTACAACCATTTTTAATTAAAATTCTTCCAACGGTATACAGGATATTCTTTTCTGCAAAGACATATATGTACAGATATACACACATATGAAAAGGCAGTAGTAGTTGATAAGACCAATGTATCATTGTGAAGGTTGGCAAATATGAAAAGCTTATTTGTAGCAGGTATATGGGCACTAACAATGAAATAGTAAGTGCATAAATAATTGCTGCCTGCTGCCTTTTTTGCAGCTTTCCAGAGAAAAAATTATCCATTGAGATCAAGTAGTTTTAATCATTTTGCAACAGAGAAGATAATCTAAGAAAACCGAGTACCCTGTTCGAAGAAGTTAATGAAAACAGAATTCAATAAACCAACAAGTTGAGACCTTCCAAAGAAAATTAGGCCATTCCAGATCCCAACGCCAGGGTTGTCTTCTAATCTACCTCCTTTGAATAAAAAGAATAATTTTTTTAAACCCTCTAAAAATTATTCCTTGCCACAGTTCTGCCTTCCAAATCCAATTAGCAATTTTTATTATCTCATTTTAGTAACATCTGTTAAGCTTGAAAAATATATTACTGGCTTTCTATTGATCTCTTTCTGGTCTGTATTTATAAAGAAGAAAACTTCTTATTTCTATTTACCAACATGAAAGAAAAAGAGATTTAAGGCAAGGCACTTAACATCGAAATGTCATAAACTTCCACCTAAATAAGCAGTTACAGAAGAGCAGACGCGTCTTGATTGCTTTGGTAAACGGTGCTGTCATAGACCAGTCAATACAGTTAATGCTAACTGTAATGTACTGTTGTCAAAATTGTACTTATTCCTAAACTTAATTTCTGATTTATGTCATTTTACATAAAGTGATTCTGAAAAGCTAAAGCTTATTGCATTCATTCCTGCTGATGGGAGACCGACATGACAAATATCTTCTATCATGAGTATTTGAATATCAAGTTCAATATACCTTGTGGGTTCAGGATTGACTGGTGTTTGCTCAGTCATCCCCCATCTGCCCCGGACTTCTGGTAACACAGCTTGAAATACCAGTGAATCAAAATTGACAGGTCTTGGGACTTCCCTGGTGGCACAGTGGTTAAGAATCTGCCTGCCAGTGCAGGGGACACAGGTTTGATCCCTGGTCCAGGAAGATCCCACATGCCACAGAGCAACTAAGCCTGCGAGCCACAACTACTGAAGCCCAGGCGCCCTAGAGCCCGCGCGCTGCAACTACTGAGCTCATGCGCTGCAACTACTGAAACCCGTGCACCTAGAGCCCATGCTCCGCAACAAGAGAAGCCCACGCACCGCAACGAAGAGTAGCCCCTGCTCGCCACAACTAGAGAAAGCCTGCGCGCAGCAACAAAGACCCAACACAACCAAAATTTTTTTTTAAAAAAGATTAACAAGTTTTGACCTGAGCTGTATTTATAGAAAACACCATGTTTGTCTCCAGAGGCAATATCCTTCACGAAGGCCTATAGAAATACTTACAGTGCACTGTGGAGTGCCTTGGTCATTTTGTTCAATAAGTGGTGCATTTCTAAAATGGGAGAAGAATGAAAATTCAAGTTTTTAATTTGATTACAAACGAGTCTCCAGTGAACTGTGGTTGTTCCTTACACATCAGTTCCTATTCCTTGGGGCAAACACAGGAACTGTAGGAGCCAGAGCCATCACATGTTGTTCTAAAGAAGCTGGAAAGTGTCAGAGCTCCTTGCTTCTATGGATGTAGAAAAATCCTGCCGTATCCTTCTCCTAGGCTGTATCATGTCAGAGAATTTGCGTAACACAAACTTGTGTTAAGCGCTGCTTTCTCTTTCTCCAGTCATCCCAATCTTTCCCTCACTCTCTCTCTCTCTCCCCTCCCTGGCTCCCTTTCTTATTCTATTTATACTACCTGGTTCATATTTACCTTTATAGAAATTTCTGACTAGATAATTCACACCCTTTGTTGGGGGGCGGGGGTAGGAGGGCAGGAACAGAGCAGAACGTTAGGTTCTATGCTAACACACTTACAGAAGAGGCTCTAATAATTTCCTACAGTTATTCTTCTCAGCGTAGTATGGAAATGCACTCATTAGTTTAATTTTTTTTCCTTCTGATTGCCAGAATTATTTATTGCTGAAAATTGAAAATTTGTATTATAGTTATTATTCATTTTGATTGGCTTAAAAATTCAGTTTGTTAGGAATCTTAAAGAAAAAAAAAATCCCACAAAGTTTAAATGCGGTTCCAAAAGGCAGCAAAGGAATTTGAAGAGAACAGATCTGCTGAAAAAGAAAAATGTTTTAGCATTTTCAACTGACCAGAGTGGAATCGATGAAAAGCAGGAAGTCTCAGAAGGAAACTGCAGCAAAGTAAAAAAGGGTTTATAAAAGAATAAATAGCCATTTTGAGAGTTGTGTTGGAAGGGATAAGGTGATTTTTTTTTTTTTTTAATCTGAAGCTATAATGAAAAGACCAGAATTACAGATTTGATGCCTCTATAGAATCAAACTTTTCCACGACAAGAAATAGACTTTCATCTCCGGCTAAAAATCTTGAAAAGACCTAGAAATATGGACCTGATTATTTAGAGTTGATTCCATCACAATCTGTGGAGAAACAACGCATAATAAAGGATCAGAGTGATCATGTCAATTGAGGACAGTCCCATGAACTAATCTGAATGATTATTTGAGCTGGAGGTTTCTTAGGCTACAACTACCTATAGACAAGAAATGAGTGGATTATGGCACAATCTTCATTGTTACTACCTGTGGAGATTGTTCTGCAATCACTTCTGCAGCTGTGATTGTTATCAACAGCCAAAGTGAACATGAGCAAACAGCGTGGTGCAGTGGGGGGACACACCCAAGGAACCGAGGTGAGGCTTGAGCCTCTTTTTTTCTCTTCCACTAACCAGCCACTTGATGTCCCATATGGGGAAGCCCTATAAACTCCTATCTCTTAGTTTCTTCAACTTTCAGATAGGAATAATATAATAATATTCACTTATCTACTACCCCACTGGGTTGTTATGAGTATCAAATTATATGAAAGAAGGAAAAGAACTTTAGAAAAAGATTTAAACCATTGATAGATTTGTTGATCTATGGTACCAGAGATCATTCTTGCATCTGCTCAAAGCTCAAATTTCATTACAATTTATGGCATGCATATTAATTTTATTGTTTTTTAAACTTAGTCTTAACACATTCCAACTTAAAAACTAGTAGATGAGATGGTTTTTGCAAAGGGACTTGTCTTTTGTTTTGCTGTAAGTGGAAAAGTCCTATTGCAGAGACTCATTTTTTAGTACTTGGAAGACTTTGCAAAGAAGTTCAAATTCAGAGACAAGTTTTAAATCCCCTTCCCAAGTATTTCTATGGTAATGGCAACAACAATATTAACACTAACTGCAGTGACAAAGCCCTTGATTTCCCCTTATGGTTATGTTGAATGCATACTGTA
Source organism: Delphinapterus leucas (assembly GCF_059928025.1). Lineage (NCBI taxonomy): Eukaryota > Metazoa > Chordata > Mammalia > Artiodactyla > Monodontidae > Delphinapterus > Delphinapterus leucas. The sequence continues at coordinate 47,120,402 of NC_143146.1, read as the reverse complement.
GTTTGAAAAAGATAAAGCAATACTTCCTGGGAAAAGCCAACTAGCCTCCGACAAGTTCGCACAGGGAAGGAGAGCCTTCGTGTGGTTACCAGGGGTCTGGATCATGGATACTCAGGTTGGAAATTCAGTGGTCAGCGTATCCAGAGGTAACTGGGCTCAGAGACATACTCACACCAATCCAGCTCCCAAGTCTGATGTTAAGAATCCACAGCACCAATTTATTCACTTATAGCAAAACTGTCCCTCTGCATGGGTAGATCCAGACAGGGCAATGCTCACCAGAAGATTGCTTGATGGATATAGAGTCAGAAGCTTACTGCCTGACCTGAACATCTGCTGTGAGATACCTGCACTGCACAGGCCAGGACCTTGAGCTCATGGTTCAGGACACCCAGTCTTCCGGAGAAGGCTGGAGATGGAGAGTCCATCTTCATCCCCTTTGACTGGCCCTATTATTGACCAATCAGCTTTCAGATTAAGACATTTTTTCCCTTTGCCACATGAATACCTTCCCTTCAATTTTAGCCTGGGAGGCGTTCTGCCTCTGTAAGGTAATCATATATCTTTGCTCTGATATATTAATTGTTTGTTTCATAGAAACACTTGGAGGGTAATCTTTCCAGGTTCCTGGGCTGCACCTCACTGTGGCCCCAGGTCACGCATCACCAACCATTCTTCCTCACATTTCCCCAGCCTGCTCTGGGCCTTTGAGCGCGGTTGGGTCTGGAACGTTCACCATATCCTGTGAAACTTCAGTACCGTTTTAAAAGTCCATTCCTCTGTGCGCACTGGGTAGGCTAGTGTTCACTAAGAGAGCTGCGTCACCAAACTCAGACTGTGGGGCATAAGTCATTTTGCTGGCATAGCCCTTCCCTCCAATGGAGAAAAATAGAGAAAGAGCATCCTCTGCATTTTGCAAGAATGACAATGTTGAAATCAGTCTTCAAAGAATCATTCTAGTTCCATGGGCCCATAGTAACTATGGGATCCCCTCTTGACTAGGAAGATTTCACTTCATCAAATAAAAAAGTTGTATTTTGTCAAATAAAAAAAAAGTTGTCACTAATCACCGTAATACTTCCAGATTCAAGCAATTACTCCGTAACTGAATCACTTTACTGTACACCTGAAACGAACACAACATTGTAAATCAACTATACTGCAATTAAAAAAAAAGATTCAAGCAACTACGCCAGCCCTAGCTCCAACGGGCTACATGTGTAATCACAACTAACATTTATTGAATGCTTTCTCTGTGCTAGGCAGAGTATTAGCATTTTGCATGGATTACTTCATTTAATCCTCACAATGGCCTTATGATGTAGGTAGTTTAATTATCCCCATTTTACGGATGGGGAGACTGACAGTAAGAACAGACAGATGGTAGAATGTGGAGCCAGGACATAAACCTCCCGGTGAAATCTGAAACAGTGTGGTGACAAGAGTGTTCCATTACTGAAAGCCTTTGTTTTTCCCATGGTACTTGTTCCTATGGTATGCCTGATCCCTACAGCAAAGATGGATCTAGATATTTTGCAGTTGCTAACCATCTTGGCAAGAGCTGGGCAAATAAAAAGTCAAAAAGTGTAGAAACTTGTATTTTGTTGCTACAGAAATTGTGCCAGGCACTCCTCGGATCAGTTATGATTCCCAGCAGACAACTTTCTCAGCTGCCACAGAGCCATAAACACAGCTCTGGGATCTACTGATCAATGTTCTGAGCTGTCCAGGAGAATGTCACACACTGAGAAGTATTCAGATTTGAACTGAAAAAAGGGTTTTGTGCCCTACAAACCATAACTGAAAAAAAAATTGTCAAACATTTTTGAAGGACTCACAGTTTTCACGTAATTTCCAGAACATTAGACATTTGCTGGTTGTGTATATGCATCTTTTTTTACTTTCAGGCCTACGTGGTGATACAGTTTTCACCTGAGAGCCCCAAGGAGAGAAACTTCTGCCTCACCCAATACTCATAGGGTTAGAGACAGCAATTTTTTTTCCTTCTAGAAAACCAATAAGGACTTCCCTCATAAATGGACCACAATCCCTGTATGTATTGCTATCTCTTCAACCACACTATTTGCTCCTCCAGAGGAAGCTATTGCATAGGCCACTGCAGGCCCCAGTGGGACTCCGCCAGAGGTGATATCTAAACACAACTGTGGCTCACAGTGGCCTTCCGACCACTCAGATCCATGAATTTGGCACCTACCATGTGCAGGCCACTTTGCTATCAACCTTCAGTGTTTTAAGTTTTATAAATGTGCCCAAACGCTGAAAATTATTTGGCCAGTGTGAAAATTTTAGATCCATGCTTAATATGTATATGAAATGTCACTTAGCCCAGGGGTCCACAACCCCCAGGAACCGACCGCACAGCAGAAGGTGAGCTGCAGGCAAGTGAGTGAAGCTTCATCTGCTGTTCCCCGCGGCTCCCATTACTGACTGAACCATCCCCCCCATCCCCCACCCCCGTTCTTGGAAAAATTGGCTTCCACAAAACTGGTCCCTGGTGCCAAAAAGGTCGGGGACCGCTGACTTAGTCAAATAAATTGTCCTGTTGTGTCATCTGGACCGGGACGCACGCCTTTTAGAATCAGAAGACACTCAACCTTCAAAGCTGGTCGACCCCACTTCCCTTCCTCACCCATCTTTCCCCCACACCCATCTCCAAGTCACCTCCTCTCATCCCCTACATACAAACACACACTTTTTCAAAACAAACCCATGGAGCAGCTGTTCGCATGGCTACTCCATCATTAAGATCTATCACTTCCCAGCACCTTATGGCTGTAATAGAATTTCCCCCCTTTGATGAATGCTTGTTCAACAACTCTCACATTTGCCTACCCAAGAAACTCTTTTCTGTGGGAGGAAACAAAATTACATCCTCCTTTACAATGATCCAGCAGAGAAAATGAGATCAACCAACACATTACAGCTTCTATCAGCGGAGCCACATGCTCCCTCTTGAGAAAGGAAGGAAAATGAGCTGCCAGCTAAAAACTCCTAAGGAGTGTCACAATTACAACTTTTCATTGGTGCTCCTAGTGACGGTACCTCTGACCTAGAACAACTTAGACACGCAGATGTACTCCTGAGTCTGCTCATTAGCCTAATGAGGATCGAGTCAGGCAAAGAGTTAATTCGACTAATTTAATCAGCAAGCCCTTCGACGTGTCTACTGGGAGAAAGCCAAAGTGACGGAGACAAACAGAAACACACAGAGGAGAGGAATTTACTGAGCTGTGCTTGTGATTAGGCAGAGCCATAGCTTGAAAACATAATAGGATAAACGCTGGAAAAAGCCTTAATGATTGCTTACCCCGGCCACTTCATTTGTTAAGACCTAATGAGGTTAAGAAATCATTATAAAAATAAAACTTATTATAAAATGAGTAATACATGGGAAAGCATTTTCAAAACTGTAAACTGCTGTGTGTGTGCATATACAAAATATTATTAAATTGTTTTCCCAAACAACATAGAAGAAAAACTAAAGCAATGTATTCATTGTTACATATTTTCATAAAACAAATACTATAAATAAGTGTCTTCCCCTTCCCAACCCCCACCCCCAAAACCCTGATTCTTTAGCTGTGTGGACACACTTCACACTCAGTCATCTGATAAGGACATAGTTTGAAATTATTATAAAAAATTTCCTCTAAACTTTTCTTACTCTTGAAGACTCTAGAAAAATAAAGCATTGATGAGTGTTATTTGATGACAAATGTAAATTTTAGTTTTACCAGACTTAGGGATTTTCAGTTAATACTTGGTGTAGGTGATTTATGTTTTTGATTAATGGTTTTCAATTTCTTTGAAGTTCTACCTTAAAATGAGCACTATAAAATGTCTATTTAATGTTGGCAGTACTCCTGACAATGTGCCTTGATCTTACAATTAGAGATTAAGCCACAATTGCTCATCAGATTCTGTAATTCTAAGAGACTTGATTGAGGGTTTTTTTCTGGACAACGGAATGTCATTTGCATTGATTATTTCATTATATTAATTTTCTCATCACTTTTTCTTTTCTTTTTTCTTTTTTTTTGTTTTCATTTGAACACTATTAAGGAAGTTTTTTCCCAACAGGCTCAAGCCTAAGTGGATGAAAAAAAGGAAATGAATGAGTTTCTTCAGTTAAAAAACAAAGGAAAGGAAGAAAGAAAGGGTTTATGGGGATACTAAGCCATATAGCCTATAAATTGTTCCTTTTTCCTTTTATCCTTGATGATAGTTTGTAGAATTAAAAGAGGATGGGGAAATTTATATTTTGAGGGTGAGTCTTTTAAGAAATTAATCTTTTGTAATGTCCTTTCTATTTAATGATACTGCAACAGACAGGCCAGGCAATACATAATGTTCCTTTTCTGTAATTTTTCTTAAAAATAATTTTTCCCTATTCAATTATTGATGGAGATTCTATTATGTATACTAGGTATAAAGTTTATATTCTTGTAAAAGAGATAGACATTAAATAAATAAACAAATAAATATGACCATAAAACATAAGTGCAATAAAGGAAAAGAATTGTGTTCCATGAGAGAAAAACGGGGATAACATTATTTATATGTGAGTGTGTCAGGGACGGACTCTCTGAGAGATGTAAAGAACAGGTGCAAGTTTAGACTCATCAAGTAGAGGGAAGAGGGACCAGGCAAAGTAACAGAAAATGCAAAAGATCTGGAAACAGGAAAGACCTTGGTGGGTTCAAGGAATATCATCAAGGTCAGTGTAAATGGAGTAAAGGAGAAAGTGGTACAAGATGAGGCTGGAGATGAGGCCACTGTCCAGACTGGAGTGATTGAAGAGTGAATAGGGGAGTTGATATAGACTAGTAGTGAATTGAATGCAGGATTAAGTTTCTTTGCTTCCTCCCCAAATTCATTATAAAATGACAAACAGAAAATAAATCTTTTATAAAAGGCATAAACCCCCAAGAACAAAGAAAGATGCAGAAGAGACAAACGGCATCAAAATTTTATAGAGTCTGAAAAGCATGTGAGCAAGTGGTAATTGATTTATCAACTCTGAGAAAGTCAGCAGTGGGGAAAGTGAAGAAGTTGCCCAGTTTACCAAGTTACCTCTAGACATGGGGTAAAGGTGAATCTAAAAGCAGAAGGATTGGTTGAAAGTCCATTCAAGAATCAGAGAAGGGCTTCCCTGGTGGTGCAGTGGTTGAGAGTCCGCCTGCCGATGCAGGGGACACGGGTTCGTGCCCCGGTCCGGGAAGATCCCACATGTCCCGGAGCGGCTGGGCCCGTGAGCCATGGCCGCTGAGCCTGCGCGTTCTGAGCCTGTGCTCCGCAACGGGAGAGGCCACAGCGGTGAGAGGCCTGCGTACCGCAAAAAAAGAAAAAAAAAAGAATCAGAGAAACTCTGTACCAGTCAAGAAATGATTCAATACAGAGAATTAGCCGCTTACAAAACTGTTGGGAAAACTAGAGAAGTGCAGGTCAGAGAAAGCCATGGTTACTTCTCAGTTTCGCTGTCAGTTTTCAGAAAATCAAGAAGTTGCAAAACTTCAGAAAACTGCCAAAGATGATCACAGCTGTCTGAAGCATCATAGCAGGCGATTTGCAAGAAAATACTTTGAGGCTGCTGTAAAATCTCATATATGCTGAAGTCCACAAAATTCCTTACAACTGCCAGAGGGCAATAAATAACATGGTTTCCACGTTTTTGATGCCTTCCATTCTTGTAGGTGTGTCTCTTGTTGGCAGACTTGAATCCAGAACTTGGCAAGCAAATAATTCTGGGAATGTAGTTCCTGGGCTTCTAGCTCCTCCAATACAAGCAAGAGCTCAAAAGAGTCATGATAGCAGGGGGAACAGAAAGAGTACTGAAGCTGAGTTGCTACATCTGTTCAACACGGAGTCCCTCCCAGACCCCACTGCCCATTCGTGCAACTGAGCAATCACCCTTTCCTCTTGTGGGTAGAAGATGAGGGGTAGGACAGATCGTCTCTTGACTGGAGCACTAGAGTCAGCTGATGGCTGGGAGACCATTCTTAAAACGGGGGTGTTAGAGAAACTGAACATATTAAATGTTGAGATCACCCCCAGACGTCTTCTCCCATTTAACTCTAGGTTTAAGCCCCCAGGCCAGATATTGTAAGAGCCTTCCCTAGAAAAACCTGACAAGCTCCAAAGAAAAGGCTGCAGAGATACTTCTATCAAGGATTTCTCCCAGAAAAAGTCCTTGTCAGATCACTTTATAGAGAAGCCCACAGTGGCAAAAGCCAAGGATCACCAGCATTTGAGGAAGATAACAAATATGAAGATCAGAGCCCAAAATAAACAAATAAACAAAAAACAAAACAAACAAAAAACATGGAAGACAGAAGCTATAAAGGAAAGAGAAAAATGTCAAAAACAAAAACTATCGTCAGCTATCCTCAGAGACTAAGGAGGGTATATTGAAACGAGAACCGAAAACTATTTTTTAATTGAAGTATGATAGCAGAACCAAAAAAGTTCTGCTTTTTAAGGTTTCTTAGTAGAAACTTTAGCAAATAGTTACAAAAATATCCCAGAAATTAGAGTAAAAAGACAAAGAGGTTTATAAAAGATAAAAGGAGAGAAAATATAAAGGATGATCCACATAATAGAAGCTCCAAAAATAGAGAAATGAGGAAATTATAAAAGAAGGAGAAGAAATTATAATAGGGAAAATTCAAGTTAATATACCAGAAATGAAGGACACTGTACTTAACACAATGAATGAACATGGACCAAGAAACATTAGAACACTAGGAACAAAATCTTACAAGCCTTTAAAGAGGAAACCAACATAGGACTTATATCAGGGATTGGCAAGCTTTTTCTGTAAAGAGCGAGATCATAAATGTTTTAGACTTTGCAAGCCATAATATCTCTGTCAAAACTATGCAGCTCTGCAGTTATAGTGTGAAAGCAGATATAGACAATATGCAAATGAATGTGCATGGCTGTGCTCCAATAAAACTTTATTAAAAACAGACAGTGTGTCATACTTTGCTAACCCATAACTTACATAAAGAATCAAGAATCAAAATGGCATCAGACTTGGCAATCAACAGACTGAAGACTGCATGACAATTTTTCAATGTTGGTAAAATTCTGAAGGAAAAGTATTTGTCATGTAGAATTCTATTCCCAGCCAAATTATGAAATAAAAGTGAGGAGTGAATAATGTCTCAAAAATGTTATTTCCCACTGACCTCTTCTCAGGAAGCTAACCAACAGTGAGCTTCATCAAAATGAGAAAGAAAGTCAAGAAAGAAAAAGACATAGGATCCTGAAACCAGGAATTAGTTTCCATTTCTTAGAACTCAGATTATGGTAAAGCAAAATACCAAGCCTGCAAGTCATACAGCACACAAGGGCACCCACTCCAGACTGGAGCAGAGCACAAGGTTTTGGTAGAAACGGCTTCAGGAAGATGAGATTGAGAGAATATCAACTATGTTTATATGGATTCAGAAAACACACAACTACACAGAAAATATCCAAATAAACAAAATGACTGGTATTAACTCCAAAAGAACAAAAAGTTGTGCAGGAAAAAGAAAATAGTAATCATTGATCAGTGTATGACTCAACTCTGATAATGGTCTCAAAGTCATAATAAACATTATACATTGATCTAAGCAAATTATGATAGAGTAAATAAAAGCGAAAATAAAAATGGGACCTAATTAAAAGCTTTTCACAGCAAAGGAAACCATCGACAATATGAAAAGACAACATACTGAATGGGAGAAAATATTTGCAAATGATATGACTGATAAGGGATTAATATCAACGTATATAAACAGTTCATGCAACTCAACATCAAAAAAACAAACAACCCAATTAAAATATGTGCAGAAGAACTGAATAGACATTTTTCCAAAGAGGAAATGCAGATCACCAGCAGGCACATGAAAAGATGTTCAATATCACTAATCATCAGGGAAATGTAAATCAAAAACACAATGAGATATCACCTCACACCTGTGAGAATGGCCACCATCCAAGAACACAAATAACAAATGTTGGCGAGGATCTGGAGAAAAAGGAGCACTTGTACACTGTTGATGGGAAGGTAAATTGGTGTAGCCACTATGGAAAATGGCATGGAGGTTTCTCAAGAAACTAAAAATAGAACTACCATATGATCCAGCAATTCCACTCCTGTATATATATATCTGAAAAAAAAAAAAAAGACACTAATTCAGAAAGATACATGCACCCCAATGTTCATAGCAGCATTATTCACAAATGTCAAGATGTGGAAGCAACCTAAGTGTCCATCAACAGATGAATGGATAAAGAAGATGTGGTATATATGTACAATGGAATACTACTCAGCCATAAAAAAGAATGAAATTTTGCCATTTGCAGCAACATGGATGACCTTGGAGTGCATTATGCTAAATGAAATAAGCCAGACAAAGACAAATATTGTATGATATCACTTATATGGGGAATCTAAAAAATACAACATAGCAGTGTACATATGTCAATCCCAATTTCCCAATTCATCCCACCCTCCCTTTCCCCTCTTCATATCCATATGTTTGTTCTCTATGTCTGATGTCTCTATTTCTGCTTTGCAAGTAAGTTCATCTACAGTACTGTGTATAAAATAGATAACTAATGAAAACCTACTGTATAGTCCAGGGAACTCTACTCAGTGCTCTGTGGTGACCTAAATGGGAAGGAAATCCAAAAAAGAGGGGATATACATATATGTATGGCTGATTCCCTTTGCTGTAAAGCAGAAAGTAACAACATTGTAAAGCAACTATACTCCAATAAAAATTAATTTAAAAAAATAAAATAAACATTAGAGGATTTAGAAGCTAAAAAAAATACAATAAACTAGTGAATACAACAAAAAAGAAGCAGACTCACAGATACAGGAATCAAACTAGTGGTGGGGGGAGAGGCAATAGAGGAGTGGGGGGAGTGAGAGGTACAAGTATTGGGTGTAAGATAGGCTCAAGGATGTATTGTACAACACAGGGAATATAGCCAATATTTTGTAATTACTATAAATGGAAAGTAACCTTTAAATATTGCATAATATTTTTTAATTTTAATAAAAATTTAAAATATTATGATAGAACTACATATACTGAAAAGATGGAGGGTAAGAACCGCAGTGTGTGGGAGAGGTGGGTATTTGTGGAAAAGAGAGCTAAAACTGTCTCCGATAGCGGAAAATCAAATAATATGTAAAGCTTAAAGTCTAAAAATAAGTAGTGCTATAAACATTTAGAGTTTTAGAGGCAAATACCAAATGAATCAGCTGCAAAAGTTGAACATGGTTGTGTCAGGGTGTTCTGCATTAAGGGTGGCAAGAGTCATTTAAGAAGGCTTATGGAACAATGCGACCCTTTTAAACTCCGAGTGTATATAAAACTTAGATTTTTTTAAGTTAAATTTTAAGAATAATGAATATTTTTCCATCAGTAAGAAAATAACCAAATGGTAAATTTAATCGGTAGATTTTGTATAGCTCTTAAAGTAATCAGATGGGACTCACGTTTTAAGGTGGATAAAGCTCAATAATAATGTGGAACAGAAAACAAAACAAAGCAAACTTCAGAAAGAGATGTGGAGTGTGGTAGACATAAAAAGTTTAAAAGCATGGAAGACAGTACTGTGTTTTATTTATACATACATACATATGTACTAAAGAACAAAGACTTGTGTGGCAAAAATAAACAACAAATTCAGAATGTAGTGGTCTCTTGGAGGGAGGACGATGAGGTCAGAGAGCAGTGCCAGGAATGCCTTCACTCTACAATGTTTTATTTCTCTAAAAATGTCTCCTAAGCAAACGAGGTGAAGTAATCCAGTTAGACAAATCAGGAAGACGTTAGAGATGCAAGAAAGAGAAGGATAAACATGAAGAGCAATCATAACTTTAAAATCAGAGCTGTGTTCCTTTTTCTGACAACACTTCACGCCTCCATGTAGAGTCTTCTTTCACTTCTCTTTTTTCCGTTTTGTTTTGTTGTTGTTGTTTTGAGTGTTGTCTGTGTGGTCTTTCCATCAGCATTCCAATGCGCCCTCGCAATGACTACACCTCCCTCCACTTAGAGTCCTGCTCCGTCAAGCTTCCTGAGAGGGTTTGTTACACACTGAGTCTCCATTTCCTTACCTCCCATCCACTCTTAAGGGTTTTCTTGTTTTTGAAGTAACTATGCCTCAGTAGGATTATATTCTGACTAAAATATAGTGTTATCAATTAAAATTGTTTTTTACCTCCACCCATCCTGCCATCATATCTTTGGAGAGGGGAAGCTATAACTTAAAGCACTGTGAGATTTACAGCACAATTTCATCATTAAACGTAATGCGAAATCAGGAAGTAGCAATTTGCAGGATTGGTTCAGTCTTGCAACACTGTCACCAGGACCCAGGCTCCTTCTACACCGGCATCCTCAGAGCATTGGCTGGGCCAATCTGAGGAGATTTGCCCCTCGCAAATGTGGCCATGCGGATGCCACAGTCCCAGTATCAGCTTGAAGAAAAGAGTTGTTTCCTCGAATCCACCTCTTTTATTACAGAGGAAACCTATCTTAACAACTAAAGCAGACGTTCCTTTGGGTTGCATTCACCAGGGTGGGGGTACGTGCTCATGCCATCAGTACAAATTGGGATGGAAATGAGAATCTAGAATTTTCAGTCTCTAGAGTGGGAGGCAGGTTCTGCCAGCAAGCAAGTGGGGGGTTGGATAGGCAATCAACAGTGCCTACCACTTACCTTGGGTGGCTCAGAATATCCACCACCATACCCCACAGAGGGCACAGCAGTGCCAGTGGACAGAGCCATACTAGCAGAAGTAGCAACAATGCCTACCAAAGCAGTACCCAGATAGAAAGGCGGTACCAAATGGAAGCCACAGTGGTGCAAGCAGACACAATGGTGTCTGACAGAGAGAGCTGAGTCCAGCACAGGGACAGACTACAGTTGCATTGTTTGATATGGTCACCAATATCCACAGGTGGCTCTTAAACAAAAATTAAATTTAAAATTCGGTTCCTCGGTCACACTAGTCACATTTTAAGAGTGCAGTAGCCACGAGTTGCTACAGCTATTGCTACTGTATTGGACATCACAGATCAAGAACATTTTCATCTTTACAGAAAGTTTATTGTTTTAGCACTGGACTAGAGCAAAGGAAGAACTTCTGAAGCGACAAATCCACATTACATAGGAATAAGATTAAATTACAGCTCATCTGCAGGCATCTCCAGGGATGCCTGGAGTTATGGTACAGACCCTTGGCCAAGATAGCAATGAAATGTTCTAGTTAATGGTTTATGATGTGCTGTTTAAAGCCCCAAATTCCCCTGGAGATGCCCAGTGCCAGCTTGTCTGCATTGTTTAGTGACAATGTATAGATTGATGTTCCCCACCTGGTTTACCTGCTCACTCAGCCTGATTTTGGCTGTGTGATCAGTGAGGTGTGAAAGATCTCCAAGCAAACTGGTGCCTTGTCTTCCCTGAAACAGATATCTCGTGCTCATATTGGTAGACCATGATCCTGAGACGGAGCATATTCTGTACAACAGAGAAAGGACCCTGGAAGCTGTGCCCAGGTGTTCCAGCCTCTGTAATGTTGCTTTGTGCTTTCTGGCTCCTGGTGCCTGTATCCTTTGCTTGTAATCAATCTTTCATGAGCATATACCTTGTTAGAGTCCTTCGAGTCCTTTCAATTATCTGACCCCAAGTAATTGGTGCGTCCCATGGTGGCCCATCAGATTTGGTCATTAACACATACAAAACACCCTCTGGACACTGCCAGAAGTAACTAGGCTGAACTTTACAAGGCTCTGGAGGTCCCACTCTAGCAAGTGTAAGCAAGAAACACCACGATATGTACAAGGTTTTGTTGTTTCCTTCACTCTTACATGTCAAAAGGGAGTCATCAATGAAGTGATATAGTTTGACGTGAATAATGAAAGAGATTATTTATGTTCAAATCCTTGGAAAGATCATTTTATTCCATAAACCTCAATTTTCTCTTCTGTAAAATGGAAACTATTACAGAATTCACATCATAGGACTGTTTGAGGTTGATTTGTATACCACATATAGTGAGTAAAATGCTGATCATAAAGTAAGAACCCCAGAAATGTGAGCTCTTGCTATAACTCTCCCCAAATAAAGATATCTGTTAATAATGAACATTCATAACAAACTGAGTAATGCATTACCTTAAAGATCTCATTGTCTGTCTTGGGTTTCTTTTTTTGATTTTATCCAGTAGCATTGTCTCAATTATCTTCCAATTTTACATATGTTTTGTTTTCCTTTAAATATTTTACACAAACACACGCTGTATCTGAATACAGTGTTACATCTGTAACACTGAGTGCTACATCTTCCAACCCCAAATAGCATAATATTTTCATATGCTCTGCTGATGAGCTTAGTTTTTATTAAAAATGCTATATTTTTATCCCATGCGTGGCACTTGCTCAGTGGGAAAATTATGAATGTAATTGTTAGACCACTAACTCAGATTTCTTTCCCTGGTCGTTAATGATGGCTTCTAATCCCAGTGGTATAACTGCTTTCTAGCCGTCTGCTGGTATAATCTTTTCACTTCATAGTGAGATCTCACAGCTAGTAAATGGTAGAATTGGGACTCAAATCCAATCAGACCCATATAAATGTTGAAGTTGTAAGAATATTTGGATGATATGATACATTGGAGAGGATATCATTTATGATAGAAATAAGAAATTGTGAAGAGACAAAATTTTTTTTAAAGAAATTGCTTGAACCAATTTATAGGACAAAGCTGCAGGAGAGATAACAAAGTATAGGGTATTGTTCTTACTGTTAAAGAACCTAGACCCCTGATTGGACCTGTCCTACTCAAGTTTCTTTAAATCATATGAAACAGAAACCCATTCAAGATAACTCAAATAAAATTGTGATTTATTGTAAGGCTATCTTAAACAAGAAAAGGAAATATGGCTGAGCCTCATGTAAACTAGACTGGAAATCAGAACGGTTCTAGGAATTGAGGCAGGGACTTACTCTCCCTCTTTTGATGATAAGGTCTCTAAACTCTACCTTTCATGAATCCTTTAATCTGAATTACTTTCTGTCTTGCCTGGTTTCCTCTGCTCACATATCTGAACATGGCCCAACACACCCTGACTCTGAACTCTAGGGCCCATTGTCTCATGTGACCAGCATTGTGTCTGTCATTTCTGTCGGGTAGGATCCTCCTTACCATTATAGTCATTCTGCATTGCTTGCCCTTGACTTAGAAGCTCATCTGTTTATCAGTTTGGCTGGAGGTTTGTGAGCACCTAGAGCTTTATAGGACTGTGGAAAGTAAGCACCTCCAAATATATCCTTTTTACATATATATACATGCCATTCAAAGGCATTTAGGGCTACCCCAGTGGTGCCATGTAAGGTATACGCCAAATATATAGTAAAAAGGGAAGTGCTCCAACGTTTCCATGGTAGTAGATATCCATGTGGGTGGAAGCTCTAAGAAGCCTCAATAGGGGAGGTGAATAGTAAATGGTATCTTGAAGAATGGGTATACGATGACATGGAAAGAAGATTAAAGGGTGCTCCATTCAAGTAAAAGGGCATGAAGGCAGGAAATATTAAGGTGCATTCAAGGAGTGGAGTTTTTGAACTGAAGCAGAGTATTCATATACAAATGTAATTTAAAAATAAGTTTGTAAAATGTAAATTGGTAATCAAGGAAGGCCCTGAAGTCTGTATTACAGAGAACAGATTTCATTCTAGAGGAAAATTTGGACAAGACATTGTTTAAAATATTTTCTTTGGGGGGTACATAAGGAGAAGTTTTGGTATTGGGGCTATTTGAAGATGGGTCTTGGGTGGTCCAGGACTGGAAAAAAGAGGAAATGTGATATAGCATACTCTACTTCTAAGACTCCATCCTTAGGAAATTATGAAAGATAAAGATCAAGATTTTTGTACCAAAATATTCATGGCAGCACTACAAATAACAGAAAAACCTGGAAATGATTTAAATACCTAACAACATGAGGTTCATTCATAAATTACGTATATCCAGATGCTATGTCATTAAAAAGAAAGTTTCTGGAGAATATTTGGTGATGGGGGGGGAGGTGAGGTGGAGCTGCTCATTATATATTAAACATAAAATTCAAGGACAAAGCTAGTGTTTATGCATATGGTACTGCCTAAAACTTAAACATCAAATCTTCAGAATTGTTATAATTCACTCTCTACTTCTTAGACTAACATTACAAATGACAGAAAAGGCTCCAGCCTTCAACAGACTTTGCTTTCCATCCTGCAAAATTTCTACCTGCTTAGAATGGAAGAGGAGGGGAAAACACAGCAAATACACACACACAAAGAATCATTATTTTGCCACCAACTTATTGGAATTGTGTGTAAAATCAGAATGAATGTACTTCAGTACATGGACTATCTGTTTTAAATTGGCAGGTTCTTTTCTGCTTGGTTCCTAGTTACTGGTCAGATTTTGGAGAGTTGGAAAGGTCAGCTAACCTGCACCTAAGTGATGTGTCCATGTCTGAGTTTTCTTTCATGTCTGAGAAGAAAAGGAGAGTGGCAAGAGGACACAATGAAAAAAGGAGAGGTTCCTCATTTAACTGTCGAGCCCACAAAGTTTGCCCTGGTTTAAGATAAAGAACCTGGAGGCTGTCGTAAAGCTTGAAGGGTTTATATTTATTACACAAACCCAGGCCAGCAGATGGACGTGGAATAGTGTTGGGAGCCCCGAGCAGAACAGAGAAGAGGCAAAGAGGGAAAAATATAAATTTCACTCAAATCACACCCAGGGCAGGTAAATGGGTCCCTTTCTTTCTTTAGGCTGCTTTCTATCCACATCCACCTCCTGAGAGAATAGAATTCTCTGGCTCAAAATCAGGTTTTTGAGAATCAAATCTCCTATTTCTCAGTTCTTGGCCTATCTGACTTCCCAAACATCAACATTTCAAATTTTTAGAAATATTTGACATTTTTCCTGTTGATTTAATACAAACCAGTGATTTTTTTTTTTTTTTAAGAAAACTCATTTTAACACAATGAAAACATGACAAGAAGCAGCATGCAGCCAGGTCCCTGCTAATGGTGTGGCCGCCTCTCAGCAGACACTTGGGAGGGCCTCAGAAGTCAAACAAGGAGAGGAGCTCAATATTTTATGTCAGGGAAAATTCCTCTACATCTTCCCTTTTTCCTAAAGATGAAGAAGTGTTGTAGCGACTTTCTAAGGTGCTATGGTTGACATCTTTATTAACGATCTTGCAGAGACAGCAAATGGTACTTAAATGAAATTTGCAGGTGACTCTAAATTAAGAGCTGTTGCTAATACCAGTGAAGACAACACAGTAATAAATAAACCTGCGATGGTTAAAAATACAGGGAAGCAAAAAGAAGGAAGAGATACAGAATATGCAATACAAATATGATAGCAATACAGAATACGTGTGTCTTGTAATGTTATGTGAGAGCTATCATGCCCCCAAAAAGGAGACCTATATTAGGGTAAATATGAAGGCACTGGCTCATGGAGAGAGGAAATTCCATGTCCCTTCCTTACAACTCTAATGGACCTGAACTTGGAACAGCATGTCTAATTTGGAGCCCTGTATTCAATCTGAAAAAGCCTGAGAATAGAGAACAAAGCTGAATGGAGAATCACCAAGTGTGATGCAAACAGAAGAGTTAATGGGGATAAATATTTATAATTTCAAGACTAAAGAAAAGTCTGCAATTATTTGGAAGGTGCAAACACCACGAATAACAATTATTTCACCTGGGGAAAGGCTTATAACTAGAAATAATGAAGTTAACTATGCCATTATTTCAGAAATATCAGGAAACTTTTTTCCCATCCACAAAAGCTATTAGATCTAAGCGATAGGTGCAAAGAACATTCTTCCAGAACTTCCCATTCTGTGGGGAAGAGGAGAAGTAGTGGGAAGGATTGTAAGGTAGTTTAAGAGAAAACATTAGCCCACCAGTGAGCAAAGAGCAGGGAAATCAGGACCCTAGGGCTCAGTAGCACCAACACAGGCCTCTGAGGGCCTTGAGATAGGGAGCTGTGGGCCAGGGTTATCCAGCTAAGTGAATGCATTACAAACAAATAAGGAAGACTTGTGATTTCCAGAACTCCTTCCAGTCCTGGAAAGGATGAGCAGAAAAGATTCCATTCACATATCAAAGGAAATGCTTAGAAGAGATCTCTGTCCCATATTCCTGGGGTCCTCTAAGAATTAACTCTCCTGTAGTGGCAGGTAGGTTATTCATCCCAGCAGCAAGTGTACTAAGAATAGACAAAACTTTCAAGTGAATATTGATACATTCTGACAACAGTGAACTCACAGTTCAGTTATGACAAACTCTCAGGTCTGACAATTTCTCCTCTCATCTCTTCTGGTTAGTTGTTGATAAAAGAATTACAGGATAGAGCAACACATCATTGGCAGGCCTCAGCTCTGCCACATAGTAGTATGATATCTTGATTAAGTTACTTGACTCTTATAAGCCTCAGTTTTCCCATCTATAAAAAATGGATATCATAATAATGTCTAGAAACTGTCATTTGCCTACAATTTCCAAGATCCAAGAATCTTCCTAGTCACTTAAATGAATGTTTCATAAATTATTAGTTTTGTAAATACTAGTTTTGTAAGGTAGGAAGTGGGCAATGGATGATATCAGGCAGAGCTCTTGATTACATACAACAAAGCCAGCTCTGGTGATGAAATAAGAAGTTTTTAAAAGGGATATTTAACAGGGACAAAGATGTTGTGGAAAAATTGGCTATTCACATGCAAAAGAATAAAACTAGACCCTTCTATTACATCACTCACAAAAATTCACTCAAAACGATTACAGACTTAAATGTAAGGCCTGACACCATAAAACTCTTAGAAGAAACCACAGGGAAAAGCTTTTTAACATGGGTCTTGGCAATGATTTTTCGAATAAATTTAATCAGAGAAATGAAAAAATGAAGAAGCAAAGACAAGCAGTCAAACAGGACAAAATAATAATAGTTTAGTTGTTAAACAAAGTCAAGGACCTTTAGTTCCTCCTCAAAGGTTACAGATAATATTCTGAGCTGTATCCTTTGAGCTGTTTTGCAGATACTGAAACCCCCACCAGGTGGAAGAAGTTAACTGCATGATGAACAGAGTGCAGCCATGACATAAGTTGCTCCATCTTGCATAATTCCAAGAACTGGCCTCAAAGAAATAGGAACAAACTGATTCTGGACCTGAAGATTAACTGTACTAACAACAATCAAGATGGCACTGATCAGACCACACATGACTAATTTCAAGATGATTGCCAGAGCCGACTGTGCTATTCTGCATGTAGCCCCCTCCCTCTGCTTATACACCCCTAAAATCCTCCTTTAAAAGGTCTTGCTCCCTGATTGGCAGCAGGGAGTTGGCTTTTGTACATTAGTCCGCCTTCTCCCCTGGTTGCTGACCTCCTGAATAAAGCAACTTTTGTATTCCTACCAACACTTGTCTCTCAGGTATTGGCTTTTGAGCTGTGAGCAGCCAAAACTGAGTTCGGTTACCCAAGGAGAGGAAGTAAACACTGTTAGAGTTATTTGGTGATAATAGTGAAATATGCCACTATTACCCACTTCCTTGGTTTCAGGACCCCTGCGTTCTGGCTATGGAGGAAACGGCGCCACATATTGGTCACTGGCTCAGGTCAAAACCACATCTTGGAAAATAACACACAGCCTGCACACAGAGCTGTTACCCAACCAGAGTGGTAACTGAGTCTTCATGGGCCATCCCACTGAGCTACCAGGCCAGCTGTTTCTGAATGTCAGGGTACACAGTAGGGCCAGTGAATCCTATGGCATGGGCACATTGGCTCATGTCTTTTGCTCTGAAATAAATTCTCTGTTCTGTAAATTCTGGCCCCAGCTAAGACCTTGGGAAAAGGCAATCATCATACACTTCTCAAATGGGTAGCCACTTGGATCTTGCCGCCACAAAGTTCTCCCCTGACCCTTTTCCAGGCAGTTTAGGGGGTCAGGGAACATGATTCTCAAGATTCCTCAGGATCACATAGCAATAACAAGTAAGGTATTCCAGCCCAGCAGGATTCTGAGAAGCCAAGTTTATAGCAGTCTTGTATCTCCAGTCTCTCTACCTTCCCCTCTTTCCTCCTCTCAATTATCCTTCTCCTCCTCCCCCCTCCCTTCACCTCCCCCTCCCTCCTTTCTTTTAGCCTTTTTGCTATTTTTTTTCACTCTCCCTCTCTCTTTTCTCCTTCCTCCCTTTTTTCGCTAATTCTTTCTTCTCCTCCTTCACCTTGGACATTTTTTATCATTTCTGTAGTTTCAGTCACCTAGTGTCTTCTCCAAATGGGGAGAAGCCCAATTCCTACCTAAATTTCCCAGGGCAACCTTTATCCCACTTGACCCCCAGGCATACTGTAACTTAGAACATTCAGAAAAAACAAATAAACAAACTTTAAGACTACTACACTAAATTATTCTTCCTAGCATAGAAACATTTCTCATTTGTCTTTATTTTAAAAGTTCAAGCTTTGATTCTTTCACTTAAAAAAATTATTCATTTAGATATCAGAGGAAGTGTTTGCAAATTCCTTAATACATTCTTTACAAATTTTCTCAGTTTCAATTTTTATCTAAGATAATTTTTCTTTCAAAATAAAAACCCTCTTTCACATCGATGGTCTCATTAGATAATTGTGTTTTAAACTGAGCATTTGATAGGCTTTTAATCTGTCTACATATTTCTATGTTTGTTTTACTGTGTTAGATTTAAGTACGTATTTCCAAGAACAGTACTTTTAACCCCTTTGGATATTTTCTTATTTGTGTTGCTATTGTTATTTTACCCTTTTCTAGCTTGTTTTGACAAATTTTATTTTGTGACTTTGATCTTTAGTAATAGATCCATGATAAAAGTAATCATTATTTCTGTTACCTGACATCTTTCAAAAACTTTGAAGCCCAAGTTTAAACATTGTCTATTGACTGTCAGACATCTGTTTTAACTAATAATACAGTTTTATGGAAAAGATAAAGAATTGCCTAAAATTTCAGTAAGGATTTTTCAATTGAGGCATAAATGGGAATGTATAAAAGAAAAAGCAATTTATTGCAAAAAGCATATGAGTAGAAATGGTCTAAAATAGAAGGAAATTTTCTAAGAATAAGAAAATGTAGTTGGAACATGTATGCACAAACACACAGACACTCTTCTCTTAATCCTTTTGGGTCTTGGATTCCTTTGAGAATCTAAATAAAGCTATGGATTTATCCCCAGACAGAAATACATTGACACACAAGGTCCATGGAGCCCAACTTAAGAACCCATCAACCTATCTCTAAGGAATAATATTAGATAATTAAGTCAAAATACCTTCTTGCTCCCCTTTTGCTCCAAAGCCCCATTGGTTGAAATTTAGTACAATTGTCCCTTGGTACCTATGGAGTTTGATTCCAAGACTCTCATGGATACCAAAATCTGTGGATGCTAAAATCCCTTGTATAAAATGCCATAGTATTTGTGTATAAACTGGGCATAGCCTCCCATATACTTTACTTATTTTATTTGTGTTTGGATTTTTTTTTTTTTTTTTTTTGCAGTACGTGGACCTCTCACTGTTGTGGCCTCTCCCGTTCCGGAGCACAGGCTCCGGACGCGCAAGCTCAGTGGCCATGGCTCACGGGCCCAGCCGCTCCGCAGCATGTGGGATCTTCCCGGACCGGGGCACGAACCCGTGTCCCCTGCATCGGCAGGTGGACTCTCAACCACTGGGCCACCAGGGAAGCCTGTGTTTGGATTTTTTTCCTTCCAGTTTTATTAAGGTATAATTGACATATAGCACTGTATAAGTTTAAGGTATACACTATAATGATTTGAGTTACATACATCATGAAATGATTACCACAGTAAATTTAGTGACCATCCATCACCTCATATAGATACAAAATAAAAGAAATAGAAAAAAAATTTTCTTCCTTGTGATGAGAACTCCTAGGATTTACTCTCTTAACAATTTTCATATGTAACATACAGCAGCGTTAATTATATTTAGCATGTTGTATTTTACATCTCTAATACTTATTTACCTTATAACTGGAAGTTTATACTTTTGACCACTTTCATCCAATACCCCTTCCCCTAACCCCCACCTCCAGTAACCACAAATCTGATCGGTTTTTCTATGAGTTTCTTTGTTGATTTTGAAGTATAATTGACCTACAACACTATTTTAGTTCCTAGTGCACAATATAGTGATTCAAAATTTCTATACATTTCAAAATGATCACCATGATAAGTCTAGTTACCATCTGTCACTATACAAAGATATGACATAATTATTGACTATATTCCCCACACTGTACATTTCATATCCATGACTCATTTATTCTGTAACTGGAAAATTGTACTTCTTAATCACCCTCACTTAATTTCTCTCATGCCCCACCTCCACCCCCGACAACCACCTGTTTGTTCTCTATATCTATAACTCTGTTTCTGTTTAGTTACATTTGCTTATTGTTTTGTTTTTTAGATTCCACATAGAAATGAAATCATACAGTATTTGTTTTTCTCTGACTTATTTCACTTAGTATAATACCCTCTAGGTCCATCTTGTTGCAAATGGCAAGATTTCATTCTTTTTTATGGCTGAGTAATATTCCATTGTGTGTGTGTGTGTGTGTGTGTGTGTGTGTGTGTGTATATATATACCATGTATTCTTTACCCATTCATCTATTGATACCTGGGTTGCTTCCACATCTCAGCTATTGTAAATAATGCTGCAATGAGCATAAGTGTGCATATATATTTCCTCTGTATACTTTAAGTCATTTCTAGATTACTTATAATGCCTAATATAATGTAAAACATATAAATAGTTGTTAATACAATGTAAATGCTACATAAATAGTTGCTGGTATGCAGAAAATTCAAGTTTTGCTTTTTAGAAAGTTCTGGAATTTTTTTCAAATATTTTCAATCCACTGTTGGTTGAATCTATGGATGCAGAACCTGTAGATACAGAGGGCCTACTGTATTCATCCTGACATAGAAGTAAGGTCAGTACTACCTGTGATTTAACCTTATGTCCATTACGACAGAGCAGAAAAAGAAAGGAAGAATGAGTGAATGAAGCAAGCACAACTCATTATGGGCGTGACTGTGAAAATACTGTGGGCCCAGGTTTGGAGAAAGTCATTCTAGGCAGAAGAGACTTTTCTGGGCAGAGCAAAGGGAGATGGTGTGAAGCACCATGCTTTGTGTGGCAAATCACCAGTGTGAAGGGGCAGTGTAAGAGATGGGATCACTCCATGGGGGTAGGGAGGGGGCTGGTGTATGTAATGACTGGCACCTAGACTTTACCCTGTGGAGAAAGAGTTTTGCACGGTAGATTAACTGGTCAGTTTTGAATGTCAGAGTGGTCACCCCGGCCAGAGTGTGGAGAGGACATTTGAGGAGGACGAGACCAGAGTGCTGGAGGCAGAACCCCCACTGGGAGGTGGTGGTAGAAGTCCAGGACAAAGAGGACGAGAGACTGAACTAAGGCAGTGATGATAGATATAACAAGAAGAGAAAAAAAAATTGAAAAACATGTAGGAAATAAAAAACACAGGACTTGGTAATGGAGTGGAGATTGGAAGTGATGGAAAAGTCAGTATGCTATCCTTCTCAGGGGTACTGGTGTTTTACGGAGGATTTAAATTGTAGGATAAACAGCTTTAGCATCCCAAAACCACTCCACTGAGGGCTTTGGGTGGTCTCATGCTGAGAACGCAGCCTCATCACGTGACATTTTCCTTCTACTAAATGACAGCCAAGACTGAAGTTAGGAAGCAGAAAAATTGAGGGGGATGAAGTAAAGAAAGGAGACTCACAAAGAAGTTTATACACCTATAAATGTCCTTGTAGTCTCCCACGTTACACACACACACACACACACACACACACACACACACACACACTGAGCCCCCAAAATGGAGAGTGCTCCCCTATCAGTGCCACACACCTACAGTCTGTTTGACCAGGATTCTTGTGCTACATAGAATGCAGTGCCATTGAGTGCCTAAAGTATGTTTTCTTTGATTTTCAGAATACATTCTTTCATATTGAAAAATTGCTCCCATAAGTGCTTACCCTAGTAAAATCACGGCTTATGATTCATATGTCTGATTCTGCTTCACTGAATTTTGACTCTTTTTATAGCTGATATATTTGGGGGATATTTTCTAATTTCTGGAAAATTCCCTCTTTGTCTCTTCTTCAGGTCACTGACCAATTGAAAAATAGAAGAACCACAGAGACAAAGGAAAGGAAAAGAGTGTGTGTATGAGAGGAATATGAACTACTGTTAACTCTTGATGGTTATATCAGGGCCCTTCACCCAACTGCCTTCTCTCCATCAAGCCCAGCATAGCGAGTGTCTCCTGAGAGGGTTTTGGCCCCCTAACACCCACTGATAATCTCCATTGGTGCTTCCCTTAAGCAATCCATATAAAAATACAATAAAAACATATATATAAGTAAAACAACATGGTTTCATTTTTTCTTTAGCAAGCCCAATTATGAGCCTCCCAAGTTCCCATCTCCAACCCACTTGCTGTCCCTAAGCCGTTTCTATTAGTTTGAACCATATTAAATAACCCTTTTTACATGTCAAGAATGGTTGCATGTCCACAGTTTCACATGGTTGAACTTAATATTGTAGAAATTCTAGAGCCACTGATATCTACAGTGTGTCCTTTCCTGAGTGATCCATTCTTTCTGTGAATGTACCTGTTGCAACACCTCTGTGAATCCCCCATTCCTCCTACCCCACTTGAGGATTCTCCCTTCCACAGAATTTGTGTTGGGTTGAAGGAGTAATGACAGGTAGTCTGAAAAACTTAGGGGTTTGCTTGGAAAAGACCAAAGGAAAGACATCTGCAGCCTAGCTTGTGTCAGAAACAGTGCAGTAGAGCAGAATTCTCCTCCAGCTTCCCAGGACCACCCCACCAAGGACCATGGTGGTCTTGTGCTGAGGACACAGTGCCAGCACATTGCAATATGAGAACCCATTTCCCTCCCACTAGACCCAAAGCACTGTCCTGGCCTCCTAAGAAAGATCCCTCCCTCCTGTATACAAAAGGAAAAAATATATAGATTTTATAAAATGTGGCCAACAAGAAAAAACTAAAGAGTCCAAATTCTGAAGACCCTGCTGGAAAAATTCATATCTGACTTTAATAATCAATAGCATATGCTGGCATGTGGCTATCATAACACACGCTTGCTATACGCCTGCAGACTGTGATACAATCAAGCTTTCATGTATATTTATGTGACCAGGAGGACTTTGTATTTGACAATTTTAAAAGATGCATGGACTCGGCTCTGTTTAATTCTGACATATTGTTCTATTATCCATAGGAGGCCATTGGCTAAATTGTACTATTCACATGAGAGTCCATGATGGAAATTTATCAGAATGATAGGAAAATATTCAGGTTTCAGTTTTCTTTAACAGTGAAATTTGAGAATATAAGCATATTGCGCTTCCAAACGGCCATCAGAACTAGATTTAAGAGGACCTCATTGTACAACAAATGCATTATTAAAATAGGTTTTTATGCATGCATTAAAAGAGAAGCAGCTTTACAACTGATGGAGCAGGAAAGACCAGATCCACAAAATTGTAGCAAATGAAACTACAGACTCAGGGAGTCAAATTCAGCAAGCCTGGAGGGAGCCCCTAACGGTGAAGGAAACTGGCATTTCAAAAAATAAGCAGTTATTTAAGTATTTATTTTGCTTCAATAATGCAATATTTACTTAACTTCCTCAATGCTAATTCCATCTAGACAAGTCATTTCAGTTCTCTAGGCCCTTTCATTCATTCAGCATCTGTGGGTTGGATGTCTCAATGCGATAGTTATTGTAATAGACAGAAGTTTTCAAAGGGACTACTCATGGTCACTGCCCTTAGGAATCTGACAGTCTAGAGAGAAAATAGACAGAGATACTTGTTGACAGAACACTCTAGTTTGGTGTTCCTCTTGAAGGAGGTAAGAAGTAGCAGGAAATTCCTGGTTGCCAATGGGAATTTCAAGAGCATCAAAGAAAGGTGTTATAGGGGCTGTGAGCCCCAGAGAGCATGTTCCCCTCTCAACATTATCCTTGTTTAATGGGGCCTTTTAAGGGGCAGGGTATGTGTCTGCCACTGTTTCAAGCGATGGTGACGGGTTTGCAGTAAATCATTCTCGTGTGTGATCAATGACATGCATATTCAGGATGCTAGTCTTGGTGAGCCAAGATAATCAACTTATTGCAAACAACATGTGGGATTAAAAATGTATTAGATTTGGGGTCAGAAGGCCTGGCACTGAGTCCCAGCTCTGCCACTACCGGCCTATGTGACCCTGAAAAAAATCACTCCAGTTGCAAGGAGATCTCAGCTGTGAAATGTTGTTGGAATATTGAAAGTCACTGGAGGCCTAAGTTTCTATGGCTTAGTGGAACTGAGCCTTTGCCCAGCAAGCCTAACTAGGCATCTTTAAATGAAGGCCACAATGGAGCATTTTGACTTTGTCTCAGAGCCACAGGTAGAATCCTGCCTTCACAAAGCCACATGATCATGCTGATGAAGTAGGTTTTGTTGTCTTTAGACATTATCTATTAAGAACTAAAGACTAAAGATCGATGCATTCAGTGATTATATATTGAGCCTATACCATGGGCTCTGGGAAACAATGGGAATAAAACAGAGTCTCTTCCTCTCCCTGCATCAATAAGCAAGAAAAGCATTCTGGAATTTATCAAGGAAGTCAAATATCTTCTAGTAGCACGCATAGCTACTATGAGAACCCTACGTCTGACATGATCTTAGAGACCATACAGGAAAACATCCTCATTTTTCATTAGGGGAAATTAAGACCTAGACACATATCTTTCCCAAGTCACTCAGGGAGCTAATGACATTCTTCATTTATCAACAAATATTTGAGCTCTGGACGTTTTGCTGGATGCTGTGAAAACAACAGTAAACAAAGCACTCACAAATCTTTTTTTTTTTTTAAAGGGGCAATCTTTCTTGAGTTTATTTAATTGAGGTTAAATAAACTCAAGAGTTAAGTACAATTGCTAACATATTCTCCTGTTTCTAATGACCGTGTGACATTCTCATACCTGCTAGCTGTGTTTGCTGATCAGATTAGCCTCACAAATCTTACAGTCTAATGGGAGAAAGATAAGTAAACATGATTTGATAAGCATTATGATCTGGAAACCCATTTTATAGGAGTGCCAGAGAGGGTTTTCTTGAGGGAATCAAGTCTAGGCAAAGCTCTAAAGGATGGGTAGGAGGCAAAGACCTAGGCCTGTGAACCCAAATTTAGAGTTCAACCCTCTTCTACCAGCCAGGACTACAGGAACCACCTGAGATTCACTGCTCAGTGGGGAGTGGGCAATGGTCCTGGAGGAGATTTACCTGCCTCCAGTCCTCTCTGACACACAATGTCCGCTGGCTCCTGAGAACCTTAGTCTGGGTTCGCTCTGCCCCTGCTTCAGTGAATGGTGGATAGGATAAATGTAGTTGAAAATGTACATCCAGCTGAGTCGAGCAGACCTAGGTCAATCCCAACTCTGACAGTGACAACAGCTGTGACCTGTGGGTCAACCCTCTCTGATTCCCACTTCCCAGCTGCACAATGAGGAAAATACCTCTTTAATAAAGTTATTTAGTCTTCAGTCAAATAATAAATATAAAATAGAGCCTCCAGCAGCCAGGCCAGATCAAGAGCCCACAAAGAGTAGCTTTGAAGGGTTAGGTAACTGCAAACACCTGAACTTGCAGGCTTCTTGTCAGGGGTTACTAATAGAATTTGCAAAGGAAACAATAAATTCAAGGTCTCTATACACTAAGAAACTATCTTCTGTTCTGCTCCTCTGCTTCCTCATTATCAATTAAAATTATTATAAAGTTTCTTGGTGCTTTACATCAAGGCCATTAAAAGATATCTCCATAAACCCTCCATCCCAAGCTCATAACTACTATGGGCTTACTGAGAAAAGCACCAAAATTAAATTCAAATATACAGATTTACTGATTAGAATCAATTCAGTCAGACATAACATGTAAAAAGAAGCACAATTTCTGTTGTCTTGTTCTTCTGGCATAAATTAATTATAGCTTATCCAAAGGAATTTTTCATGAAGGACCTAACAAAATTGTAAATGGAGAACTGGGAATACTTTAAATAAAAGAAGAAAGGGCGGGCTTCCCTGGTGGCGCAGTCGTTGGGGGTCTGCCTGCTGATGCAGGGGACGCGGGTTCGTGCCCCGGTCTGGGAGGATCCCACATGCCGCGGAGCGGCTGGGCCCGTGGGCCATGGCCGCTGGGCCTGCGCGTCTGGGGCCTGTGCTCCGCAGCGGGAGAGGCCACAGCAGGGAGAGGCCCACATACCACAAAAAAAAAAAAAAAAAAGAAGAAGCAAGGGCTTACCTGGTGGCGCAGTGGTTGAGAGTCTGCCTGCCGATGCAGGGGACACGGGTTCGTGCCCCAGTCCGGGAATGTCCCACATGCCACGGAGCGGCTGGGCTCATGAGCCATGGCCGCTGAGCCTGCGCGTCCGGAGCCTGTGCTCCACAATGGGAGAGGCCACAGCAGTGAGAGGCCCGTGTACCGAAAAAAAAAAAAAAAAAGAAGCAAGTAGTCCATCCCACTCCTGATTCAGAGGGGTTCTTCCAAGGTGGATAGAAATTTAGCTCTCCAAGTGATCCTCTTTGACTGGATACAGAACCAGGTGGGTGAATGGGTGACGTCCAGACACGTAGACTGTGCATTCCAATGCATAATTTCTCTGCAGGAAACTGGGAGTTCTAACTTCAGTGAGGACCACCCTAGCTGTTGGTCTCCCGGACTTTAGTCCATATAATTTCCTTCTTACATCACCTTCAAATCTAGCTTCTCATCAGACTTTGCAAATGATGGAAATGACAAGTTGCAAACTAACCACACTGAGCCCGAATGAAAGGGGATGTGGAGGACCTGGAGGCTGATAATATGCCTGTAGGTCCTGACATAAAATTTCTACTCTGTCTTTTTAGATGCAATGATGATATCAATTCACTCTTTTCTACTCAAGGATGTTATGCAACATCAGCTCCCAGTCTCTGACTTACAATTTTAATGATCCCTAACCAATAGATCTTCTTCATTCTAGCTACAGAAATCCTAAGGATTCCTCTAACTACTGTACAAGCAACTTGCAAGTTTTTTGTCTCCTTTATACACATATGCCAATGTTATCAACAAAAGTCAAACTTGTCACATGAGAAAGGGAGCATAGTGCAGTATTACTAGCCCTGAGAGAGCATCATTGTTTGAATTAATTAATCCAATTAGTGACCCTTGTACCCTTCCAGCTAATTGTAAACCTCTATCAATGGGTGATTACCTCATATAATTTTAACGAAAAGAGTCAAAATTTCATAAATAAGCAAGAGTGCACATAAAGGGAATGTATGGTTATTCTAACCAATGAAAAAAAAAATTCTAAGTTCTCAAACTCAGCGTGTGTCCTGATATCTCTCACAACTTCTGTGTCACTGTTATCACCGAACACACTGATAATCTAACAGCTATTGAAAGAGGCACTCTTCCTAGGGCTTTGATATCATGTCAGTTCTCTTGTTCCCTCTCATGTCCCAAGGTCCACACGCTAAGGCAGTGATCTGAGCAGGGATGGTCAAATGGGATACTCGTAGCCCTGGGAGTATAAAGGCTTTCCAAGGGGTATGGGAATTCCTATAGTTGTCTGGGCATTCCTTTTTTTAAAAATGAGGTATGACTGACAGAACATTACATTAGTTTCAGGTGTACAATGTAATGATTCCATATTTGTATCAAGATGCAAGATGATCATCACAATAAGTTCACTGGACATCCATCACCACATATAGTTACAAAAACATCTTTTGTGACAAGAACTTTCATGATCCATTCTCCTAGCTACTTTCAAATATGCAATACAGTATTATTAACTGTAGTTGCCATACTTACCATGGTGGGGTTTATGACTAAATTGTGTCCCAGCCTCTCCTACGTGCTTTGAGCTATGTGGGCCTCCTCTCATTTGCCTGATGGGTAGGAGCCTGATGTGTAGCCAGTTTTTAGGTTTTATCCAGAGCAAGTTATTCTATATGTACCTGTAGATTTGGTGTGTTTGTGGGGGGAGATGAGTTCAGGATCCTCTTATGTCACCACCTTGAACCAGAATCCCCCTATAGATTTAAGAAAATCAATTTCCAGGTTCTCAGACTCCACTCATACCCTTTCCTAAGAAGGATTTGCCTGAGAATGCACCTGCGTTCACCAAGAGCCCCTTTCTTGCTTTACAAAAAGTGAGCCACAGCTTCACTCCCCACCCCCACTGTAAGAATCATCAGGGGAGAGGACCTTCTTTCATGACTACGCAAGACACTCTAAGTTCTTACAGCTTCCAGTCGTTTCCTCTTTTTTATGTACTTCTGATAAGAATGAAGGTGGGCATTAAAAATGAAAAATGTTGGTCCCTGTTTGTATGTTCTAAAAGCACATATACAATAAAGTGGGGCTAATGATAATAAAATAAAATAATGTGGAAGTAATGATCATTTTTGCTTAATGACTTTACTTCTTTTATACTCAGATTATTATCAAAAGATTCATTATTCATGAGGGAGAATCTGTTGAGAGTAAGGCAAAAGGAGTATCTATGGGAAATATTGAAGTCTAAAAATGGTACCTTCTTTTTATGTATTTAAATATAAGCACTTCTTTTCAGCTGTTCTCAGTGCTCATCCCTAAGACATGTTATTAGCTGGGAAAAAAGAAGCTTGCATCAGAAAAAAGAAAAGCACTTTCCATCAGCCAAAACAGTATGGGTTAGTGACATAGATCTTTTAAATGTAAGTGGAATGTTTCCTAGGTTTCCAAATTTTGCAAGATAGATTAGGTAAAACCCACATATAAACCTCTATAAGATTTCTTTCAGAAATTGGTGTGTATTATTAAATAAGGTAGTTAAAACTATTTTATCTAGTCATATCTTGAAATATTTATTCTAATCTTCATCTTATGAAAAGTTTAGTATTTCTACCTGCTATTAATAAAATAGAAAATTATGCTAGCTGCCAGACTGATTCATTTTCAGCAGCTTATATACCTTTCTCTTTTGTTTCATATGTAGGAACTTTGATCATAGTGTCAAACTACAATAATGGAGTTATTACTTATGTGTATAGCTGCATATTATTTAATTATACTTAACAACCAGACACCAAAATATGATGTACACACACACACCACGTATGCACATGCACACATATTTACCTAAGAAATGTCATGACTTTTACTATAATCTCTAATTTTTTGGTGACATAATTTTACCTATACATTACACTACATTGTTACAAATTAAGTAACGAGAAACTATATATTGAATTATTTTGTTTTTATGTCTTAGTATAAAATGGATAAATTAGATGTATTAAATCAAAAACATTTAAATATTGGTTTAACAGTTTTAGTAATCACTTTTATAAGATGTATTCTATAATTTCTTTCTTCAGAGTTTCCATTATATACTTCAAAACCCACTTATTGATACATTTATTTAATTTAAAAATGAAGTCAGAGAGATCTCCAATTCTAGGAAAAGATGGAGTAGACACACTTCTCTATATTCTACCAACTAAGTACAACTTAAAATTCAGTACATTATATAAAAAAACAAATAAGAAGGCTCTGAAAGGAAGAAGGTGGACCAGTGAGGGACCTTGGGACCTATGGAACAGCACAGCAATAAGTTCCCTAGTTTTTCTGTTTGCCTTCTATATATTCTAGACTGGGCACCAGAGAAGCCAGAAACACCAACAGGTACAGGGGGGAAAAAAATCCCCCCCAAAGCCTGCTTTCTCTAGCCAAAGGGCCAGGAAAGGGTTACCCAGCAAGAAAGAAAACTTTTAGACAATACTGCCCTACTCCAGCCACATACCATGAAAAAAGTCAAGGCCATACTCCCACTCCCAAGGTGTGCCTTCCTACTGCCAGGGTGGTGTCAGACAAGGCTAAGCAGGGAGCCAGGACATTCACCACCACCCAGTGGTAAAAAGAGATCCCAGTGGAGGCTACATGAGGAGCTTAAACATCCACCCCTGTCCAACAGTAACAAAGGCACCCTCTCCCAGAGTGTTCATGGAATCTGGACATCTACCTGCACCTGACAGCAACTGAGTGGTGTCCACCTTTGCCCACCAGCATGCTGTCAGAGGAAGTCTGCTAAAACAAAATATTTAAATAAAATCCAGAGTCTGATACACAATACTCAAAATATACAGGATATAATAAAAAAATCACTCATCTTACCAAGAACCAGGAGAATCTTAACTCAAATGAGTGAAGATAATCAAACATACCCCAACATGGAGATGACACAGATGGTAGAATTATCTGATAGAGATTCTAAAGCAGCCATGATAAAAATGTTTCAGCAGCAATTACGAACATGATTTAAACAAATTTTAAGAAATAGGAAGGTTCAGGAAGGAAATAGAAACCTCAGCAAAGAAATAGAAGATATAAAAAAAGAAAAACAAATGGAAATTTTAGAACCAAAAAAAGCAATAGCTGAAATTTTAAAACCTCAGTGTATGGGGTCAACACCAGAATAAGAGGACAGAGGAGAGAATCATTTAACTAAAAGACAGAACAATAGACATTACGCAGTCTAAGCAACAGAAAGAAAAATGAACTGAAAACAATTAACAGAGCCTTAAAGATTTGTGACTATAACAAAAGATCTAACATTCCTGGTTTTGATATGTAAGATGTAACCAGTGGGGGAAACTGAGTGAAGGGTACATGAGATCTCTCTCTACTGGTTTTGGAATTTTCTGTGAATCTATAATGATCTGAAAATGTTTAAAATTTTTTTCCAAAAAAATGAAGTTAGACATCTTCTGAGATGAAGTTAAGTTAATCAGTTTGACAATGTGCCTTTGCTTTTTAAGTAATCTCTATGTTGATCATTAATGAGCTAAATTTTCTACTCTAAGTTTTAGATGAAAAACTATTTAAGGTACATGATAAAATAAAAGTATTTTATCAAAATATAATACTGGCAAAAGTGGAATAAAATTAACACTGTATTTAGTTTCCCTATCCTTTCTGAGTATACACTGGGTTTGAGTAAACAGGGTGCCTATAAGTTTCAAAATAATAGGTACAATTAATTGTCATTTGATAAGTCTGATAGAATCTTTTTGGCATACTTTGCTTTCCTGAAATCAGAAACTCAAGTTCAAGGAGACAGGGAAAATTATAAAAGTTTCTAAACTTAAAAGCAAAATTATATATATTTAAACTGGATGATAATGGATATTAAATCATTATGGGGGCTTCCCTGGTGGCGCAGTGGTTGAGAGTCCGCCTGCCGATGCAGGGGACATGGGTTCGTGCCCAGGTCCGGGAAGATCCCACATGCCGCTGAGTGGCTGGGCCTGTGAGCCATGGCCGCTGAGCCTGCGCATCCGGAGCCTGTGCTCCGCAACGGGAGAGGCCACAACAGTGAGAGGCCCGCGTACCACAAAAAAAAAAAAAAAAAAAATCATTACGGTATTTAGATTCCACTGGATACATCTAAAAGGGTGATGTGACAGTTTCACACTTAAGTGTCAATATTTAGAAAATACCAGAAATCTGCATCCCTTTGCAATTATCTAAACTTATGGTAAAAAATCTTTGAGGTCATTTTAAAAATACATAGAAGGGCAAAAAAATGTTTGAAGACCATATCCATAAGCCCAGCATCTCTCAGACCTGACCTTCTTCCCAATGGTCCCAGACCACTCTGGGTGCTGACCATCTATCACCACCACATGGCTACATAGCCACTCACACTGGATTTGTAGGATTCAACCCCTCTTCTATTTGCACTTCTATCATAGTCACTACTGGATTCTTCCTAGGGCTAGTCTTAGAGTCAGGTGTTCTGGGTGTGGAGATAATAGACTTTCAATGCCAATCTAAACAAAAAGTGAATGAGACGATTAGTCAAGGAGGTTTGTGTCTCGAGCACATTTGACCTAGGACTGCTTCTGACCCATTTGATCTTTTTAATGCTTCTTTGTCAGTTCTTGGTCTCCTTTACAAGTTGTGTTTAGTTTATTTTAAGAAATATTTATAAAAATCTCCTATATACATGACACTGTACTTTGTGCATAGATAGATAGCTTATATATCATTGCATATATATTTTGAACATACATATTTATATTGTATGTACATTAAAAGGAAAATGTAAGTGAAATAAATTGATTAATATGCTCCTGAAATTTCTTCCAATTCAGAGTTTATCTTTTCAATATTACTTTTTGAGTCAGAGTTTTTCATGTTTATGTCTTTCAACACAGTGTAGGATTTTCTTTCAAGTTGCTGATACTCTTTCTGCAAGTATCTGCCCATTTTTTTCTTGACTTTATGGAGAAGTTGTCAACAAAAGATTTCAAACAAGATTCATGATCCTTCTTTGAAAGCCTTCCTTAAATAGTGTGTTTACAATGAGGGTTTGCAGTTGTTCAGTCATGTTTCCATAAATAATAACCAACTTTAAGTATGTGCATAAAACAACAACCATGTTATAACTGCTGTCTGCCCGGCCACCAGCGATCAGAAGATACCAGCAAATATAAAGGCTCTCTGATTTCATAAATGATAAGATGTAGGGGAAAAACTGTGTTTTAGATTTGATCTAATATGGTAGTATAAAGGAAAGAATCATTAACTTTCTCTAGGATGGTCTGGGTTGACTCTCAGAGGTCATACCTGAATATGTTTTTGTTCATTTGTTGTCTTATTGCTGGATAGGCCTCCATCAGGCAGATATGGGAGGGGGAGGAGAAAACATGGAGACATGAAGCAACAGAGCACAGTGGGGTACAAATGAGTTGGTGAGAGCTTAAGGTGAGCCTGGGCGCCACAAGGAGCCTAGATCTCAAAATAAAAAGCTTAGACTCTGTTGGGAAGGTAACTATGAGCCACTGAAATTTTAAAGCAGTGTTAAGATATTAAAACCCACTCCACTTGCACAGTAAAGGAGAAGATTAAGTGATATATTTCCAGAGAGCAAGGAAAACAGGAAAGTCTATTAGGCAAGAGAAAAGTGCTGCTGAATCGAACCCCGCCCCAATTCAACCCAAGCATGCATTAAACCTTTAAAACCAAGAAAAGAGCTTTATAGGTACTCTCCAGTAGGAGGCCAGCAATAGGAACTAGATAAAGTTCTTGTTCTCCAGAAAATGTATTAAGAACTCAATAAACATTTGCTGACAGGAGGGGAGAGAGAGAGAGAGAGAGAGAGAGAGAGAGAGAAGGGGGAGGAGGAGAGGTAGTAGTAGTAGAGAAAGGAGAAGGAAAAGGAGGAGGAATGCAGGGAAGGAAGGAAAAAAGAAAGAAGGAAGGCAGAAAAAGAAAGAGAGAGAACTTTTCAAAGAATCAACATTTCAAGTAAGAGATGCTATCTGCATTTTGAAAGTTTAGAAAGATTATAATAGATGATAGAGGAAGACATCTAAAAGAACTTTTTCCCCACCGGGTGAAGTTCTGGTAAATTTCTTCATGCCTCCTTCTACATCTTTACCCTATCTCTCTTTACTCACGTCAGGGTTAGAATTAGGATTTATTTCATTCTCACCTCGGTTTCTGAGACTCCAGTTTTACATATGTTAGACTTTATATATCATTCCATAGTACCTTGAGGCTCCATTCAATTTTTTCAATCTTTTTTCCTATGAATTCAGATTTGATCATTTTTATTAATCTATCTCTAGTTCACTGATTTTCCTCTCATCTACAGTCTACTGCTAAGCTACAGTCTACTTCAGTAACTTTTTAAAATTTTAAGATATGGTATTTTTATTTCTATAGAATCCAAACGGTTTTTCATTATCTTTGTGGAGATTTTCTATATTTAATTCACTGCAAACATATTTTTCTTTACATCCTTAAGCATAGTTAAATAGTTGCTTTAAAATCTTTGCCTGCTAATTCTAACATCTTGTCCACCTCAGAATTTGTCTTTTCTCTTGAGAACGGATCATATTTTCCTGGCTCTTTAAATGTCTAGTTATTCAGGATTGTATCCTCAACATTGTAAGTATTGTGTGTTAGAAACTGAATTCTTTTATATTCCTCTGAAGAGTGTAAATTTTCTGTTTTAGTAAACAATTATTTGATTGGAGTCAAACTGAAAACACTGTCTCTTGGAAAATAGCTTAAAACTTAGTTCAGTTCTTTAATATTTGGCTGGAATCTGTCCCATGCTTGGTTTGACATTTAGCCAGAGACTTGGGCAGATTTTGTAACAGAACTTGGAGCTCTCCCTCTCAAAGTCTCTGGAATTTCCTCTTCATTTGTCAATACCTTGAAAATTTTCTTTTAGAGTTTTGTTTTTTTTTTTTGTTTTTTTTTTTTGAGGTACGCGGGCCTCTCACTGTTGTGGCCTCTACCGTTGCGGAGCACGGGCTCCGGACGCGCAGGCTCAGCGGCCATGGCTCACGGGCTTAGCCGCTCCGTGGCATGTGGGATCTTCCTGGACCGGGACACGAACCCGTGTCCCCTGCATCGGCAGGTGGACTCTCAACCACTGCACCACCAGGGAAGCCCCTCTTTTAGAGTTTTAGTGACATCTTGATGCCAACTTTGGCCTGCCCTCAGACTAAATACTATTGGAAAATGGGTAATTCATCCATGCAGTTCACTTTTTTAAAGTGTCAGCTTCTCTCCAGAATCTGCCTGCTTTTGTTCATTCTCTCATGCCTTTAGGTGACTGGTTTTTCAGTTTTGTCCAGAACTTATAGTTACCAGCAGGAGGGTAGGCTCAGTAGAGGTTACCCAAGCCACACTGGAAGGGGAGGTCAGATTATGACTAATCCTGATTATGATTTATAATTACTTACTGAGCCTTTGCTCAGTAATTTGCTCGGTGATTAATAAATAGATAGATAGTTGGTAGATGATGATGATAGGTAGGTAGATAGGTGGATAAATAAATAATCTCATTTAATCCTACAAGAATCCCCCAGGTAGATAAATAAATAATCTCATTTAATCCTACAAGAACCCCAGGGGGAGGAAATTGTTATTGTTTACATTTTACAGACAAGGAAATGGAAGTGGAGAAAGGCTAGAGGTCACACTCCAGTAACAGATTCAAACCCAACTGTTTTAGAGTCCGAAGTCCAAATTCTTATTGCTTTAAGGAAGAAAATTAGCTCTCTCTACCAAAAGGTGCCCTGAGGCACCAAAGATGGCCCCAGGCAGGTTTCTTAATCAGAAACCAACTTTAAACTAGATGATTGCAGGTGCTTAGAAATTCATTTCCTTACTCACTTAAAGCAGTGTTCTCCAACTTGGCTTAACAGAAGGATCACCTGAGGGGAATCTCTGACTACAGATCAGAGACTTTTAATCAGTCTCCAGGGGCAGGGGATGAAAATCCAAATATTTAACAGGCTCTCCAGATTCAATGTTCTTCCCAGTTTGAAAACACTTACTTAGAGAAATGAGCACCTGGTACCCAAACACTTTATTCACAACTGCTTCCTGGTATAAATAATGACGATAATAAGAAATGCTAATTATCACCTAGAGCTTACCTCAGGCTCAGCAGGCTCTTTTCTAAATATTTTACATGTATTATCTCCTTTAATCCTCCCAGCAAACCTGTAAGTAAGTCACTACTGCTTTTATGAGGAAACTTGCCCACAATCATACCAGGAAGAAGAGGAGCAGAGTTTAACTAGGCTGTTTGATTCTACGACCACTCTTTTTATTACCATGCTATTTCATTTCCACTTGTCCAATCTGCCACAACTGAAACAGGAGGGAAGGGGGCAGGGCACAACATTTGAAAGAATGACATAGCCCAAGGACATGACATAAACTGATTAGAACCAAATGAATCCAAGATGGCAGAGAAGTCGACTTCCGCCAGACCTTGAGCCTCAGTATATATATACTCAGTATATACTCACTATAACACATCAGCAAGCTAAATGACACACCCACCAACGTCATGACAGTTCCAAGGCCACCATAAGGATCAAAAAGTGGACAGTGAAAAAAAAAAAAAAAGTGGACAGTGGCCCAATTCCTTTAAATCCCCGCCCCTTCCCAAAATAGATTACTCCTCCCACTCATTAGCCTATGAAATTACCCACCCTTATAAAAACTGACAACCCCATACCCTGGTGCCTTTCTCGCCTTCTGAGGTGGCCCACACTCTGTCTGTGGAGCATGTTTCTCTCTAAATAAATCCACTTCAGGACTTCCCTGGTGGCACAGTGGTTAGGAATCTGCCTGCCAATGCAGGGAACATGGGTTTGATCCCTAGTCTGGGAATATCCCACATGCTGTGGAGCAACTAAGCCTGTGCACCACAACTACTGAACCTGCACTCTAAAGCCCACGTGCCACAACTACTGAAGCCCGCGCGCCCTAGAGCCCGCACACCGCAACTACTGGGCCCAGGCACAGCAACTACTGAGGCCTGCACGTTCTGGGGCCTATGTGCCACAACTACTGAACCCGCATGCCACAACTACTGAAGCCCGTGTGCCTAGAGCCCATGCTCCACAACAAGAGAAGCCACCACAATGAGAAGCCCATGCATGTGACTGAAGCCTGTGACTATAGTCGTTGTGCAGGCAACGAAGAGTAGCCCCTGCTTGCCACAACTAGAGAAAGCCTGCGCGCAGCAACGAAGACCCAACGCAGCCCAAAAGGAAATTAATTAATTAATTAATTAAATCCACTTCTTACCTATCACTTTGTCTCTCACTGAATTCTTTCTGCGATGAGACATTAAGAACTTGAGCTTCATTAAGTCCTGAAACCAGGTGTGTGATCTCTGTTGGAAGACTGTGGGTTTTGGCTGGGTTTGAGTCCTGGCACACGGGTTCAAGTCCCAATCTGAGGTGCATGGTTTCACAACCACTCCTAAAAAGAAGTTTGTGTAAACATGTGGCCATTATACGTATTTCCCAAGGGCCAAGAATAAAATTCATAACTCAGCCTGGAGAGAGTCCCTTTTCCTTGACTGAACTCATTGAAGCTTTGGGTCGTTCTCTGGGCAGTGTCAGAAGGTCCTGCTTCTTTGATTACTTTCAGCAGGAAGATAGGAGAAGAGTAGGAAAGAGCACCAGAGAGCACAGCCAACTGAATCACAGCCTAGTTATTTCTACACACTTAGGGTAGCAGCCCCTGCACTAGGTGTCAGTGTATAAACCAGATGAGGAATTTACAGATTAAGGAAAGAGTAATACATCAAACACGATGCCAACTACTGCAAACTGACCTATTGACCACATGCACAATTCTTAGGGTCTTTTATAGAAAATGGTGGCCACCAAACAAGTTTCAAGTAGAGAGAGTCAGCCATTTCCTGACAATAAGTTATGCTTAAAACAAGTCAGACCAATAGATGTTTATTAACTAAAATTTTATTAGCAAAGCAAGTATTAAAAAAAAATTCTTATGACTTCTATAGACTGGAGAAGGCCTCCATTCTCTTCCCTTTCAGATGTTTTAACCACTAACTTGCATGAAAGGCTCATTTTAGGACAATGCCAAGTTTCCAGAGGCAGGATTCTGTCACCCTGATAGCCTGACAGAGTCTAGAGCTCATGGCTACAAACCAGACCTTTCAAGCGCAGTCCCTGAAGGTACGGTCACAAACCTTGCTAGATTCTTATACCCTATTTATGCTATTTATTACTTTCATTGGATATTAAATTCCTTAATTTCACAACTGACAGCTCATTTTCTAATGTTCCCCACATTAAACAACAGGCTGCATTTTATGCAAATAGAAACCTATTTCTGACATCAAATATGCTAATTAGAAACAATGTTGTTGATGGAGATATGGATAACTGGAGGGCCTGCAATAGCTACCTCTGGAGTGTGGTCCTTTCTGACAGAGTGCTTTCTGACCCTTCAGCTATACTTAATTAGCATCCTAGCTGACCAGTCTTGACCGTGCTTTCTAAATTAATCCCTGGATATGGGCTTAACCTAAATTTTACATCTTATAATATCAGATTGTAATGTTAAAGAACTTTAAAGATAATTCCACTAACAACGACAAGAAACTAGAAACTGTGGTAAGCGCTATAAGGAAGCCAATTACAGGGCGTTTGATTGAGAATAAGAAGGGAAACCCATTTCCTCTCACCAGGGACCCAAGACTGGAGGAGGCAGGGAGACTCAGGAGTCAGGGATCTCCTTTCCTGCTTTTTTCTCCCAGTCTTACTGCCTCAGTTGTCCAGAAGTACAAGCAGGGCAGAGCGGAGAATGTTCGAGGGAGTGTAGATAATAGGAATCATTAACAGTCAGAAGGGACAGGTAACTTGCGTGCCAGGGATCAACAGGAAAGCTTCCTGAAAATACCCCAACTCTTACCTTCCCCCACCACCAACAGAGCTGGTGTAGTCATCTCAGTGGACCTTAGGCACATGGATTCCTTCTTCTCAGAATGCAAGCACTTCTGGGCTCTCAGAGCGCTTTTCTGCACAGACCGCCTCTAATTGTTGTGTCTGATGCCTCCTCCACCATTTTTCCTTAACTCCTTCCCCTCTGTTCAGCCTCATCCAACACTTCTCTATGAAAGCCGCATCTGCTCATTCATACTTTCCGGCACAGCTTTTCCTCTGCTTCCTAGTTCCTAAATGATGACAGAGGGTGGATTCTGTTCATTTTTATACTTCCACTGGTGGGGCTTTTTTTTTTTTAACAACAAAACATGTTATGTTCTGTATACTCATTACACAAAGAAACCAAGCAGTATACAAAAGAATAAGGACTAAAGCAATAATCATGTTAAATCCTACAACCCAAAGAGAACTACGGTCAGTAAACAAACTTTCAAATATCTTACTACAAACAAATACACATAAATTTGTATAATTTTACATAAACAGGGCCTTATTATGCATGTTAATTTTATCATAGCCATGTTTTTTTAAACACATATTTTGGCTTGCTTCCACATTCATACATTCTAATATAATCAAACATGTACACATATAAGGATGAGTTGTTTTTAATGAAAACATATTATGAATTCTTCCTTTCATCTTGCTTTTATCACTTAATAATGCATTATGGAAAATCCTCTAAGACAGTGGTTTAAATTTCATTCTTTTTAATGTCAACATAATATTGCATGAAATTACCAGGGTTTATTTAACCATTCTCTTAAGGAAGGACATTCACTTGTTTCTAGATTTTGTTTGTTTGGGTTGTTTTGGGTTTTTGTGGGGTTTTTTGGCACTACAAACAATATATGAATACTTCTTTTACATATATATCCTTTATGTATTGTCACTTTTACTCCTTTGACTATACGTGAAAAATCTACAGGCCATTAGGGATTGCTTTAAAATTTCTTACAACCACAAATAAGACTGCAACAAACATTCTAGTCTACACCTCTGATTGTTTCCATAGGTTAAGTTCCAAAAAATTAAATTAGTAAATTAATGAGGTAGAACATCTTCTTAATGCACACTGCCAAATTTTTCTCCAGAAAGACTATGGTTGTAGCCTTTTCAATCTTTCTAGCAGTGTAAGAGTGCCTATTTTATAGCACCCTCCCTAGTACAAACTATTCTTCATTTCTTCATTAACGCTGTTTCATAAGAGCATCCCTAATCATAATCGTCACTCTGTGTGTCCACATCTCTCGCCAGATCCTGAAATTTTGACATTCAAATGCCAGTGGTTTACTTTTTCTTTTCTTTTTTATCCTAAGGTGGCACTCTCTGTGAAGTACCTTTAGTAACTTCTGGAGCAAAAGGAATTCCCTTTTACTCTGGGGCAGTTTTCACTATTGTTGATTACAATCTAGTTTATATCCCAAAACAACCAATAATTTTATCTTCCAAGAGACAACCTTTATTCCTTGAGGTTTCTAGCATTGATGAATATAAACTACCAGAATGAGGGTGTCTTCTTGATAAAATACAGATAATATTGAGCTGGAAGAGGCCTAAAGCCTTCATTTCTTCAAGACTTTTGCTTCTCAAGGATATCTGGAAACTAAGCATCCATGAGAATTTATTTATCCCAATGATTCTCAAACCTAAAGTCCATCAGAATCACCTGAAGGGCTTGTTAAATGACCTGTTGCTGAGTTCCAACCCCAGAATTTCTGATTCAGTCGGTCTGGGACCCAGTTCCAGAATTTGCATTTCTAGCACACTTTCAGGGGATGCCGATAATGCTGGTTCATTAGCAACACTTGAGAACCACTGATGTCTCCTACCTCCCCACTCCCCGTTTCAGTAATAGAGCCAAGTATTTAATAGGCCTCACCATGAAGTTCTACTATTTCTCTATAAAGTATCCCTCTTTTTCTTAGTTCCATCCTCTGTGACAGTAAAGAGCAGCTGATCAGCACATTCCTCATTATAACCTTTCATACCCTTGAAGGAAAATATTAAGTTTTCCTCATTCTCCTTTCACCCATCTAAAGTCCTGATTCCCTCAGCCTTTTCTCATAGTCATATATCCACCTGCTCATCATTTTTTTTTTTTTTTTGCGGTACGCGGACCTCTCCCTGTTGTGGCCTCTCCCGTTGCAGAGCACAGGCTCCGGATGCGCAGGTCCAGCAGCCATGGCTCACGCGCCCAGCCTCTCCGCGGCACGTGGGATCCTCCCGGACCGGGGCACGAACCCGTGTCCCTTGCATCAGCAGGAGGACTCTCAACCACTGTGCCACCAGGGAAGCCCACCTGCTCATCATTTTTATGGCTCTTCCCTGAAGGCCATCTTCAATTTCCACCCCACTCCTGTCCCCATCTCTGTTACTAAGAGGACATGAGGGGAAGGGGATGTGCCAACAGGAACCTTGAATGCATAACTTTGGGGGCTACTCCTCCAGGTCTTTAAAGTAACTTCACAGAAATCGGTAATTTTTTTCTCAGTTCTTTATGTTAAAAATTATAGTGTTACGTGAAAGGGTAGAAAATATTTGTCACTTTCTTCATGCTTATCCAAACATAACCAGCTGCATCTTTTGGTACCAAAATTATCCATTCGTTTATTTAGTCCACAAATATGTATTGAACACCTAGAATGTGCCAGGCACTGTGGACACCGTATCTGGTGGATGTGGTATTAACTTTTGGTCAGGTCAACTTGTTTAGGCAGGTCCTAACCACCTGAGAATGTGGAAAATGTTTCCACAACTCCACCCACAGTATGGCCAAAAAGATAAAGTTTAGCCACCCACAAGTTATTTTAGCCTCTTCCAAATCTACTATGTTCATATAGAAATGAACCTAGATTATAATCAACCTTCCGTTATCTACAAGGAGGTAATGATATTTTCTATTATTCAAGTTGGTATGTTATTTAAAATAATCATTTCTGTTTGTCTTTGAGGTGTGTTCTGAAACATGCATATTCGATTTAATGCTGCCACTGCAAGCACTGATCAGTCACAAACTATGTCTGAAACAATCTTCGTCCTCAAACGGTGGAAGGAGAGTGACAACTCTGTGGGTCTCTTTTATAAAAGCACGTATCCCATTCATGAGGGCTCCACCTCATGACTTAAGCACCTCAAAAAGGCCCCACCTTCTAAT
This sequence comes from Delphinapterus leucas, assembly GCF_059928025.1. Classification (NCBI taxonomy): domain Eukaryota; kingdom Metazoa; phylum Chordata; class Mammalia; order Artiodactyla; family Monodontidae; genus Delphinapterus; species Delphinapterus leucas. Next base: position 47,078,701 of record NC_143146.1, on the reverse strand, counting down.
ACCATCCACTGGGCATTAGGATTTCAACATATGAATTGGGGGAGAGGGGGACACAAGTGTTATGTCAGTAGCAGAAACATTTTTTAAAGGTTACTAGATGATTTTCCCCTGCCCTGAACACTATTCTGTACTTTGAGGCAGCAAAAACTTGCATGGTAAACTGCATTGTGCATTCTCCATGTTATGCATTCTTGCACCATGCTTGTGGTGTTAGGACACAGGATGGTTATCAGTGAGCCAGGAAGCACTCTTCTCAGGTTACCCTGTGTGATGTGCTCTGCATATGAATTGTTTAATCCTCTTTCTACCAGTTATTCTGGCTTCTGATGAAAGGGTTTTGACTTCTAATGCCCAACAAAGTGTATGCAAATAATGCTGCTGAATTTATCTCAAGGAAACAACAACAATAAAACCATCCCATGAAATGGGAAGATGCAACTTTTATGATAGCTTGAGTCTCCTTCAAGGAAATGACCATGGAAAAGGAAAGAAAAATCTGTAGACAATGAGGGATTGGTGCACTTTAACCTAACAATAGGCTCCAAACATTACCTTAGCTGACGCCAGTCTGTGGCTTCTGAGAATTTGAAGAAAACGAGGAGGATTGATTTCCAATGTGTAATACCAAGTCCCCATTTCCTTAGGCGCTGTGCTAATCCTATCCTTTCTGATATTAATTCCATTCTTTCCAGGAACATAGGGACCACACCCTGGGGGGAAGTGAGGCAAGAAGTGAGCTCAGAGGCAAGCCTTTGAACTTCACCCCCTCCAAACTAATTTTGGAAGCTTATATGAAAATTCCAAATATAGTACTAATGATTTAAATTCAACAGTACATTAAAATAATAATTCATTATCTCACCAAGCATAATTTGTTACAGTAAATTTGTTAATATAACATTTTAAACATCAAAATAAGTAGAAAATATAATAGTACATTCAGAAGAGGTGTTTGATAAAAATTTATTCCTATTCTTAACTTTAAGGTCTCTAAAAATTAGGAATAGAAAACTATTTTCCTATAATGAATACCTATTTCAAACCAATTGGTAATATCATAGTCAATGGTAAAATACTGTACATATTTCTAGTAAAATCTGAATGAAGCAATAAAGCCTACAACAATAATTATTACACAAAAATCCCTCTTCTTTATTCAAAAATATATATTAAGCACATACATTTTTCTAGGCCCTGGGGGTATAAAAATGAACAAAATAAAGTCTGTTGTCTTGAAAGTTCTCACCAAACAAAAAGATATAAAGATACAGCTATTGGAGGAGCTTACTTGGTGGCACAGTGGTTGAGAGTCCGCCTGCCTGCCGATGCAGGGGACACGGGTTCGTGCCCCTGTCCGGGAAGATCCCACATGCCGCGGAGCGGCTGGGCCCGTGAGCCATGGCCACTGAGCCTGTGCGTCCGGAGCCTGTGCTCCGCAACGGGAGAGGCCACAACAGAGAGAGTCCCGTGTATTGCAAAAAAAAAAACAGATATAGCTATTGGAAAGGAGAAAGAAAATTATTGTTACTTACAAATCATGTAAGTTTACGTAGGCAGTAGTTTGTGTAGAAAATATCAGATAATAAACTGAAAATGAACTAGAATTAATAAGTGAAATTAAAAACATAAATGCCTCCAAATTAATATTGGGAGGAAATGTTATGCATAAAGTAATAAAAAGATAAAATAACTAAGTACCTTACCAAGGAATATGCAGACACCAGAATGAATGTGAAGAGTACTAGAATACGCCACCCCAAAATATGCCTCTTTGGCATATGGATTATTTGGGGCCAGACTACTGAGATCCAGCAAAGGCAGGGCAATCTATTTACCTCTCCCTAACTGCCTAAAAATAGACCACAGTTGACTCTTGAACAACTCAGGGGTCAGGGGCGCCAACCCTTCAAGCTGTGGAAAATCTGCGTATAAATTATAGTCTGCCCTCTGTATCCACAGTTCTGCATCCATGGATTCAACCAACAGTGGATCATGTAGTACTGTAGTATTTACTATTGAAAACAATCCACATATAAGTCAATGCACACAGTTCAAACCATGTTGTTCAAGGGTCAACTGTAGAAACATCCCCTTTTATAAAGGAAATTTTCATTTGTAAAGGTGTCTCCACACCCAGAAGAAAGCTACCCCTGAGATAATCCTTATCACCTGAGACTCTTACCGGCATAAGACAACACTTATTTACCATCTATTTTCTCCCCTCACCTTCCTATATAACTTGCCTCTTTGCCCTGAAGCCCCAAACCCCTTTTTCTTCGTTAAGTGTCAGATGGTATAGAGCCTCAATCATCTGGCTACCATTTTGAGTCTCGTTTCTTTACAAAACTCTGGACATCAGTCATCATAAGTAATGAAAATTGTTTTTTCTCTCTTTAATGTCTTTACCAGTGTGAATCTCAGGCCCTAGCCATTGAACTTATGAAGGCAGAGGAAGAGGGTTTTTTCCTCCCCTACAAGTGAAACTATAAAGTCTACAGAAAGATCCCAAAGAAAATATGACTAAGTGGAAAGGCACACTAACTAATCTCAATTTCTTCCAAAATAATATATATAGCTTGAATACACTATCAATTAAAAGAGCAATGACTTTTTAAAAAATTTGACAGACATGATTCTAAATTTAATCTGAAAAATTAAAAAGCAAGACTACCTGAGAAAATCTTGAAAAAGCTAAATGATAAAGGAGGGGTTTCTTTACCACATATTTTAAATCTTCAGAGCTACAGTAATAATTTTTCAAGTGTCTAATTCTGAGAAAATATTCAGACGAAACAATAGAACTGCAAATTTATAGGATAAGGAATAAATTATTCAATAAATAATTTTGGTTACATCAACAATTTAGAAACAATCCATTTAGAACCTCACATTACAGATGAATTTAAAAAATTAAACATAAAAATAAGTTACTCAAAAAGTTAAAATATAATTATGCCAAGACCCAGAAACTATACTCTTAGGTGTACAGCAAAATAATCAAAAGCAGATATTCAAACAAACACTTGTACACAAATGTTCACAACAGCACTATTCACAATAGCCAGAAGTGGAAACAACCCAAATGTATACCAATGGATGAATGGTTAAAAATATATGGTATATCATATAATGAAATATTATTCATACAAAGGATTGAAGTGGTTATGTTACCAGAGTTGCCACCAGACCCTTGCAAAACCCCTCCCTTGAAAAGGAGCTAACATATATTTTTAAGTCACAGGTCTGTACACAAAGAAAGGAAGCTATAGGAAGAACCAGAGAGAACCAGCTAAAACCAAGATGGGATTAATCTGACCTCCAGCTGACCCTGAGTCTCATTCTACACTGATTTTACTACATTAGCTAACACACCTACAAGCACCACAATGGGAATTCAGTGACCAAAAAACCATTTCCAGGAAAGCCCTGCCTCTCTCCCAGAAAACTAATGCCTATGCCTCCCCATCATTAGTCTCACTCTTCCCCATAATGTCCTTAGTCCTTAAAATAAATTCCTCTCACCATTAAGGAGAGAAGTTGATTTGTGAAATAAATTCCCACTTCTCCAGTCTCTGGCCATTGAATAAAACTTGCATTGCTTCAATCTCAGTTTTGGTTTCATTTTTGGCTGCATGAACCCAACAGAAAAAGAAGGCAGAAGCCTAGGGCTCAAGCAGGGGTCCATATGACTTAATTTGGTAACAGTTATACATGCTCCAAGATGGATGAACCTAAAAAATATTTGTTGGGGAGGAAGAGTTTTTCCTCTACCCTTCTAGGGTATACTGGCTGGTCTAAGAATTAACTGACATGAGGCGGATTTTCTCCTGTTGGAGAAAATCAAACAAAAGTTTAATAGCATGCATACATGGGAGAGACCAAACTGAATAACTCCCCAAAACTAACTAACTCCCCAAAATGGCTGACACCCTCACCTTAAATACCATCTTTAGCTAAAAACAAAAGAGGTTGTTGGGCCTAGGGATGTGGGGCTTCCAAGGGAAGGAAAGCAATTCATGTGGAGATGGAAAAGCAAATGTTTGGTAAACAAATGTCTGCTGGGCTATTCAGAGACAGTGGGACAAAGAGAGTAATTTTAACAAATAGACTTTGCTGGGTTCCTCTCTGTTGACCACATTTATCTAGTTCATATTATCTATGGTGATGGCTCCCTTGGTGGAACAGGTCCTACATTCTTCTGGGCAGTTATGGAGAAGGTCAAAGGTTCTTCCTGAGTCTTTGGGGTCTTAAAAATAATCTGCCTGGATTAATCCTCATGCCAAAGAAACACATTTTGTGGTGGCAAGTTTTGCTCCATACACATTATACTAAGTCATATAGTTTATAAATTAAATGGTTATTCATATATGTAAAATATATACATAATACATTAAAATATATAATAAATATGTATAATAAAATGATTAGTTATGTGAATTTCACCTCAATAAAAATGTAAGTATATAAAATTACAGAAAAAAACATGGATGCATATGCTCTAAAATCTGGATTTGGAGGAGCTTTCTATATATAAAATCATGAAAGAAATCAAAGGAAAGGATGAATACATTTGATGGGTGAAAATATTTATAATTTGGTGAGTCAAACTAAATAAGAAAATGTACTATATAGATAGGATTCTGAAAAAATATGAGTCATTATGTCTCCAAACTTGCGGGCCCTCCCCCATTTATAACTCTTCTCTGGTTCTCTAACCTCTTGTTAATCTGATCTAAAGAACCAGTTGAAAGACTATCAGACATATACATAAAATTTGTTTCACACCTTGCCAACAGCATGAAATAAGCCTTAGTATAGGGTTTTTGAAGACACTATTTATGCCCACAAAGTGTTGAATTTAAAAAGGAGCAGATCATAGCAAGATTTGTCACAAGTCTTACTTTGGTTCACCTATAAACAGATTTTATTAGATTTTTATTTAGATGCTCTGGGCAGATTGTTTAATTTTGAAATTAAGTTTCCAGGTTGGCAGTGGAGTTTTAAATACTTGAATTCTAGAAAGGCAGCAGCTTTTAACCTTTGTATTTCTCTTTTAAAAGCTAATTAGGAAATCAAACCCCAAAGGACTGAACCCATAAAATGTTGGCTTTGTAATACTGATGGAACAATTTAAGTCACCTGCTATTTTGGTGTCATCTGATTAGTCACTGGAATGAGATATTCAAAGAAATCTTAAAAGATTTTTAAAAATAATTTAGGAGCTCCACCGCCTTGGTTAATATTAGAAACTATTGCTTGGAAAATTAAATCTGAATAGAGAAGTATTTTAGACTTTCTTATCACTCCCGGCTAAATGTTTCCTTAATTTATTATGCACTTGATCAGTCGGTAAACTTTGGTGATAATTCCTAGCTGTGGTGTCAGCTGGAGCTCCAGAGCCTGCCCATTATCTCTGTGGGTGCCCTGGCGCCCCGTGGGCACTCACCACAAACAGCTGGAGTCCACTGAGGGGAAAAAAGAGCACTAAAGCTCTTTCTACCTCCAAAGGCATTTCCAGCCTGGGAGCACTTGAAATGCTCAGCGACATTCAAAATTCCCCTTTCCTTCAGCAGAAGGTTCCATTTACAGCTATGATCTTCGACCTCTTCAAATGAGTCTAAAATACCTCCTGACACTGAGGTAATTTTTTTCCCCTTTTATCTTAAATATGGCCAGGATCCTATGAAATCCCAATGTGCAGGGTGACCCAGGTATGTGTGCCTCAGGGATGAGCTTCCTAGGACTCCACTGTCAGCATCTCCATTTGAATTTTCTTCTCTTAAATACCAATCGTGTGAAGCATATTTCTCGTTAATTTAATCCTCAAGAACAAACAGATTTTTTTTTCCATTCGACAAGTGGAACTACTAAAAGTGAGCAAAACCCTGTGGGGCCCTCCCAGTACAAATCTTTCGGTGTCTCCATTTTTTTATCTGTAGGAAATAGCCTTCATTCAACCTCCTTGACCTTCCCTGAGTTCCAAAGGGCAGGTTCAAACAGTTGCTAATCAGGGAAGGCAGGGGCCGCAGAGACAAGGGAGGAGCAGACAAGAAACAATAGTGCAGCAATGGGGAAAGGGTCCTAGTACCTCCTCAAAGCATATACATAACAGTCTGCTACAGAGCTCTGAGTCACACAGGAACTAGGGCCTCCAATCACGTGTTGGATGGTAACTTCAGTCTGAGCACAAGCAGTGGACCCCAGACTAGTTGGAACCAGAAGGCTGATGATTGATATTCCTGGAGCACCGCCCTGTTACCTCACCACCAACCAATCAGAAAAAAGTCACACACCCTGCAGCCCTCTCCCCAGATTTTGCCCATAAAAGCTCTTCCCTGAAGACTAATAGAAATTTTGGGCTCCTAGAAGTGCTTAGGAGAGGTGTATGTGCCAAGGAGTAATTAAACAATATGTGTGGATGGCAAATGAGAAGCCTACAGGGGAAGAGTAGGCTTACAAAGGAGGGTGGGCTTCATTCTGCTTTGAGGTCCGTGAGTCAGAGATGAAATGGATCTTCAAAGGTAAAGGATTTTGCTTATAGATATGAAGAGGAAGAGAACAAAGCATTCCTGACTGTGGCCACTAGTCTCCAAAGACCATCACCATCAATTCCCTCCCACCTCATACCCGAATGATGTTTGTTCCATCAAGAGTTGGATCTAATTTCCCAACCATTGAATATGGGCCGATCTTAGTGACCCATTCTAACTAGTAGAAAGGGGCAGAGGTACACTGTGCAACTTCCAAAACCAGATTTAAAAAGGCCATGCCACCTCTACCTAGTGTGTGTGAGGTGCTTGCTTTTGGAACCCAGACACTATATATTATGAGGAAGCCCAGGCCTCATGGGGGAACCTGTGTGGACAGGAGCCAAGGACCCCAGCTGTCAGCCCTGGCTGAGCCGACAGCCACTATGAATTGCCACACATATAAATGAGGAAAACTTTGAGGTGACTCCAGCCCCAGTGACTGTCTGACTTCAGCCTCATGAGAGAACACAGGTGAGAATCACCTAGCTGAGCCCAGTCATCCTCTACCACCCTGAGTGAAAATAATTGTGTGTAAATGACTGTTGTTTTTAAGCCAGAGTATTTTGGGGTGTTTTGAAACAGGAGGGAAGGGGGCAGGGCACAACTTTTAAAAGAATGACATAGCCATAGGACATGAAAAAAACTGGTTAGAATGAACTAGGTCCAAGATGGCAGAAGATTCGACTTCCAGTAGACCTTGAGCTTCATTAAACACTCATTGTAATGCATATCCATGCTAAATGACACACCCACAGGCACCATGACAGTTCTGAGGCCAACCATAAAAGGCCAAAAAGTGGGTAATAGCCCTATTTCTGGAAATCTACACCCCTTCTCCAAAATAGTTGGGATAATCCTCCCACTCATTAGCCTATGAAATTACCCAGCCCATAAAAACTACCCCATATTTTGGGGCCTCTCGCCTTCTGAGATGGCTCACGCTCTGTCTGTGGAGTATGTTTCTCCCAGGGCCATTCTTACCTTTTGAGATGGACCACGTTCTGTCTATGGAATGTGTATCTCTCTAAAAGAAATCCACTTCTCACCTATCACTTTGTCTCTCACTGAATTCTTTCTGTGACAAGACATCAAGAACCTGTGCTTGGGCTTCCCTGGTGGCACAATGGTTGAGAGTCCACCTGCCGATGCAGGGGACACAGGTTCGTGCCCCGGTCCGGGAAGATCCCACATGCCACGGAGCGGCTGGGCCCGTGAGCCATGGCCACTGAGCCTGCGCGTCTGGAGCCTGTGCTCCGCAACGGGAGGGGTCACAACAGTGAGAGGCCCGCGTACCGCAAAAAAAAAAAACAAACCTGTGCTTCATTAAGTCCTCAGACCAGGTGTGTGATCTCAGTTAAGAGACAGTGGGTTCAAGTCCCAATCTGGGTTTTGTGTGGGTTTGAGTCTCAGCCCTTGGGTTTAAATTCCAATCTCAGTGTTGGCTGGGTTTGAGTCCCAGCTTGTGGGTTCCAGTCCCAATCTGAATTGTGCAGTTTCCGCTTCTTACATAGAAGTAGAAACTAGAGCACAAAGGAGGAAGCTGAAGTAACAGCACAGGGTCACTGAACAACAGCCTGACTTCAGGCATCACAGGCTCACTGAAGCTGAGGAAAGGGGATAGAAGGAAAGCACGGCATAAGGCTGCAGGATCAGGCACAGGATATGTACAGTTGTTGATGCCATACCAAGGGGGGCAGTCTATTCTATGGGCAATGGGGAAGCCACTGAAGTGGTCTTAGAGGGGACGTGGGAGGTTAATATGATCAGATCTGAGACAGCCCTTCTAGCAGCAGTGTGCAGAAGCCCTGGGAATACTCCATTCATCCCAGTAGAGAGGGTGAGGGGCCCTGAAAGAAGGCCAGAAAGAGGAGGGATGGAGCATGGAGGGAAGATTTAAATGTGCTAGGGAGGATAATCTACAGGATTTGGAGGTTGTCTGCATTTGAGGTTGAGGGGAGGAGAAATTAAAGAAAACTTGTTCATTCACTAAATTCTGATTGACAGACTACTAAGTACTAAGCATGTTTCTGAGCCCTGAGGATAAAGCAATGAATAAGGCATTTGGCCCCTCATGAACTTATATTCTAGTGAGGAAGAAAAACAAATGGGTTTAAATGAGTTTAAGACAATTTCTAGTTCATGCCTTTTCTATTAATCCATCTTCTCATATACCAGGCAGTATACAGGAGAAATGGACAATTTTTCAGAAAATAAGATGAACTCCTTAATTTAACATTCTTATGGTGATCCACGGGCAAATTATCTGGGTGCTGGAGAGAGTTCAGGACTTGTTCTTTGATACTGTTAGACCCTGTGTGGAAATCCAGAAACATGGAGGTCAAAGGAGTACCCTGGGTTGTCTCTTGTGGTCTTTGGTCCCAGAGACCACGGCCATGTGGCCAAAAGGAAGCATGAAGGACACGCTTGAGCCAGGGAGGAAGTGATTCTCATTCATTTTTCTATAGTCAGGTAGGCATTTGTTAATTCAGCAAATATCCATCATTCTGACTGCTGGGCATACTGTAGTGAAAAAGAGAAAGAAAACCCCTCAATTCATGGGGCTTACATTATATTAGGGAAGACAGATAATAAGAGGTAAAGAAACAACATAATATCTGTATAGTAGCTTCCTATTGCTGCTGTAACAAAATATCAGAAACTTAGTGGCTTAAAATGCCACAGATTCATTATCTTACAGTTCTGAGGTTTAGAAGTCTGAAAATGGATCTTATGGGTTAAAATCAAGGTGTCAACAAGACCACATTCTGAGAATCCATTTCCTTGCCTTTTGTAGCTTCTCGAGGCCACCTGCATTACTTGGCTCATGGCCCCCTTCCTACAACAGCCTCATTCTGACCTCTGTTTCCCCTGTTAATCTCCCTCCCTGACTCTGATCCTCCTGCCTCCCTCACATAAGTACTCTTGTCCCACGCAGACAATCCAGGATGATCTTGATATCCTTTACTTAATTACATCTGTAAAGTCCGTTTTTCTATCCCTTTTGCTATGTAAACTGACAAAATTAATGACAGATTCTGGGGATTAGGATGTGACTTCTTTGGGGACCATTATTCATCCAACCACAGTCAAGTCCTGACTACTATGAAGAAAAATAAAGCAGGATAAGCAGATGGAAGGTATGACTGGGGAGAAAAGGAATGAAAGGAGAGGTCAAATTGGGGCCTGATTATGTAAGATTTTTAAACTGTGGTAAGGACTTGGGAGTTTATTTTCAGTGTGTAGAAAAAACTCTGGAGGATTGGCCAAGTGTGGCATGACTTGGTTTACAGTTTTGAAGGTTTACTTTTGATGCCATGTGGAGAAATTTTTAAGGAATTTCATTCCAAAGAATAACAGAAAAAAAAGACTGAAGGACAATGCATGGTCAAAGGAGGTGTTGTTGCTTTTGTTTTTATTCATTTTTTCACATTAGAGATATACCAGCAAGTCTATGTGCCTGTGGGAATAGTTTAGTGAAGGAGAAATGGGTGATACAGGAAGAGAAGGGATTAAAAGCAGAGGCAAAGTCCTTGACTGGGCAAGAAGGCAATAGGATCCAGTGCACAAGACGAGGGGTTAATGTACGATAGGAACAGAGACAATTCTTCCTTCATTAACAAGTGGGAAAGGTAGAGCCAGAGGGAAGGGACAGACGTAGGGAGACCAGTACACTGTACCTATTTCCCTGGTGGAATAAGAAGCAGGGGTATTGCTAAATCCGCGGGGGGGGGGGGGGGGCGCGTGTTACAGGAGAAAACTAAGCATGAAATATTTGAGAGTGACAGAATGCTTTGCCTATGGAAATATTGTAGGTTTCCTGGGCAATATCGAGAGCCCCTTGAGGATTGTAGTCATTAATTTAAAGCCAGCAACATTGCCTGCATGCTTTGGTTTCAGCCATGATCAGCTGCTTGGGAACAGTAATGAAGAATAAGAAAAGTTGGATTTGATCAAGATTAGGGTTTTGAATGTGAACACAATGGAGAGAGAAGGGGAGAACGGATTTGAGGGTGTGTAAGGGAACAATTATAAATGTGGACTCTGGCATTTAAGTTATATAAAGGAGCAAAGTGAGGACATGGGGCATTGAAGGACAGCAGAAAGAGGTAGGGTCAATGGATAGAAGGTCTCAGGGGGCTAAAAAATTATTGGTATGGGGGTATTAGAGTGAGATGGAAAAATAGGAGGTAATGATCAGAGAGGGATGCCTCAAATTGAGATTTTGAAAGAGATGTATGTAAGGGTAACAAAGCATACCATGGATTTGGATAACTAAGGTGCAATGGAAGACAAGAACATTAGAAGTAAAGACAAAGTGTTGGACAAATTATCCATATAGATATAAAAACACAAAGGATAATAATAGAATAGTGATAGGGAAACTTCCAGTGATCCAGGGCCTAAATTCTTCAACTAATCAAGGCAAAAGATTAGAAGGATGGTAAGTGATTATTAAAAAGAGGAGTACCAAACAGCATAGTCAAAGACATTGGGTAGGGTCAGGGAGGCAGGGGAATGATGGTCTGGAAGTGGGAATGAAGAGTATTACCACTCTAGGTCCAGTGGTCCATGGAGTGGTGGGAAGGAAAACGGCCATCATCTGAGAAAGCTACAGGGAAAACACTGGCCTCAAGGGACAGCCAGATTTCCTTAGGAACGAGAAGGTGGAAGGCACTGTGAAGCTTAGGATTTAGGGGATTTTGCTGATGACACTCAGTGAGTTCTAGAAAATACAGTTGCCGAGTTTAAGGCTCTGAGGTGTAGGAACTGGGGTCGGGAGAGAGCTGCACAGAGCCATGATGGGGATAATGCCCTGGGCACCCATGGGATTAGTCTGATGTTCTCTCAGGGCAGGAGCCAGAGAACATTTTCTGTAAAGAGCCAGACAGGTTTTGTGGAACACAAGTTCTCTGTCACGACGATCACTCAGCTCTGGCAGTGCAGCCTCAGACGTGCGTAAACGAATGAGGGTGGCTGAGTCCCAGTAAAACTTCATTAGAGGAAACTGGCAGTTAGCCGACCCCTGCCTGAGGTGGAGTTGACTGATGAGTTTTGGGGACTGTTAGTTGGGTGGTTGCAGGGATAAAGCAGGTTGAGGTCAGAGGAGGGTGGTGGGAATAGTATTCTCACGGAGAGTTCATGTTATTCTAGGGCCCTGTATGCTACCAGCAGGGTGAGGGCTGGGTATTCCCTGTGGCATCTGGACCTCTGCGGGCCCACTCAGACCCTGCTGTAGCCTCCTGGGTTTTAGCTAGACTAATGGGTAAATGGTGTGGTCACCTTCCAAAACACAAGTGAGGAAGAAGAGACACTTTGGAGGGAAAAATGTTGAGTTTCATTTATGATGTTGACTTTGTTATCCAAGTAGATTCGACCAATTGAATTAGGGTCTGGAGCTCACAAGATGTCTGGGTGGGACATATAAAGGCACCGTCCTTGGGTAAAGGATAAATTGAAGTCTCACTCAGGCTTTAATTGAAGACAATCCCCTTGGGAACATTTAAGGGCAGGCAGAAATGGTTTCCAGTTTTATATATTGATAAAATCAATCCCATGTTTTCTAAATCCCATCCTCATTTTGTGCTGGATGGGCACCAAGATTTTGAAAAGTATGAGATGGAAAGTTTCCACCGTTCACAGATCAGATAAATGCACTACTTGTTTGAGGTTGTATAACCGAGGAATGAGTGCATGAAAAAAAGTCTTGAATCTCCTGCAATTATTTCAGTAGAGCACAATGATTAATGAGTTGAGGGTTGAAATATCCTCTTTCCTTTTGATGGCTCATTTTTCTGCCCATCATCACCTCTAGAAGAGGACAAAGAAATGAAATCATTTAACATTACTACCAATTAACAGCTTCTGTGGAGAAACTAATGGAAACTCTAGCATAAGTGGACGTTTTTAGGTTGTCTCTTTCTGTGCCCTGAGAACCCAGAAAATCAGTATGAGGTAGTGGAAATGTGGTCTGTGCTGAGAATCTGAAGACCTGAATCTGAGGTGGTTTAGGTACAAACAGGACATGTGACCTTGGGTTCCTCACTTAACCTCTCTGCCCTGCAGCGTTCTCACTTGTAAAGTGCCAACTACATGCCAAGTATATGCCAGACACCATGCATACCCCTTGCTTCGTTTAATAATTCCTACCTGGGCTTCCCTGGTGGCGCAGTGGTTGAGAGTCCGCCTGCCGATGCAGGGGACACGGGTTCGTGCCCCGGTCCGGGAAGATCCCGCGTGCCGCGGAGCGGCTGGGCCCGTGAGCCATGGCCGCTGAGCCTGCGCGTCTGGAGCCTGTGCTCTGCAACGGGAGAGGCCACAACAGTGAGAGGCCCGCGTACCGCAAAAACAAATAAATACATAAATAAATAATTCCTACCTAAAACAAGGTTGCTGTAAGAGCCACGGGAAATGGATATAAAAGCACCTTGTAAACCATAAAGCAATACACCACATAAGGCATTCTATAACACTAATCACGGGTTTTCAGTGGCCCTAATTGCCACAGAAATAGCAATCAGTTTGCCCATGTCTGAAAGCCTCATTCTGGGGTTCAGTTTTCTTTTGTGTTGCTGTTTTTCTTCCTTTTTTTTTTTTTTTTTCTTTTTTGGATGTGCCCCACGGCATGTGGGATCCTTTTTCCCCCGACCAGGGATCAAACCCATGCCCCCTGCATTGGAAGGACAGAGTCTTAACCACTGGACCACCAGGGAAGTCCCTGTGTTACTGTTTTTCATTATTGTTCTTAGGTTAAGGAACCAAACCTCCCATTTACTGCTTATGTTTTATACTAAAATTGCCAAACTCAGAAAAGGGAAGGTAAAGTTCTAGAATTCTTCAGTGACCCGAGGCCCAATCTTCTTACTAAATGTGCTGTGACTTTTATAAACCCCAATCTGCTGCCCTTTCTAAAGCTCCCCTTAGCAAAGTAAAGGGTTTGGAAAAGGAATCCACAGGGGTGCTCTTTTCTGGCCTGAGGAGGCAGTGCCATTAGGATATTATGGCATTCTTGCATTATAATTTACACCTGCATTTCATGCATTTTATTCACTGCCAATAATTATTGAATAATTACTGTGTTCTCCCACTGCGGCCTCTCTTTGTACTCCCACTTCTCCCTAGGGTTTCAGCTAGATTGTTGCCTCTTGAAAGTTTCTTTCCTTCTGAAAAGCAGGCAGGTGGCTTGTAATTGTTATTTTTGAGCCAAGCATTTAAATAGGCAAGCTTTCTACCCAGTAGCCTATCTCCCCGGTTTCCGTGTGTACTGTTTACTGGAAGGATAACAGGAAGCAGCTTGTCCTAGGAAGTCACTGCTACTTAAAGACCTTAAAATTCATGTGTTTGTGACTCCCGTGTTACCTATTTTCATGTAGCATCTTCCAAATCTGCTAAGCTGATTTGAATTGAGATAAATTAGATCATTTGCAGCCCAACTTGCCTGCCAAATTCAAACTGGCACTTGAAGCACTTTATGTATGTTTGGGGGTTTGCTGGAAGACAAAATCATCAAGACTTAGCTATAGTGAAGGAGTTTGTTTGTTTTCCTGTATGGAAAACAAGTTAACTCCTGCTTCTTTTTGCTTTTTACTCCTTTGCTGCAAAAAAAAAAAAAATTCCCCAGTCACCTGGTTAGTCTGTCTCCATATACATCCTCTAACTCAGAGATTTCTATCTTCTTGCCAGGAAACAAAAACTTCAGAGATTATAGATAAATCTAAAGTATTAGGTATAATCTGATTGCTTTATCTACATGATCTTTTAGTCACTTCAGTGTCACTGCTCCCGGGGAAAGTTTTGTTAAGACTGGAATTTTTACTCAACATTCCTTTCTGTTAAAAACCTATAATTACACTTGGAACGAACTTAAACTTTTGTTACTTCCCAAAGAGTGCTTACGCTGAATCCTAAAGTGTTCATTGGGTTTTTGCCACCTACTTTACAACCGCAATGAAACTCAATATATGATGGTTTAATAGACAAGTGTTTCTTGAGTCTGATTTTTGAAAATGGAGACAAAAGCTGTTCTGGACTCCAAAGCTTTCACATAATTTATTATTCCACACATTTGTTATTGCATATTTCACAATAAATACACAAAGGCTGCTTTCTGTATTTATTCAGACTTAGAACTTGTAACCAAAATGACCCAAGCCCTGGTATTACAGGATAACTGAATACTTATTATTAGAAGGCAAATTTTACTGGATAAATACAGACATTGTTCAAATTTGTTGTACAGTGTAACACCCAGCACTTACTAAGGCAAAGTTGTTTACACTCATCTCTCAGTTAATCCTCACGTCAAGGTCTCCCTCAAGTAGGTGGGTAGAAAGTAGGAAATAATATGATCCTCTGCGCTATAGTACAAGAGTTGAGCTACTTGAAATTGGTTTGTAAATCTAAGCTCGGGACACTCAGAATATCACCTTGTTCCCAGGAGCCTCCTCAGTTTCCAAGTGATTTTCCCATAAGAAAAGAGAAGATAATAGATAGAGTCATAGGAATGTTTGAAACTTCATTTTATGTTGCTGTAAATAATACATTCCTTTAAATAATATCCCTTTGTAAGCTCATTTGTCACCTCACCCAGCCGTCTCTATTATAAAAAACTCAGATTTGGGAGACGACAGATTGGCAATCCCAATGCCCCAATTGTTATAAAATGTTTGATAAAGTTGAAGTCTGCCTTCATGTATATTTTAGACATTGGTCAGTTTATTCATTTAATAAATTATTACTGAACATCTGTACATGTTAGATACTGCACTAAGGGCTGGTGATAAAACAAATAAAGCATAGCCCCTGCTCTCCCTAGGACCCTCAATGATGCTAAATGTAAAATCAGAATCAAAATCTAGGAGATGAGATTATTTAGATAGAGAAAGGACTGACCTCAAGAAATAATCTGTGCATGGCCAAGATGTTACAACACATAACCAGTACACAATCACTTGTGTTGTCAGAGATATTAACTAATCCAAATACAGTAAATAGAAGAAGGTGAAATAATTCACTTACTCATATATCATGTATTTATCATTCGCATACCTTTCCGTGCCCTCACAGAACTTACAGACCTTATTTACCAGTGTCTCCCTCAGTTTTCCCAGCTGTGAATATGTCCCCACATCCATTCAGTTGCCTAGACCAAATAGCAGGAATCAACCTTGATTCACCTCTTTCCTTCAACCTCAAACCTCCCCTGACCTCTCACCCCCAATTCAGAAGCAAACTCGGCCAACTCCAAAACACACTGAATGTACACCGTCTCACAGTCTGGAGTCACTACTCTTGTCCAGCCCCGCCACCTCTCGTCTGGCCCTCGGTGGAGCCCTAACTGAGTTCCCTGCCTCTGTTCTGCCCTTCCAACCCCAGCACACACACCATCCATTTCCAACTCAGCAGCCAGAGTAAACTGCTTAAAATGGAAACCAGCTGTATGTCAATTACATCTCAATTTAAAAAAAAAAGGAAACCAGATTGTGCCACTTATCAGTGCAAAGTGGCTCCCCTTGAACGGAATAAAATTCAAACTCCTTTTTCGAGGCTATGAAAGCACATATGATCTAGTCCCTGTCTTTCTCTCCAAGCTCAACTCCTACTATGAGGGCCCACTCCCAGCCATACTGGACTTTCTGTGCCTCATATTCACCAACTGCCTTCCCACTTTGAGCCTTTGTACAGGCTGGTCCTCCTAATCTTTACGTGGCTGGTTCCCTCATCACTCAGATCACAGCATAGAGTTATAGCCTCAGACATCTTCTTTGAGCTCTCCCTTTACCATCATATCACCACCAGTTTAATTCTCCACATACCACTTATCACACTCTGGGGGTATCCCTTTTTATTGGTTTATTTGATTGTTGTTTGTTCACCACCATTAAAATGGAAGCTCCATGTCTATCTCGTTGTGCCTAAAACAGTGCCTGATAATGTACCCAATGCTCAATAAATATTTGTGGAATAAAAGGATGAATGATGTCAGCTAGAAAAGGTTGGGGGGCAGAATGAGGAACTGGAGGGAGAGGCGGGGAGGAGAACTGGGTTTAACCTCAAATCTGTCGCTCTGCAGTTTATGTGATCTAGCACAAGTTATCAATGCTAAGCCATAATTTCCTCTTCTGTAAAGTAGGAATAATAACTGTGAGCATATAAACTGCTCAGCTTTCTTCCTGTTATGTGTGGATGCTAAATAAATATTAGTTTTAATGTGATATTATTAGGTGTGCTCTGTTATGGACCTGAACACTTCTAATATGTCACCCCATGAGTGGGATGAACTACACCTCCATAGCTTCCACCTCTTTCGATATGATTCTCTGCAAGTCAAGCAACTCTCTGATTATTAACTTGACTTCCTACATACCTGATTCATTAGTATCCTTGGCTGCCAATAAAAGCATATTTCCTGATGAATATTAATAAGATAACACCATGTTTACATTTAGTCTCTTTTGAGTTTTGTTAGCTTGAATCAGTCCCCTGAGCTTATTCCTCTCTGGGAAAAACCAAACACAGAGGTGTGGGACCTCCAAGGCTGCTGTCCAGGCCCTGCCCAATGGCTGCACCAAAGGCCCAGGCCCAGGAGAGCAACCCCAGGCTGTCCTGGACAGCCGTTCCCAGTTGTGCACATGGACTCCCGTGCTTTGAATCTAATCACTCTTCCACATGATAATACTTCCAATACTGAAAATTTTCTATTTTTCTTTTACCTCCCTCCCCCAAATCTTCCCTTGAAGATGGATATCTGCATAGAATGAGAAATCACTGGGGCCATTTTACAGTTCTGAGCTTCAGATGGGTCAGGAGTGACACCGGCTGAGACATTTCATGTGTTTTTCTTTTAATCTGCCTTTGGGGGAAAGAGACTTAATATTTTTAGAAATTTAATGGGCTCATTTAGAAGTAAATATTTTAAATGGGCCACCCACTCATTGCCTTAACTGCACCTTACTGTGGCATTATCACAGAGGCTTCAAACCTCAGGGACCCAGAAACCTTTTAACACTCTGTTTAGTAAACGATAAACTCTTGGTTGATCATCTGAGTTCACTCTCCCTTAGCGCAGATCAGGCTGCTGAGGCAGGTGATATTTCAGTCATTTGAATGTCAGTCTAAAAGCATGAACATCTCTGCCACACATCATCAGAGCCCCGGGTCATTTACACTTTTGGTTGTCTTACTTCACAGCCCAGAGCTTTCCCGAGCTGCTGTCATTCTGACCCTGAGGCCGCCCTTCACAGCCTCCTGACTCCACTCCCCACATCCCCTTTCAAGCCGACACTGAGCAGAAGTTGACCTTGTCCCATCAACCACTTACCCACACAGGCCCAATTAATCTTTGGTTGCCAGTCAGTCTAACTCACTTTCCTCCTTGAATTCTATAGAATCTCACAGAAGGGAAGTTTCGGCTTCATTTTCTTCCATGTGGAATGAACTGTGGCTGAAACATAGATGGCTGCACTATGGAAGGATTTGAGGACCCCTGGGGACAAAAGGCATCTTCTTGTCAGAGTGTCAGGGTGTGGGAACCTACCCCTACTCCTTTCTTTTGCTCCTTAGGGCTTCTTTCCAAGGATAAGAAATTCCTAGGTAAATAACCAATTGCTTCCAACCCGGGAGTCTGCTCTAAGACAGATTCCACACAAAAATAAGGGGAAACGGATGGAAAAGGGCACCAAAGAAGGCATTCTGAGTGTCTCAAGGTGTATGAGGGTGCTGGGTGCCTGTGCATAGAGGGTGCCCAAGCGAGTTTAACCATGATTAGACCTGGCTTCAGTCAAGAACACAAAAACGTAAATCAGTTGTTATTTCAATAAATGTAGGGCAGAAGTCTATCATGAGGACTCGGTTCATCAGTGTTTAGAATATTCAAAATGCATTCAGACCACTTGTAAGATGATAACTATTGTCTACATGAGATGCCTATATCGTCATTGACCTGGATTTGATGAGCTGCTCACACGAGTAGAGTGAAGATTTGATTTGGGGTGCAAAGACTGAAAAGAAAGACAGCATTGCCCATGGAATGAGAAACTCAAGCAGTGGGGAAGATCAGTGGTCCATCCCACATTCCAACACCAGGGAAAACATCCCATGGTGCCATCCTTGGAGTTTGTGAGGCCCACCCATTGTAACAACAGTTGGGGAATATACTTGGGTCCTGTGATAGGCAGAATAACAGCTCCCACCCCCAAAGTTTTTCATGTCCTAATCCCCAGAAACTTTGCATATGTTAAATTACATAGTAAAGGAGAATTAAGGTTACAGATAGAATTAAGGTCTCAATCAGCACACCTGGAGATAGGTGAGATTATCCTCAATTATCTGGGTAGGCCAAATGTAATCACAAAAATCTTTAAAAAGTAAAAGAGGGGGCTTCCCTGGTGGCACAGTTGTTGAGAGTCCGCCTGCCGATGCAGGGGACATGGGTTCGTGCCCTGGTCCGGCAAGATCCCACATGCTGCGGAGTGGCTGGGCCCGTGAGCCGTGGCCGCTGAGCCTGCGCGTCCGGAGCCTGTGCTCCACAACGGGAGAGGCCACAACAGTGAGAGGCACACATACCGAAAAAAAAAAAAACAGTGAAAGAGGGAACCTGCAGAGGAGGTCAGAGTGATGATATAGGACGGACTTGACCCCTACTGCTGCTTTTGAAGATGGGAGAAGGGGGCCACGAAGCAAGAAATACAGACAGCAGGAAGAGTCAAGGACAGATTCTCTCCTAGAGCCTGGAGAAGGAACACAGCCCTGTGGGTACCCATGAGACCCACATTGGACTTATAATCTATAGAACATGTAAGATAATACATGTGTGTTGTTTTAAGCCATTCAGTTTGTGATCACCTGTTACAACAGCCACAGAAAACTAATACAGGTCCCTTCTGAGGTGGAGATCCAGATGCCCTCCCACCAGGGATAATTTATCCAAAGTAGTGAATCATTTTTCAGTCTCTGTGGAGAGCACCTGCTCATCTTTTACCAAAAGCTAAAAGCTTCCCAATTCCACTCTCTCTTGTGGCATATGCTATTCAGACCAGCTCCTCTGTGGCCATAGACATTCATAAGCCCTGGGTGGGCAGCAGAATGCTAAGGGAAGAACATCCATTATTGGAAGTCAAAGTGAAACTTACGTTAGAACTTTTCAGCCTACTACTTCAAAAGAAGAGCTAAACTTGAAGGGCGTTGTTAGGGATCTGACTGTGCAGCTTTAGCAAAACAAATTCAGAGACAAAATGTGTCCTATATCTCTAGTTTACCTTTATTGTTCCAAAGAATAGCAGGGATCTTAGAAGACTGTCATCTTACAGCACAGTGTGTGGAGTTATAGATGGAGGGGCAGTACTAATGGAGCTGCCTTGCTTTAGTAGGTTTAAGGAAAATCCTTGACATTATTTTCCTGCCGTTTTCTAAATTAAATTTATAAGAAATATTATGTATCCTGCTGTGCTGTGTGAAAGCTATATTCCTGTAAAGGGCTTATAATCATATTTTAAAAGCTGGAGGGTGAAGTTTGTTCATGCCATCAAAGTCACAAAGTAAAAACTAGAGCCTTACCTTGTGCATTTTTAGAATTGTAATACCTTTTGATATATATAACACCACAAAGTGCTTCCCTGATATTGTTTCATTAATCCTCAGAACATCCCCACTGGAGAGGTATATTTTTATCTCCACTTTGCATATGGGAAAACTGAGGCACAGTGAGTGTCAGCAATTTGCCTTGGCCTGCCAGTGGGTTGGCCTCACAGCTGGCACCGAAACGCCAGGATCTTAGCCCGAAGACGATTCACGCCATTCATCAGACAACAGTCATCTTGCTAATCTACCTTTCTGCAGGTACAGAAATAACTCTAGGAGGACTTCTGCATTGCTCAAATTTTACCTTCAAGTTCCTCAAGAAAAAAACCCTATAAATAGATTTTCTGTTAATTCCACTACATCTGCTTAAAATAATTATGAACAGTCAGTAGTTCGGAGTGGGAGGGTTCACAGTGGGGACATTTTGAAAATTTAGTGGGAAATGTGGATGCTCTGGGAAAATGCAACAGGGACTGAGTCTGGGGAGCCGGAACAGGACTGTCGGGGAAGCTGGAAGCTCCCACAGCCACCTGCCCACCGGAAGCACTCATCTCCTCTCAGACCAGGGAACTCCAGACCTTTCGGGACATCATGTTCCTGGGCAGAGAGGTTACTCCTCTTTTTCTACAGGCTTTGATTTTACCCCAGCTCTCAAGCCACTGCTTGACATGCTTTCAACCAATGATTATGCCCCAGGTTTGAACATCTTGATAGAAAACTACAGTAACCTAAAATCTTTACCCCTGCCCTGTGCCTTTGCAGGAGCAGGAGGTCCAAAATCTCCTTCTCTCTGCTTGTTCCCTCAGTTGTGTTTCCCTGAGCAACATAGAACCAAAGTCTTGAGAATCTTACAAACAACAGAGGTGAATAAATGATGTTTTAAGCCCCACTATGTATAGGCATTAATCTCGGTATGTCACTCCAGCAGCCTCACTAGAATTAGGCTGCCCCTGTTGTTTAAGGGTGTTTTATCCTCAACACCCTTTAATAAAAATATTGGGACATTGTTCCTAGTTCTTCTTCCTGAGAACTTTTTTTTGCGGTACGCGGGCCTCTCACTGTTGTGGCCTCTCCCGTTGCAGAGCACAGGCTCTGGACGGGCAGGCTCAGCGGCCATGGCTCCCGGGCCCAGCCGCTCCGCAGCACGCGGGATCTTCCCGGACCGGGGCACGAATCCGTGTCCCCTGCAGCGGCAGGCGGACTCTCAACCACTGCGCCACCAGGGAATCCCCGTGAGAACTTATTTAAAACAAAGGTAGTGAATTTATTTGGATAATTAACGTTCTCTATTCCTTTCTTCGTATGCCCATATGCTATATGTGTCACTGTGTTGCAAATGCTCAGTTGTTCTGTGAGTTATTTATACAAATAGTTGATTGACTATAGCTGCACGGAAGCACATTTTAGAGCAAAGTTTCCATTCCAGGATTAAGATTAACAATGGGGAGACAAGGGGCTTGCTCTGCCTCTTCCCTCCTGGACAGGGTAGGTGGTCTTACACAGTGTTGTTTCTCACACAGGGTGTGGGGTGCCAGCTGGAGGGCTTCCCAGACCTGCCAGCCAAGCCCCAGCCATATCCTCTCACTTCAGATCATTCCAGCCTGTGCCAGTGGTTTTATGCTGCCAGCACCCCGGGTTCTAAGGGTTCCCGCTGGCCACAAGCATGCTCAGCCTGAGAGAAGGAACTGTCAGAGGCACTGGGGAGTGACCACCGCTGGCGCAGCACTAACCAGATGTGAATTGGGACGAGTGGATCCGTGTTCCACCCTCCTGGCCTCTCAGGTAGAATACTTCTGAGGCATATTCTATACCATCTCCCAGACGCCCCTTAGAGGATGCAACCCAGTTGCCCACAGAAGTAACCTGTCCTCTGAGCACCCTGTCTCGGCTTCCTTCAATTCCCAATCTCACTTCCCCACTCCCTGTTGTCCCCTCCTGGAATAACTTCCCAAATAAACTCAAGGTTGGCTTCTGGGGGTACCCAACCTAACTCACCCATGTTTCCTGGACTTCTGTCTTCCTATTGAATCATAGAGTTGCACGGGACCTTCCAAATCATCTAGCTCCTGACAGACCTTTGGGGGTGGAGGAAGGGCAAGAAAGCAGGACTCTGGCCATTTTCTTCAGCTAGAGCAGGGGAATTTCTATGTGTTTTACCTCTCATCTTCCAGGTAATATTCCACTTGAACTAAAGGATCTAAACCTTGAAAAAGTTGCTTGAAAACCATAGATCTAGGGAAACGTATTTCCCTATCCAGGAACCCCCTCTGTGTTAGTTTCCTATTGCTGCTGTAATAAATTACCACAAACTTTAAAACTGCAGAAATTCATTTTTTCACAGTTCTGGAGGACAGAAGTCTGAAATCAAGGTGTCAGCAAGGCCAGTTTGCTCCAGAGGCTCTGTGGGAGAGTCTTTCCTGCCTCTTCCAGTTTCTGGTGGCTTCAGGCATTCCTTGGTTTGTGACAGCATCACTCCAATCTCTGCCTCCATCTTCACATGGCCTTCTCCACTGGCTTTGCATCCTCTCACCTTTTGTCTTTCACAAGGACTGTTCTCATTGGATTTAGTGCCCACCCAGATAATCCAGGATGACCTTAATTTATTTATATCTGCAGAGATCCTTTTTCCAAATAAGGTCATATTCACAGGTTCTTGGGGTTAGGACATGGACAGATCTTTTGGGAGCCACCATTCAACCCACAACATCATCCATGGTGTCTCTGGCCATCACAGCACAAACCTGTAATGATTAGCAACTCCTTCCCTCACAAGGCAGGTGATTCCATCTTTGCTAAATTCAAATTTCATAAAGAGAGTCTTCTTACTGTGCCCAATATTGTGCCCAAATTGACTGTCTATAACTTTTCCCCATCAGTCCTGCTTCTGCCTATGGAGATATCCAGGGGAAATTCTGTTCCTTTCCAATGAGATTAATGAATTGAGCTGAGCCTAAAAATTTGGGGTCAGAAAAATTTGGAAGTTTGTAACTTCAGGGCAACCTGGACAACTAATTCAACCTAATTCATCAAATATTATGTGTTTACTTTGTGCAGTGTACTGTGGTGGATGGTGCAGAAGATTCTAAGATGGGTAAGAGAATCCAGGATGCAGTTTGTGAGCATCTAGCAGGGCCACAGGACATGTTCACACATAACTATTACACAACTAACAATAAGACAAGGTAGAAGGTGATGGAGGTCATAAAAGAGGCTTAACAAAGTGCACTGGGAGTTAGATGACAGAGAATGTACCTTGCCATCCTCTCCAATCTATTCTCCACACAGAAGCCAAAATAAGTTTTAAAAAATTCTGAGTATGTTCTTTCAGGCTCAAAACTATACAGTGGTTTTTCATGAAAAAAAAATAATTGAACTCCTAGTATGGCCTTCAAATCTCCTTCTGACTGGGCCCCTGCCTGCCTCTCAACCTTGTCATGTACATATTCTTCCTTGCTTCCTAGAAAGGCACCAACCACATGAATCCACGTTTAGTTCCTCAGTTATGCCAAGCTCTGTCCTGGCCCAAGGCCACCTCCCCAGTTACTCCCCGAGCCTGGAACCCTCTCACCCCCAATTTTTTCACCAGTTAGGTCTCAGACTCAAAGAAGACTCTCTTGATTCTTTCATAGCACCATAGCATTTCTTTATACCATTTATTACAGTTTGCCATCACACACCTAGGTGTGTAGTTGTTTGAAGTGGTTCTTTGCTAGTAAACAGCAAGTTCATCGGGGCTATTATTTCCCACAATGCCCGCATGGCCTATCACAGTGCCTGGATGATAGATGTTCAATAAAGGCATTTGCCAAACAAGTGATTCACTGATGAAATAACAAGAGCAACCAGATGAAAGTTTCTGTAGGAGGTGACATTTGAGGAAAATTTTGAAGAATTGGTAGAGTTGGGGCAGGAAAAACGTTCCAGAAGAGTGAAGAATGTATAAATGGGAAGTTCAGGGCTTACTGTTTGGAACGTGGCAAATAACAGAGTTTAGTTTAATATAAGGATATGTCTAGGGCAGGGATCCACCAACTTATCTGTAAGGGGCTAAATAGCAAAGATTTTAGGCTTTCTGAGCCATGGAGTCTCTGTGGCAACTACTCAGCTCTGCCACTGCAGTGTGAAATGTGACATAGATGGCATGTGAACAGGTGGGTGTGCTTGTGTTTTAACAAAACTTTATTTACAAAAATAGGTGATGGGGACTTCCCTGGTGGCGCAGTAGCTAAGAATCCACCTGCCAGTGCAGGGGACACAGGTTCAAGTCCTGGTCTGGGAAGATCCCACGTGCCGCGGAGCCACTAAGCCCACGAGCCACAACTACTGAAGCCCGCACACCTAGAGCCCATGCTCTGCAACAAAGAGAAGCCAACACAGTGAGAAGCCTGTGCACCGCAACAAAGAGTAGCCCCAGCTCGCTGCAACTAGAGGAAGCCCGCACACAGCAATGAAGACCCAACGCAACCAAAAAAATAATTAATTAAAAAAAAATAGGTAATGGACCAAATTTGGCCAGTGGTTTGCAGTCTGCTGGCCCCTGGTCCAGGGAATAATGAAAGGGTTACCATTCATTTGAGGCTGGTACAGCACCCTGAATCCTAAGCTGTGGATTCAATAAGTTACCAGACAGGTAATAGGCCCACATATGGCCCAAAAAACCATAGCAAGTTTTAGATAAAGAAGGTATGTGATTAAAGTGGTGTTTTTAGTATGGTTAATCTGGCAGCATCCTCTGATCCCTGAATCAGAAGAGATTAGAGACACAGAGAGGAGCACTTGGGTGTCTATTGTAATAATAATAATCTAGGTAAGAGATGATAAGAGCCTTACTTGAAAAGAATGAATATGAAGCAATAAGGGAAACTGAAATATTAAGTCTGAGGTCTTCATCCTGGGTATTAGAAAATGGTGCAAGGCTAGTAGGGAAGGAACAGGCAAGTGAGGGGGAAGAAGAGCTTTGGTGTTGAGGGAAAATGGCCAGCTGAGTTCCCACGTGTGCAGTTTAGGTAAGAGGAGAACATACAATGGGATATATAACTGATGAGAGAAAATTTAGGGTTCAAGCTAGGGATCTGTGCTGTGGATGCAGACTTGGGTGAAAGCCTGAGCGAGTGGAGAGAGGGAGGGCATGGTGCCTGAAGACAGATGTTGGCGATGATCTTCACTGAGACACTGAGTAGAGGAAGAAAGTGTTAGTAAGTGACCCAGGATAGCAGAGGCCATGGGAAGCAAACAGGGAAGGTCCCACAAGGAAAGGTGAAATCAGGCGCAAACAAATTCCTGTCCAGAAAGCCAACAAAAAACAAATCTGTTTCTGGAATTATTTTTTAAACTATATTCACAACATGGTGCATTAACCAGAAATGATGCACAAAAATTAGCCAGAGTGAGACTGGCCTTAAGGTTGGTACCACTCTGTTCTATTCAAGAATGAACATGAGGGACGGAGTCAAGATAGTGTCCTAGGAGGATGTGGAATTCACATCTCCTCACAACTAGGGTAACTACCAGGCATCGGTTGGGGACCATGGACACCTAAGGAGACAGGAGGAATGCTCAGTTACCAGCTTGTGGGATCTTGGTTCCCAGGCCAGAGGTTGTATCTGAGCTCCTGTGGTGGGAGCTCCAAGTCCAAACTGCTGGACTAACAGAGAACCTCAGACCCCAGGGAATATCAATTGGAATGAGGCCTCCCAGAGGTCCTAATCTCAGCACCAAGGCCCAGCTCTATCTAACTGCCTGCAAACTCCAGTGCTGGACATCTCAGGCCAAGCAGCCAGTAAGACTGGAATACAGCACCACCCATCAAAAAAAAAAAAAAAAGAAACGACAGAAAACATGTTACAGATGAAGGAGCAAGGTAAAAACCTACAAGACCAAATAAATGAAGACAAAATAGGCAATCTGCCTGAAAAAGAATTCAGAGTAATGATAGTAAAGATGATCCAAAATCTCGGAAACAGAATGGAGAAAATACAAGAAACATTTAACAAGGATCTAGAAGAACTAAAGAGCAAGCAAACAGTGATGAACAACACATTTACTGAAATTAAAAACACTCTAGAAGGAATCAATAACAGAATAACTGAGGCAGAAGAACAGATAAGTGATCTGGAAGATAAAATGGTGGAAATAACTGCCAGGGAGCAGAATAAAGAAAAAATAATGAAAAGAATTGAGGACAGTCTCAGAGACCTCTGGGACAATGTTAAAAGCACCGACATTCGAATTATAAGGGTCCCAGAAGAAGAAAAAAGAAAAGGTCTGAGAAAATATTTGAAGAGATTATAGTCAGAAACTTCCCTAACATGGGAAAGGAAATAGTCAATCAAGTCCAGGAAGCGCAGAGTGTACCATACAGGATAAACCCAAAGAGAAACACACTGAGATACATATTAATCAAACTATCAAAAAATAATACAAAGAAAAAATATTAAAAGCATTGAGGGAAAAGCAACAAATAACATACAAAGGTATACCCATAAGATTAACAGCTGATCTTTCAGCAGAAACTCTGCAAGCCAGAAGAGAGTGGCAGGACATATTTAAACTGATGAAAGGGAAAAACCTACAACCAAGATTATTCTACCCAGCAAGGATCTCATTCAGCTTCAATGGAGAAATTAAAACTTTTACAGATAAGCAAAAGTTAAGAGAATTCAGCACCACCAAACCAGCTTTACAACAAACGCTAAAGGAACTTCTCTAGGCAGGAAACACAAGAGAAGGAAAAGACCTACAAAAACAAACCCAAAACAATTAAGAAAATGGTACTTGGAACATACATATCGATAATTACCTTAAATGTAAATGGATTAAAGGCTCCAACCAAAAGATAGACTGACTGAAAGGATACAAAAACAAGACCTGTACATATGCTGTCTACAAGAGACCCACTTCAGACCTAGGCACACATACAGACTGAAAGTGAGGGGATGGAAAAAGATATTCCATGCAAATGGAAATCAAAAGAAAGCTGGAGTAGCAATTCTCATATCAGAAAAAATAAACTTTAAAATAAAGACTATGACAAGAGACAAAGAAGGACACTACATAATGATCAAGGGATCAATCCAAGAAGATCATATAACAATTGTAAATATTTATGTGCCCAACATAAGAGCACCTCAGTACATAAGGCAAATGTTACCAGCCATAAGATGGGAAATCAACAGTAACACAATCACAGTAGGGGATTTTCACACCCCACTGTCACCAATGAACAGATCATCCAAAATGAAAATAAATAAGGAAACACAAGCTATAATTGACACATTAAACAAGATGGACTTAATTGATATTTATAGAACATTCCATCCAAAAACAACAGACTACACTTTCTTCTCAAGTGCTCATGGAACATTCTCCAGGATAGACCATATCTTGGGTCACAAATCAAGCCTTGGTAAATTTAAGAAAATTGAAATTGTATCAGATATCTTTTCCTACCACAGTGCCATGAGACTAGGTATCAATTACAGGAATAAAACTCTAAAAAATACAAACACATGGAGGCTAAACAATATGCTACTAAATAACCAAGATATCACTGAAGAAATAAAAAAATACTTAGAAACAAATGAAAACATGACGACCCAAAACCTGTGCGATGCAGCAAAAGTAGTTCTAAGAGGGAAGTTTACAGCAATACAATCCTACCTCAAGAAACAAGAAACATCTCAAATAAACAACCTAACCTTACACCTAAAGCAATTAGAGAAAGAAGAACAAAAAAACCCTAAAGTTAGCAGAAAGAAAGAAATCATAAAGATCAGATTAGAAATAAATGAAAATAAAAAAAGAAGGAAACAATAGCAAAGATCAATAAAACTAAAAGCTGGTTCTTTGAGAAGATAAATAAAATTGATAAACCATTAACCAGACTCATCAAGAAAAAAAGGGAGAAGACTCAAATCAACAGAATTAGAAATGAAAAAGGAGAAGTAACAATTGACACTGCAAAAATACAAAGGATCATGAGAGATTATTACAAGCAACTATATGTCAATAAAATGGACCACCTGGAAGAAATGGACAAATTCTTAGAAAAGCAAAACCTTCGGAGACTGAACCAGGAAGAAATAGAAAATATAAACAGACCAATCACAAGTAATGAAATTGAAACTGTGATTAAAAATCTTCCAACAAACAAAAGCCCAGGACCAGATGGCTTCACAGGTGAATTCTATCAAACATTTAGAGAAGAGCTAACACTTATCCTTCTCAAACTCTTCCAAAGTATAGCAGAGGGAGGAACACTCCGGAACACATTCTATGAGACAACCATCACCCTGACACCAAAACCAGACAAAGATGTCACAAAAAACGAAAACTACAGGCCAATATCTCTGATGAACATAGATGCAAAATCCTTAACAAAACACTAGTCAACGGAATCCAATAGCACATTAAAAGTATCATACACCATGATCAAGTGGGTTTTATCTCAGGAATGCAACAATTCTTCAACATATGCAAATCAATCAATGTGATATACCATATTAACAAATTGAAGGAGAAAAACTATATAATAATCACAATAGATGTAGAGAAAGGTTTGACAAAATTCAACACCCATTTATGATAAAAACCCTCCAGAAAGTAGGTATAGAGGGAACCTACCTCAACATAATAAAGGCCATATATAGCAAACACACAGCCAACATCATTCTCAATGGTAAAAAACTGAAACCATTTCCTCTAAGATCAGGCACAATACAAGGTTGCCCACTCTCACCACGATTATTCAACATAGCTTTGCAAGTTTTAGCCACAGCAATCAGAGAAGAAAAAGAAATAAAAGGAATCCAAATTGGAAAAGAAGTAAAACTGTCACTCTTTGCAGATGACATGATACTATACAGAGAGAATCCTAAAGATGCTACCAGAAAACTATTAGAGCTAATCAATGAATTTGGTAGAGTAACAGGATACAAAATTAATGCACAGAAATCTCTTGTATTCCTATACACTAATGATGAAAAATCTGAAATAGAAATTAAGGAAACACTCCCATTTACCATTGCAACAAAAAGAATAAAACACCTAGGAATAAACCTACCTAAGGAGACAAACATGTATGTAGAAAACTATAGGACACTGATGAAAGAAATTAAAGGTGGTACAAACAGATGTAGAGATATACCATGTTCTTGTATTGGAAGAATCAACATTGTGAAAATAACTATACTAACCAAAGCCATCTACAGATTCAATGCAATCCCTATCAAACTACCAATGGCATTTTTCACAGAAATAGAACAAAAAATTGCACAATTTGTATGGAAACACAAAAGACCCTGAATAGCCAAAACAATCATGAGAAAGAAAAATGGAGCTGGAGGAATCAGGCTCCTGGACTTCAGACTATGCTACAAAGCTACAGTAATCAAGACAGTATGGTACTGGTACAAAAACAGAAATATAGGTCAATGGAACAGGATAGAAAGCCCAGAGATAAACCCATGCAGATATGGTCACCTTATCTTTGATGAAGGAGGCAAGAGTATACAATAGAGAAAAGACAGCCTCTTCAATAAGTGGTGCTGGGAAAACTGGACAGCTACATGTAAAAGAATGAAATTAGTACACTTCCTAACACCATACACAAAAATAAACTCAAAGTTGATTAAAGACCTAAACGTAAGGCCAGACACTATAAAACTCTTAAACACACTATGACATGAATTACAAGTTCCTTTTTGACTAACCTCCTAGAGAAATGGAAATAAAAACAAAAATAAACAGATGACACCTAATGAAACTTAAAAGCTTTTGCACAGCAAAGGAAACCATAAACAAGATGAAAAGACAACCCTCAGAATGGGAGAAAATATTTGCAAATGAAGCAACTGACAAAGGATTAATCTCCAAAATATAAAAGCAGCTCATGCAGCTAAATATCAAAAAAACAAACAACCCAATCCCAAAATGAGCAGAAGACCTAAATAGACATTTCTCCGAAGAAGATATACATATTGCCAGCAAACACATGAAAAGACGCTCAAAATCGCTAATCATTAGAAAAATGCAAATCAAACTTACAATGAGGT
This sequence comes from Delphinapterus leucas, assembly GCF_059928025.1. Taxonomy (NCBI): domain Eukaryota; kingdom Metazoa; phylum Chordata; class Mammalia; order Artiodactyla; family Monodontidae; genus Delphinapterus; species Delphinapterus leucas. The sequence continues at coordinate 47,048,544 of NC_143146.1, read as the reverse complement.
ATCACCTCACACTAGTCAAAATGGCCATCATTAAAAAATCTACAAACAGGGCTTCCCTGGTGGTGCAGTGGTTGAGAATCTGCCTGCCGATGCAGCGGACACGGGTTCATGCCCCGGTCCGGGAGGATCCCACATGCCACGGAGCGGCTGGGCCCATGAGCCATGGCTGCTGATCCTGCGCGTCCGGAGCCTGTGCTCCACAACGAGAGAGGCCACAACGGTGAGAGGCCTGCGTACTGCAAAAAAAAAAAAAAAAATCTACAAACAATAAATGCTGGAGAGGGTGTGGAGAAAAGGGCACCCTCTTGCACTGTTGGTGGGAGTGTAAATTGTTACAGGCACTCTGGAGAACAGTATGGGGGTTCGTTAAAAAACTAAAAATAGAATTACCATATGACACAGCCATCCCAGTACTGGGCATATACTGTGAGAAAACTATAATTTAAAAAGAGTCATATACTACAGTGTTCATTGCAGCACTATTTACAATACCCAGGACATGGAAGCAACCTCAGGATCCATCGATAGATGAATGGGTAAAGAAGGTGTGGCACATATAAACAATGGAATATTACTCAGCCATAAAAGGAAACAAAATTGAGTTATCTGTAGTGAGGTGGATGGGCCTAGAGTCTGTCATATAGAGTGAAGTAAGTCAGAAAGAGAAAAAGATATACTAACACATATATATGGAATCTTAAAAAAAAAAAATGGTTCTGATGAACCTAGGGGCAGGACAGGAATAAAGACACAGACATAGAAAATGGACTTGAGCACACGGGGAGGGGGAAGGGTAAGCTGGGACAAAGTGAGAGAGTATCATTGACATATACACACTACCAGATGTAAAATAGATAGCTAGTGGGAAGCAGCTGCATGGCACAGGGTAATCACCTTTGTGCTTTGCGACCACACAGAGGGGTGGCATAAGGAGGGTGGGAGGGAGACACAAGAGGGAGGGGATATGGGGATATACATATGCATATAGCTGATTCATTTTGTTATACAGCAGAAAATACGCAACACTGTAATGCAGTTATACTCCAATAAAGATGTTAAATTAATTAATTAATTTTAAAAATACAGAGGTTAAAAAAAAAAAAGAAGAACAAACGTGACACAGAAAAGCGACAGACCTATTTGCTTTCTTTATCCTAGGCAGGCTTGCATATGTCAAATGACCTGAAAAAATTCGATAATCTGTTCATTTGCTCTTGTCTCTCTCTGAGACTCCATCGATGGGTGATTTATCAGTGCAGCCGGGGATTGCACAGGGGCATTCTCTGCATTTGCTTTGATGCTCTGATGCCAAAGCACATTATCATGACCAAAGGCGGTTATTTCCACAGAAAACAATGGCTTGTGGTTAATACCACCCTGTTGGCATATAACAGGGGAGATGACTGGCGATAATGCGAGAGCAGAGAGTTCACAGCAGCTCACGCCTGTCCTTCAGCTGAAGCCTATTGGCACTGTGCTATCACGCTGCCCTGCATTCCCAGGGAGAGTGGGCTGTGTTTGTTCTTAGAACAAAGGCTCAGCATCCTTCTTGGTCCCAGCTAAAATCAGGAGGGGTGATGTCCATTGGCAGAGGACTGACAAAGGCTGATTTCACTGGATTTTTTACCTCTCACTCTCTAAGTCAAAGGCCTTTGACTGCAGATTCATGTGGTTAGGCCAGCAGAGAAATTAGCAAAAGGAGGAAAGCAATGATCCTAAATAACCTTTCCTGGAAAGGGCCCAATTTATCCTCACCTGCTGATCTCTGCACACTTTCCAGGTACTCTTGAATTTAAATGACTGTTTATTAGTTTCTTTGGATTCTCTTTATGAAAGATTTACCATTCTGCATTTTTTGGAAGAAAAAATTAAAATCTTCTGCAGCGTCGCTGGGGATTTTACAATCAGAAAGTAGAAAACTGCATTTCAAATTTGAAGCTAATGAGAGCATGTCCTGTAATAGATGGCTCTGTGTCTGCAGAGGGAAGGGATGGAGAAAACAGGCTATCTGCCTGCTGCTGTTCTCTGTCACCAGAAAAATCTCAACTTTACCATCTAACAAGAAAGGTTTGCAGCCTGGAACAAGTCATGCCTCAAGTGAAAAACAACTGTTACCAATTCAGGTAACAACATGTGATTTTCACAAAGTCATCTGGCTACAGAATAATGAGTCAGTTATTTCTCTAGAATGACTTCTCATGGAGTTTGTGAATACATTTCAAATTTTAACACTACAGTGTTGCAGGTATAAAAGCTACCAGGCCGTAAATTAAGCTGTGCTGTCATTTGCCTTTGCCCCTGCAGATCCATTTTCCCACTTTCTCTGTGCTGCAGGAGGCTGACATTTAAAAACCCTTTCACCAAATCTCCTTGTTCTCTGGTTTCTGATTAGGCTTGTCCAATAGGGGGCGCCAGCAGGAGATCAGGGGACAGGATGAGGGAGGCCAGGGTACCTGTCCTTTCCCTGCCAAAGTTTGAGCAGTGGCTGTGTTTTGCCATGTGGCCCCTCCTGTGGGCTCGGGTCTCAGTGTCTCTTCCTTTGCCCCTGAAGACTCAGGGGCACTAAATGGCTTCCCACCCTTTGCCCCTGGTGCTTCCCCATGCTCTGCCATCTCTTTCATACCTGGCCACACCTCTGGAAGTAGTCCTTTCATTAACTTCTCTTCAGTGAAACCCTTTGAAGGTACCTTTGCTTTCTGACTGCTCCTTGAAGGAGACCAGGGCAATATTTTAATGATACCCATTTAAAAATATGTAAAGGGAAATATGGAAATAACTATGTATATCCTAGTCACAATTTTAACAGGACTATTGGGAAATTTGATAGAATAACTTGATAGAAACTGTTGTGGTCTGAGCGTGGGTTGGAAATCCGGACATAAGGCAGAATGTAAGGAAGATAGAGTTTATTAAAGAGAAGGATGGCTGCAAGAGCAGTGGCTGACTTCCTGGTAGCCAGGGAAAGTCGACAATGAGCATGGGTTGCTTGTCTGTTTTTATATCCAGGGAAGCTGCAAGTCATCTGTTGACTGGGCAGAGTACGTATACTTTCAGTGCGCTGAGCGGGAGAAAAATGTGGCAAATGTCTTTCCTTATATAGGATGGGAAAGGGACAGGGCATGCTGCTTGGGAAGGCTCTGGGACATTGCAATGGTCGCATTATGACAGTGATAGGAGTCCTGTAACTTTTTGTTCTGGCAATATTGGTCCTTTGAGCTTATCTTGTTCTTTATCCCTGGAGCACACCAAAGAAACTTGATAGAATAAATCTGAATTTCATCTGGAAGAAAAAGTATTCAAGAACATGGTCCAAAATTTTCTGAAAAAATATTTAAAAAGCAAAAGCAATGAAAGAGCTCTCAATTTAGCAGATATGTCAATTGATTTTAATATTTCATAAATTGAAACAAATTAACACTTGTGCAAGAGCAGAAGACAGATGAGTTAAAGAGAATAGAGAGTCTAGAAATCCACACAAAAAAATGTGGGGAAAGTGTTCAGGAATGTATGAAAATGGTAGTATTTCCAATCATTAGGGAAAATAATGATTATTTAGTAAAAAGAGTTAGGGTAACTGGCCAGCCGTTTGTAAAAAGTAAAAAACTGGATTCCCAACCTCATTACTTATATCACAGCACATTGCAGAGAAATCAAAGATTTTAATGGGAAAAAAACAAACAATAAAATTACTCAAAGAACATAATTTATAATCTTGGAGCAATTGTTTATGGTTGTTTCTAATCATGTCAAGTAAATATGAAATAATATAGCTTTCGTTCTTAATTGTTATGTAAAATACAAAATTCTGTATACTTAAAAAAAAACTCCACAGTATATATATGAGGAAAAAAATTTTTTTTTAATTTTTAAATTTTATTTTATTTATATTTTTATACAGCAGGTTCTTATTAGTCATCAATTTTATACACATCAGTGTATACATGTCAAACCCACTTGCCCAATTCATCACACCCCCACCCCCACCCCCCCACCACTTTCCCCCCTTGGTGTCCATATGTTTGTTCTCTACATCTGTGTATCAACTTCTGCCCTGCAAACCGGTTCATCTGTACCATTTTTCTAGGTTCCACATACATGCGTTAATATACAATATTTGTTTTTCTTTCTGACTTACTTCACTCTGTATGACAGTCTCTAGATCCATCCACGTCTCAACAAATGACCCAATTTCATTCCTTTTTATGACTGAATAATATTCCATTGTATATATGTACCACATCTTCTTTATCCATTCATCTGTTGAGGGAAATTTACCTTGCATCCATGACCTGGCTACTGTAAATAGTGCTGCAATGAACATTGGGGTGCATGTGTCTTTTTGAATTATGGGTTTCTCTGGGTGGTATATGCCCAGTAGTGAGCTTGTTGGATCATATGGTAACTCTATTTTTAGTTCTTTAAGGAACTTCCATGCTGTTCTCCATAGTGGCTGTATCAATTTACATTCCCATCAACAGTGCAAGAGGGTTCCCTTTTTTTCACACCCTCTCCAGTATTTGTTCTTTGTAGATTTTCTGATGATGCCCATTCTAACTGGTGTGAGGTGATAGCTCATTGTAGTTTTGATTTGCATTTCTCTAATAATTAGTGATGTTGAGCAGCTTTTCATGTGCCTCTTGGCCATCTGTATGTCTTCTTTGGAGAAATGTCTGTTTAGGTTTTCTACCCATTTTTGGATTGGGTTGTTTGTTTTTTTAATATTGAGCTGCATGAGCTGTTTATATATTTTAGAGATTAATCCTTTGCCCGTTGATTCGTTTGCAAATATTTTCTCCCAGTCTGAGGGTTGTCTTTTCGTCTTGTTTATGGTTTCCTTTGTTGTGCAAAAGCTTTGAAGTTTCATTAAGTCCCATGTGTTTATTTTTGTTTTTATTTCCATTACTCTAGGAGGTGGATCAAAAAAGATTTTGCTGTGATTTATGTCAAAGAGTGTTCTTCCTATGATTTTCTCTAAGAGTTTTAGAGTGTCTGGTCTTACATTTAGGTCTCAAATCCATTTTGAGTTTATTTTTGTGTATGGTGTTAAGAAGTGTTCTAATTTCATTCTTTTACATGTAGCTGTCCAGTTTTCCCAGCACCGCTTATTGAAGAGACTGTCTTTTCTCCATTGTATATCCTTGCCTCCTTTGTCAGAGATTAGTTGACCACAGGTGCTTGGGTTTATCTCTGGGCTTTCTATCTTGTTCCATTGATCTATGTTTCTGTTTTTGTGCCAGTACCATATTGTCTTGATTACTGTAGCTTTATAGTATAGTCTGAAGTCAGGGAGTCTGATTCCTCCTGCTCCATTATTTTCCCTCAAGACTGCTTTGGCTATTTGGGGTCTTTTGTGTCTCCATACAAATTTTAAGATTTTTTATTCTAGTTCTGTAAAAAATGCCATTGGTAATTTGATAGGGATTGCATTGAATCTGTAGATTGCTTTGGGTAGTATAGTCATTTTCACAATATTGATTCTTCCAATCCAAGAGCATGGTATATCTCTCCATCTGTTGTTATCATCTTTAATTTCTTTCAACAGTGTCTTATAATTTTCTGCATACATGTCTTTTGTCTCCCTAGGTAGGTTTATTCCTAGGTATTTTATTCTTTTTGTTGAGATGGTAAATGGGAGTGTTTCCTTAATTTGTCTATCAGATTTTTCATCATTAGTGTATAGGAATACAAGAGATTTCTGTGCATTAATTTTGTATCCTGCAACTTTACCAAATTCATCGATTAGCTCTAGTAGTTTTCTGATGGATCTTTAGGATTCTCTATGTATAGAGAACTTACTGGCAGTATTGGTAAATACATAACCTGAATTTTTTTTCTGCTGAAAACAACTAAAAATGCTGGATTAAAAATTGTTAAAGCTCTTTAAATATATTACTGAGCTGGGATAAAACTAAGGAGTTTCCAGAGGTCAAAATTGTAATTGTAGTAGAACCCTGTGAGATAAGTGAGGACTGAAACAGTTTTCATTCTGAGAGTGTCTGCCAACCCTTATGACCCAGATCTTCTCTTTTTGTTGCTTCTACAAGGAGAAGGGGACAAGATAAAGCAAAGGCCTGACTGGGACCACTAAGGTTATACCTTTCCCTGTAAGAGTGAACAAGAACTAAGGCCTGTTGTGTAGAAGGAGAGAGCAGGGAAACTTTCCTGCCACTGCCTTGGCACTGCATGGACCAGTCCATTTCCACTGAATGGAAAAATCCTACCCTGAGGATTTGCCAGCCTTCCTGGGGTTCTGCACCCAGAATTCTCATTATCTGGTACAGTTAGTCCAAAAAGGTTCCAGCTGGCAGTGACCCCAGGCAACAGGCAGAAGCAAGTACAGATTCTCTCTGAAGGCATGAAAATTCAACCCAAGCCTCAAAGAACTCTTAGAGATAAGATTCCAAAATGTTTAGACATCAGCATTATCAGATATAAACTCTAAAATAATGTATTTAATATGTGTTGGTAAATAAAAGAGAATAAAAATATGAAAGGAGGGGCTTCCCTGGTGGCGCAGTGATTGAGAGTCCGCCTGCCGATGCAGGGGACACGGGTTCGTGCCCCAGTCCGGGAAGATCCTACATGCTGCGGAGCGACTGGTCACGTGAGCCATGGCCGCTGAGCCTGTGCGTCCGGAGCCTGAGCATCCGGAGCCTGTGCTCCGCAACGGGAGAGGCCACAACAATGAGAGGCCCGTGTACCGCAAATAATAATAATAATAATATGAAAGAAACAGCAGGGTACTAGATACAACCAAGCAGACCAGAAAAAGAAGCAAACAGATTTCTAAAATGAACCATATAATAGTTAATGTTAGAAACAGTGTGTAGATTAAACCGAAGATTAATACCAGATGGAGAGAAATTACTGTCCTGGAAGATAGATTGGAAGAAATTATCCAAAAGTACAGTTAAGAGACATGGAAGATAGACAACATCTTGGACATATCTAATTTTCCAAAAGATGATAGAACAAAAGAGAAAACATACCCAATGAGAAAATGGCCAGAAGTTTTCAGAATTGTGGAGAGACACCAAAGTTCAAATTCAGGAAATTAAATGAATCTTGGGGAGAATAAATAAAAACAAAGCCATACCTTTATAGGTCATAGTGAAACTGCAGAGCCTCAAAGATAAATATAAAAATATTCAGCAAGAAAAGCAAGATTACCTCTAAAGAACAGTAGTTAGACTGACAACCAATATCTCAATAGCAAAAATGCAATTTGTGGAATGATACCATCATTGTGCTCAAAGAAAATATGCAAACATAAAATACATCTTTCAAGAGTGAGAGTGAAATAAAGAAAACTTCTCAAAAACTGTTTACTACTGATAGATTCTTACTTAAGGAAATTCTGAAGGTAGATGCAAAATGATTCCAGAAGAGTTTGAAATAAAGAAGAAATGATACTGATAAATATAGTATAAATGAAAAAAATGTGTAAAACAGTGATAACACTAATTTATGGAGTTAAAAAGAAAGATTGTATGTAGTTTTGAAGGGTCTAGTTGATGTTAAAGTATTTAAGAAGTTGTATTATTTGGAAGAAGAGTTAAACAATGAAAAAAAATATATATATATACGTCTCTGCCTGTGGTTCCCGGCACAGACCCTTGTAATTTTCTGGGTGATAAGAGTGCAAGGAGCATCCCTTGTTCTAACATTTAGTCTTTCTTTGACCCTGTCCCTGACACAGGGCTCCTAAGCTCTTGTGAATTCCTAAGTGATAAGGGTGCTAGGAGCATCTTTAGTTCTAATGAGGTGACTCCATGTGGGTTCCTGGATGGAGGCTGATCACCAGAAAGACCACACCATGATGAGAAGCTTGGAATTTGCAGCCTCACCCTCCAGGAGAAGGGCTGGAGATGGAGTCAATAATTGATCATGCCTACATGAGGAAGCCTCCATGAAAATGCCAATAATTGGGGGTTTGGGGAGTCTTTTAGGTTTATGAGCTCATCCATGCTGGGAAGGTGACACACCCCAACTCCACAGAGACAGAAGGTCCTGTGCTCAGGACCCTCCCAGACCTTGCCCTATGTATCTCTTCATTCGGCTATTTGTCTGTATCTTTTATGATCATCTTTAATAAACTGGTAATGGTAAGCATTTCCCTGAGTTCTGTGAGTCGCTCTAGCAAATTAAGCAAACCCATGGAGGGGGTCATTGGAGCCTCTGATCTCTAGGTGGTTGGTCAGAAGAGCAGGTGATAACCTGGGCTTTGGATTGAGTTCTAAAGTGTGTATGTGTGTGTGTGTGTGTGTGTTTGGGAGGGTGGTAATTTGTGGGACTGAGCCCTCAACCTGTGGGATATGATGCTATCTCCAGGTAGATAGTATCAGAATCAAATTAAATTGGAGGACACCCAGCTGGTGTCTGAGACTTGCTTGTTGTTGTGGGAAAATCCCCACACATTTGGTGACCAGAAGTGTCAGAAGCATCCTGTGTGAGTAGTAAATGAGAGTCACAGGAGGAAAACGCAAAAGTCAAAAATTGGGTTTTTCCCTGCATAGGAGGAAAAAAAATGAGTTTTTCAGTTACAAAGAATAATTAATTAACTTTTAAAGATAAAGCTATCAAAATAGGGAAACTACTAAAAGAATAGAGTGTAACTTTCAAACAGATAGAGGAAAGAAATGAAGTGAGAAAAGTTGGGGGTGGGGTAGAACAGGACTAAAATGCAATTTTTAGGAATATATACACATACGGAAAACCCACAGAGAAAGCTTGTGGAGCCTGGACACAAAGTGTGGCCGCTAGTCTGGGCTCAGTGGAGTTGCCAGCAGGATGGTCTTGGACTACCCAGGGCAGAGCTGGGGAGGAGGGCGCATGAGGACCAGTTTTCAGGAGCACCTTCATCCCAAAATGTTAGTGGTGATGACTCTTAGTGAAATTTCAGGTATTTGTCAGTTTCTTCATATTTATATTTATAATATTTACATAAAACTAAGATATGTATGAAACTAAATTTATCTGACTGCAGGACACAACAAAGGGAATTTTCCGTGTTTTGAAAGGGCCAGTGTTTGTAATTCCCTAGAAGTCACCCTGAAACTATTTTTTTTGGAGTTTCTAATGGTCTAACTGAATTTCCTAAGGTGGGCTGTGCTTTATAAACTCTCAAGCCCCATCTATGCTACTGTTATCACTACCTTTCCTACATGGGTTAGTATTTAGCAATCATTCTTCTCTCAAGAGATCATTTTAATAAAACCACATTCATGCTGCGACACGAATGTGTCATCTAACCACATCTTTTTTTTTTTTTTTTTTTTTTTGCGGTACGCGGGCCTCTCACTGTTGTGGCCTCTCCCATTGCAGAGCACAGGCTCCAGACGCTCAGGCTCAGCGACCATGGCTCACGGGCTCAGCCGCTCCACGGCATGTGGGATCTTCCCGGACCGGGGCACGAACCCGCGTCCTCTGCATCGGCAGGCTGACTCTCAACCACTGCGCCACCAGGGAAGCCCTAACCACATCTTAAAACTATGTCATCTTACAACAGAGGACTCCCATATTGTGGGCCTTCTGTAATTATTAATACACGTAAATAATATTTTTTCGATCATTTTACCTGTTCTAACTACTATCCTGTTGTTTGTTTTCTCCTCATTGCCAAAACGCCCCTACCCTCCATCCTTTTCAGCCCTCCCTCCCAACACTCACACGTGCCCCGCCCCCCCCACACACGTGCACACTTCCCAGTTCTTTCATTTTCATCGATGGCACCATCATCGTTTCAATTTCTTGGGCCAAGAGTCATGATTCTTCCCCTTCCTTTATACATATAACTAGCTGTTCAATATTAAATACAAATAAATTTCTCCAGGAAATAATATCCCTAAAGGCAGAAGGGAAGATCAGGGAAGCGGCTGTGGTGGAGATCATCCATTTTCCCACTCTTCTCCCCTCCTTTGGGCGCACAGCTGCGGTACAGTTCTAAGCTTTCCCTGTAGCGAGGTGATCCGCTTCTTGTCACTGGGACGTGAACACAAATGGTGTCTGCTACTCCCAGGCCTGGCCAGGAAAACCTCCGGTGCCCCCTCCTTCATGGTCTTTTTCTCCTTAAGCTGCCTGCCCCCCACTCTCCCCACCTCCTCACCCGCAGCAACCCCAGAGCCAGATGCTGAAGTGGCAAAGCCACTGCCAGCCTGGGCTCTGAAAGACTTGTGGGGCATCCCGCCCCACCTGCAGGCCAGCCCTTAACCGCTCTGGGTTGTGAGGGGAGCAGGACGTGAACTGCCAGCGTCTTGAGCCCTGAGTCTTTGGGTCTCTTTGTTTGCACTGTCTTCCTACCCTAACTCAATGAGTGGCACATTCTCAAGAGTTGCTCCTAATAGCCTGAGAATGAAACTTCGTTCTCTAATGATTTTCTCTAAAGTTCTTTTCAGATGAATTCTTAAACACTGTGTGGTGTTTCACCCATGAATGTCAGATTTACCTCATTAGTTAATTTGATCTCCTGGGTGCGGAACTGTTCGTCTTTTCACTCAGTGTGATACAGAGGCACACTCTGTGGGGTACATCTCAGATGCCGAAAGTTAAGCAGAGCGGTATTTTCCACTAGAACCATTTGGTTTGTTACAATTACGGATGGAAATGTGATCTGGAAGCTGAAGCCTCAGTTCTGAGAGTGCAAAAATAGCAGCAACAAGTCATATATTTACAGGAAACAAAAGGTTTAAAACTAGAATTATAACAGAAACCAAACGACATGGGCTGTTCTGGAATAGGATGCAGGAATTTCAGAAGAGTCGTCTCCTGTTTTGATGGCTCTTCTTGAGCCTGTCTCAGATGTTATCCAAGTATAGCCGAGCCGTTTATACACATCCCACAAAATTGACACCGGATGCCTTGAGAAATCATATGGATATTTCTTAAAGGTCTTTAGGAAGGAGCGCTGCAGGGCTTCAAACGTGGTACACACAGAAAAATGCCTTCTGATGCCTCTTCACCCTCCATCTCCACCAGATACCTACAGTGGCTGCAAAAGCACCTCTCACTGTGGAAATCTCTACATTTTCCTCCTCTGTCCTCTGCTGCCTTTTGCTCATCCCTCTCTGTTCTTTTCAGTGTAAATCCTGCTACCCTATTCTACAGATTCCCCAAATATCCACCCCTCACTCAGCTCCCTGATCTCCGTGGAAATATCCAAGCAAAGGGATGCGGGTTGGTAGGAAAGAGGGTGTGAGTGAATTCTTCCACATTAATTTTTTTGTCCCTATCATACTGATATGTGAGCTTTGTGGGATTGTATTGCTCAGATGATTCTTTTCTATGCTCTTTCCACTTTTTAGGAAGAAGCTCTTAGTTCTCCAACAGACCCACAGCCCTTAACTAAATGAATTGGGAAGGTTTTAGGGAAGTGCAAGGCCCAGGAATTGAGGGTGAGGCTTTGATCTCTACCAATGTCAGTTGTAATTCTTAGTTACCAGTTTTGGAGGCTAATGCTCCAGGCCACTGACAGAAGGGGTTGGGAATTGTTCAGTTTATTTCCATTTTCCCCAGAACTCTCATTCTATGGAGGTCCTAAAAGCAAGGTTGTGTAAGGCTCCATCTTTACATGATCTTTGAGGACAGGTACCTCTTCAGGTTGTTTGCCTGAAGACTTAGAGAAATAAAGGAACAGGGTATTTCCTTGTCTGCAGACAAAAAGCAAACCAGTGGAAGCGCCTGTCTTAGCCCTCTGATGGCTGTGGTTCTGTCCAAATTCTTGCTCTGCAATAGGGAATGATGGGGATTAACTAGCACTACCATTTCTAGCTCTCAGTGACCCTCAGGTCTGTGTCAAGCTGATTTCCATGAGACAGTGAGAGCAGGAGATTAGAAGATACCCGCCTTTTCTGTTTGGTCCCAGTCTGATGCTAGCAGTGTTCTCAGCTAGGAATGTCCACAGGACTTGTAGTGAGCCCCAGGGAACGCTCCCCTCTGCCACCAGGGCCAATGTGGTGGCTGGACCAGCCTCTGTGGTCCTTATGACTGCAGGATGCCCTCTAGTAACACATCGTCAGGGAACTTGAGGAATAAGATTTATTACTCACAAGTCCTGGTGGGTACATGGCACAGAATGAGAGGGAAGGAATGTGGACCTGGGGCCTGCCTTCATTAGGGTCCAAAGGTAGGGTGTCTAGGGTGCCAGGGGTTCACTCTATTGGCAAATTTAAAACATAAGAGCACAGGAAGAGAGAAACAGGGTCCCCTAAGTGGTCAGTTATCTAGTTACGCAGGGCTTTCCCAAAGGAGAACTTCATGGGTGGGGCGGCCTGATTCCTTACATACTTGTGTAGCTCAAATATGTTAATTTGAGGTGGATGGTTGTGAAATGGATGCCCAGCAGTCAAAAGCTTACTGTCAGACACTTACAATACACTGACCACACTGAAGACCTAGGAGCTGAGAATCCTAGTGTCAGACAATTCGCTTCATTTCACTTATTGGGGAAGAGGGCCACAAACTAGAATTTGGGGTTCTAGGGGACTCATGTTTCTGTTGCCCTTTTCATTTGTCTTCGAGCCCTCACTGGCTGGCAGCCCGCCTGGCAACTCACTCCTGGAGCCTCTGCCTCGCATTCTGAGTGCGGGGTCCCTGCCTCGCTGACAACTTCATGTTTCCTACAATCATTTCCTTTGTGACCTTTACAGCTGTCAAATGAGCTTATGGTCTTTTTTTCCCTCTAGTGCTTTACCCTGAAGTGAAATAAAGCTACACATTAATCAGCTTGGGTTCCCAGACACTTTGCTCTGAGCGTCCTCTGTAGTTCTCTGCCGTCTAGTAGAACGTGCGTGTAGGAGCAAGGCTGGCCTGCCCTTTCAGAACACACTGTGCTCTCCAAGGCCGCGTGACAGAGCTTGTTTAGATAAAAGCGCCAGGCCTGTTTTGGTAGCTTCTGTTTGGTTTATTTGACTTTGGTGAGATCATATTAAAGTTTCATGCTTTCTGGGTGTGTAAAATTGATGAAGCATAAATTAGTTGGCTGATCTGTGCATTGTTGCTCTATTGTTCGTAAATGACTGTCTTTGGGAAGCTCCCTAGTGGATACAACCTTGTCTGCATGGATCTTAGATAAAACACCACTGTTAGCATTTGTCAGAAAAGTATGCATCTGTGGAGAAAAAAAAAAATTTTTTTTTCAGTTCTCTGAAAAATCAGACAAGATGCTTATTTCTACATATTCTTATTTTTCTCCCCATCATTTCTAAAGAATGTATGTCCCACAGTGATGTGGGTGATCTAATGGCATGTACCAGTAGTGTTAAAAATTAGAGTGACAGGGCTTCCCTGGTGGCGCAGTGATTAAGAATCCGCCTGCCAATGCAGGGGACACAGGTTCGAGCCCTGGTCTGGGAAGATCCCACATGCCACGGAGCAACTAAGCCCGGGCGCCACAACTACCGAGCCCGCAATCTAGAGCCCGTGTACCACAACTACTGAAGCCTGTGTGCCTAGAGCCTGTGTTCTGCAACAAGAGAAGCCACCGCAATGAGAAGCCCGTGCACTGCAATGAAGAGTAGCCCCCGCTCGCCACAACTAGAGAAAGCCCGCATGGAGACCCAACACAGCCAAAAGTAATAAATGAATTAAATAAATAAATTAAAAAAAAAATTAGAGTGACAGACAATCTCAAACGCTATGGTTATTTTCTAAAATAAACACAGGAAAGCATATACTGAAAATGTATCAGGTAGGAAGGTGATATCCTTGCCTTAAATACCAAGATAATTTAGTACAGGCTAATTTTTGCCATAATTAATATAGTAACAGATGTTCACCTTGGAATACCTCAAATATAAATCTTGATGCATGTAAAATTAATAAAAATTTGAAGCCTCCTAATTTAGTTAGATTTTGCTTTTATGAAGATGAAATAAAACTTAGGATGTTTGATACCATGAGTAATTGTTAGTTATTTTCCTTTTGTAGGTGGCTTAACAAAATTTATACAACTTCCTGTCAAATTAAAAAAAAAATTCTAATGGTTCAAGAAAAATATATGTCTGTGTGTTGTTATAGACAAAGTAGGATGCTGGCTTGGTTACCTGCCGCTCAACCTCAGACTTATTTTTTGTCCCCAAATGAAAATTTCATGCTGTTTCCATCTTCAGGGCCTCTGTCTATATTGTTCCCTCTACCTGGAGCTCTCTCTGCCTGCCTAGTTTACCATTCTCTCCACGTGAATTAAGTCACTACCCAGGAGAGCTTCCCTGACCCCCCATCAACACAGTTAGCCTCCCATTGTCCTAAAGCCTGTTTCCTAGACCATGCACACTTACTCTGTCTTCCTTGGTGACTTATACACCCCTCAGTGGCAGAGGCTTTGTTTCTTGAGCCTTATATCCCCAGTTTTTAGCAGAGTCCCTGGCATTACTGAATGAGTGGGTTTATGGTAAGGACTGATATCTGAACAGCTTATGATTGGCTCTTGCATCTAACTGATATTTTATATGCACAGCTGGACTTTAGCAAAACGGTCAGAGTTGTCCAAGAATAAACCAATATCATTCTCTAACAGATCCTTCAGTTTTCTTTCATTAAATGAATTGTTCATTAATTATTTGCAACACAGTTGAAGTAAATTTTATTAAGCTTTATGGTATCATGCAGGACACTGAAGATACGGTAATTAACAAAACATAGAGCTTGTTTTCTGTAAGCAAGTCAGATACTGGAGACGTATGCCACTAGATTTGTGTGTAAGGATAATGTCAGCAACTCTTAACTTTAAAGGATTAAATTTGGGAACAAAAAGGATGGACAGATAGAAACTTTATACTGGAATGTTTTAGTAATAACAGGCAAGTTTGCTTTTCATTTAAGTTGTCTTTTAAAAATTCAATTATTTATTTGTTATTATTGCTGACTATAGAATGGAAAAAGCATACATATGGGAGTCCAATACTCAGCTCAGTTCATGTACAATAAATCTCTTATCTTCAGTATGATTGGAACATAAATTGCTGCTCATCCAAATAATGGAATTCAGAAACCTCTCAGAAAATGTTAATCCAAAATGCACAGCTTACTACTAATCAAAGGTATGAGAAATACCTTGATGAGTGAACTGAAAACTTTAAAAACTTTACACATTCTGAATTTATTTTTAAAAAAACCCCAAGCTCAAATGTACTCAATTTTCTAGATATTATTAAAAGGCCTATTTTAAACAAAGTGATTGTTTTGGCAAAAAATAAGTCTTATCAAAGTTACAACTTATGTATTGTACTTCCATTTCCCCCTAAATTCAGAAAGAAGAAAGGAAGCCAAGGGAAAAACAAAAATGATGTACATTGTTATTTTGCTGAGAGGCTAACGGTTTGGGAAGAACTCATCTTTTGTACATACCATACTAACAGAAATCTCACGAGTCTTCCAAACACGGAGGGCTTGACAAGCTGTTCATCTGTGCAGGAAAAGCATTCCTAGTGGGAGCAGTGTCTGCAAAGTCAACTAACCTCAGAGGACCCAACATTTCTGTCTTTGACCAACAATGGCAGCAAATGTTCATGTTTAAACTTAGTCGCCTTATGTGTGATTATTTAACAATACTGTACTCAAAGAGAAGCATTGATGACAGGAATTCAAATGAGAAGATATTTTATAAAATTATCTATTTTCATCTTTGATATATAGGTATAGGAGATTCTGGGAAATCATAGCATTTTGAAACAAAATAATGAAGCTGAGTGGTGAGTCATCTCTAAGGGCAACTGCAAAACATGGAGCAGGCAGGGTGTTTGAGTCTTACATCTCCACTGTTTTTCTAGAAGGCATTTTAGAATCACAAAAGGAGCCAGTATAGCTTAAGATCACAGGGTCTGGAGTTTTTGAATGCTTAGATTTTAATTATGAGTTCAATCCTTACTGGCTGATGACCATGGATAAATTATTTAACTTCTCTACTCATTCACCGGTGAAATGGGCTCCAAAAGCAACTCTTCTTCATGAGGGTGTTACACACATAAAATGAGATAAGACACATGACATGCTTGGAACAGTGCTTAGCCCACATTAATGTTTTCCACATGCTGGGAATGAGTTGCTCTATTGCTCAGACCGAGGCAGCACACCAGCCCAGATCCTTAGCAGCTATGCTTTCCCACTAGGCTTTTTGCCTTTCCAGACCCCTTCTTTCTAGGATAGGGCTGATTAATTTCAGTTGCAAGACCTGGTGCAGGTACATGAATAAACCAGGACAGTTATTATGACCCTCAGATAAGCAAAGCGGAGTGTGTGATGGAGCGAAGGTGATAAGCCCAAGGCTAGGGCGCCCACTTATGATTTCATAAGGTCACAGAACACAGATTCTGAGAGTGATAAAATCCTCCAGGGCTCATATATGCTAACCTTCTACCTGAGTAATAGATTCCTTCATTACGTCCCAATCAGAGACTGGCCTTTGCTTGCTGAAGTAAGTTGGTGAAGGAGGCTGTGTAATAAGGGCGGAGAGTACAAAGAGCAAGGAGACAGGGGCTCCGATGGGGGAGCAAGTCCATTCATCCCTCAGATGAAGAATAAGGGGTCTGAATTAGGTGACCTCCAATGTCCCTCATAAGGACTTGTTTGAATTTTAAGTCTCGATGACTTCATAACCTTGAAGGACAGCCTCTCACTGGGCGGCTCTATGGTTAAAATACTTTCCCATATAGGCTGTTGGCCCCTGCTCTATCCTCTGGAGACACACAGGATACGTTCATTATCTTTTCCATACTAATCTTTGAAGGATTTGAAGGCAGCTGTCCTGTCCTCTGAGTCCTCCTGTGCTCTGAACACAGACACACTGTGCGTCAGTATTGCTTCCAGCCCTCACCGTGGAGACCTCCCTTCTAGCACCGCTCAGCAAATCTCCTCTGATCTCGGTGGCCTATTCTGCCCTCCTCCTAACTCCCCACATGTGTGCATGGCCTCTGTTCCCACCCACACCCTCCAGTCAGTGCACCATCCCAAACCCAAATCAACAAAGATGTCAGTCAACCCAGAGTCTGTATAGTGTTGGCTGACAACACTTTATAGTTCAGGCAAGGCATGGTGTCTTGTTTCTGAGCTTTAGGGAAGGCCAAAATGCCAACAATCCCAGTGGGTATGTGAGCCATAATTCTGGGAATGAATCTGGTTGCCATTCTGTAGGATATCCAAAGCTGTAAGAGGGCTGTGTTGTTCCTAAGAAATGGGCCACTAGACCCCTCCCTCACATGCTGTCCTACCAGAGGACTGTGCCCACCAGCTTCTCCTCAAAATGGCACGGGGTGGGGGTATGTGTTTGCTGTGGAGGGTAACTATTGCTTATTCACTTGGATGCCTTTCTATTTCTTCCTGCCTCAATCTATCCCTCTGCTTTTCTACTCAGAGCTCTGTGAAGTGTTTTCAAAATCCTATCTTGTCTCAACTCTGCAGGAGGATGGAGGAAAGGGACTCTTGTCCATGTTTTGACCGCAGCATTAAAGGGGAATTGGCTCCCCTTGAAGACAAGATGGTGGCGACAATGCTATTCAGACTGAAACAAGGGGAAGTTGGTATGCAGCGTTCCGTTCAATGTGTGGGCGTAGATTCCCTCATTTTGTTGCTTCTCAGTTCTCCATCAGTAGGCCTTCAACCCTTACAGGTCAGATGTAAAATGCATATGCCCTCAACGAAGGGTAACACTGCTGTTACTATACACTTTAAAGAACTCAAAGGAGGTTCAAGTATAGAGGAGGAGAAGCCAAAAGGATGGCAGAAGCCCAGCTTCTCAGGAACACTGGGGCTTATCAAAATCAATCTTACCTTCCTCATGCTCTACCTGGGGCATGCCCAGAGAACGGTCATCCTGACCGAGGTCACCCTCCTGAACAGGGCATCTGGTCTCCACAGGCATGGCTGCCATTCCCATGAGCCACTAATATCTTTATGCTTAACAGTGTCCTTGAAGTGTGCCTGTTCTTACGTAAGTGTGTTCTCCTCCGGCTCATCAGACAGAAGCTGTTAAGCTTCTCTGTAGAGTATGAGGAGAGCTATTAAAACATATCAAAAAACTCCCGAAGTGGAATCATGAGAAAGTGCCTGAGAGGCAACACTTCCAAGTGACTGTCAGGATAAAGGAACTAATCGTTGAAAAAGTGGGTGGTACATTGGTGAACTTGGTGAATACATGTTTCCTATAACATCCTGAGACCCCAGAAGTTACTAAGGCATGAAGCTGCTGGACACTTCTCGGTGGACACTCTGGACACTTCTTCAATCTCTAAGAGACCTTCAGTATTCATTTCATAATGTGAGACATACATTTAATCTAATGGGGGCAGTAAATGTTCTGCAGAAAACATATGGAGTGAGTTCCAGGACATTTTAACTGACTTTCTTATAAAGTTAAAAAAAAAAAATCAGATGTTTTCTTCGGGTCAGCACTCCTTTATTTGGGGGAGAGGCTGTGGAAGGAGGGGAGGGTAATGGATACAAGCTATAATTCAGGAGGGTGATACAAGGAAGGTCAGGCAGGACAGAATGATGTGTGAGATCATGTTAGAAATATCACCAGATTCCTTGGGGAGTTATAAAAGTGCCTTAATTCTTGTCCTTGCCAAACATCCTATAATAGTACGACAAGATTTTATTTATTACCCCAAATTGGACTCTGACGCTCTGTGTGGGCCACAGGTGTGGGATGTCAGTCACGGCTCTCACAATCAGCAGAATGGCCCTTGTTAGGTCATTAAGGAAAGGAAAGGAGTCAAGATGAGACCCTCCAAAGAAATGCTGTCTTTTTCAGGCTGGAGAGGCACTTGTTTGTTTTTATTAGGCAACTGCTTGCTTTTGCATGGAAAGGGCCATCTGTGCCTGATAGAAGGGAAGGGAAGAAATACCTCATTTAAAAATCAACCTTCCCTCAGAGGTCGGATACTTTAATAATGATGTCTAAATTTTGTTGCCAGATTGTGATATATTTTAACAGAGAATGCTTTACACATATTGAACTTTAAAATTATGACAAAGCATGTAAATAAAAATATCCATATTATTAATATATCTGTACAACTATAATTTGCCTTTATACATGTTATTAAGTATATTAAATCAAATATGCATGTTATTAAATATTTATGGTTAATATACCATAAATATTTGTTTTTTTATGCAAAGATAGACCTGTTCCACCAGGATCAGCCATGCCTGTGAAAACAGATACTTTGGGGAAAAATTAACTGGAATATACCCATCTGAGCACTTGGTCTCCCTCTCAAGAAATAATTCATCAGAATGCTTGATTCAATCTGTTTAATTATTTTATTCTGGCATCTTAATGTTTGACCATCAATCACACCCAGTCAGATTATATATAAAATATTAACATTAGATTGTCATTGGAGATTCATCTTTAAAATAAATATTTAATAACGCATAGTTAGAAAGCAAGGAAAAAGGAGAAATTTTTATAAATAGGTTTTTAATCCAAACATAACATGGAATAAAAATGCCAAGAAAAAATGTAAAGTCTCAAACTTCAGATACAATTAAAAAAAAAAAAACTAAGGTAAATAATAGACTTACTAAAATATGTTAAAAGGCTGTTGTAAAAGAAAATGAATAGGCAGTCCTGAAGTGATAATCCAAAAATTCGGCTTCTAATTTCATCAACAGAATCCCTTTAAAAAAATTATATTTCAAATAGCTTAAAAAATGTATAACAACATAGATCTGCCAGAACCTGGAGCATGTTAGTGATATTCATTGGAAGGAGGCAATTTCTGGAATTTTCAAAACATTTTTTATCCAATGGTTGGAGTTTCAAAATGGATAGTAGAGGGGAAAAAAATCTATCATTTTAAGGTTTCCTGAAATAAATTAAGATTCCTTTTAAGTTCTTGTCTCTTGGAGATGCTGAAGTGAGAGTATGGTTGCAGACAAATGTGACACTCAACTCTTACTAGGTGAGTAGGGGTCGAAGAGCCTACCACAGCCAAACCCTAATTAGGGGCACAGCTAACTTTCATTCTAACTCAAACCCCATCCCCACCTTAGCTGTAACCTCTTCCTTCATACCTATTTTAAAAGGCAATGGTCTGGGCTTCCCTAGTGGCGCAGTGGTTGAGAGTCCACCTGCCGATGCAGGGTACGCGGGTTCGTACCTCGGTCTGGGAATATCCCACAAATCATGGAGCGGCTGCGCCGCTGAGCCTGCGCGTCCGGAGCCTGTGCTCCGCAACGGGAGGGGCCACAACAGTGAGAGAGGCCCGCGTACCACACACACACACACAAAAGTCAATGGTCTATTTAGAAATAGTGAATTTTTATGGTTTAAGGTTCCATTATTTTCATTTTATAGGGAGATTTGGATTCAGTTCTGAAATGCCATCCAGTCTCTGTGGTTCTTTGGCAGCTCCACGTGTTTTGCTAAACAGTAGCTCTTGAGCAAAATAGTTGAACAGTCATGCCTGGCAAGGGCAGGTAACAGCTACCATTCAACAATTCACCAGACAAAAATGAGGACCGGGTCACTGCCAGCTACAATTCCTGGATCTCAAAATTTTTAATATGAAGAAAAAGACAATGAATGCCACTTTTAAAAATTTTCATTCATATTAGCAGTTTATATTAGGACCTACAACTTTCCAAAAGTTACATTCTGTACAAAAGGTTGTCACAAAACTAATCACCAAATATGCTCCCAGTGCACCCGTTTATCTATAAATGAAAGTTTAATTAATAAGATGAAATGTAGCACAGATATGTACATTATAGATTTAGTTTCTAACTAGTAAACTCAGATCTACATTGGATTATGATACTTTAAAATGAGAACGAATCACCCAGGAAATAATCATTTGCGGCTAAACTAACATTTTGAAGTCATTAATAACTCCTGTTTTTGAATAATGGTTTTAGTTGTATGGTAACAACTAAAAGAGTTTTGGAGTTACTTGGTATAAATAATTGCATTTTCTAGATTTAGCAGAATTTTTTTCATATAAATTACTGAAATGTTTACTTCCTCATATAAACACTAGGTGTTTGGCACATTTTGTTTAAATATTCAAGTATGTTAACAAAAGGACATACATGCATATATGATTAGATTGCCCCCTTATTTTTAAATTACTTTAAATATTTGATTGGGAAACTTGTTAGCAACAAGTCTTTGCTTTTGGACCACTCAGTGATCACTCAGTGGTCTGTGTTCTTGCCAAATTCTCTCCCCTGATGTGAGAGAAAGGGGAAGGGAATCTATTCGGGGCTTGTCACTAGCCTGGATGGAACACCCTCATCAAGGCACCGACCAGTGTGCCTTTTATCCACTAATTCAAATGAACAAAATCTGTGTGCTCAGAAACACACCCTTGTACCACAATGTCCGCCTTCAAATTAAAGGTCATCTCTACAGTTTCCATCTGTAGTTGACTAAAGGAATATTATGAATTTTAAAACCCTAATTATAACCCCCGTCTATTGTTGAAAGAAATATCTGCAACAGAAACCAATGTTTCTTGGTTGGCTCTTACCTCTGTCAACTCTTTGTTTTGTGTTTTCCTCCTCATAGCTATAGGCCTCCTATTCAGGCCTGTTCAGAACAGGCTCCCTCAGCGAGGGTGAGGCAGTACAGGTGTGTACAGTTCCCGGCTACTGGCCCTCGCCTGAAGGTTGTCCTTCAGCCTCTGCAGACAGATGCTCTGGGGGCTGATTGCTCAGTTTCGGGACTTCCTTGCCTTCCTCTGCCCCTGGGAGGTTGTGTCATCTTCACTTCCCTTTAGTGGCCAGGCTGCTTCTCCCCTGTGTCTGCTCCCTGGCCCTAAGTTAACAGAGTATTTACCTGCCATCTGGTGTGTCCAAACTACTGGGTTGAATTTCAGTTTTATTTCTGATAATCCCAAGTCTTTGCAAAATTATGTTAAGAACAGTCAGAATTCCTTCATTTAACTTCTTTCCTTGTGGTTAGGTCTTCCATCTGCTTAAATGTCCTTCACCTTTCCTGATTTTTAAGATTTGCTCTCAGGAAAATAGGAATTGCAACTGGAGGGCAAAATGCACATTTCAGCGATACAGATGAGAACAACTTATTCCCACCTTGGCTGTGGATAACACTCTGTTCCCCAATGTCTATAACCAGGGCCTGGCTCAGAGTTCTAATTAATTAACTTTATTAACTTGGAGCTGAAAGGAGGTGACAACTTAAACAAGGAAATAAAAGGCAGTGGACCTCGCAGACTAGTTCCATGAAACTGCTTTTTTTTTTGGCGGTACGCGGGCCTCGCACCGTTGTGGCCTTTCCCGCTGCGGAGCACAGGCTCCGGACGCGCAGGCGCAGCGGCCATGGCTCACAAGCCCAACCGCTCGCGCGGCGTGTGGGATCCTCCCGGACCGGGCCACGAACCCGCGTCCCCTGCATCGGCAGTCGGACTCCCAACCACTGCGCCACCAGGGAAGGCCCTACGTAACCGCTTTTTAACTGGAGGTAAAAGAACAGTCACTTGCTTATTGTACATCATAAAGCAGAAGAGATGCTGAGATAGACTGCAGAGCACAGTCTGTTTCCAGCTAATCCAGGGAATATGGTAATTACAAAAAAAAAGAAGCAACTTTTTTCATTTAGTGCAAGTAACAAGTTTATTTTCTTTGATATAGAATTAACAGTTAATTTTATGCCCCCAGTGAGGTAAAATTGCAACATTTGCATCGGAAAGCTTTCCTTGAAACACTTCAGATCTTTGTTAAAGTTATTGATTGTCAGGTCAGAGAATCTGCAATTTCTAGTTTGTTCACAGAAATTAAAAAATTCCTTACTTGGGAAGTTTCAAAATGGCAATTCGATCCTAGAGTCATAATTACCGGGTGGGGGGCGGGGTGGCGCGGGGGGAATGCTCTCCCGGCTAAGAGTTTCGGCAGCACTGTAATACTGTGTACACCCACTTTATACAAAGGCATGTACATTTTGCAAAGAGAGAGCATATATTCCTATTTATCATTTTTGGAACTGTGTTCAATTGCTGTATAGTCTCCTACAGGGTCTAATTAACATGAATTCAACAATGATGATAATGAGCTTACCAATCATTTCCTCTTAGATGTTATATTCAGTTTTATGTTTTCCGTGCTACGCTGATAGCATACAGATCCCAATTAAAGAGAAACCTGGGCCTATATAAATAACATAAACGAAATATACATGCGGTATGTAGCAAGACTTGAGGTTGATGATTTGATGTTCATTAATGTTGGAAAATACTAAAGTAAAAATTACAGTGACTTGGGAAGATGGTATTTTCTTAAGGACACACTGCTGAACACATGGCCACCTACCTGCTCTCTAAAGCATTATATGAAAATTCAACCACCAAATACAGAACACATGAACACCAGGAGACAAAAAAAGCATTAAAGCCCATTACAATCTTGAATAAGCCAAGACCTCAAGTACATAGGAAAAGCACTGCAATCATGTATTGAGTTTTATTTTTCTAATATATATCATAATTTAAAACCATATAAAGTCACTTATATAAGAAGCAATTTTTTCAAGTGGTATAGCTTAGAGCATGGCTTTGTATTTGGCTTAATCATTTTTACCACTTTAATTTATAAAGCTCGTAATCTTGCCAGCAGGGCTTCAACTTCGGGAATGGATTCGTTTTTAGAAACAGAGCCAAGAAGTTCCATTTCCTTTTTTCTGTTGCTTTCTACATTACAGGCTTCCTTCTTCTCAGCTGCCTTGATCCTCTCGGTAGACGTGTGAGTGTCTAGATTATAATTAAGCTCCTTGGTGACTGCAGTCCTTGTGGAGCTGCAATTGATACTGTAGTGTGAATGTGACCCTTCTGTCAACTGCAACTTCTGATTTTCTACAGTAAGGAAGAAAGAAACATAAAACTTATCACTGTGATAAGCAAGCACTGTGCACATTATGAAACATTAAAGTAATTATTCTCAACAAACAAGTCCTCTTAGACAGACTAAACTAAAAAATATTCAAAAGAGTAAGGTAGATTTAAAATAAACACGCAGAGGTTAAGAATAAGCTAAAAAATATAAATAGACAACTATTTCATTAGCAGACACGGATATGGAGAACAAACTAGGGGTTACCAGTGAGGAGAGGGAAGTGGGGAGGGGCAATATAGGGGTAGAGTATTAAGAGGTACAAATTATTAGGTATAAAATAAGCTAAAAGGATATATTGCATAACAGAAAATATAGCCAATATTTTATAATAACTATAAATGAAATATAACCTTTAAAAATTGTGAATCAGTATATTGTACACCTGTAACATATAATTTTGTATATCAACTATACTTCAGTTAAAATTAATTAACTAATTTTAAAAGTAAATAAATTTTAAAATAAATGCTTGCTGAATTGGAAAAAAATAAATAAACACACAGAGGTTAAGAATAAGCTAAAAAATATAAATAGACAACAATTTCATTAGCATTAACACTTATTTCCTACTTCTTCTGTGCCTGAAATGCCCATCACTCAGTTATTAGCAAGGCTTGGTTCTGCATTTCATTTAGGTCCCTGCTCAAATGCTATCGAGAGAGGCCGTCTCTGACCATCCATCTAAGATAGCACTCACCTTTTCATCGCTCTATCTTCTTACACTCATCTTTCCCTTCACAGAACTTATAACCACCGGACACATCATATACTTGTTTACTTGTCTGTTGTCTATCTCTTCACTAGAATGTAAGCTCCAAGATAGCAAGGACATTGTTCTAAATACTGCTGTAACGTCGGTGCCTAGGATGGCCGTGGAGCACAGTGACTGCTCAGTAAATATGCATTGGGCAAAGAATTTATTTCCACACTCTATGACCCAAGACAGGCGTTAGTTTGAATAATAAAAAGATTAATTTCCTTTTTAAACAAATCTAAGGAGGAAAGTTTCTAATAGGAATTTTAAAATTCAATGCTTTCTTTAAAAAAAAATACTGAATTTGGCAGGCAAATTGTTAAAACTTCCTAGCAAATCAAAATAATGTCATAATTTGCCAAACACGTACCCATATATTCATACAGACCTATAACCTATACACACATATATATTCTTTCATTGGTAAGTGACAGTGATCCGGACTTATCCAGGCTGTGAGGAGAGAGGTTTAATAGCTAACGGCTAAATGGTGCTAGCTGATTGACTTTCCCAAAGAGCAACAGATTTTCTTTTAATTAACTTGACTCTCACATTGCACAACCTTATAAGTGATCTCTCTCGTAGATCTCAAATTAAAAAAAAAAAAAACAGACACCCTCAATATTCATGTAACCTTGAACAGAGCTTGAAAATGGCTTCAACAAACTTGACATGACATTTAAAGTTTTTTGGTTATTTGCAGAGAGATGTTCCATTATCCCAATAGTGATTACAGGAGCAGAAGCAGTCACTCATGACAGTGTGTTTTATGTGAGTGCTGAAAATTCCAACCGAAAACAGCTTGTACATTAAAAGGTGACTGCTGAAGATATTTACTGCACTGTCATTTCCTGACCAGGGGCTTCCGATGATGGATGAGTATTTTACACACTTTCCTGGACAATCTCAACAAGATTTAGAAGTCTGATCACTTTTCAGCTCTTGGAAGAAAATAAATACACTTTTCCTATCATCACCTTCCCTATCAGGTGGGCAATTGTTACTCAAAAGTTACTAACAGTTCAGTGACTTCCTCTTAGAGCTGTTTATGCTCTATAGTTTATAATGTACATATCATGTTTGCAGTAAAAAAGCACAGCTGACACTCTATTCCTACAGTTTCCATGACCGCACAAATTTATTTATTTTCTAGCACCCACTCTCCTGCCCCAAGGTGTTTGAAAACTGCATCGTAGCTAAGTGCAAATTTTTAGTCAGCTTACTGCTCCTTCCCCAAAAACGTTCCTACCTTTTCTTGTCATTTGATTTCTTGTAAACAACTCCATCATGATGATATCTCCAACAAGCTAGTTTATTCTGCCGCTGGGCGACTCTCATTACATTTTTGACGGCAGAGAAGAGATTAAATTGGATAAAATATGGGTCTGTAATATACATAAGTAAAGTATTCCATACCTTCCCTGGCTATAATGTATCAAGCCCAATTCCACATGTGGCAAGGATGTGGGTGACACCTCCTTTGAGGTACCTCCCTCCAAGCTTTCCAAGGGAGGCTTCTACCACCCAAGGCTTGTTCAGATGCTCTGACCTTTCTGACTTTCTGGTGACCATACCCATGAGAGCTGAAATGCCATTCTATTAATAGCTTGTATTTATGTAGCACCTTTATTTCTAAAGCATCTGTTGCACTTGAAACATTGCCACTGTCATTTTATAGATTGAGAGGTAAAAAGCAAAAGGAGGTTAAGTCATTTGCTTAGACTTAGTTACTAAGTAAATCAGTGGCAGAAGCCAAATGCTGTCTCTGGAGATAGTAAGGCTGTCTTAAAGAAATTTAAAAAGCTTTTTGCCAAGAAAAAGTGCTAAGTAATTCAAAGCTAAGTTTCATAGTAACGATATCCTGTACTTATACTTCAAAATGCTTTCTGACACATTTAATACGCCCAATAACTTTGTAAAGCAGATAGTATACCTATGTAAACTACCTCAGCACTGTATCTCCAAGGTCACACAGGACTCCTTTTCTCTCCTGGTATTACTTAAGTTCCTGACTGCGAACTTCAAGTTCGACCTTTATTCACTACAGTTCCCTAGCACTCACTGTCCATTCTCCTAGACAACCCTTTCAGCCCTTCTTCTCTCCCATCAAACGTCCAACCTGTTCTCCTTCACTCTCATTTCACTCACTCATAGAAGCAATCAGAAGAGAACCCCCATAAGCTTCCTGTGCCCCCGACACCTATATGCTGATTGCAGGCACGCCCACTTCTTCCCTCCTGGGGATCTCCTGTGCTCCCCTTTGAGGACAACCAACCCCTCAAGGTGGGTGCCAGCTTGTCCATCCCTCTGGCAGCTGTGCCCTCTCTCTACTGCGTCGTAAAGGTTTCCTTCTTCATGCAATCATTCCCCTCAGCATGTAAATACTGTGTAGTAACAGTCCCAATCTTTAGAGAAAAAATCTCTGTTTGATTCCACATCCTGCTCCATTTACTGCTTCCGTTGTTGACTGCCTTTGTAGCAAAACATCTCAGAAGAATTGCCCATACTACTGTCTCATTTCCTCTCTTCCCATTTTTCTCTTGAACTCACTCCAGTCATGCTTTTGACACTTTACTCTTCTGAAACAGTTCTCGTCAAGGTCACTAATAAACTAGTGTTGCCAAAAACAAGACCTGTATACACACTTGGATATTTTTGTCCTCCTTTACTCGACCTATACCAGATCCAAGGATGAAATGCCCAGCAGAGTCTGGGTTTTTCTTTACTGTTTGCTCTTTGAACTTCTTTGGACCCTTAGGTGGATAACAATGGGTGGCCAATGCAGGCAAAAGTGTTTCCACCCTACTGAGAAAACTCCAGATAGTTGTGGGCTAGCTTTAGGGACAAAATGATAAGAAGAAAAACCAAGCTGGCATGTAACTCTTCTGTGGTTTTAGGTGGAGACTCTTTCATGAGAAGCAATAGACAAGATAGTATAAAATGGAAAGAGGTCATTCCTGAGACCACTGAAGAAATAAAAAAGAAAGTAAGGGGCTTATTTTAGAATGAGCTTATAGCTGTTAGAAATTCCTAGATAACACTTCTTCACTCCAGCCCTCACATTTATCTCTCAGCATCCCAACAGCCCCCATCTGGGTCCCCAGCCTTGGGAGGCCCAAACTGTGGAACTGAGGAAGTCACACCCTAAACTGCAAAATGACAAATGAAGTTGGGTTGGAGAATCAGTCTCCTGTCCCACTGCAAACTAGAGAAAATGTTTACAAGTAGAGAAAGCTCTCAAGTTGCAAGTTCACTTTTATACAGAAATTTTATTACAATGTTGGTTCAAGGCCAGGTGTCTTTTGCCATTACTATTATTTTGAGAGTCCACTATTGGTGGTTTCACGTGGGTTGAACTGGAGACCCAAATTCTACACAAAAACATGCACTTAGTTTATAAATAGTTCACTTCAAACATCAGTGGGATACCACAACCCTGCAAGTTGGTGAAAACTCTATATAGGTATTCAGAGGTATGAAATAAATTGTAATTGGAGGCCAGTGGGCTCATAACCTTTTTTATATGAAATTAGTTCCAAATACAAGATGACACACTTGGACACACGGACTCTTTCAGTGGAAGATAAGGCTGGATGTCAATAAAAAGAGAAGCATTTTCTATTTCCCTCAAGTCAAATCCTTACCAATACACATTTTTAAATGGAAACAAAAAACATTAAGGCAAAGTAGAATGATTGCTTAACTCTCCAAAGATAGGAAGCTTGTGCTATTATTTTATGGATTGAATCCAAGGTTGTTTTTGTTTTTGCTTTAAGACACTATAATCGATGTCTGTGAAGAGAAGTATGATCTATCTAGGACTATTGCCAATATCCAGGCCCTTGGTGATTGGAGTACAGATGGGCAAGGACCAGCTGCCTTTCTTAGTGCTAGGTCAGTAAGGGAATCCTGTGGAAATATTAAACAGGGTGAGAATACATGCTGTTTTCCTTTAAGATAGGAAAACTCACTTATTTCAATTTAATTCCTCATATGATTCTTACTATAAGAATTGATTCTGGAGTCCCACAACAGATTTTTCCTGAAATTAAATGAAAAGTTGAAAACTGTTGAAAAGTTGAATGCCTCTCAAATACAGAGAACCCACTAGACTTAAAAAAGAGAGAGAGAGAGAGAGAGCGAGAGAGAGAGCGAGAGAGAGAGAGAATAAAAGCCTTAAACCACATCCAGGGCTGGATCCCATATGACCTTGGCAGACTACAGATTTGGGTGACAAATAAAGCTAAAAACAAACAAACAAACAAAACACCCCCCCAAACCCACCATCCTGAGCTAACTTTTGCATTGTTTCTTTTTTAAAAAAAAATAAATTTATTTATTTATTTATTTATGGCTGCATTGGGTCTTTGTTGCTGTGCACAGGCTTTCTCTAGTTGCAGCGAGCGGGGGCTTCTCTTCTTTGTGGTGCACGGGCTTCTCATTGTGCTGGCTTCTCTTGTTGTGGAGCATGGGCTCTAGGCGCGCAGGTTTCAGTAGTGGTGGCACGTGGGCTCAGTAGTTGTGGCTTGCAGGCTCTAGAGCGCAGGCTTCAGTAGTTGTGGCACACGGGCTTAGTTGCTCTGCGGCATGTGGAATCTTCCCAGACAAGGGCTCGAACCCGTGTCCCCTGCATTGGCAGGCGGATTCTTAACCACTGCGCCACCAGGGAAGTCCGTGCCTTGTTTCTTAAGTAACACAAAAGACATAAGAACCAGGAAAGTTGCTGACAAAAACGAAAATATAAACATATGCAACTTGGCATCTAAATGAGAAAATATTTCAGCCAACAGCTGTTATGCTTCCTGAGCTAAGAAGGCAAGGCTAAGGCCCTGGCTGACAGCCCTTGCGGAAAACCCTCTCTGCTACAGGAAATCTCAGTTATGGTTCAGAAAGAGGCATTATTCCCTTTAAGTCGGTATTGATCCTCCATCACATTGTGGTTCTAATGGGCACTGGCTTCTCAGAAGTGCCAACTCTCAGATGAAATATAAAATTGAGCTCCTGCCTTTTGTGGTCAATGGTGAGGCTGTGGCAGTTTTGACAGGAGTAAGAATATAGAACTCTGGTGTTCTAAATTGACTGCATCTATTCAGTCTTCCTGAAATTTGATCTCTCCTTACAATTCTTTACCTTTTGCTCTTAACTATTACTTTGACCTACTAAGTAGCTGTTTGTTTCACCCCAGCAATGCCATTACTTTGACAGGAGAAGAAAATGACCCATAAATATAATTTTTAAAGCACTACTGGGTCTACATGATAGTAAAATGTGTGACAAATATATGTTTTTAATCTATGCAATAACTGAAGTTAGTGCTGGCCGCCAGCAGCCCATATCCCTGTGGTTTTTCTTACTGTTGATTTACTGATGCTATAAATAATTGTCTTCCCTTTCTTCATTTTGCTGTTTCTTTTATCTTTTGTATTGAAAATATATAAAAATGATAAAAAGAGCAAAAAGGGCATTTTGTATATAGTTAAAATTTTTTAGGAGTGCCAAGAAGCTCTTATTGAAACCAGTTATGTAGAAACATAAACAACAAAACAAAGCAGTTACTCCCCTAATTCTACAAAACAGACAAGACAGAGATGATAGATGCAACTTATTTCTGAATAAAGGAGATAACTGACAATTAAATTAGAAGGTTTTTTGCATAAACTCGTCATATATACACTTCTATTCAGTCTTGGTCTATCTCACTGCCCTTTAAATAAAAATTTAAAGACAGCACTGCCATTTTACAATTTCCTATACTGGCCTTCCTAATTTGACACAGTGTGAGAAGGAACTAGAGATGCTGCAGGCTCCTGGGCACAGGACAACCAGGATAAATCCAGCTCTTTTCTCTAAAGGGACTAGTATTGCAAACCCTTCCAGTCAACTGCTTATCTTTCTGATTTGCAATATATTACCTGAATTGAATGTCTCACTCTATATTTGCTTCCCTCTTTCTCACCTTTCTACCCAGTTATTAGCAAATTCTAATTTGGCTTTCAGCCATACCTCTCTGTTAAAACTTCTCCTTACAAGATTATGAGAAGCCTCAAAATCCCTCAACTCAATGGAAGTTTCCCATGCCTCATTTTCTCTTACAGTTGCAACACTTCAGAGTGTGTGTAATAAAGAATTTGGTTAGTCTTTTCCCACTCCTGGGCCCCTCAGACCATGCCTAATAATTTATGCTAATGAGGTGACTCATGACGGGACCCTATTTAGTTTGTGGTAATGAGTGATTCAGAATGGGGGATGGCCAAATCAGAAACACCAATCACGTGACTGGAGGGTTGGGAGGTGGAGACTGAGTTCAATCATGTGGCCTATCAATCATGCCCAAGTAATGAAGCCTCAGTACAAACTATGGGCACTGAGGATCAGGTGAGTTTTCTTGGTTGGCAATAAGTATTATCACGCACTGACAATATGATGTATATTGTCACACACTGATGCGCTGGGGGGTGGAGGGTAATATATCCCTGAGGACAGCAGAAGTTTTATGTTTGGAACCTGTTTGGCTGGTTCTGGCTTGTGTCCTTTTGCTACAACAAAGCTGCAATAGTAAGTAGAGCATTTTCTTGAATTCTAGGAGTCATTCTAGTGAATTACTGAACTGAGGAGATAGTGAAAACCCCTAAATTTGTACCCAGCTGGTCAGAAGTGTGGGAGGACTTGGGAGCCCTCAAACTTGCAGCTAGTGTATGAAGTAAGGGCAGTCTTTTAGAGGACTGTGACTTGTAAAGTTTGGTCTAACTCTGGACAGCTGGTGTCCAGCTGTAATAAGTAATTGTAATGTACAATTGTAATTGTAATGTAATAAGTCATTACATTACATTATATGTTATCTATAACTTAACATCAGTATCATCACCTTACCTTTATGCATAGATATGCTATAGTTTGCAAGCAATTCCCCACACATCTACTCATTTTACTCTTATAACACTCCTGTGAGATAAGTGACATGGATGTATTTACCTTGTTTTACATAGAGTTGAGGCAGCAGACATAACTTTCAGGCAGAGCCAGAGACAAAACTCAAGTCTTCAAACCCCTGGTTAGCACCTTCCATCATGACAAGGCCCTTTACCATGCTTACTCTTCCACTTACTGATGATTCATTCTTAGTCCTCTAATTTACTTTACCTTCTCAGACCTCCCAAACACAAGGATACCTCTCTTCGTGTGGCCATTTCTCATGGTTAGATCCGTGGCTCATTTCTGTCCTTTCTACATTCTCTTTACCAAGATCTTACAACTTCAACCATCTCCTCTAGGAAGGAGACACCCACATCTGCATCTCCAGCCCTAATGGGAGAGCTTTGGTACTGTGCCTATCTCAGCATTTCCACCTAAACGCCCTACCATAATCACATAACACATTTTCGAGTCAAACTTTCACATTCAAAGCAACTTCCTTTTTATACTAACATACCAAAACCAATCATAGCATCTGTTTACCAGTCCTGCTATCTGTCACTGACAGTTGTCTCAGCTACCAGGCACTTGTGGTCACCAGTGTGTGGCTTAGTAGCTATTAAATAAATGGTTTCTAAAGTATGCAATTGCCTGTCAGCTAATAGATACCAGATAATAAATAATTTATTTATTTATAAATTATAAATAATCGGTTGGTCTGGTGGTTTATAAGGACAAGAAGGTAGGAAAATTACACAGGGATATGGTTTGATATTACAGTTACTGAACACATACTATATATTAAACCCTCTACATGTTATTTAAAAATTTTTCCAACAACACTAAAATATAGGTATTACCAACTGTTTCATAAGTGAGGAAATTGAGGCTTAGAGAAGTTCATGAACTGTCAAGGCCACACAGACTTTGATATTTGCTTCTGGGAAACCCAATCCAAATCTTATTCCTCCATGCATGGCTCTGGGGGCACAGGACGAGGCCATGGCAAAAAGATACTGTGAAAGGTAAAGAGCACTTTATATTCTGGGGTTTGAGGACAGGCCTATTCCCAGTGCTAATGACCAGGAAGAAGGCTGTTTTCCTGAAGCCATTTCTAAGTAGTATCTTACAGTGGGCTTTCAAGTATTTTTCTTTACTTTTTATATTTCCTAATTCAATATTTATTAGATATTTCGAATGTACAGATTTTTTTTTTCTGAATGAGTAGTGTATCCTATTTCAACTCCATTTCACTTTCATAGAATCATATAATATAGCATCATGTAATCTCAGGATTGGAAAGCCCTTAGTTAGTTGGTAGAACCACCTATCCAATGCTTGAATTCCATTCACTCAGCATTCTGTCAAGTGGCTGTCTAGCCTAAGTTTGAAGACCTCCAGTCATAGCCTCACAATCTCACAAGGCAATATATTCCTCTACTAATTAAATGTTTTACTTTATATTTATCTAGTGTTTGTTCCCCTGAAATCTTAGTCACTAGCCCTACTGATTTTCCCACTAGGGCTATATTAAGAGTCTAATTTCTCTTCCACTCACCAGCCCTTCAAATACTTAAAGACAGCTATCACACTCCCCAAATCTTTGCCAAGCCAAACAGCCACAATTTCTTCAACTGTCCCTCCAGAGATCATGAGCTGAAGTTATGGTTAAGTCAACTCATTAGGTAACCTGCTGTGTACTTATACACCATGCTAGGTGCTGAGTCCTTGAAACATTTAGGGTCCTGTCATTTCTATGAACATACAAAACCATATTCATTTAGTAGTTCAAAATTACGGAAAAAAAACAAATCCAACTAGTGTATCCAGTACTATAACACAAAAGAATAATTTGCTCAGAGAATCCTTTTGAATATAACCTTTAAAAAATTTCCATATAGACTTAATACTTGAAGTTGGACAGGAACCAAGATAGCAGAGTAGAAGGACGTGCTCTCACCCCCTCTTGTGAGAAAACCAGAATCACAACTAACTGCTAGACAATCATTGACAGGAAGACGCTGGAACTCACCAAAAAAGATACCCCACATCCAAAGACAAAGGAGAAGCCACAATGAGATGGTAGAAGGGGCACAATCACAGTAAAATCAAATCCCATAACTGCTGGGTGGGCGTCTCATAGACTGGGGAACACTTATATGACAGAAGTCCACCCACTGGAGTGAAGGTTCTGAGCCCCACGTCAGGCTTCCCAACCTGGGGGTCTGGCAATGGGAGGAGGAATTCCTAGAGAATCAGACTTTGAAGCCTAGTGGGAATTGACTGCAGGACTTCGACAGGACTGGGGGAAAGAGAGACTCCACTCTTGGAGGGCACACACAAAGTAGTGTGCGCATCAGGACCCAGGGGAGGGATCAATGACCCCAGGGGAGACCGAACCAGACCTACCTGCTAGTGTTGGTGGGTCTCCTGCAGAGGTGGGGGGTGGCTGTGGCTCACTGTGGGGACAAGGTCACTGGCAGCAGAAGTTCTGGGAAGTAATCCTTGGTGTGAGCCCTCCCAAGTCTGTCATTAGCCCCACCAAAGAGCCCAGGTAGGCTCCAGTGTTGGGTTGCCTCAGGCCAAACAACCAACAGGGAGGGAACCCAGCCCAACCCAACAACAATCAAGATGATTAAAGTTTTACTGAGCTCTGCCCACCAGAGCAAGAGCCAGCTCTACCCACCACAAGTCCCTCCTATCAGGAAACTTACACAAGCCTCTTAGACAGCCTCATCCACCAGAGGGCAGACAGAGAAAACAAGAAGAACTACAATCCAGCAGCCTGTGGAACAAAAACCACATTCACAGAAAGACAAGATTAAAGGCAGAGGGGTATGTAGCAGATGAAGGAACAAGATA
Source organism: Delphinapterus leucas (assembly GCF_059928025.1). NCBI lineage: Eukaryota > Metazoa > Chordata > Mammalia > Artiodactyla > Monodontidae > Delphinapterus > Delphinapterus leucas. Next base: position 47,014,172 of record NC_143146.1, on the reverse strand, counting down.
AAACCCCAGAAAAACAACGAAGTGAAGTGGAGATAGGCAACATTCCAGAAAAAGAATTCAGAATAATGATAGTGAAAATGATCCAGGACCTCGGAAAAACAATGGAGGCAAAGATCGAGAAGATGTAAGAAATGATTAACAAACAACTAGAAGAATTAAAGAACAAACAAACAGAGATGAAAAATACAATAACTGAAATGAAAACTACACTAGAAGGAATCAATAGCAGAATAACTGAGGACGAAGAATGGATAAGTGACCTGGAAGACAGAATGGTGGAATTCACTGCTGTGGAACAGAATAAAGAAAAAAAAATGAAAAGAAATGAAGACAGCCTAAGGGTCCTCTAGGATAACATTAAACGCAAGAACATTTGCATTACGGTGGTCCCAGAAGGACAAGAGAGAGAGAAAGGACCCGAGAAAATATTAGAAGGGATTATAGCTGAAAACTTCCCTAACGTGGGAAAGGAAATAGCCACCAAAGTCCAGGAAGCACAGCGAGTCCCAGGCAGGATAACTCCATGGAGAAACATGCCGAGACACATAGTAATCAAATTGGCAAAAATTAAAGACAAATAAAAATTATTGAAAGCAACAAGGGAAAAATGACAAATAACATACAAGGGAACTCCCATAAGGTTAACAGCTGATTTCTCAGCAGAAACTCTACAAGCCAGAAGGGAGTGGAATGATATACTTAAAGTGATGAAAGGGAAGAACCTACAACCAAGATTACTCTACCCAGCAAGAATCTCATAAAGATTCGAAGGAGAAATCAAAAGCTTTACAGACAAGCAAAAGCTAAGAGAATTCAGCACCACCAAACCAGCTCTACAAAAAATGCTAAAGGAACTTCTCTAAGTGGGAAACACAAGAGAAGAAAAGGACCTACAAAAACAAACCGAAAACAATTAAGAAAATGGTCATAGGAACATACATATCGATAATTACCTTAAACGTGAATGGATTAAATGCTCCGACCAAAAGACACAGGCTTGCTGAATGGATACAAAAACATGACCCATATATATGCTGTCTACAAGAGACCCACTTCAGACCTAGGTACACATAGAGATGGAAAGTGAGGGGTTTGAAAAAGATATTCCATGCAAATGGAAATCAAAAGAAAGCTGGAGTAGCAATACTCATATCATATAAAATAGACTTTAAAATAAAGAATGTTACAAGAGACAAGGAAGGACACTACATAATGATCAAAGGATCAATCCAAGAAGGACATATAACAATTATAAATATATATGCACCCAACATAAGAGCACCTCAATACATAAGGCAACTGATAACAGCTCTAAAAGAGGAAATCGACAGTAACACAGTAATAGTGGGGGACTTTAACACCTCAATTACACCAACGGACAGATCATCCAGACAGAAAATTAATAAAGAAACACAAGCTTTAAATGACACAATAGACCAGATAGATTTAATTGATATTTATAGGACATTTCATCCCAAAAAAGCAGATTACACTTTCTTCTCAAGTGCGCATGGAACATTCTCCAGGATAGATCACATTTTGGGTCACAAATCAAGCTCAGTAAATTTAAGAAAATTGAAATCATATCAGACATCTTTTCTGACCAAAATGCTATGAGATTAGAAATGAATTACAGGGAAAAGAAAACGTAAAAAACACAAACACATGGAGGCTGAACAATACGTTACTAAATAACCAAGAGATCACTGAAGAAATCAAAGAGGAAATCAAAAAATACCTAGACACAAATGACAATGAAAACACGACAATCCAAAACCTATGTGATGCAGCAAAAGCAGTTCTAAGAGGGAAGTTGATAGCTATACAAGCCTACCTCAAGAAACAAGGAAAATCTCAAATAAACAATCTAAACCTTACATCTAAAGGAACTAGAGAAAGAAGAGCAAACAAAACCCAAAGTTAGCAGGAGAGAAATCATAAAGATGAAATCATAAAGATGAAATCATAAAGATCATAAATGAAATAGAAACAAAGGAAACCATAGCAAAGATCAATAAAACTAAAAGCTGGTTCTTTGAGAAGACAAACAAAATTGATAAACCTTTAGCCAGACTCATCAAGAAAAAGAGGGAGAGGACTCAAATCAATAAAACTAGAAATGAAAAAGGAGAAGTTACAACAGACACTGTAGAAATACAAAGCAGCCTAAGAGACTACTACAAGCAGTTGCCAATAAAATGGACAACCTGGAAGAAATGGACAAATTCTCCGAAAGGTATAACCTTCCAAGACTGAACCAGAAAAAAGTAGAAAATATGAACAGACCAATCACAAGTAATGAAATAGAATCTCTGATTAAAAATCTTCCAAAAAACAAGTCAAGGACAAGATGGCTTCACAGGCGAATTGTATCAAACATTCAGAGAGGAGATAATACCCATCCTTCTAAAACTCTTCCAAATAACTGCGGATGAAGGAACATTCCCAAACTCATTCTATGAGGCCACCATCAGCCTGATACCAAAACCAGACAGAGATACTACAAAAAAAGAAAATTACAGACCAATATCATGATGAATATAGATGCAAAAGTCCTCAACAAAATACTAGCAAATAGAATCCAACAACACATTAAAAGGCTCATACACCATGATCAAGTGGTATTTATCCCAGGGATGCAAGCATTCTTCAGTATATGCAAATCAATCAATGTGATACATCATATTAACAAACTGAAGAATAAAAACCATATGATCATCTCAATAGATGCAGAAAAAGCTTTTGACAGAATTCAACACCCATTTATGATAAAAACTCTACAGAAAGTGGGCATAGGGGGAACCTACCTCAACATAATAAAGGCCATATACAACAAACCCACAGCAAACATCATTCTCAATGGTGAAAAACTGAAAGCATTTCCTCTAAGATCAGGAAGAAGACAAGGATGTCCACTCTCACCACTATTATTCAACATAGTTTTGGAAGTCTTAGCCATGGCAATCAGAGAAGAAAGAGAAATAAAAGGAATGCAAATTAGACAAGAAGAAGTAAAACTGTAACTGTTTGCACATGACATGATACTATACATAGAGAATCCTAAAGATGCCACCAGAAAACTACTAGAGCTAATCAATGAATTTGGTATAGCTGCAGGATACAAAATCATTGCACAGCAATCTCTTGCATTCATATACGCTGATGAAAAATGTGAAAGATAATTTAAGGAAACACTCCCATTTACCACTGCAACAAAAAGAATGAAATACCTAGGAATAAACCTAACTAGGGAGAAAAAAAGACCTGTATGCAGAAAACTATAAGACACTGTTGCAAGAAATTAAAGATGATATCAACAGATGGAGACATATACCATGTTCTTGTATTGGAAGAATCAATATTGTGAAAATGACTACACTACCCAAAGCAATATAGAGATTCAATGCAATCCCTATCAAATTACCAATGGCATTTTTTACAGAAGTAGAACAAAAAATCTTAAAATTTGTATGGAGACACAAAAGACCCCGAATAGCCAAAGCAGTCTTGAGGGAAAAAAAAGGAGCAGGAGGAATCAGACTCCCTGACTTCAGACTATACTACAAAGCTACAGTAATCAAGACAATATGGTACTGGCACAAAAACAGAAACAGAGATCAATGGAACAAGATAGAAAGCCCAGAGACAAACCCAAGCACCTATGGTGAACTAATCTATGGAAAAGGAGGCAAGGATATACAATGGAGAAAAGACAGTCTCTTCAATAAGTAATGATGGGAATACTGGACAGCTACATGTAAAAGAATGAAATTAGAACACTCCCTAACACCATACACAAAAATAAACTCAAAATGGATTCGAGACCTAAATGTAAAACCAGACACTATAAAACTCTTAGAGGAAAACATAGGAAGAACACTCTTTGACATAAATCACAGCAAGACCTTTTTTGATCCACCTCGTAGAGTAATGGAAATAAAAACAAAAATAAACAAATGGGACCTAATGAAACTTAAAAGCTTTTGCACAACAAAGGAAACCATAAACAAGACGAAAAGACAACCCTCAGAATGGGAGAAAATATTTGCAAACGAATCAACAGGCAAAGGATTAATCTCCAAAATATAGAAACAGCTCATGCAGCACAATATTAAAGAAACAAACAACCCTATCCAAAAATGGGCAGAAGACCTAAATAGGCCTTTCTCCAAAGAAGACATACAGATGGCCAAGAAGCACATGAAAAGCTGCTCAACATCACTAATTATTAGAGAAATGCAAATCAAAACTACAATGAAGTGTCACCTCACACCAGTTAGAATGGGCATCATCAGAAAATCTACAAAGAACAAATGCTGGAGAGGGTGTGGAGAAAAGAGAATCCTCTTGCACTGTTGGTGGGAATGCAAATTGATACAGCCACTCTGGAGAAGAGTATGGATGTTCCTTAAAAACCTAAAAATAGAATTACCATACGATCCAGCAATCCCATTACTGGGCATATACCCAGAGAAAACCATAGTTCAAAAAGACACATGCACCCCAATGTTCATTGCAGCACTATTTACAATAGCCAGGTCTTGGAAGCAACCTAAATGCCCATCAACAGACGAATGATTAAAGAAGTTGTGGTGCATATATACAATGGAATATTACTCAGCCATAAAAAGGAACGAAATTGGGTCATTTGTTGAGACATGGCTGGATCTAGAGACTGTCATACAGAGTGAAGTAAGTCAGAAAGAGAAAAACAAATGTCGTATATTAACGCATGTATGTGGAACCTAGAAAAATGGTACAGATGAACCGGTTTGCAGGGCAGAAGTTGAGACACAGATGTAGAGAACAAACGTATGGACACCAAGGGGGGAAAACTGTGGTGGGGTGGGGATGGTGGTGTTCTGAATTGGGCGATTGGGATTGACATGTATACACTGATGTGTATAAAATTGATGACTAATAAGAACCTGCTATAAAAAAAATAAATAAAATAAAATTGAACAATTAAAAAAAAAAGAAAAAACTTGAAGTTGATTTTCAGCCTAATAAAAGCTGCTTAAAACTATCTGTTTTTATTCATTAGAGACCTGGGATACATTTGTAATGAAGATGATTTTAAATGAAATAATTTTATGTATGACTTTATATATAGAAATGTTCCCTTACTTCTCTCCAGCCTGTCACTAAATATAAATGTCACTAGCTATATCCAGGAGATAGTAATATGTTCAAGGAGCAAGAAAAACAAACTCATATCCATCTAATTCTGATCTAACTTGCTAGAATGTAAGCTCCACAAAGGCAAAAATCTTTGTTTTATTCACTTAGAATAAAACAGTACTTAGAATAGTGCCTGCTTTATAATGAGTGTTTAAAACATAATTTCTTGAGTGACTGAACCTAAGCATGGCATAATTTTACCACCTTGTTTCATATTAATCCTTCCCAAAGAAAACACTTCAGAATAACATTCCCTGAATAACAAACTGATTACATGTCATTTTTATTTAATGTATATTTTTGTGCTTTCTGGCCTCTTGAGGACCTAGCCTTGAGTCTAGAATAGCTCTGTCCAATAGAAATATGAGTGTCAGGAAAGCAGGCTACATAAGCTACTTAAAATTTTCTAGTAGTCACATTAAATATTGGGAAAGAAAATCAGGTGTAACTAATTTTAACAATATATTTTACTTAACCAAATTTCAACTATTATTTCAATATGTAAGCAAAATAAAAAATGTATTAATGAAATCTTTAACTTTTTTTTTTTGTACTAAGCCTTCAAAATCAAATATGTATTGTACACTTAGAGATCATCTTAATTCAGACTAGCCACATTTCGAGAGCTGAAGAGCCACATATGACTATTGGCTACTATATTGGTAGCACAGTAACCTGGAGTTCCTACAGTGCTAATACCTATAAATTTTTGAGTCAGATATCTTCATAGAAAATTCCAGTGATGGGTAACAATCTCAGTTGGATTTTGTACTGTTAAAAAGCTAATAATTATTATTAAAAATAATTTAGGAATTATAATTTTTTAAACTTTAGTTAGACATTCAAATTGGAATAATTCATATCCTAGTGGAAATTAATATTGTTCATTTCCCCACATTTACTAAAACTACTTCTATAATTTGTTATAAGACACCATATAGGGATGTATGGTTCACAGGGCTAAAGCAAAAATAAGTAATATCAAGATCACAGGCCCCAACCTTATATGGATATGCACTTTGGAACTTTTCTCCTCAGTATCAGGGATGCATTTATATCAGCAATTTATTTCCCTGTGTAATTCAGACTAGTAATCTTACCTTCATTCTATGGTCACAGGTTGTATAATAATCATAATTAGTTACCAAATAAATATGTGCTGTTTGAATTGCATAGGGAAATAAATTGCAGATATAAATATAACCCTAATACTGAGGAAAAAAAAATCCCAAAATACATACCTTATTGAGATTAGGTCAATAAGTGAAAGATAACGTATGAATGGAATCAGTTATTACAGAAGTAAAATGCTTTTCAAACATTATTTTTTTAGCTACATGAAAAACAATCAAATGAAAGAATGCAATATTCCAAAATTTAGCATTTCACTGTGATTTTGTTTTATACAGAAAGGAAGACACAGTTGTACATTCCTAGGTAATTTGGATTTACGTGGCTTCTGTGAATGGTAAAACAGACAATGGCTAAAGATTCAAAATGCAATCATGAAATTGATTGCTATAATGACATACCTACTGTTTCTACTATCTCTGTTTTGACATATGTTTATCTAGCCCTCAAGGCATAGGGAGACCAGGTTACCATTCAGACTCTTCTACTTTTACTTCATAGTTCTGTAGACATTTTAGTAAATCAGTGAAAATTAGAAGGATCTAACATATTAAATGTGACTCTCCTTTCCAAAATGAGATTGACCTTTATTTCTTGTCACTCTCCTATTCAAATTGGAACAGGACCTACATTGGGGCCAGGTGCACAGAGGCGCCACTATTAAGGCTGAAACACCTGGCTTTTTTGATTGTTCTATTCATAGCCCAGCAGCATTATTATGTACTGTATTAATGGTACCAAGTTTCATTATGAAATCTTAAACTACTTCTAAGATTTTGGTTTCTTGGATTTCTAGAAAATGAGTAAAAAAAAATTTGGCACAAGTCATTGGCATTACCTTAGAGAGTTCAGGCTAGTAAACTACTGCCTCCTACTGTCAGTTTGAGGAAAGAAGTACCTCAGAGGACCTTCCTCAACCATATTCCTTTTTTACAGATTTACAGATTACTGGCCTTCTTCATCCAAAGTACAATTCTGCATACTATGCCCTTGGACTGGTAACCTAGGAAGACATGTTGATGTTTTCTGAATTTCTCTGAATTCTTTCCCTGCTTAGACTACTACATGTGTGACAAAAATCCAACAAATACTCTGAGTATGGATCTTATCCACTAAAAAAAAAAAAAAAAGGCTGCCTTTAACAATAATTCCCACATACATATCAGAAGGAAAAGGCAAGAAAAAAAACTATATTATTTTGAAATATTATAGATTTCTCCTAAATAAAAAATATTAACAAGTATGAGCTAAAATAATATAGTAGGACATAGAACAGAAATGTTTAAAAGCTTGAAGTTATGTTTCTAAAATATGGAAGGGGTACATGACAATTTAGGGTAAAAACTACTCATTTTTAGAACTAGCATATTTGGATCAATGACTTGGGTGCTGGATGTAGAGTCCCTTGTGCTCAGCCTGCAATCTGACTTCTGATGGTTTCGGCTGAGTCAAAGAATATTGATCTGCATTTTAAAGGTGAAATTTTTGATTGGCAAAATAAGTCAGGCAAAGAGGACCTTTCTTAGAAGCTGCTCCCTTTTAATGAGGAAACAGTAAAAGGAATAAGTCAATGTCACTTCAGTTATTTTCTTGCAAATAAAACCCTAAGCTCGGTTCCTATGAAACCTCACGCTGCATTGAGATCTCTGAAAAACTGGTTTCTGTAAACAACTCATTTTGAACGCAGCACAGGCTGGGCCTGCACTTCCTAAGACCCTGTGGACGCACAGTCGGATCTGACCACGTAATTCCCTCTTTCCATTTACTGCTATAGATTCCTGCCTCAGGCTTCGCTAGCCAGCAGGGACTGTTTCCTCAAAGACCCGCTTCTACCCATCTTCCCAGGGCTTTGGAGCACCTCCTGTCTCTATGGTAACACGAAACACAAAGCAGTAGAAATGTACTGTACAGCAGGCAGGAAAGAAATTAGAGTGCAGTACTCTTGGCAAGCTAAAGAAGGTGCTGACTGCAGGAAAATGGACAGAGAACAAGATGGAGCAATTGTTAGCTGTTCCATTTCTTGTATATTCTCCTAAAAGAGCTACAAGTGTTAGCACAGAAGAAGCCTTAAAGTATATGGAACTTTATAATCCTCATGGTATTTGAAATTTTAAAAAAATTACTGCAGATCCACACTAGCCATATATGTCCAGCAATTTATAGTTCATTAAACTATTGAGATGAAAGTATTCAGTTAATTGAGATACCAAGTATGAAAAGAAAAAAATTAAATCAAATATTCCAAAATGGTTTATGTTAAAGACAGGAAAATATGTTACTATCATATGGCAGAATGTTCTCATTTTTTATTATTCAGCCTTAAGATAATGTGCATTTTTTTAGTCTTTTTCAGTTTGGGGCACCATACTAAATGGAATATCTAAGTCTATTTAGTTCAGTGTTTTAGTATAATCAGTTCATCTCCCCAAATTGTTGGTCAATTCTTATCTGCTTCCTGTTTACAAACAGCATCCTTAACTTGTGATGAAGTATATAAGGAACGGTAATGCTATTCAATTTGAATCAGAAAATATTCACATAAACCTATAACATCTGCACATTATGAAAGACATATTATTCATATAGACATTTGATAGCTATTCTAAAAAAATTTCGTGCAAACCTATAAAATAATGCTGAACATCGACGCTGGAAGCTTGCTATGAACTTCAGAATGTCTATTAAAAATGCTGTAGAGAGGGCTTCCCTGGTGGCGCAGTGGTTGAGAGTCCGCCTGCCGATGCAGGGGACACGGGTTCGTGCCCTGGTCCGGGAAGATCCCACATGCCGCGGAGCGGCTGGGCCCGTGAGCCATGGCCACTGAGCCTGCGCGTCCGGAGCCTGTGCTCCGCGGCGGGAGAGGCCACAACAAGTGAGAGGCCCGCGTACCGAAAAAAAAAAAAAAAAAAATTTGTAGAGAAACCTGACTACTGGGCTCAGGGCAGCATCTGCTGACACATTTCAAGCACCTGAACTCAGAGATTCACAAAGCTGGTTCTGGACTCTGTCCTTTGAGGCAGCACCCCAAAACTCAAGAGCAGGAGAAATTCAGAGCAACTATAATTTCTAGTTATAAAATTTTCTATACACTCACTTGTATAACTCTATTATTAGAAGCTGAGATTTCTTTCCATAGTCTTAGTTTGTTGTTGTTTTTTTAACCCATCAACTGAGATGCAGCAATGAGCTATAGCCACTAGAGGTCACACAGTTACACCTGTCACTAATCATTAAGTTGGTATTATAGCACTTTGAATAACTTTTAGTGACTTAAAAATATGGAACATAATACATTCTTTTACAACTGTTACAATATAGTAATAATATGTCTGCTAATTGACTATTCTATTTCTAATGGTCTTACATTTTGCAGTGGTACTAGCTTTCCATATGGGCTCTCACTTGATTGGAAGAGGAAAGAAACCATTGCAAATAATGGAATCCCACAACATAAAAAGGGTTCTTCTGGAGTATAACAGAGAAGTGCTGTGTTCTGCAGTTTTACCAAGTCCATTTGGTGACCCTAACATTCACGGCCCTTCCAACATGAATGACTTTATTTCTCTAATGTAATAGCTTGTGTCTGTTTTCTCCTGGGGTATACAAGCCTTATCATCTTATATCTTATCAGAGGAAAGAAGTAATTACAATGAAGGAGTGGGTCACTCCTCATCTGTCCAATGAGGTTTACTATGTGACAAACCAAAAATATTGGTTAAAAAAAACAACAAAATTTTCAACTATAGCACAATCTGCGAAGATGGAACTCAGGTTTAGTTCTAACAAAAACATAGTCATTATCACCATCTTATTATAATGAATAAAATTACAATTAATAAAATAATTGTATGTAAGTTTCCCCCCCCACTTCAGGTTTTGTTTTATAAAAGACTAATAATAAAAACAATACTAATGTGTTTGAGCACTTAAGTGCCTGTCTGCAAGAGGTGTTTTACATGAGTCATCATACAATCTAATGGAGTGTGATATTTATTCTCCCCGTTTCACAGTTGAGGAAGGGATGCGTTGAGGGGTTAAGAAAATTGCCCAAGGTCAGGAGGAAAGTGAAGGTGGAGGGAGGATTCAAGCACAATTGGAGCCAGATTCAGCTCCAGGCTTCAAACTATAGCACTGTTATCTAACTGAAAAAAAAAAAAAAAGCTACAAATGCTGAAGGAGAAGCAGACAGTATTCCTATATTAGCACAAGGAACCAAAAAGGAACTACGAGACACTTCACTTTTACCAATATTGTTTCTGACAAATACCTTAAAAATTTATTGAGCTCTCTAGTTGAAATGAACCAGGAATATACTTTTCCAGGGTTTTTGCTTGTATGGTATAAAGTACTGCCTGTACTTAAAACTGCAATATAACTAGTTATTCATAGAAGAAAAATCTATGGCCCAGATTCACTAGTACATTAGAAAATAGGTAAAGCTAGTTATTTTGACATTATTACATGTAATAACTTTACATTTTAATTGATACTACCCAAATTTGTACCAAGGAGAGTCCAGAGTTATAAAATTTTCTAGTTTTTTAAAAAATAAAATGAACTAACCACAAATGCCTCAATTCTATCTTAAATTAGAAAATTTTTGCATATAGCTTTTCTCTTACCAGCAATCCATAATTGAGGAAATTACTATTCCTTAAACTAAGACATGCATTTTTTTAGCTGTACTTATGCAGTGAACTCTATATGCAATTCTTCTACCCGTCTCTATTCCTCTGTCCTAAGCATTGCCTACAATAATCTATAATCCCTCGAGTCTCATCAAATGCTACCTCCTGATTTCTCAAAAGGTTGTGACGTCCCTTGCCTTCTGCTGTACTTCTTTCATGTGTTACACATCCTGTTTGCTTAGTGTTATAGTTTTTTGTGTCCCTGCTACAGGCCAGAGTCGAGTGACAAGACCATAAAATACTGGGAGTAGGATCTGTGTTTTTCTAATCCCTCGTGGTGTTAGATGCAGTGCTTTATATGCAAATGTGTGTTGTATTTCATCATAAGAGTCAAGGGGGCAGAGTCTATGTTCCATCATTTTTGGGCATGATGTAGGATACAAGATGGACAGCTGCTTTCACTCCTTTAGTCAAAAAACGCTGAGTGTGTACAGTGGGCCACGCTATGCTAAGCGTCAGGAATACAGCAGAGAACAAGCAGACATGGTTCCTGCCTTCAGGAAGCCTGCCATCTAACTGCCTTGACATATCTATATTTATAGAGATATTTCCTTATTATCTTCCATATATAGCAAACAGAAATAGCAAGAACTGCTCAAAGTGTTCTGAGCTGTCAATTATGTCTCTCACTTTTTTAATGCATTATTGGATTTGGTATCTGTTACGGCTTTTAGCAAAACTAGGATCCATGCCTCTTAAGTAATAAACACAAATGTTTAAGTCCTGTGGGTGTGTTAGATTTCAAAAGAGAATGCGTAGGGTGCAGGGGGATATGTCACTTGTAGGAGATGATGAAGAAGGGAACAGAAGCAGTGTTGAAGGTAACAGGGCCTAATCAGAGAAAATCTAAGGAGAGCGAATGAACTAGGCTACTTGCGGGATGGATTGACAGGCAAGAGACAGGGAGGGAAAAAAAGAGCCTATGTAGAAATGCAGGTAAGGAGCTGATCAAATCAGGAATAGTTTATAAAGGGTGAATTGGGCAGGATTTGGGGAATACCACATGAAGAAGGAGATGGATTTGTAATCAGAAGTTCTGAGTTCGAGACACTTTTGCTCCAGATGTAGTTGAGAATAGTGGCTGCCTCCACTGTTCTTTCCTTGCAGTTAAAAGTTCTATTATTCTCCTTGTTGTCAACACTGTATTAAAAGGGAGAAGTATGACCCGAATTCATCATTCCACCTCGCCCACTCTTAAGACACTGGTGTTCTAGTTTTCCATTCTCTCCGGTCAGCCTGAAACCAGGTCAAAGTGCTTTGGCACAGGAAGTCACTCCCCCGGAAGCCTCCTTAACCCCGGCCCCTCCACCCCTGCTGTTCATTCTCACAGTTCCTTTCCTTCTGCACTTACTATAAACATGATGTGTTTGTGTAATTGCATATTTAATATGTTTTCTCCACTACATTCTACCAAAAACATCTCTCACCGGGTCTCAGCCAAATAGTAATGATGAAACTGCTACCATTTAGTATGCCTCTGTGTGCAAGACATGATTGGAGGGGTCTTGTATAACATTTCCCCAGGTCATTCTCACACACTCTGCGAAGCTGGTTTTTTTTTTTTTTGCGGTACGCGGGCCTCTCACTGTTGTGGCCTCTCCCGTTGCGGAACGCAGGCTCCGGACGCGCAGGCTCAGCGGCCATGGCTCACGGGCCCAGCTGCTCCGCGGCATGTGGGATCTTCCCAGACCGGGGCACGAACCCGTATCCCCTGCATCGGCAGGCAGACTCTCAACCACTGCGCCACCAGGGAAGCCCGAAGCTGTTGTTGATATCCCCATTATACAGGAAGAAAATCAAGGCCAAGAGGTCAGCCACTGATCTGTCAGACCATGACAATGCTCTTGGCTTTGCTGCTGTGACTCTTCCCCGTCTCCTGGAGAGGCTGTGATGATCTCCTCAGGCAGGTTAAAGGCCTTTTTGTGGGAGGCAAGTTTAGCTTTACTCCTTCCACTGCTGTCTCTACAGATTTGGTTTTAACTGAGCTTACCACCGTGGAACAGCCTTTTTGTTTATCAAGCTGTATGCTCATTGATTTGTTTCTTTGGATTTATGTGAAAGAGAACCAACACCAATTTTCCCTGGCTTATCTGGCTAGCTGCAAACTCCACATTTGTGACATCTTGGGTCAGAAGGTGCTCTATTATGGGGTTAGTTTATATCTAAAAGGAAAAATTGTAAGGGTTTCTTTTTAGCACTATCATTCACTTTTTATATCCTGGAATGATTCTTTTAATCTCTGTTAACTTCAGCATCTTTCTTTGTTTACTGGCCCTGATTAAATAAGCCAAATCTACACAGGATATTTGTGACAAAAACAATATGTATGAAAGCTCTTAGATGGACAGATCACCACACAAATGTACAGCATTGTAAGGGTCCACTCATCACAAATCTTGAACGTGGCTGTGTTTCAGCCTCTTATCTGATGTTTACAGCATAAAGATTAGTAACACAGGGCTTCCCTGGTGGCACAGTGGTTGAGAGTCCGCCTGCCGATGCAGGGGACACGGGTTCGTGCCCCGGTCTGGGAGGATCCCACATGCCGCGGAGCTGCTGGGCCCGTGAGCCATGGCTGCTGAGCCTGCGCGTCCGGAGCCTGTGCTCCGCAACGGGAGAGGCCACAACAGTGAGAGGCCCGCGTACCTCAAAAAAAAAAAAAGATTAGTAACACATACTCCTGAAGTCATATAACTCTGAGTAAAAACAGAGGCATAGATGCTTTTGGAATAATTGATCAAGATATGTCTTTTAATGTAAAAAACAAAAAGAAAAATTCATTTCTAATATTTTCAGCATAATCCATTTCATCAGCAAACTGGCGATACTTACATGTATCATTAAATTCGTGGTTAAAGTCATAAATCCACTCATGTGTATTTATGTGTTAATTTTCTGGGAATAGGTGGGTGGATATCCAAATTCTGACTATATCTCATGAGAATGGCAGCTGCACTACTTATGAATTATAGCTCTTCGTCATTTAAACTAAGCTGGCAGCTTCCTCTTAAAGCATGATAACAGCAGTACATTTAAGAATCAAATTTGAGGATTTCAGGGCCTCTACCTATTAAGAAAGAGATTATGAAAAGCTTTTTTTTGGGTGTGTGTGTGGCACTTGGGGTAGAAAGGAGATTTTTTCATTCGTAGAGCCAGATAAACAGTTCACATTTCTCTAAAATGTTGGTGCTTTTCTAAGTGACTTCCTTCTACTCTCACGTTCAACTAACCTGAAAGAGACATATCTGTGACTTTTTGTCTTTTTGAGTAGTAACTAACATTATGTTCACGAATTAACTGGGAATGAGGAAACAGACTAAGAAGAACCATTGAAATCTCTAATTAAATATAAGCACTCTTGTTCTTGTATTCTCACCTTTTCCAAGTGTCTTCCTCATTCTCCTTGGCTATCAAATATAGGTCTCAAAGAAGCAGGTGTGTGGACACATTAGCACACATGGCATCCATTTAATCCTCCTGTGAGGTGGTTATTGTTTATCTCCATTTACCGACAAGGAAATTGAGCCCAGACATTAAGTGGATTACGCCAGTGGCACAGTGAGGAAAAAGCACAGGCAGAATGAACACTTAAAAGTCTCTCTGTCTTATGTGAGACCCTGCCATTGTCTTCTGGGTCACAGATTAGCTGTTTTGCTGAAGGGAGTGCTCTTTATTGTAGAAGTGGTTGGCTAATATGAACAGATATGGAAAAGTGGTATTGCTGGAGGTTGTGTAGGAAAAAAAAGAATATAGTGGAGTTTCAGGAGATCTAAGCAGCTATGAGCTTAAAGACTTTGTAGCAACAGAGCTTGAGTAAGAAAAAAAGAGTTTTGTTGATCATAACTCTTGCTTTTATGTGGAATCTGTTTGGGGATCGATAGGTTTATTCTGAAATTCCCCTGTTTCTCTTATTTGCTTTTAATTTGAGATAAACAAAAATCTATATTCAAAGTTAACATTTCAATAGTTAAGAGTTGGAAATCCCCAAACGAAATGTGCCACTACCTGTGGCTTTATGACATTTAGGCTCAGCTTGGTCAGTGCCAAAAGGAATGCTTTTCTAAGATCCTTTTCCATTTTAAAGTTCTTTGATTCAATGAAGAAAATGATACTAAAAATAATGTGATAAATATTTGTTAGTAGAATCTCCTATATGAGAAAGAAGTAGATAAACCACAGAAAATGTGAAGCTCAGCCTTTTATCCTTTCTTCTGAAACAAAGGAGCATGCAGAATCCTAATTTCAGATGATAAGATGACAGACTATTTCTAAGATGTAAATTTGCCAGTTACTATTGGCTGGATTTAGTACCTTAGAGATATCACGTATACTTTTTATCTTACACTGTAAGAATAACATCACAAAGGCTATCTATTTACATCAATGTTCTACTAGGAAAAGAAAAAACAATCACAGGTGGTTACCAGCAGGAGTACTCACAGGTTATAAAAGAATAAATAGGAAAATGATGAAGCACTTTGGGCTCTTCAGGGAAAAGTTACTGCTATTTAAGAAATTCAAGGACCTTTTTCCTATTGAGATAATATAAAGAATGCTTTCACTGACAAAACAGGGCTTTCATTTTTAACATACTTATATTTTGTAGACATTTACTTTGTTGTGCCACATACAGTTTTCTGATCTGCTTTGGGTTAGAGGTGCAGAAAGTTTTGCAGGCTAATAAGCCTTTTGCCTGGTTGGTGCCAGAAGTTTATCACAGTTTATACACCCAGGGTGAGCACATTCTAAAGCAGATTCCATCATCACACATCCTCATGTAAAACCATGTACACCAAAGCACTGCAGAAACAGCCTTCAGAAGTAGAACAGAGCAGTGGCACAACAATGAAAAACATTGCAGAGACCAGAACCTTTCATGATCTTGGACAAGTGATGGTACAGAAAACAGTAACAACTTCAGAGCCATGGAGGTGCTGGGGTTCATGTAAAAGCAACATCCCTTTCTCCTTGTCTGCTCTTAGTGGAGCCTCCCCAGAAAGAGTGAGTCTAGACCAAAAGGCAATATTAAAAACAAAAGGTTAGAGATTATCATGGGATATTAATTATGCAAAAGAAGGCACACTGAATTTAATCAGAAGCAGCAGACTCGGGGCAGGAAGAATTTTCTCTTTTTGACAGAAGCAGTTAGGAAAACATTTATGGTAATAGCACAGCACCTGCCGATTACAGTCGAAGCTGCAGGACTCCAACGTTAAATCACTGAGCCATCCTGACAGCTCCTGGGTACTCAAGCCACATCAAACAGCAACTTACAGTGAAATTCATCCAAGTCTAAAGATCAGCCAACATGTTTAAACCAGAGAGAAGTAACTTGGTTTGGACTTTTAAAAGACAATTATAAAAGGGAATTACAGCTGACAAAACTTTTGATCTAATATATGTCCTCGACAAGTACATATTTTTAAAGAACACATGAATTTTCAGATCTATTAGTGTACTTTGTGATCAATAAGTTTTGAAATTTGTAGCAAGAAAGGACTTTATAAGGTCAAAAATGTAGGAAGTAGAGTGTTAACTCTTTTGACAAGTCAGGACAAAATCTCACATCTCAGTGCTTTGAAATGATTCATCTAAAGGATTCAGAGCATAATTAATTAGAATGATTTTTTTTTTTTTTTTTTTTGCGGTACACCAGCCTCTCACTGTTGTGGCCTCTCCCGTTGCGGAGCACAGGCTCTGGAAGCGCAGGCTCAGCGGCCATGGCTCACGGGCCTAGCCGCTCCGCGGCATGTGGGATCTTCCCGGACCAGGGCACGAACCCGTGTCCCCTGCATCGGCAGGCGGACTCTCAACTACTGCGCCACCAGGGAAGCCCAGAATGATAATTTTTGAACAATTAACTTGGCTGCTAAGCAAATATGAGTAAAACAAAAAGCTCAGAGAAATAATGAACTGCAACGTAGTATAACATTAGGATGATTATTCTATAAACTGCCTACAGAAGGACAGGTATTACCCATCTGGAAGTTGCTAAAATGGTAACTAAAAGAGTACTGAACTTCTATAGATACTAATAACTAAAACTGTCATACTTACGTGTTTCAGTGGGCTTTCTTATGGTCAAAAACACAAAGATTTAAATTTAAATCTTTGAATGACCCAAGAGACCAGAGAACAAAAGATTGTGTTCAAGTCTCCTGAGATTAAAATTCACAAAAGTAAATGTCTCATATTTTATCCAAAATCAACAGCAAAGATTTTCTTTCCCCAGTTGCTTTGGGAGTTCAACTAAATATTATTCATGACATGAGAGATTAAAAGAAAAGGAAACACAAACTTTAAAATGACTGTTTCTGAAGGAAGCCATTGAAACTCCAGTCACAAGGGATGGCTCTATTGTTGTCTTTTTCTCAGCTAGATAAACTGCTTCAAAATATGTTTGCTACAGTTAATCACGAACACAATATTCATCTGCAATTTTAAAATCTGAACTTCTTCCCAAACACATTAAAAATGTCTCTACACCTCTATTTATAGACAACCTATCGATGGCAAAAATGCAACTGAGTAATCAAAAACACTGACAAAA
Source organism: Delphinapterus leucas (assembly GCF_059928025.1). NCBI lineage: Eukaryota > Metazoa > Chordata > Mammalia > Artiodactyla > Monodontidae > Delphinapterus > Delphinapterus leucas. The sequence goes on along the minus strand of NC_143146.1, from coordinate 46,996,622 downwards.
AAACTAATAGCTGAAAAGGTCAAAAAATGAATCCGCTGAAAACTTCAACTTAACAAATAAGTCAATATGTAATTGAATAATGAATCGATGAAGGTTTACAGTGCACCTACATGTATGAGCTACAGAGTTACATACTACCAAGAAGTTGAAGGTACTGTTGCTGGTCTGAAAGGGACCGTGGACAAAAGAAGTGCTTATTGGGCTCATTTTTTAGTGTTAGGGAAGTACCAGATGAGTTGTGCACACAGCAAACACACTAGGATTTCAGAGGAGTGAGGTGTACCTGGGGATAGTTTAAGTGAAGGCAGGCTTCACAATGGCAGGGACTCAGCTGCGCTTTGCAGTAAAAAGACACTTTTTACTTAGGACTTAAGACACTTCAGAAACAATTTGCAGGGCACCCCACTTAAGGGGAAATTTACTAAAAAGTGTTACAAAGGTCCGACCTAGTAGATCTTAAGGTTCAGGACAAGTGACACTCATGCAGATGAACATATGAAGGCAATCAAGAAAACATAACATGGGTCATCAAATACTAACATTTTTAATATCAAATTGTGTCAGGAATATCACACAGAAAACGTTTTTCTAATGGTGTTTGACCCAATAACGACTGTTTCCACAGAAGGGGTTACACGTTTATTACATACTATTGGACCCTCAGGCACAGAAGGAAAGCAATGACTGAGGGAGAGACAAATGTGAACCTCCTGTTACAGAAAGTTAAAAATTTCAAGAATTTACCAACTTCTTTCTTTTGTTCCAGGAAAGTCTCTTGAAAGGCCACAAATATTCTGGGGAAGCTTAAATATAGGGCAGAAAATAAAGAGGGTTTGGACAGACTGAGGATGGAAGCATTCTAGCCAGTCAGAGAGAAGGGGTTGAGCCTCCAGCATTTTGTCTGGAGGACAGCAGACCCCTGCTGATCCATCACACTCTGTCCCCTCCGGCACGCACACAAAATGAAGGAATGAATGAGCGGGGAAAGTGGGAAGCACAGGTGGCATGGTAAAAACAGACGAAGGAGCTAAAATGGCTTGCACTAAAATAAAAAACAAACAGAGTAGGCATTGGCAAACAGATGGCTCCTAATAGAGAAGAAAGTTGGATTAGACAGTTAGTTGGAGCATGTATCTACTGCTCCAGAATCAATGGAGAAACTTTCTTCTTCCTGGGACAAACCAGAATTCTGGGTAAGGAACAAGAAGAGAGCTATTCTTTAAGTTTGGGTGGAGACGCTATGTGACAGAAGTTAGTTTCTATGTAGAATCCCATGGCAGATGTTGGGGAACACATTGCTTTTAAGGTAGGCATATTCAGCACACTAAGGAAACAACTGCATAAAGCAGTAAAGATATGAAGTATGCAAAGTGGAGCTTGAAGCAAACCCATGACAGAAGAGAAAATTGAAGAAACTGAGAGCATATTTACTAGCCCTCCAGGACATTTTAAAATCCTACCAAAGTTACCACTCTGTCCAAATAATATTAAGGATAGACAACATTCAGAACTGGAAGGTCATCAACTCCAGTGTCACTTTGCCCAAGAGGAGACTAAGGCCCAGAAAGATTAACTCAAAGGTCCTAGAGCTGAACATTATGGAAGGAGGGTAACATGATGGTTGTCCAACTCCCAGCTTCGGGGGCAGGCCAAATGAGGTTTAAACCTCAGGTTTACTCCATTAAATGTTTATAATTCAGTTAAATTTCATTTGTCTGTAGGTACTTTATACCATGACACACATTGCATCTATATAGTGTTCCCCCTAGATGTTTCAATATGTACTTATACCTTGCTCTTTCTTCAGGGGGAGCAGGCAAGAAATACCAAGCTGGGGCGGAAAGATGTAGAAACTCAGGGATAGTCAAGTCAAGCAACTTATGAGGCAAGTTAGTGAAAGAAGCTTGGCCTATATGCAGCTCTTGTTGCTGGGTCACGTTACGCTTGCCCATCGGTATAATTTGCCCCGGAATTCAGTTTCTACACAGAAGAGGAATTTATTTACTTAATGTAATGAAAGTACTGCACATTTGTACCACTGTTGTTTTCTGCTATTTTTCATTACAATTGCATAGTGTTTCAGCTACATTATGGGTTAAACAGACTCTTGAGGTCTAGCCTGGGAACCTACCCACCATTTGTAACATTTATAACATTGTTTCTGTGGGAAATTGCTTTGTGAGTTCCAAAACAACAGATTTAAAAATTAACTTTGGGAATATAAGTGGTTTCAAAGCAGAAGACTGTCCCTCAGACATTTCACATAATTGGTTACTTAATTCATGCATTGAAGAAATAGTAACAGATTGCCTACTACACACCTACCAGTCATGGTGCTGGGGCTGAGAATGCAAAGGTGAAGGAGGTCCTAGACCTTGAGGCACTCCTATCTAGCAGGGAGAAGCACATTATTAAAACAAATAAATTATAAATAAGTGTTAAAACAGAGTTATGGGGAAAAATGCTGCTGGAGCAAAGAGGACAGAGGAACTAAGCCTCCAAAGGACTGATGGTGGAAGTAACATTTGTGTCGAGTCTTGACAAATGAGTTCAAGTCTATCACATAAAGAAAGGGAGGAAGGCATCTCAGGTAAGAGGAGCAGAAACAAAACACCAGATGTGAAAGGGTCTGGTGGCTTTGGGGAAATGATGGCAGGAATACTGGAGGAAGGAGTTGGGCTGTGCACTGTCAAGATGCTTTTTATTCATAAAAACTTAACTGCTGGAGAAAGGACTAATAAAGAAAATCATTCATCTGTCGATGAACATTTAGGTTGCTTCCATGTCTTGGCTATTGTAAATAGCACTACAATGAAGACTGGGGTGCATATATCCTTTCAAACCATGTCTTCCTCTGGATATATGCCCAGGAGTGGGATTGCTGGATCATATTGTTCTCTGATTTTACTTTTTTAAGCAACCTCCATACTGTTCTGCATAGTGGCTGTATCAATTTATATTCCCACCAACAGTGCAAAAGTGTTCCCTTTTCTCCACACCCTCTCCAGCATTTATTGTTTGTAGATTTTTTGATGATGGCCATTCTAACTGGGGTGAGGTTATATCTCACTGTAGTTTTGATTGGCATTTCTCTAATAATTAGTGATGTTGAGCAGCTTTTCATGTGCCTCTTGGCCATCTGTATGTTTCCTTTGGAGAAATGTCTATTTAGTTCTTCTGCCTATTTTTTTGATTGTGCTATTGGCTTTTTTGATATTGAGCTGAAGGAGCTGTATGAGCTGTTTATAAATTTTGGAGACTAATCCCTTGTCAGTCACACTGTTTGCAAATATCTTCTCCCATTCTGTGGGTTGTCTTTTCTTTTTGTTTATGGTTTCCTTTACTGTACAAAAGCTTGTAAGTTTGATTAGGTCCTGTTTGTTTACTTTTGTTTTTATTTCCATTACTCTAGGAGATGGCTCAAAAAATATATTGCTGTAATTTATGTCAAAGAGTGTTCTGCCTATGTTTTCCTCTAAGAGTTTTATAGTATTCGGTCTTACATTTAGCTCTTTAATCCATTTTGAGTTTACTTTTGTGTATGGTGTTAAAGAATGTTGTAAATTTTTTCTTTTTTTTTTTTAACATGTAGCTGTCCAGTTTTCCCCACACCATTTATTGAAGAGACTATCTTTCCTCCATTGTATAGTCTTGCCTCCTCTGTCATAGATTAATTGACCATAGGTGTGTGGGTTTATTTCTGGGCTTTCTGTTCTGTTCCATTGAACTATATTTCTGTTTTTGTGCCAGTACCACACTGTTTTGATGACTGTAGTTTTGCAGTATAGTCTGAAGTCAGGGAGCCTGACTCCTCCAGCTCCATTTTTCTTTCTCAAGATTGCTTTGGCTATTTGTGGTCTTTTGTGTTTCCATACAAATTTTAAGACGTTTTGTTCTAGTTCTGTGAAAAATGCCATTGGTAATTCGACAGGGATTGCACTGACTCTGTAGATTGCCCTGGGGAGTTTAGTCATTTTGACAATATTGATTCTTCCAATCCAAAAATATAGCATATCTTTCCATCTTTTTGTGTCATCTTCAATTTCTTTCATCAGCATCTTACAGTTTTTGGAGTACAGGTCTTTTGTCTCCTTAGGTAGGTTTATTCCCTGGTATTTTATTCTTTTTGATGAGATGGTAAATGGGATTGTTTCCTTAATTTCTCTTTCTGATCTTTCATTGTTAGTGTATAGAAATGCAACAGATTACTGGGTATTAATTTTGCATCCTGCAACTTTACCAAATTCATTGTTGAGCTCTACTAGTTTTCTGGTAGCATCTTTAGGATTTTCTATGTATAGTATCATGTCACCTGCAAAAAGTAACAGTTTTACTTCTTCTTTTCCAATTTTGATTCCTCTTATTTCTTTTTCTTCTCTGATTGCTGTAGCTAGGACTTCCAAAACTATGCTGAATAAAAGTGGTGAGAGTGGACATCCTTGTCCACTGATCTGAGAGGAAATGCTTTCAACTTTTCACCATTGAGTACGATGTTAGCTGTAGTGCTGTCACATATGGCCTTTATTATGTTGAGGTAGGTTTCCTCTAAGCCCAATCTCTGGAGAGTTTTTATCATAAATGGGTGTATAATTTTGTCAGAAGCTTTTTCTGCATCTATTGGGATGATCATATGGTTTTTATTCTTCAACTTGTTGATGTGGTGTATCACACTGATTGATTTGTGGATATTGAAAAATCTTTGCAACAAATGCTAAAGAAACTTCTCTAAGCAGAAAAGAAAAGGTTACAACTAGAGACAAGAAAATTATGAATGGAAAAGCTCACCAGTAAAAGCAAACATATAGTAAACGTAGGAAATCATCTAAACACAAACATGATATCAAAACAGCAATTATGAGAAGAGGAGAGCACAAATGCATGATATTGGAAATACATTTGAAATTAAAAGACCAGCAACGTAAAACAATCTTGTTTATATATAGGCTGATATATCAAAACCTCATGGTAACCATAAACCAAAAACCTACAACAGATATGCACACAAAAAAGAAAAAGGAATCGAACAAAACACAACACTAAAGTCAGTCTTCAAATCACAAGAGAACAAAAGAGGAAGGGAAGAAAAAAACATGCAAAAACAAATTCAAAACAATTAACAAAATGGGAATAAGAACAAACATATCAATAATTACCTTAAACGAAAATGGATTAGAGGCTCCAACCAAAAGACACAGACTGGCTGAATGAATACAAAAATAAGACCCATATATATGCTGTCTATAAGAGACCTACTTTAGATGTAGGGACACATACAGACTGAAAGTGAGGGGATGGAAAAAGATATTCCATGCAAATGCAAATCAAAAGAAAACTGGAGTAGCAATACTCATAGAAGACAAAATAGAGTTTAAAATAAAGACTCTTCGCTTTGCTGTGCACCTGAAGATATCACAACGTTGTTGATCAGCTATACTCCAATATATAATAAAAAGTTAAAAAAAAATGAAGAAAAAACCACCCCGCCAAAAAAACCCCACAGATTCCAATAATGTCTGGTGCTTCCAGCAGCTATTATACTGGAACTGTCTGTTAAAACTTTGTGTTGTGATGTTTATTTTTATGCTCACCCCAGAATATAATTGGATACTTGAAAAAAAAAAAAAAGACTTGAGGGAAATAAGGGAGTAAGTCATGTGGTTATCAAAAAATGAGTGCTCTGTATTTGTCAACAATGGAATCAAAATAGAAGGTTAGTCCTAGGTTAGTTTAAGGTCTAAAATATGGGGGGAAGATTCTAGCAACTAAATAAGAATAATGTTTTAAAAAAAAGAAAAGAAAGACTCTTACAAGAGACAAAGAAGGACACTACATAATGATCAAGGGATCAATCCAAGAAGAAGATATAACAATTGTAAATATATATGCACCCAACATAGGAGCACCTCAATATATAAGGCAAATACTAACAGCCATAAAAGGAGAAATTGACGGTAACACAATAATAGTGGGGGACTTTAACACCCCACTTACACCAATGGAGAGATCATCCAGATAGAAAATCTGTAAGGAAACACAGGCTTTAAATGACACATTAGACCAGATGGACTTAATTGATATTTATAGAGCATTCCATCCAAAAGCAGCAGAATACATGTTCTTCTCATGTGCACATGGAACATTCTCCAGGATTGATCACATGCTGGGCCACAAAGCGAGCCTCAGTAAATTTAAGAAAACTGAAATCATATCAAACATCTTTTCTGATCACAACGTTATGAGACTAGAAATCAACAAGAAAAACCCTGTCAAAAACACAAACATGTGGAGGCTAGACAATATGCTACTAAACAACCAATGGATCACTGAAGAAATCAAAGAGGAAATAAAAAAATACCTAGAGAGAAATGAAAATGAAAGCACAAGGATCCAAAACCTATGGGATGCAGCAAAGGGGGTTCAAAGGGGAAGTTTGTAGCAATACAATTTACCCTAAGGAAACAAGAAAAATCACAAATAAAAACCTAACCTTATACCTAAGGCAACTAGAGAAAGAAGAACAAACAAAACCCAAAGTTAGTAGAAGGAAAGAAATCATAAAGATCAGAGCAGAAATAAATGAAATAGAAATGAAGAAATCAATAGAAAAGATCAATGAAACTAAAAGCTGGTTCTTTGAAAAGATAAACAAAATTGACAAACCTTTAGCCAGACTCATTAAGAAAAAAAAGGGAGAGGGTAGTTTTTTTTTTTTTTTTGATATTGTGTTGTATGAGCTGTTTGTATATTCTGGAGATTAATCTCTTGTTGGTCACATTGTTTGCAAATATTTTCTTCCATTCTGTAGGTTGATATGGTATATTGACAGAATGGCATATTACTTAGCCATAAAAAAGAATGAAATAATGCCACTTGCAGCAACATAGATGGACCTAGAGATTATCATACTAAGTGAAGTAAGCCAGACAGCGAAAGACAAATATATGATATCGCTTATATATGGAATCTAAAAAAAAAAGTGATACAGATGAAATTATATACAAAACAGAACAGACACAGACCCACAGACATAGAAAACAAACTTACAGTTACCAAAGGGGAAAGGTGGAGGGGTGAAAGGAATAAATTAGGAGTTTGGGATTAAAATATACACACTACTATAAATAAAATAGATGATTAACAAGGACCTTTTTCTTGATACCAAGAAGAAAAAAACATATGGTAATCTGTGAAATGCAGACTATAAAATGTGCTTAAGGTGTGCAGGGAATAAGAAAGAAGCACAGGGAACTATACTCGATAATTTGTAATAACCTATAAGGCAAAAGAATCTGAAAAAGAATACACACACACACACACACACACACACACACATATGCATAATTGAATCACTTTGCTGTACACTTGAAGCTAACACAACATTGTAAATCAACTATACTTCTTAAAATACAGAGAAAAAAATTCACTCTCTAGCAAAAGTGAACCCCACTCCCATCCCCCAAAAAAGAAAGGATCAAAATTAGTGTATAAGCAAAATTGGTCCATATTGGGGCCTCTTGGACTATCTTATCATCTTGGATTTTCCAAAGGAAAGAGGATGGCTAGATCAAGAAAGTTAAATAGATCCCTGGCTTGCACAGAAGATGGAGATTTCTACCTACTCATTTCATTAGTATTGTTTTTAACTCCATGTGTTGTATTATTAACTGTCACCAATCTTTTGCTGAACTATATCAAATCAAAGATGATAAAAGCTTGCCTAATGATATTTAGCGCTTAAGGAAGTATGATAAAGGATCAGCATTTAAAATAAAAATTGGCATATTTTAACCATTTCCTTATGCTTGCTTCTGTTAAACTAATGTTCTTTATATGAGCAAAATTATAATCCTTTTCACTATATGAAACTGTCTCACTGTAAAAACATGCTTCAGGAAGATTCAGAATAAAAGTTCATCCAACATTTCAGTCTGTACACAGATCAATTTTAGTTAATGCATATACGTAAACAAAAGAAAGGAAGCAAAGCTAGAGAAAGGTAAAGAAAGAAACAAAAAGGAAAGAATGTCTCAGCTCAAGTACCTTTTAAGTTTACAAGGAACTTTTTAATATTCAAGTACATGATCCATTTGCAGAGGGCTGAAGGAGAGTGTTTAGCACTAAGTAAACTATATTTCTTTCAAGTGTAATATAAACAAAAGGATACAGTCCACTGATCCATTGTAAACACTAGTTAAAAATAATCTTGACCCTTCAGTGTAACGCTTACACAAGGTACATGTTAGGACTTCATTGAGCCTAAGGCAAGTTAAAAAGCATTTAAAAAAGCCACTCACAGCATTTAGAATGTAGGATACCCCAGCTGTAGTGGTTAGTAATCTGTTCTATGTTTTTGGTAACTAAAAACAGAATGAAATTTTATGTTTTTCCTATCTTACTTGGTACAGATTCCTCATAGCTTTGAGAAATTACTGGCTTTCATGGCTATTTTCCCGAATCCTGAGAATTTATCAGTGAAATTTTGGTGACAGAAAGGAGGGTTAGGTTTAGGACTAGTGTGCTAAGAAGGGGTGTGAATGATAAATAACTCATTGTAAATTTGGAGCCAAAGAGGTTATTAGTTTCTAGTTGTGTCCCTCCTCCAGCCCTTCTACATACCACCCTTCCTGCAAGAAGCTCTATATTCTCGGCTGTCTGGAATCCTTAGCATGATTCCCAACTATAACCCACCTTCTAGAAACCAAAGAGTACTAGAGCCCAAGCCTCACTCTATTCTGTTTGAGGCTGACTATATTATAGTCACGGAACTTTAGGCTTTCTTTTACTGACAAGGAAACTGAAGCCCAGAGTGGTCAAGAGACATGCCCCAAATGAACAGTCATGGTACATGCTTTCCATATAAAACACACCTACCACCAGCACCCCTTCCTCTTTGAGGCCTCTGAAAATCAGTCTGTGCACCTCAATGACACTACAGAGCTGCTCCTTGATTTTATGGTTTGCAGGCTGTGTGTTGTTCCCTAGGAAATATTTTGGTCTAATTTACCTGTCAAAAGTATGAAACACTGTATATAATAAAGTCTTTCCTCTGACTCCAACTCTTTCTTTAATCACAGAGCTTATATTCTATTGGGAGAGGCAGGCATTAAACAAATAATCCAACAAATATGTAATTATAATTTGTAAATGCAATGAAGGAAAAGTAAAGGATGCGATTATGAAGTGTAACGGGGGACCTGACTTAAGTTTCAGAGACAAGGAAGTTATAGGAATGCTTCAGTGAGAAAATAATACTTGAGACCAGAAAGATAATTAAAGAGTTAGTGAGACAGGTTTAATGGGAGAACTGCATTCCAGGCAGAAGGATCTACATAAAGCCCTTGGGTGGAAGACTCTTGCGGTTAGAATATAGTGACCAAAAGTAAGAGTGACTCACTCAACTGAGATTGCAGAGGTCTGGAATTTTATTCTAAGAACCATGGGGTGCCACTAACAGATGTTAAGCAGGAGTGTGACCTATCCAGATGTGCATTTCTCTGGTGGTCCTTGTCATAAAACTCAGGGTTTTTTTTTAACTTTTTATTTTATATTGGAGCATAGATGATTAACAATGTTGTGTTAGTTTCAGGTGTACAGCAAAGTGATTCAGTAATACATATACATATATCTATTCTTTTTCCAATTCTTTTCCCATTTAGGTTGTTATATAATATTGAGCAGAGTTCCCTGTGCTATACAGTAGGTCCCTGTTGGTACACACCACTCTATTTAAAATGGATAACTGACTAGAACTCAGCTTTTAAAGTATATGTCCTGAGTCCAAAGAATGAATAGAGTTAACAGTGCAAAGTCTTCTCTCCTATTTGTAAAAACAATTCAAGGCAAGTGCTCTTTTGATAGTCTTTATGTAGCATCATATAAAGTACCCTAGTGCTGCAATCTAACATGAAAACAAACTGCAGAACAAAAATAGCATACATCCCAATCTTAGAGAAAAGTAACAAAGCTTGTGCAAAATTCACAAAGTATGTGATATCTTCAAAATAGTGAAAACTATATAGTGTTTTTTATAAAAAAACAAAGGAAATTGTTACAAAATTATATGACAAATTTGAGTATCTTATGAGTTGCAAAGTAAAACTGGAGGCATAATTTATATTGGAAATTGTATTTTCTTTTTCTTTTTTTAAATTTAATTTTTATTTTATATTGGAGTATAGTTGATTTACAATGTTGTGTTAGTTTCAAGTATACTGCAAAGTGATTCATTTTCATATATCTGTTCTTTTTCAAATTCTTTTCCCATATAGGTTATTACAGAATATTGAGTAGAGTTCCCTGTGCTATACAGTAGGTCCTTGTTGATTATCTATTTTATATATAGTAGTGTGTATATGTTAATCCCAAACTCCTAATTTACCCCCCCCACCTTTCCTCTTTGGTAAGCATAAGTTTGTTTTCGAAATCTGTGAGCCAGGAATCCCACTCGAAAAGATACATGCACCCCAATGTTCATTGCAGCACTATTTACAATAGCCAAGACATGGAAGCAACCTAAATGTCCATCAACAGAGGAACGGATAAAGAAGATGTGGTACATATATACAATGGAATATTACTCAGCCATAAAAAAAGAATGAAATGATGCCATTTGTAGCAATATGGATGGATCTAGAGATTATCATACTAAGTAAAGTAAGTCAGACAGAAACAAATGTATGATATCACTTATATGTGGAATCTAAAAAATGATATAAATGAACTTATTTACAAAACAGAAACAGACTCACAGACTTCGGAAATTGTATTTTCTAGTCTGAATTTTAAAGGATCTTTATAATTCTTATTTTAAAAGGCCAAAAGTGAATTTTCAGTGAAATATTTTCTGAAATAAACTTTCTGAAATGACAATCTGTTTAGTATACAACATTCTAAATTCACCATAAAGAAAAATCCTTAGCAATATCCTGAAAGGTGATTGTTCAAATAAGTGGCTTTGTTTTGGTGATCCTGAATTATTCCTGTGGTGCTATATATAAACCACAGGTGCCAAATACTCCACCTTCAATTTGCCTACCTTTGTAGAGAAAGACAGATATGAGACGCTATTAAATTTTTTGGCCTTGAAATTAATAACCAATAATCAACCTCAATAATACTAAAAAAAATAAGTTGGGACTTCCCTGGTGGTCTAGTGGTTAAGAATCGCCTTCCAATGCAGGGGACATGGGTTTGATCCCTGGTCGGGGAACTAAGATCCCACATGCAACTAATCCTGCACCACAACTACTGAGCCTGCAAGCTGCAACTAGAGAGAAGCCTGCATGCTGCAACAAAGATCTCACGTGCTGCAACTAAGACCCGATGCAGCCAAATAAATAAATAAACTAATTAAATAAAAAAAAAAGTCTTTGAATGGATCTAATCAAGGTAAAACAAAATCAGACACTGGCAAAAACTCAGAGAATTGTGTATGACCACCAACCTCCATAGGACACTCAAGATTTATTTGCTATAGGAATCAAGAATCTCTTCTCAGGTTAGGGTTTTTATTCTAGGAATAAGTTTATGAAGTTGATACATTTTGATTTTTGTCTAGCTTATGAGAAAGGAGGACATGTCATTTTTTATTTGTAGTACAATTCCTAACAGAAAAATGTAAAGCTCTACATCAAAAAGTTACATAATACATTGGACGAAAGCATATTTTCATAGTTTCTAAAGTTAAATTTGTTTCTTAGTTGGGTACTTTAACAACCTAAGAACTGAAAACATCATAAACCAGCTGATATTTATAGCTTCTAAAATACCTGATTGTTAAATAAATAATGCTCTTGGGATACTTACGTTTCTGCTTAATAAAGGAAATTAGCCTTAACATAGCTTCTTGGTGAATATAAGACTTTAGTATATACTTGCTTAGTCTCCAATTTTTAGGAAAAATTTACGAAAAACAACAAAAAAAGAGAGTAAAAAAAAAGTTACAGTTCTAGAATGAAACAAACTTGTTTAGTCATCTGAAACATCTGGTACTGAATGTGGATTTCTTAATTATTGAGAGGGCCCTGAAATATAAATATTCACAGGTTCAAAAGAGTGCTGCCAAATAGGTTATCAAGCAAAAAATACGCAAGCACCTGGAGAACAAAATCCATCTGTCTGACTGAATTTAGTTGAAAATAATTTTTTAGACTTGTTAGTAAAACCCTCATGCAAAATTTATTTGATTGAATAATTTACCAAGAATATTTCCATAAGCATCATAAAGTACTACAGTGGATAAAAATGAATATACTAATCATCTTTCTAACTTTGAACCACTGCCATAGCGTCTAGTGAATATATTTTGTAGATTTCTAGTTAGGTTTCATCGTGCACGCAGTCTCAACTTGAAGAACAGGATTCCCGTAGATATGATGTGGCCAGTCCCATCTATAGGGAAGGCAGGTAGGAGCTAATATTCCTGGGTGTAGCTGATGTTTACTTGAAGGTAAGCGTGGGTGTCTCTCCCTCAGAGATGAGCACTGTGGGGCTTTCCTCATCTTCCCTGGTTCTGGAACTCAGGTGATGGCTAGAGTTAGGATGAGAAAAGCCAGGGGGAGTAATACTAAATCCTATATTCTCTCTCCTGGGGCTTGCTTTTGCAAATAAACTGTGTATTTGGAAATAAACCACTGTTTAATATGTTCGGATAATTCCCCCCTTCAAATATTTACAAGTTAAAAGGAGACTATATTAAATGAGATAATAGAATGTATGTAAAGCATTAAGCATGGTACTTCTTATGTAAAAGTCACAAAACAAATATTTCCATCAGGTGCCCACTTGCCCCCTCCGCTAAGCATCAGAAAACTTAACAGCAAAGTTCCTAACAAAGAAGAGGGGTCAGCAATCAGGTAAATCGTCTCCTATTAAGTGAACTGTCACAACCCAATTGGATTCACGGTTCTCATACTAAAACGAGCATTTATTCTTTCTGAAGACTAAAAGATGTACTTAAGTTAGTACTAACCTTTTATAAGAGTAAGAGTATTCTAACAAAAGGACATTAAGTAGTAGGATAAAATGACCCTTATCTAAAAAAGAATGACAATTCAAGCTGAATCAAGCAATTAAAAAGATATGCACTGGTACATTTTCTTCTAATCTAACAGTATGGAAAAAATAGCTTTAAAAAAAATTCCTTGTTCCACCACCAAATCCTCTCAGTGTGGTTATCTTTAAAAACAAAACAAAAATCAGAGACTATGATATACTCTCATCTTCCAAACACAAGAAAACAGCAGCTTACTAAATCCTTACTGAGGCTTGAAAGGTAAGGATGCAGCAACTCTTGTCTTTCACTCAAAAGAATTTCCATTTTAGCTGTACCCAATCACATTCACTAGTTTCTATTCAGATGAGATGGTTACTTGATCTTATGCTTTTAGCCAGAGATCAATCAAGATAATCTACTAAAATCAAAATGGCATATTGGGGGACGGCTTGAAGATGGCGGAAGAGTAAGACGCGAAGATCGCCTTCCTCCCCACGGATACACCAGAAATACATCTACACGTGGAACAACTCCTACAGAACACCTACTGAAGGCTGGCAGAAGATCTCAGACCTCCCAAAAGGCAAGAAACTCCCCACGTACCTGGGTAGGGCAAAAGAAAAAACAGAGACGAAAGAATAAGGACGGCACCTGCACCAGTGGGAGGGAGCTGTGAAGGAGGAAAAGTTTCCACACACTAGGAAGCCCCTTCGCGGGCGGAGACTGCGGGAGGCGGAGGGGGGAGCTTCGGGACCGCGGAGGAGTGCACAGCGACGGGTGCGGAGGGCAAAGCGGGGAGATTCCCGCACAGAGGATCGGTGCCGACCGGCACTCACCAGCCCGAGAGGCTTGTCTGCTCACCCGCCGGAGCGGGCGGGGCTGCGAGCTGAGGCTCGGGTTTCGGTTTCGGACAGAGCGCAGGGAGAGGACTGGGGTTGGCGGCTTGAACATAGCCTGAAGGGATTAGTGCACCATGGCTAGCCGGGAGAGAGTCCGGGGAAAAGTCTGCACCTGCCGAAGAGGCAAGAGACTTTCTTCCCTCATTGTTTCCTGGTGCGCGAGGAGAGGGGTTTAAGAGCGCTGCTTAAAGGAGCTCCAGAGACGGGCGTGAGCCGCGGCTGAAAGCGCGGACCCCAGACACGGGCGGGAGACGCTAAGGCTGCTGCTGCCGCCACCAAGGGGCCTGTGTGCGAGCACAGGTCACTCTCCACACCCCTCTTCCGCGGAGCCTGTGCAGCGCGCCACTGCCAGGTTCCCGGGATCCAGGGACAACTTCCCCGGGAGAACGCACGGCGGGCCTCAGGCTGGAGCAACGTCGCGCTGGCCTCTGCCGCCGCAGGCCCGCCCCGCACGCAGTGCCCCTCCTCCCCCACCCCCCCACCCCCCGGCCTGAGTGAGCTGGAGCCCCCGAATCAGCGGCTCCTTTAACCCCGTCCTGTCAGCAAAAAACAGACGCCCTCCAGAGACCTACACGCAGAGGCAGGGCCAAATCCAAAGCTGAGCTCCTGTGAGCTGTGAGAACAAAGAAGAGAAAGGGAAATCTCTCCCAGCAGCCTCAGAAGCAGCGGATTAAAGCTCCACAATCAACTTGATATACCCTGCATCTGTGGAATACCTGAATAGACAAGGAATGATCCCAAATTGAAGAGGTGGACTTTAGGAGCGAGATCTATGATTTTTTTCCCTTTTCCTCTTTTTGTGAATGTGTACGTGTATGCTTCTGTGTGAGATCTTGTCTGTATAGTCTTGCTTCCACCATTTGTCCTAGGGCTCTATCCGTCCATGGTTTTTTTTAAAAACTTTTTTTCTTAATAATTAATTTTAATTGTAATAACTTTATTATATTTTACCTTCGTTCTTTCTTTCTTTCTTTCCTTCCTTCCTTCCCTCCTTTAGACAACGAATCACCCCAAATTGAGGAGGTGGTCTCTGAGAGCAACATTTATGATTTTTCCCCCTTTACCTCTTTTTTGTGAGGGTGTATATGTATGCTTCTGTGTAAGATTTTCTCTGTATAGCTTTGCTTCCAACATTTGTCCTAAGGTTCTATCCGTCCCTTTTTTTTTTCTAAATATTTTTTAATTCAATAACTATATTATACTTTATTTTATTTTTACTGTATCTTCTTTCTTTCTGTCTTTTTTCCTTCTTTCCCTCCTTCCTTCCTTCCTTCCTCCCTCCCTCCTTTCCTTCTTTGCTTCTTTCTTCCTTCCTTCCGTTCCTCCTTTCCTTCTTTCTTTCCTCCTTTCCTTCTTTCTTTCCTCATACTTCTACTAATTCTCTCTACTTTTTCTCCCTTTTATTCTGAGCTGTGTGGATGAAAGGCTCTTGGTGCTCCAGCCAGGAGTCAGGGCTCTGCCTCTGAGGTAGGAGAGCCAACTTCAGGTCACTGGTCAACAAGAGACCTCCCAGCCCCACATAATATTAAACGGCGGAAATCTCCCAGAGACCTCCATCTTAACACCAGCACCCAGCTTCACTCAACGACCAGCAAGCCACAGTGCTGGACAACCTATGCCAAACAACTAGCAAAACAGGAACACAACCCCACCCATTAGCAGAGAGGCGGCCTAAAATCATAATAAGGCCACAGACACCCCAAAACACACCACCAGACGTGAACCTGCCCACTAGAGGGACAAGATCCAGCCTCATCCACCACAACACAGGCACAAGTCCCCTCCACCAGGAAGCCTACACAACTCACTGAAACAACCTTAGCCACTGGAGACAGACATCAAAAACAACGGGAACTACGAACCTGCAGCCTGCAAAAAGGAGACCCCAAACACAGTAAGATAAGCAAAATGAGAAGACAGAAAAACACACAGCAGATGAAGGAGCAAGAAAAAAATGCACCAGACCTAACAAATGAAGAGGAAATAGGCAGTCTACCTGAAAAAGAATTCAGAATAATGATAGTAAGGATGATCCGAAATCTTGGAAATAGAATGGACAAAATGCAGGAAACAGTTAACAAGGACCTAGAAGAAATAAAGATGAAACAAGCAACGATGAACAACGCAATAAATGAAATTAAAAATACTGTAGAAGGGATCAATAGCAGAATAACTGAGGCAGAAGAACGGATAAGTGACCTGGGAGATAAAGTAGTGGAAATAACTACTGCAGAGAAGAATAAAGAAAAAAGAATGAAAAGAACTGAGGACAGTCTCAGAGACTTCTGGGACAACATTAAACGCACCAACATTCGAATTATAGGGGTTCCAGAAGAAGAAGAGAAAAAGAAAGGGACTGAGAAAATATTTGAAGAGATTATAGTTGAAAACTTCCCTAATATGGGAAAGGAAATAGTTAATCAAGTCCAGGAAGCACAGAGAGTCCCATACAGGATAAATACAAGGAGAAATATGCCAAGACACATATTAATCAAACTGTCAAAAATTAAATACAAAGAAAGCATATTAAAAGCAGCAAGGGAAAAACAACAAATAGCACACAAGGGAATCCCCATAAGGTTAACAGCTGATCTCTCAGCAGAAACCCTACAAGCCAGAAGGGAGTGGCAGGACATACTGAAAGTGATGAAGGAGAAAAACCTGCAACCAAGACTACTCTACCCAGCAAGGATCTCATTCAGATTTGATGGAGAAATTAAAACCTTTACAGACAAGCAAAAGCTGAGAGAGTTCAGCACCACCAAACCAGCTTTACAACAAATGCTAAAGGAACTTCTCTAGACAAGAGAAGGAAAAGACCTATAATAACGAACCCAAAACAATTTAGAAAATGGGAATAGGAACATACATATCGATAATTACCTTAAATGTAAATGGACTAAATGCTCCCACCAAAAGACACAGATTGGCTGAATGGATACAAAAACAAGACCCTTATATATGCTGTCTACAAGAGACCCACTTCAGACCTAGAGACACATACAGACTGAAAGTAAGGGGATGGAAAAAGATATTCCATGCAAATGGAAACCAAAAGAAAGCTGGAGTAGCAATTCTCATATCAGACAAAATAGACGTTAAAATAAGGACTATTAAAAGAGACAAGGAAGGACACTACATAATGATCAAGGGATCCATCCAAGAAGAAGATATAACAATTGTAAATATTTATGCACCCAACATAGGAGCACCTCAATACATAAGGCAAATACTAACAGCCATAAAAGGGGAGATCGACATTAACACATTCATAGTAGGGGACTTTAACACCCCGCTTTCACCCATGGACAGATCATCCAAAATGAAAATAAATAAGGAAACACAAGCTTTAAATGATACATTAAACAAGATGGACTTAATTGATATTTATAGGACACTCCATCCAAAAACAACAGAATACACATTTTTCTCAAGTGCTCATGGAACATTCTCCAGGTTGGATCATATCTTGGGTCACAAATCAAGCCTTGGTAAATTTAAAAAAATTGAAATTGTATCAAGTATCTTTTCTGACCACAACTCCATATCAATTACAGGAAAAGATCTGTAAAAGATCTGTAAAAAATACAAACACATGGAGGCTAACCAATACACTACTTAATAATGAAGTGATCACTGAAGAAATCAAAGAGGAAATAAAAAAATACCTAGAAACAAATGACAATGGAGACACAACGACCCAAAACCTATGGGATGCAGCAAAAGCAGTTCTAAGGGGGAAGTTCATAGCAATACAAGCCCACCTTAAGAAGCAGGAAACATCTCGAATAAACAACCTAACCTTGCACCTCAAGCAATTAGAGAAAGAAGAACAAAAAAACCCCAAAGCCAGCAGAAGGAAAGAAATCATAAAAATCAGATCAGAAATAAATGAAAAAGAAATGAAGGAAACGATAGCAAAGATCAATAAAACTAAAAGCTGGTTCTTTGAGAAGATAAACAAAATAGATAAACCACTAGCCAGACTCATCAAGAAAAAAAGAGAGAAGACTCAAATCAATAGAATTAGAAATGAAAAAGGAGAAGTAACAACTGACACTGCAGAAACAAAAAAAATCATGAGAGATTACTACAAGCAACTCTATGCCAATAAAATGGACAATCTGGAAGAAATGGACAAATTCTTAGAAATGCACAACCTGCCAAGACTGAATCAGGAAGAAACAGAAAATATGAACAGACCAATCACAAGCACTGAAATTGAAACTGTGATTAAAAATCTTCCAACAAACCAAAGCCCAGGACCAGATGGCTTCACAGGTGAATTCTTTCAAACGTTTAGAGAAGTGCTAACACCTGTCCTTCTCAAACTCTTCCAAAATATAGCAGAGGGAGGAACACTCCCAAATTCCTTCTACAAGGCCACCATCACCTTGATTCCAAAACCAGACAAGGATGTCACAAAGAAAGAAAACTACAGGCCAATATCACTGATGAACATAGATGCAAAAATCCTCAACAAAATACTAGCAAACAGAATCCAACAGCACATTAAAAGGATCATACACCATGATCAAGTGGGGTTTATTCCAGGAATGCAAGGATTCTTCAATATACGCAAATCTATCAATGTGATAAACCATATTAACAAATTGAAGGAGAAAAAACATATGATCATCTCAATAGATGCAGAGAAAGCTTTCGACAAAATTCAACACCCATTTATGATAAAAACCCTGCAGAAAGTAGGCATAGAGGGAACTTTCTTCAACATAATAAAGGCCATATATGACAAGCCCACAGCAAACATCATCCTCAATGGTGAAAAACTGAAAGCATTTCCACTAAGATCAGGAACAAGACAAGGTTGCCCACTCTCACCACTCTTATTCAACATAGTTTTGGAAGTTTTAGCCACAGCAATCAGAGAAGAAAAGGAAATAAAAGGAATTCAAATCGGAAAAGAAGAAGTAAAGCTGTCACTGTTTGCAGATGACATGATACTATACATAGAGAATCCTAAAGATGCTACCAGAAAACTACTAGAGCTAATCAATGAATTTGGTAAAGTACCAGGATACAAAATTAATGCACAGAAATCTCTGGCATTCCTATATACTAATGATGAAAAATCTGAAAGTGAAATCAAGAAAACATTCCCATTTACCATTGCAACAAAAAGAATAAAATATCTAGGAATAAACCTACCTAAGGAGACAAAAGACCTGTATGCAGAAAATTATAAGACACTGATGAAAGAAATTAAAGATGATACAAATAGATGGAGAGATATACCATGTTCTTGGATGGGAAGAATCAACATTGTGAAAATGCCTCTACTACCCAAAGCAATCTATAGATTCAATGCAATCCCTATCAAACTACCACTGGCATTTTTCACAGAACTAGAACAAAAAATTTCACAATTTGTATGGAAACACAAAAGACCCCGAATAGCCAAAGCAATCTTGAGAACGAAAAAAGGAGCTGGAGGAATCAGGCTCCCTGACTTCAGACTATACTACAAAGCTACAGTAATCAAGACAGTATGGTACTGGCACAAAAACAGAAAGATAGATCAATGGAACAGGATAGAAAGCCCAGAGATAAACCCACGCACATATGGACACCTTATCTTTGATAAAGGTGGCAGGAATGTACAGTGGAGAAAGGACAGCCTCTTCAATAAATGGTGCTGGGAAAACTGGACAGGTACATGTAAAAGTATGAGATTAGATCACTCCCTAACACCATACACAAAAATAAGCTCAAAATGGATTAAAGACCTAAATGTAAGGCCAGAAACTATCAAACTCTTAGAGGAAAACATAGGCAGAACACTCTATGACATAAATCACAGCAAGATCCTTTCTGACCCACCTCCTAGAGTAATGGAAATAAAAACAAAAATAAACAAATGGGACCTAATGAAACTTCAAAGCTTTTGCACAGCAAAGGAAACCATAAACAAGACCAAAAGATAATCCTCAGAATGGGAGAAAATATTTGCAAATGAAGCAACTGACAAAGGATTAATCTCCAAAATTTACAAGCAGCTCATGCAGCTCAATAACAAAAAAACAAACAACCCAATCCAAAAATGGGCAGAAGACCTAAATAGACATTTCTCCAAAGAAGATATACAGAATGCCAACAAATACATGAAAGAATGCTCAACATCATTAATCATTAGAGAAATGCAAATCAAAACTATAATGAGATATCATCTCACACCAGTCAGAATGGCCATCATCAAAAAAATCTAGAAACAATAAGTGCTGGAGAGGGTGTGGAGAAAAGGGAACACTCTTGCACTGCTGGTGGGAATGTGAATTGGTTCAGCCACTATGGAGAACAGTATGGAGGTTCCTTAAAAAACTACAAATAGAATTACCATATGACCCAGCAATCCCACTACTGGGCATATACCCTGAGAAAACCAAAATTCAAAAAGAGTCATGTACAAAAATGTTCATTGCAGCTTTATTTACAATAGCCCAGAGATGGAAACAACCTAAGTGTCCATCATCGGATGAATGGATAAAGAAGATGTGGCACATATATACAATGGAATATTACTCAGCCTTAAAAAGAAACGAAATTGAGCTATTTGTAATGAGATGGATAGACCTAGAGTCTGTCATACAGAGTGAAGTAAGTCAGAAAGAAAAAGACAAATACCGTATGCTAACACATATATATGGAATTTAAGAAAAAAAAATGTCATGAAGAACCTAGGGGTAAGACAGGAATAAAGACGCAGACCTACTGGAGAACGGACTTGAGGATATGGGGAGGGGGAAGGGTGAGCTTTGACAGGGCGAGAGAGAGTCATGGACAGATACACAGTAACAAACGTAGTAAGGTAGATAGCTAGCGGGAAGCAGCCGCATGGCACAGGGATATTAGCTCGGTGCTTTGTGACAGCCTGGAGGGGTGGGATAGGGAGAGTGGGAGGGAGGGAGACGCAAGAGGGAAGACATATGGGAACATATGTATATGTATAACTGATTCACTTTGTTATAAAACAGAAACTAACACACCATTGTAAAGCAATTATACCCCAATAAAGATGTTAAAAAATGGCATATTATTTAAATTAATAATCACTTTTGAGAAATAGTTCAAGGGATTTCATATAATCTAGATTGATTTTTAAACATTAAACAACATATGACTAGTAATGGTGGAATATTAGAATACAAAATTTGGGGCAATCTGAAAACCTGTCAGTCGATATGATTATCATTTGAGAACATGTGGAGTTATTTCTTAGAGACAATGCCATGTTTCCTTATGTCACAAACCTGTTACCATGATAGGGAGGACAAACGCCTGCCATATAGTGCTATGCATCCTGTTACAATAGGTTCATTCAAATTTATAATACAATCTGTGATGTCGATGCAATCACTTTAGATCTCACTGTTATTTCAAACAAATCCATAACTGAGCAAAAAGGCAGGATGTTGACAAGAGTTAATGTGTGTTTTACACTGTTTACAATTGCTTTCTAATCTACTAAATGGCTGTGAAAATTGATGCACTGTTAGGGGTGCTTTTATATACTAGTACAGATAAAGAGCTGTTGCATTGCTGTAATCTCTGTAATGCTAAATTGAATTTTCTACAGTGCTTTACGTTTTCTCTATTTGTATGTGATAAGTAGGTTCCTGATTTTATGCCAACCCTTAATAAAGAAACCAAAAAATCTTCTCATTTTATTAGTTAAGATGTATTAATCGAGATGTACAGGCTTGTAATTCTATCCTATTGTAAAACAAAACTTTTAATTGTATTTCAAATAGATTAAGAAATCACATCCCAAGAGATCTGGATTATCTCATTCTAAATCTCTGAATCATTTAACTTGACTAGCATGTGATATATTAAGGCTATATAACCCAATGATAGTTGTAAAAATTCAGACACATCAACGTGAAATATTATTAGTAATACCTCCTCATAGTACTCTACATTTTGACAGTAACAGGCAAGAGGGCAGAAAGGCTTTTGAAAGAAGGAATTGAGGTTCATGTACCAACATCGATAATTATGTGTGTGTGTGTGTGTGTATATACACACACACACACACACACACACACAGTATATTTAAATATCACCACAAACAGGCAATGTGTGAGTGCCCATTATTCATCATAGCTACTAGGAGACTATATTGCCTCTTTGGCCTCAACAGACATGTATTGTAAACGTGTGACAGATCTAAGAATCATTCCTCCCTTTCATGACTGTGACTCCTGTTTCAGGCTTACCAATGGAACAATCTGGAGTCTGAGGTTTCACTTCCATACAAGCTATGAATAAAGACTACCTTTTGATTAAAGCAAAGAACGACAAGCATTCATGATGTTTAAAAACAACTTTAAATCACCCAACTAATTATCAACTACTTGTTTATTACACTAACCTTTTTATATTTACAAGAAAGGGGTTAGAAATAGTGAATGATTAGGCTTTCATTGTCAGATGTTAATTGTGCTTGTATTTTATAAAATGGTTACTTCTATAAAAAATTTTGTTTAGAAATAAATAATGCCCCTGGCTTTTTTTTCTACTAATATTTTAAGTGCTGGTAGTCAAAGAAAGGAAAATTCTGTTATGTGCTGGTAAGAACTAAACACTTAGGAAAGTTCAATAAAGTACATTTGACCAAATATGCATAAAACAAAGCTTATTTTATGACTATTGAAACAGGGGCAGCATCTTTCAAAGATCTGTCTTCTTCCTTTTTATACTTATCAATATATTTCATACTCTTACTATTTTTCTCTTTACAAGTTATTGCATTGACATTTATAAAGTGCATCGTTAAGAAAATTAAATAATTGGTTGTCTGATTACAATTTCACTCTGAGCTTAATATGGGGTTTTAAAGTCTTTTCCCGTCTGCTGTCTCTGATTCCCTGTGGTAAAGTGGTCTTTTCAAGGACTTAAAATAACTTAAAGTGATGTCTTTCTAATGAAGGAACACAGGACTATTTTACTGCCTCAAAACAACTAATAAAAGAAAAGGAGAAAAAACAAAAGTACTAACAACAAACTTTCTATGACAACCTGATACATCTGGAAATCGGAACTTTAGAACACAGCAGTTATTGAAGCAACTTGACTATGAAAATAATATTTAATGATACTAAAGATAACAAAGCACCAACAAATATTCCTTTCATCTGTTTTTCTAAAATTTGTCTTGAAAACATTATGGAATAAATATGCAAAAAACAAGGGCTGCTAAATTAGTACATAAAAAAGTATTGTAATTGTATATTTTGACAAAAAGAATAGCACAATAAGCCCTATTCCTGCTTTCCTTAAAAATAGGGAGTAAGCAATATTCTTATTTCCTTAAATCAGCTTGAAGCAATTTATTTCCTATGAACAACACAAATACTACACGGCAAGGATTAATAGGTCTAAGAGAATTAGGATGGCATGGTAAAGAGGTCCTCGATAGTGCTCGCAACTATTCACTGAGGCAAAGTGACAAAAATAATGATTCCTGAAGCTAAATTTATATAAATGTAAAATTACCATATGTCCTTTTCTTGGGGGTGTTAAAATATTCTTATTAAAAGTGAAATATATGTGTAACAGAGAAAGACAAATATTATATGATATCACTTATATGTGGAATCTAAAAAATAATACAAATGAATCTATATACAAAACAGAAACAGACACAGACATAGAAAACAAACTTATGGTTACCAAAGGGGAAGGTGGGAGGGAGGGGAGGGTAAATTAGGAATTTGGGATTAACAGATACAAACTACTATACATAAAATAGGTAAGCATCAAGGATTTACTGAATGGCATAGGGAACCATATTCAATATCCTGTAATAAGCTATAATGGAAAATAATCTGAAAAATAAAATATATAACTAAATCACTTTGCTGTATAGCTAGAACTAACACATTATAAATCAACTATGTTTCAATTAAAAAAAATGAAATATAGGCAACTACAAAGGATCATTTTTCTATCCATTCATTCATTCAACAGTTAGTAACTAAACTCCTATTATTGGTCAGGCTCTGTTCTAGAAAGAACAGACAGCAAAACTGAAAAGGTTCCTGCCCTCATGGACCTTGAATTCTGGGGGAAGGCAGTAGGTAGGCTCACGAGACACAAACAAAACAAGTAAATGTATCATATGTCAGGGTGGTTGGCATAATGGAGAAAAAGGGCAAAGTAAATGCACTGAGGCCTGGGGTAGCTATTTTACAAAGAACGGTCAGAATAACTTTCTCAGATCAAGAGAAAACGGAGCGGTGATCTGCAGGAAAACTGGATGAGCATGCATAATTTTGGAAGGAAAAACATTCTGGGCAGAAGGAACAGCAGGTACAGACTAACGTGTTCTAGGGGTGGCAAGGTGGCTGGGTCAGCTGACAAGTAAGCCAGGGCAGAAGCAGCAGAAATGAGGTCAGAGACACGAGGAGGGTGGATGGTTTGGCCTTGTACGTCTCTTGTCCCACTGGAAGGTTTTCAGATGAAGAGCATCCAGTCTGACCTACACTTGAACAAGCTCACCCTGGCTGCTGTGTTCAGAACAGACCAGAGGAGGACGAGTGTGGAGTCCAGGAAGCCAGTTAAGAGGTGATTCCAATAATCCACGTGACAGAAGATGTGACTAGATTTGCTCTCCTTCCTCAGAGGTCCAGAGAAAACACGAGATGTCGATTCAACAGCAATTTTTAATAGACTTTTAAATTTATTTCCCAGCATCCCACTCTTTTGAGGAATTCTTTTAGGCAGAGACTGGTCTTAATTCCAGGTTTTTGTTAGAAAGTGATTTCAGTCATCCACTCCATCACAATCTGTAGCTGGACTTTCTCCAGGGAAGCAGAGCCCGCTGGGCAGTTAGTGACCTTGCACTGACTGCTGGAGCGGAATTAGCATGATGGCCTCACTTGGATTTTCTTTTCTTTTTTTTTTTTTTTTAAGATTTTCTTTTTTGATGTGGACCATTTTTTAAAGTCTTTATTGAATTTGTTACATTATTGCTTCTGTTTTATGTTTTAGTTTTTTGGCTGTGAAGCACGTGGGATCTTAGCTCCCCGACCAGGGATCGAACCTGCACCCCCTGCATTGGAAGGCGAAGTCTTCACCCCTGGACCACTGGGAATTCCCTCACTTGGATTTTCTAATCTCTAAATTGGATGGAAAGAGCTATTCTTTTTCTTCCTTTTCCTTCCAAACTTCTTGTTATATCCTTGCTGCCCCTAAAGTCATATGGCTTCTTCACTTCTTTTACCCTGTGATCCTCTGAGCTCCAACCTCACATTCTCTCTGTCAACTTTAAATGTTGGCACTTTCTTCGAGAGAGCTCACCTATGCCCATGGTTTCAACTGTAGGTTTTTGGCTCCAAACTTTACACCTCTATGCTAAACACTTTTCTGAGTTGCAGATCTCAGTTTCTATCTGTGTATAGAATGCCACCTCCTCCTTCAAATTCCTCATGTCTAAAAGCAGACTTAGTTTCTCCCTGGGAGAAACACCTGCTCTTCTTCCTTACCTTCACATTTTTGTTTAGTGGTACTGCCATTTTCCTGCTTAGCCCCTTGCAGTAGTTCAATCCTGGGGAAGGACAAAGGGGAGGGAACAGGAATTCTAACAGCATATTTCTCTACAACAAATTGTCCGCTTCCCTTTTATCCAGCAATCACTCAGGTAGAACTCTTTGTAATAGTAGCCAGATATTTTTCTGGCAGGAGCTTCTTGTTTTGGAGAACCCTAGAAAAGAGGGAGCCATGTGTGTGTGTAGGGGTGCACACACAGGTACACACAAATTCCTTTGTTAGGCCACAGTGATATTTTGGCAAACAACTGTCCACGAAGAATGTAGTATTGGAAGGTGTGGCAGATACAGTGCTCACCAAATATTCCATGTGCATTCCTACATTCCCCGGAATGCTCTGCAATTATGTTGGGGTCATGTGACTAGTTCTGGTCTCTGAGTATGAGTTGAAGTGATGTGTGTCACATTGGGGATGAGGCAGTTAAGAGCCAAAGTGTCTCCTCCTTTCCTCCTTCCCTTCGGCAGAGACTGTGGTCTTCCAGAGAGTGTAGCTACATGATGGAAGGAGGTCTCCTAACCTACGCTGGACCTCATGTGGGAGAGAAATAAACTTGTACTGTGTTAAGTCAGTGAGATTCCAGGGTTTGTTTGCTATGACAGTTAAGTCATCATTACCCTGACCAATAAATATTGGGTACCCTTGGTAAGTCAACGTTAAAGGTGAAATAGATTATTTTAGTACTCGTGTCATTCTAAAATTTCTCTAAAATCTTAATTTCCATTAATATTTCCTTCTGGTATCATCTTTAGGATAATGAGTCCAGAAATCTCTTTACTTAGTAAAGGAAGTTACCCAGATCAAGTTTCAAGGCTATATATCTTTTATTCTAGTATTGAGGGATTTGGTAAGTAAGTTTTTGCTAACATTACATTGACTCTCTCATTTTCTCAAATGTGTGTGTGTGTGTGTGTGTGTGTGTGTATACACATATTACTTAGCTTCTGCCTTCTAGTCCAAAAATATCACACTTAAAAATTGCTCTTGTCCTTCTGTTCATATTACTTGCTTTATTCCATTGAACCTATCTTGAGGTGTATCAGACCTACAGATACTAAATGTTTGCAATATAGCTATAATAAATTTCTGTTTCTGGACTTTTTTGGGTGAAATTTTGACTGAAGGTAACCCCTGGATGTCAATTAGATGTCCCCTCACAGCCATCTCTGAAATCTCCGTTTCTCCTCTAACGTCTGAATTAGGTGCCTCTCCAGGGTCTCTTACAGCCCTCTAGCATGGGGATGGGAACAGTTATCACATTACAGCACAAAT
Organism: Delphinapterus leucas; assembly: GCF_059928025.1. Taxonomy (NCBI): domain Eukaryota; kingdom Metazoa; phylum Chordata; class Mammalia; order Artiodactyla; family Monodontidae; genus Delphinapterus; species Delphinapterus leucas. Next base: position 46,969,889 of record NC_143146.1, on the reverse strand, counting down.
GCTTGACTGTCTATCTCTGTCCCAAAATTGTAACCTGTGTGAGGTCAGATACCAAGTTTGTCTTTCCAGTACTTAATATAGGGCCAAGATTATAACTGAAGCTCAATAAATATTTGCTCCCATACTGAATAGATTAAGGAAAATTAATTTTGAATTTTTAAGCTAGTTCAAGACCACCACCTTGGAACATGACTTCTTACTGTGGGGATTATTAGCTTTTTCCTAAGGAGAAGATTCATAACTTTAATCAGATTTTCAGAAGAATCTGGGTACTCTTCAAAAAGGGAAAAAGCCACTGCTTTAAAGTCACACACACACACGTGCACACACACACACACATACACACACACACATACACACACACAGGCACACATACACAGGACTCTCGATGACCAGTTCTGTGTTGTTGCATCTGCCCATTTCAACACTCACTGCCCACCTCCACAGAGCTGCCTGGGCCTCCCTGAGGACACTCACCAATTTATTGACTCTTTCCTACTGGAAAGTTTTGCGTTCTCTAAAACCTCTGATATTTGACCAAGAACTGTCTTTCTCCAGATTATTTATAAAAGTGTTAAGTAAGCCTAGAGCTAATATCAATCCCTGAAGAGACCTAGTCCTTAAACTTCTCAACCTTTTCTTCTTACCTTTTGTTTTCCATGTCTAAGAACGTTCCTTTACCATAATTAATCCTCTCATTCAACCTCAGCAAATGAAGATTCATATTTATTTTCCCATCTTGGCTATAAGAATTACATATTTACACATCTTTGAGCAGGAAGACAATATATAACACTCAGGTATCATTCATTTTAATATCTTCATTTGTCAGGAGAAGAAATGCCTTATCCTTCTAACCAGGTATCTTCCTGTCCCCTAACATACAATATACTGAAGAATAAGCTACTTATAATTTAAAAAATCCATGCTTAACTAATTGAATGTGGTTATTTTCAATCTTTAAAATAGAAAACAAAATGTAAGAATTTAAAAAATGAATAACTATATTGATTTTCTTGCTAGTTATTACATTCACTGTGGAAAAGTTGTTATTTAAAAAAACTTATGCTAACAAGGCTTGATCATATCCTAGGGACTAGGGGAAAAGGATTTCTGAAAGCCAACCTGAAAACAAACACACGCTTTCCCTGACTCTTCACATTGCACATTTAGTGGCACACTTATGATGGTATCACAGTCAGTCACTCTTAGGAAGTATTTTTTTAATTAACAACAGAAGAAAAACCAAAGCTAATTTTTAAGGCTTAAGATTTCCCCCACCCCTTAATATTGTAAAACTTAATAAACAGAAACCTCACTTAAAATTGAGTTGGGAGGCCAAAGGGGAAGCTCTCACACCCTATGACGATAGCAGAGCTCAATAGGAAGAAGAAAGACTACCTTTCTTGCCTGGTAAGGACTCAGACAATGAGAGGAATCTGGGTACTCTTTTTTTTTTACCAGCAGCAGTTTTTTACCACAGCAGTTGTTTTATCACAACTCAGCCAAGGAAAAGCCACTATACCTCAAATTCTCAAATCCTCACATAGACTCTTTGTTTACTATAGCCCTTCCAGTTTCCTTTCCCTTTTTAAAAGAGGCCTCTCCTTGCTGTGTGGGAACTGCACATGGCTTGCCATGGTTGCAAATCCTGAATTACAATTCTTTATTGATCCCGAACAAACCCATTTCTGGTGGAGAAATAACTGGCAGTCTATTTATTTTAGATCAACAATACGAAGTGAGTAAGCAAAACATAAAAATGTAAACATAAGGCATATGTCAGAAATATTACGGGTTTGGTTCCAGACTACTGCAGTAAAGCCATAAAGGAAGTCACACAATTCTTTTGGTTTCTCAGTGCATATAAAAATTATGTTTACACTATACTGTAGTCTATTTAAATGTGTGATAGCATTATGTCTTAAAAATGCACATACCTTAATTTAAAAATACAACATTGCTAAAAAATCATCATCTGAGCCTTCAAGTGAGTGGCAGTAACACCAAAGACCACTGATCACAGATCGCCATAACAGATATAATCATAATGAAAAGTTTGAAATACTGAGGGACTTACCAAATGTGACACAGAGACATGAAGTGAGCAAATGGTGCCAATATGTTTGTTCTATGCACGGTTGCCACAAACTTTCAATTGGTAAAATAAAAAAACCCAAAACCAAAAAACCAAAGACACACAAAAACACAGTGTTCGTGAAGCACAATAAAATGAGGTATGCCCATATATTCTTTATCTCTAGATAAACTTTAAAAAGTCTATCAAGTCTTCAAAGCTTTACATGCTCGGCCTCCCTTTGCTTCTCTGACCCTAAATCTTCTCTCTCCCAGATAATCCCTCCATCACATACCAGGTCCCTTGATGTTTTTTTAAAAAATGCCAGCATACTCCAGCCTCATGACCCTGCCTTCAATCTTCTTGTTTTCTCCATCTGCAAAAGCCACCTACTCCTTCATCTCCTTCATGTCTATCCTCAAATATTGCTCTTAGGGAGGCCTTCCCTCATTTCTTTCTTTAAAACCATATACCTCCTCATGTCCCCACTACCAATATTTAGCATACCTAATCTTTTCCTACCTAATCTTCAAAAAAATATTACTTCTGACTCCTTTCCTCTCCTCCTTCTGGGGTTCTAATTACACACATGTAAACCTGAGCTGCCAGTATGGCAGCCACTGCCGCATGTGACAGCCACATGGAGAGTCTAGAATGAGATGTGGCCGAGTGTAAAACACACATTGATTTCAAAGACTTTGCATGAATAAAAGAAAGTGAAGTGTCTGATTAACAATATCTTCATATTAATTACATGTTGAAATAATATTTTACTAAATAATGGGTCAAATAAAATATATTTTTAACATTTTTCTTTTTTTTTTTTGCGGTACGCGGGCCTCTCACTGTTGTGGCCTCTCCCGTTGCAGAGCACAGGCTCCGGACGGGCAGGCTCAGCGGCCATGGCTCACGGGCCCAGCCACTCCGCGGCATGTGGGATCTTCCCGGACCTGGGCACGAACCCGTGTCCCCTGCATCGGCAGGTAGACTCTCAACCACTGCGCCACCAGGGAAGCCCTAAAATATATTTTTAAATTAATTTCAACTCTTTAAGTTAATACGTATTCTGCCATCTTATGTCTATTGGACAGTGCTCTTAAACATTTTTGGGTGCTTCATGTTCATTACATTTTTTCTCCTTTTTTTTCCTCTCTGTGTTCCTGATTGGATATTTTCTAATGACCTGTCTTCTAGTTCACCAATTCTGTTTTGTCTATATTGACATTTCAACCATCATTTTACCCATCAACTTGTTTTCATATTCTGTATTTTTCAACTCTAGAATTTCCATTTAATTCTTTTTATAGATTCTAATTCTTCAGCAAATCACTCCATCTTCTTATCTATTTTTCTTTTCCTTTATTTTCTTGAATATTTTAATCTCATTTAAAGTCCTTGTCTAATAACTCTAATGTCTGGATCATCTGTGTATCTATTTCTAGTGTGAGTGTGTTCATACGTCCTTATCTCTTGTCATAACTAGAAACATTTTATTGCAATCTATATGTTAAGTATATACTTATGCCCTGATGATAATGCTTCTCCCTGAGGGTTCACACTCTCCTCTCCTAGGAAGAATGAGTGAGTGACTACCTTAGGATTCACTCAATCAGGGACTGAACTGACCCCAGCCTAAGCTGTAGTTTTAGTAAGACTCAGTCTACTCTGATTTCCCCAGTTCCTAGGGCATTGTCCTCTAGAGTTTTTGAATGACAGCCTGGCAGGTTGTGATGCCCTCAACAAGGTGTTTTCTGCTTAGACTTTTAGTCTCCTGCAACTCCTGACCTCTCACAGCTTCGGAATACAGTAAACGCCACAAAGGGGAAACTGGCTCTGTGCTGAGGACCTTCCAGGCTCCTTTTCTGCCAGTCCAGCACCACACAACTGCCAGAACTTGGCTGGTTTTGCTGCTCTGAAGTAGCCGCCCTCCTTCTGGGGCCAAGGCAAGATTCCCAGCCTCCAGTCTCCAGCCTTAGGGATGATGACCTGCCACCAGCTCCACCCTCACCCAGAAGCAGAGGTTTGCTTTATTATTTTTTCCAGAGCACACTTCACCATCTAACACACTACGTATTTTATTTTCTTAGTTTATCACCTTCTCGCTTCAGTAGAACGTATCCTCCAGGAGAACTGGAGTTTTGTCAGTTGTTTTACATCTGCATCTTCAGTTCTCAAAACACATGGAAAGAATAAAAGAATGAATTTGTGACCACTGCATTGGTAAGACAAGAGAAGCCTGAATAAAAGTGATTCTTAAGTAAAGACGAACCGATTTACCCCTCCGAGAAATATTCATTCTACCAAAAAAACAAAATGTACTTTCTTGGCATGACAAGAGAGCAACCATGAATCTTTAAACCTCTAAGGACCCTGATTAACAACAACTCCTTCAAAAGTTTCTGTGGGAAGTTATACTCTCACTCCCTTGACGTCCCTCTGATTCTGCTCAGAACAATCTGTCAACTTGTTTATAATGGGCTTCAGGGCCAGCAGCATCTTAATTTTCAATGGTGGCAAAACATTTTCCCCTTGAAAGTAGGCTTGGCTTTAGAAAAAAAAAAATAGAATCCCTTTGGAGTGAGGTTTGATGAAAAAGGAAACTCATAAAATCATTTCTGATCAGTGAAGGGAAGACTGTGTGGTAAACGGGAATTCTGTTTTTTTTTTTTTTGGAGTTAAGTTTTATTTGGAGCAAAATGAGTACTGCAGCCTGGGGGAAAGTGTTTCAGATAGCTCTGAAAAACTGCTCCTGGGAATTCTTGTATGGTTTGTAAACTGGCTCTGAGGGCAATTTCAAGAAACTGGAAAATTCATAAGAGTGAAAATACTGTTGAAATAAGTATTTTAGTGTTTTGTTTCATTAGTTTAGTCCTATGGTTAAACATATAATTTTCAAAGTATACAATGCCCATTGGAAGGTAAGAATTAAGAATACATGGAAGAACTAAAATATTAAGAATACAGAGAAGTCTAGGAATTGTTATGGTAGATGAATTTTTTTTTTTTTTTTTTTTTGCGGTACGCGGGCCTCTCACTGCTGTGGCCTCTCCCATTGCGGAGCACAGGCTCCGGACGCGCAGGCCCAACGGCCATGGCTCACGGGCACAGCCGCTCTGCGGCATGTGGGATCCTCCCGGACCGGGGCACGAGCCCGTGTCTCCTGCATCGGCAGGCGGACTCTCAACCACTGCGCCACCAGGGAAGCCCTAGATGAAATTATTTAGAGTTTACAAAGCCTTTACTAGATATCATGGTGATCATTTCACAATGTATGCAAATGTCAAATCGTTGTGCAGTACACCTGAAACTAACATAATATTGTATATCGACTATATTTCAACCAAAGAAAAGGATTGAGCAAAACAAACAAACAAACCAAACACCCCACAAAAAAACAAACAAACAAAGTCTGTATGTCCCAGCTTAGAATGCAACACTTTGCTGTGCTAGTGTCACTAAGCAGGTCTCTAACAATTCTGTGTTTCATGAGACTGAACTGTGTCCATACTGTTCATAGGTTTCCTTACTGTTGATATCTTTGTTATCCACTTAGATACAAGTCTGCATGTATTTTTTACATCTTACAATTCTGAATCACCCTCAAAGTTAAACAATAATACATATTAAAAAAAAAAGTAAGGAAATAAAGCCACCTCTTCCCAACTTCAGTTGAGGAGTCAGTAGATCAAACAGAGAAGAAGAAATGAGAATCATTAAGAACATGAGTAAAATACAAACTATGAAGCTGAAAGTTGGCTGCAAATAATGGTGCTTAAGTTAATTCAATATATTTTCTTAATATACTTTGAAGAATGTTCTGATATTTTAATTTATAAACTATGAGAAGACCCAAAATGAAGAGATACTCAAAAGTGTCCAAAGCCACACACAACCACTTTAAGAGGCTATTTCTTTTGTTACCTAGATTCTTGAACAAAATAAGCTTTAGCTGTTACTAATACCAGGAAATAAAGTAGTCCCCTGAGAGGTCACCTCTCTTCCTTCTCCTCCTTTTCTCTCCTGTTAGTCATTCGCAGATTACTATCGATAATTTAGATTAGTCATATGAGCATTTTTGGACAGTAAGAGAGTTAAAATTGATTTCTTCAAATTGAAACTACCAACAAAAATATTAATATTTTATATTAATAACATATTTTCTATGGGAATATTTTGATGAGAAGAATTGACACATACGTATAAATGGAAGGAAGTAATTATGATTCTATTATTAGCAGTTATTGGGAAATAATTTCAGAAAATGGTTGTATCTGTCTGAGAAAACAGACTTTAACACAAAATGAAGTCATATTCATTACATGAAAAAAATGATCAGAACCTAGTAGTAAAGCCAGCTAAATGTGTTTCTACCAAGCTCAGAGTTTAAGTTTTCATGCATTTTTAAATGTTTCTGGTCTCAAAACATTGAACAGCTGACAATTTCCCCCAAGAGAACAATACCTTGAGGAGAAAGGCAATTAGAATATGGATTGACCAGCAATCAGTAATCATTACTTGGTACATTAAATGTAGTACGCTGGCACCTGGTTAAGTAATTTAGAAACTGGTTAAATATCTGGAAAACAGGGCTTTCTCAAGTTAACTGTGAAAGCTCAGAGAAATAAAATGGACTTTCTCAGTTACAACATATCAGGAAGAAAACTGCTGAATAAGGCTTTAGAAAGTTAAAATTGGGTGAACATATTAAAGGCAATTGGACTCAAAGGGATTGAAGTAAAAATCTGTTATTTCTGGAAAGTTTAAATCCCCCACAGTTTACAACTTAAAAGAGTGGATGATACATTTCATGTCAAGGTTCAATATTTCCACGAAGGTAGTTTATATGAACTGTACAATTCAGAAAAAGCTTTTCATAAAATTCTTAAACGAGAAGAGAAGAAATGAAAATTACTTATAAACCAGTGAGACAAGAACTTCCACAAACTCCCTTCACTGGTGACATCTTTCCACCTACCTCACTGTCCCACACACTCTACCTTCCCTCCCATTTCCACCCATGAACTGTCCGAGCTCTAACAGGGCCAACCCATCCCCTGCAACCCAGACCACACAGCTTCTCATTCAAGGACAAGACTCCAGTGACCCACTCACCATTTTCTAACACCATCAATTTCTCCCCACGTCATTGGATTCTTCTCTTTAGCAAACAAACGTGCCACTGTTTCTCTCATCTTAGACAAATGCCCTTTCCTGGATCCCAATTCATCCTCAAACTACCAACCCATTTTTCTCCTTCCTTTTATAGCAAACTTCCTAGAAAAAGTTATCTATAATCTCAGTTTCTAGTTCCCCTTATTCCCTTTTGAACCCATTTCAATCAGGTATCCGTCCTACCCACTGCACAGTCACCTCCATGATAATAAATCCAACCGTCACTTCTCAGTTCTCACCTTACTTGACCCCTCGTCAGTAGTGGACACAGGCATCACTGCCTCCTTCCTGAGATCACCTTCCTTTGGCTTCCAGGACATCAGAATGCTTCGTCTTCCTGCTCAGTGTTCTGATGTGTCTCCTGCTCATCCTGAGACCTTAATGTTAGCCAGTCCCAGCGCTCAGGCCCTGAACATTATCTTTCTGCCCACACTTACTTCCAAAGTCAGCTACTCAGTCTCACTGTTTAAATACCATTTGCCTACTGAGAATTCCCAAATTTATACCTCCACAGGCCTGACCTATATTTGGTATGCATGTTCTGAATATTTTAAAGATGTATTGTTTTTATAATCTCCCCCCACCTCCCATGCTGCCTTTCTTCCAGAGTAAAAAAAAAAAAAAAAAAAGGACTCTATTTATTGTGGACAATCAAAAACTAATTTAGGACTTCCCTGGTGATGCAGTGGTTAAGAATCCGCCTGACAATGCAGGGGACACGGGTTCGATCCCTGGTCAGGGAAGATCCCACATGCCGCGGAGCAACTAAGCCCGTGCACCACAACTACTGAGATTGTGCTCTAGAGCCCATGAGCCACAACTACTGAGCCCGCACACCACAACTACCGAAGCCTGTGCACCTAGAGCCCATGCTCCACAACAAGAGAAGCTACCGCAATGAGAAGCCCCTGCAATAAGAAGCCCACGCACTGCAAAGAAGAGTAGCCCCCACTCGCCGCAACTAGAAAAAGCCCAGGTGCAGCAATGAAGACCCAACATAGCTAAAAGTAAGTAAATAAAATAAATAAATTTATTTAAAAAAAAACTAATTTAAAAGTGCATTCATTCAAAAACCCTTTATCGACATGTATGATTTTCTTAACTGCTAGGTATGAGGGCTATAAAAATGAATAAATCACCTGTTCTCCTATAACCTAGGTCTAACTATATTCATACACATACAAATTCATTAAAGTCTATGAAGTAATAAAGAGGATCTATGCCCATTTGAAACAAAATAGTAACTGAGAAAATGTTTTTAAATGGGCACATAATTTTGTGCTCTTTCATATTTTTATTGAATAACTTTTATTTCTGAGTGAGCCTGTTATTTTATAGAAGCATTAGTTTAACATGATTCACTTTTATTAAGTTGGTCTTTTTGAAAAATAACAGATGGATGACAGAAAATTTGTGCTTTAAAAAATTACAGTATATCTGCAAACATCTTATTACAGACTTCAAGGAAAAAAAATCCTTCATTATTGTTATTTCAAATGTATTCTCTACATTTAAAGTTAGTTTAAAAAATGACACAACACATGATAATCAAAACTACAATTTGAAAAAGGCATGCAATTTAAAGCATGGAAGGAGATTGGGGATGTAATAATAAAATGGTGATTCAACTCTCAAAAAAGTATACAATCCAACTTCTACTGAATTTGAACTCAATCCTTATCCAATTATTGCTAAACAAACAGGGTGAAGGAATAATAAAGAACTTGTTCAACTAACAACATGGTTAAAAACATGGGGTGTGAATGCTGGCTCTGTCTCTTCCAAGTTGTGTGAGCACGGGGCAGTCTAAGTTTTAGTTTCTTTATCTGTAAAACGAAGATAAGGCTGGCTCTCATCTCATGACAGTGATTACTAAGTAAGATAATACACGTAAATACCTTAGCACAGTGCCTGATCTATAAACTAAGGACTTAACAAATATTAGCTATTATTACCATTATATTTAATTTCTTAAATTTGTTTACTACATCTTGTTTTTTTTCTAAGAAGTTTTTTTTTTACCAGAGCTATTCAAATGAACAAGTAACAAAAATAATTAAAACAAAGAGAATATTCACACTGAGCTCTGAATTCTGCCTGAAAGTTTTTAAGCAATACAGTTCATTACAGAGAACAAAGCTATACTTTGAAATGAGTTTGTTCTGTCAAAAAGACAAAATGCTCAGAGGATGTAACTGAACGACCATAATGCACCCTGGCCAAGAAGTGGGGCTTTAACTTGCTCTTTAAAGTAAATGCAGGTGAGCACTGTTCTTTCCATTTTAATATAGACTTTCCCCCCCATCTGAAGTAGATAATTGTTGTACACTTTTAAGTCACTTTGTCAGTGTTCTTGAACTGTGAAAGTAATTCCGTGTTGAACTCATAAAATATACTCTCCAAGGTCCAAGTTTAAGTGAGCACAGTGATTTGTTTCTTAACAATAGAGCCCAACTAAATTTAAAAACTCCTTTGTACTGGACAGTCCTTGAAGCTTTGAGCACCTTTCTTATCCACAGCTCTTCTGAGCAAAGCAGCCAAGGGCAGTAGGTTCCCTTTAGATACTTTGTGCCTGTAACCAACTATCACCACCCCCTCACCTCTCATGATCAAAGTCTCTACCCTTGCCTCCATTCCCACCACACGTTCCCACTGCCTCAACGATTCCCTTTCCTGCTATCACGGCCACCGCCATTACCCTTATACCCCTCCTCATGATCGATATGAATAAATTAAGCCCTTTACTTACATTATTCCATTTAATCCTCACAACAACTTGAGATGTGTTGTTTTACAGATGAGGAAATCAAGGCACAGAGAACTTAAGAATAGTTTTTGGCCTATGTTCATGTATTTGGTGAATGAGAAAGCCAGAATTTAGATCAAAGTTTTAATAACTACAAAGCACATGTTCTTACCATGGCCTAGTGTATCACTGGCACAGAGCTAATGCTAAAAAATTATTTGTTGCATGAATGGATAAATAAAAGTTGCCACGCTTTGGGTCATGAAGCAGTGGTAATGGTTCACTGGACAACTGGCAGGAGATGCTGACTGACAGGATATTCTAGACTTGATATTATCTAGCTCATCCTGTAAATTCCTTTTGTGGGGCAATGAAACACAGAGAGAGGGGCACACATAGTATAGGAACACTAAAAGGATGGGTTAGCGTCATAAAGTCAAGAAAATCGGTGTAAACATAAGCCAAAAAGGTAAAAAGCATTATATCTGCTGGTAGTAACAACAGCGGCAGAGACAGAGGACGCATCATTTGGATGGCACAGCACCCTTGAGGCAATGGCAATAACCTGAACATCACTCTGTACTCCAAGTGGCTGACTGATGCCGAGGCTGCCAACGTGCTCTTTCAAACTCTTTCTGGTTCCCCTTTTGCCATCCAAGCACCAATCCTTTTCTCAGAATACAACAGTCTCATCCATCTGCTCAAGTCACATGTTTATTTCCCACATACAATCCCGTATCGTGTTCTGTATTTTCTCTCTATCCTCACTGCTTCAGTTCTGGTCGAGCCCACCACCATCTCCTGTCTGGATCACGGCAAGTTCCAGCCAATCTCCATCCATTCTCCACATGGCTGGCCTTCCAGCCCCACCTTCTGCACTTGGCTAGGACTTACTCATCTCTCATTTAAAACACTTTCTTTGGGGAAGCTCACCCTCAGAGTGGGGTTGGTTCTCCTGTTAGTGAGTCTTTTGACACTCGCTATTTTTCTAACACTTGTCACGCTGACTTAGAATTACTTGTTCAATTTAACAAGTCTCTGTTTCTAGATCACAGGCTCCTTGAAGACAATACTGTGTTTGTTTTGTTCAATCCTATACTCCAAGTACAGTGCCTGACCCAGGAGTATACAATAAATATTTGCTTAATAAATCCTGATGACTATTTCTTCACATAACACGTCATCGGCAGTATCCTGAAGGTCTCTGTTTCTAGAAACCTAAAAAAAAAACACTCAAGGTATGATCTGAAAGTGTTTACAAACAGAACTAGAAACTAGCCCACCTCCATGGAGGACTGACATCATACATGTACTGTGCAGAGTGATCTGGGATGGGGAAGGGGTGGGAGGTAGAGTTCCTTCTGTATCTAAAGGGAAACCACTGACAATCTTTAAGTGGTAGAATGACCTGATCAGATCTGTGCTTTAGGTAGGAAAATTTGGTGGCAGTGGATGGACTAAGGAGTGTTAAGACTTGAAGAAGGAAGAGCAGGGGTGCAATTAGAACACTACATGTGAGAGGCTTTTTTAATGGCAGAGACAGCCTCCCATATGGCCATGTGTTTTAGTTCTGACAGAGAAGTCAGTTAAAGGATTGTCGGGAAAGATTTTTCCTTCCTGAAAGCAGAGACTCAAAAGAAGAGATCCCTTTCCCAGACCCTGACATCTCTGGACACGGCTGTGTGTGGCTGTGATGCCAGTTACCTTGCAAGCATAAACTGATGAGCCCAAGAAAAAACAGCCATGGAGAGCAAAGAGGAAGGTTAAAAAGAGTCCAAATCCTTGATGACATTGTTGAAGGCTTTATAAAGATTAAACTAAAAATAAGTTTTACTTAAAAAAAAAAAAAGTCGAGATCTTAAACCTCTGTCCCTCTTCCTCCAATAAGATGTCATATTCTCAACTGTGAAGGTAAAGTTTACCTTCACAGGGCTTTTTCCACTCATCCCATCCAAATAAGTTAGCATGCTCCAACTTTAAGACACACATTACTTATTAAAGTGACTTAAATAAGAGGTGTATTTATTATCTCAGTTATCAAGAAATCTCAGCTTTCTTGGCTTCATGAGATGGCTGACTGGGGCTCTCAGGGAGCTGGCTGGGGTACGAAGAGCATGAAATCCCATTTCCTAACATGTAACATAACATGAACATAAATAAGTATTCTACCCATCAAAAAAACTCTCCAATTAAATTCCCCCTCCCCCCAATACAATAAGAAAACTGGGAGACAAATGAGGAGGGGCAGTACTGAAATAATTTTCTTTCTTTTAATGAAAACTTCTTATAAACCGAGATGCTTATGTACCAGCAAGTAGGATAGACCCTATTTCCCCCTTTATCTATCTATATGAGGCATATGGTTGTTTTCCTTCCTTTTATCCATCCAATAGTTGCTACTGTTCATCATATAACCATCTATTACTTAGATGTTAATGAGAGCACATCAATTTCTCTGCCCTCAAAGAATTATTCAGAATTCCCCTTAAGAAGACACCACAAGTTATCTGCTTAGCAAAGTTCCCAGCACATGGTAGGCAATCAAATATTTGTTTAATGCATCTGTTCTCTAGCATAATATTTATGAGGGTTCTGAAACTCTGTGAAGGTAAAATCTTCAGGATACAGCATCTGATTAGAGGAGGGGGTGAGGAAATAAATCACTAGAAGGTACAACTTTGAGCTTTGGAAGGTATTTATTAGATACTAAACCCAGTCCTTCATATAAACCTCAATTTATTCATAACATTCCTGCCAAACAACAATTCTGCCTGTGCTTGAATCTTACAACTGGTAAAGAGGTCGTTCCGTGCTAAGGGAGGTCAGCCTGTCATTATACAGTCCTGACTGTTAAAATGGTCTTCTTTAGAGTGAGACAAAATCTGTTCCCCAGTTAACAGAGAGGAAATTCCCATAGTCTGTCCCAATTATGGCCCTTTAAAGAAAAGTAGTGGAGGTTTGATGGAATTAAGAGTGACCTAGTGACACAAGACGAGGTAAAACTTTGAACAAGTCCTATAAACAATCTGAGACTGATGTTCTCTTTATCTAAGACGAGAATGACAATCTTCACCTGCCACACTCATTGTAAAAAATAAATGAGATAACATAAGTGAGCACGCACAGTGCTTGCTGGCACGTAAGCATTTTTTTAAGGTGTGCACGAAGATGACACCACTGAGCACTTCTAAAGATTACCTTTTGCAAAAGGATGAGAGTAAGTGTTCAAAAACTACACTGTAAAGTGGACCAGCCATATTAATATCAATTAGATTAAAAATCTTAATGCAGAGATATGTCATTTAACAAATAACCTCAGTTATATATGGGTTATAATGTCTAGAGCCGTATTAGTCTCTTGATGAAAATTTTTATATTGAAATGCATAAATATTCGTGATTCCACTTTTCTTACATTCACAGGAATAATGCTGGACTTGGACATCCAAGAAATGTTAATTCAAAAGCGATGATAATGAAGATGATGTTGACAACAAAAATACAGGTACCTCTCATGGAGAAGTGCTCTGTGCCAGGCAACATACCAAACTATTCACATCTAAATAGCTTTATGTGCTCACAGAAACCTTCTGAAGTAGATATTATTATTAACATTTCCATTTTATAAATATGATACTGAACCTAAGATAGCTTAATTTACTCAAATAAGGTCACACTATAAGTGGCTAAGGCTGAATTTGAAACCTGGTCTTTGATGTTATATTCCCTCTATTGGTTCCTTAACACATAAAATAAGTGGGTCTGAGAGAATTATTATAAAATATATTCACTCGCTGAATTCTATTTTAAATGAGATTATCTACCAATAGGGGAATATGTGACTAGTTCACATTATTACATCATCTCTCCTTTATGATGACTGTGACTAGTGACTGGTATGCCTATTAAAAAAATAAAAGGTAATACTAATAAAAACATTCTAATTTAATTTTTTTAAAAAAATTTTGTACACCAGAGTAACTCTCACAAAATGCACCCAGAAACACAGAACGGTATATATCAAGCACGAATGTAATATTTTCAAAAGCACTGACAAGATACATTCAAAAGCTCTGCAACATAACTGTCCAGGAGTGTTGACATTTTAAATAGTAATCAAAATATTGGATCAACAAGGGCTGGTATAATTTTAGAAAAACACTGCTTAGAACTACTCTGAGTTTGCTGTGAAACAATTAAAACTCTTAACCATCATTTAAATGTTAAAAATTTATAATATATGGGGTACAATTTTAAAATTTTCAATTTTTAATCTATATGCATTTATTTAAGCTGCAAGCACTTTCTTAGGGGCCTACTTTACAGTTTGCACAGAGGGTAGCCATCTGTCAGCCAGCCACCTTCAGTGCCATCCAGTGATCCATGGTGGAAGGAACATGTGGTCTCTGTTGCTTCATCTAATTCCAAGTCCTGCATTAATTTGTCACCCAACAGCTCACTCCTCCTGGTCCAACCAAGGCCAAGTCTGACTACTCACTCAGACCCTTTGGGACAAGTCTTACTTTTTGGCCATGTACTTAATAATGAATATTATATAACGAAAATACTATCTTTATAGAACTAAACCCCCCACAAAACCCATAATGGTTACATTATGTTTCCAGTTACCTATGCAAGAGAAACATTGGTAACTTTTCCCTATAACCATAAACCCACCTCAATATTACCACCATTGAGTTGATAGTAATGAAGAGAATTATTGTATAGGAGGATAAATCTTCCAAAGTGCTGCCCTCTGAGTTCCAAAGGTAAAAACAAAACAAAACAAAACAAAAAACCAATTATTAAAATAGACAGTCCTATATGTCACTAATCATATTGAACTTTTAATCTCTAATCCATCTCTACAGAGAACACTAAACCACAACAGGGAAATTTAACAGCAGAAAGAAAAATCAATAATTACTGAACTGGCATATACCAGGCACTAGCCAGGTCCCTTGTATATTCATTTTCAGACTCATAACAATCTTTTATGGTTGGAATTGTTATTTCAGTGTTATGGTGAGCAAACAGGCTTAAAGGTCAAGGTTATGTTGTTGGCTGCCTTCCTGACACGATGTTGCCTGTGGTGAGGAAAAACTCACACTAAACTTTCCTCCCTTTAAAAAGAATATTATTGAACATAAACCACTCTAACAAGGTCCTAAAACTTTAGAGAAGGTACTGTGATAAGTCCTTGTAATTACAAAGCTAAATTCCTCTTGTTCTATATTCTATGTTTGAATAGCTGAAAAAGAAAATCAAAGCTGTCTAGCACTTGACAATCCATCCAAATTTTCAGAAACATAGATACTGTTTTATTCAGGGAAAAGCATTATAAATTATAAAGACCAGAGTATTCCTGGCCTAAATAAAATAGACTACCTAATCCTATTCACAGTTACTGAATGTGAAGTACTAAAAGAATTAGCTTAATGCCATGAGACTATTAAGATGATACCAGGAAGAAAGGAGATCACCATAACCAAGTTTCGAAAGTCAGATGGCACTGTCTTCTAATAATATCTCTTAAAGGCAAACTCTGCATGTACTATACAGTATGTGTAATTGAGACATCTTTGATAGTGAAATGTTGAGAAAGGCAGAAAAAAGTAATATCTGTTTTAAAAAAGTAATGATTATTTGTTAAATCCTTTCGGTAGACTGTAATCCAATACAGTAACCCTTGGAGCTGTTTTTTTTTTGGGGGGGGGGCTGGAGGGGAAGGGTAAGCTGGGACGAAGTGAGAGAGAGGCATGGACATACGTACACTACGAAATGTAAAATAGATAGCTAGTGGGAAGCAGTCACATAGAACGGGGAGACCAGCTCGGTGCACTGTGAACACCTAGAGGGGTGGGATAGGGAGGGTGGGAGGGAGACGCAAGAGGGAGGAGATATGGGAATATATGTATATGTATAGCTTATTCACTTTGTTACACAGCAGAAACTAACACAACATTGTAAAGCAATTATACTCCAATAAAGTTGTGGAAAAAAAAGATAATTTCGTTTAGTTCTAACAGAAGTGAGAGAAAGTGTGGCCAGCTTTTCTTGAGATGCTTTTAACATACAAAGCATTTTGATTTCTCCCAGATTAAAGTCTACATACTTGGTCTTGTAGTGTCTAATATGATTCCTTTTTTTAAAATTTTATTTTTTTATACAGAAGGTTCTTATTAGTCATCAATTTTATACACATCAGTGTATACATGTCAATCCCAATCGCCCAATTCATCACACCACCACCCCCAACCCCCTGCGGCTTTCCCCCCTTGGTGTCCATACGTTTGTTCTCTACATCTGTGTCTCAGTTTCTGCCCTGCAAACTGGTTCATCTGTACCATTTTTCTAGGTTCCACATACATGCGTTAATATACAATACTTGTTTTTCTCTTTCTGACTTACTTCACTCTGTATGACAGTCCCTAGATCCATCCAAGTCTCAACAAATGACTCAATTTCGTTCATTTTTATGGCTGAGTAATATTCCATTGTATATATGTACCACATCTTCTTTATCCATTCGTCTGTCGATGGGCATATAGGTTGCTTCCATGACCTGGCTATTGTAAATAATGCTGCAATGAACATTGGGGTGCATGTGTCTTTTTGAATTATGGTTATCTCTGGGTACATGCCCAGGACTGGGATTGCTGGATCATATGGTAATCCTATTTTTACTTTTTAAAGGAACCTCCATACTGTTCTCCATAGTGGCTGTATCAATTTACATTCCCACCAACAGTGCAAGAGGGTTCCCATTTCTCCACACCCTCTCCAGCATTTGTTGCTTGTAGATTTTCTGATTCTGCCCATTCGAACTGGTGTGAGGTGAAACCTCACTGTAGTTTTGGTTTGCATTTCTCTAATAATTAGTGATGTTGAGCAGCTTTTAATGTGCTTCTTGGCCATCTGTATGTCTCCTTTGGAGAAATGTCTATTTAGGTCTTCTGCCCACTTTTGGATTGGGTTGCTTGTTTTCTTAATATTGAGCTGCAGGAGCTGTTTATATATTCTGGAGATTAATCCTTTGTCTGTTGATTTGTTTGCAAATATTTTCTCCCATTCTGAGGGTTGTCTTTTCGTCTTGTTTATGGTTTCCTTTGCTGTGCAAAAGCTTTGAAGTTTCATTAGGTCCCATTTGTTTATTTTTGTTTTTATTTCCATTACTCTAGGAGGTGGATCAAAAAAGGTCTTGCTGTGATTTGTGTCAAAGAGTGTTCTTCCTATGTTTTCCTCTAAGAGTTTTATAGTGTCCGGTCTTACATTTAGGTCTCGAATGCATTTTGAGTTTGTTTTTGTGTATGGTGTTAGGGACTGTTCTAATTTCATTCTTTTACATGTAGCTGTCCAGTTTTCCCAGCACCACTTGCTGAAGAGAGTGTCTTTTCTCTATTGTATATCCTTGCCTCCTTTGTTAGAGATTAGTTGACCATAGGTGCGTGGGTTTACCTCTGGGCTTTCTATCTTGTTCCATTGGTCTAAGTTTCTGTTTTTGTGCCAGTACCATATTGTCTTGATTACTGTAGCGTTGTAGTATAGTCTGAAGTCAAGGAGTCTCATTCCTCCAGCTCCGTTTTTTTTCCCTGAAAACTGCTTTGGCCTTTTGGGGTCTTTTGTGCCTCCACACAAATTTTAGATTTTTTGTTCTAGTTCTGTATAAAATGCCATTGGTAATTTGATAGGGATTGCATTGAATCTCTAGATTGCTTTGGGTAGTAGAGTCATTTTCACAATATTGATTCTTCCAATCCAAGAACATGGTATATCTCTCCATCTGTTTGTATCATCTTTAATTTCTTTCATCAGTGTCTTATAGTTTTCTGCATACAGGTCTTTTGTCTCCTTAGGTAGGTTTATTCCTAGGTATTTTATTCTTTTTGTTGCAATGGTAAATGGGAGTGTTTCCTTAATTTCTCTTTCAGATTTTTTATCATTAGTGTATAGGAATGAAAGAGATTTCTGTGCATTAATTTTGTATCCTGGTACTTTACCAAATTCATTGATTAGCTCTAGTAGTTTTCTGGTGGCATCTTTAGGATTCTCCATGTATAGTATCATGTCATCTTCAAACAGTGACAGTTTCACTTCTTCTTTTCCAATTTGTATTCCTTTTATTTCTTTTTCTTCTCTGATTGCCGTGGCTAGGACTTCCAAAACTATGTTGAATAATAGTGGTGAGACTGGACATCCTTGTCTTGTTCTTGATCTTAGAGGAAATGCTTTCAGTTTTTTACCATTGAGAATGATGTTTGCTGTGGGTTTGTCATATATGGCCTTTATTATGTTGAGGTAGTTTCCCTCTATGCACACTTTCTGTAGAGTTTTTATCATAAACTGGTGTTGAATTTTGTCAAAAGCTTTTTCTGCATCTATCGAGATGATCGTATGGTTTTTATTCTTCAATTTGTTAATATGGTGTATCACATTGATTGGTTTGTGTATATTGAAGAATCCTTGCATCCCTGGGATAAATCCCACTTGATCATGGTGTATGATCCTTTTAATGTGCTGTTGGATTCTGTTTGCTAGTATTTTGTTGAGGATTTTTGCATCTATATTCAACAGTGATATTGGTCTATAATTTCCTTTTTTTGTAGTATCTTTGTCTGGTTTTGGTATCATGGTGACGGTGGCCTCATAGAATGAGTTTTGGAGTGTTCCTTCCTCTGCAATTTTTTGGAAGAATTTGAGAAGGATGGGTGTTAGCTCTTCTCTAAATGTTTGATAGAATTCACCTGTGAAGCCATCTGGTCCTGGACTTTTGTTTGTTGGAAGCTTTTTAATCAGAGTTTCAGTTTCATTATGTGTGATTGGTCTGTTCATGTTTTCTATTTTATCTTTATTTATTTATTTTTTGTGGTACGCGGGCCTCTCCTGTTGTGGAGCACAGGCTCCCGACGTGCAGGCTCAGTAGCCATGGCTCACGGGCCTAGCTGCTCTGCGGCATGTGGGATCTTCCCAGACCGGGGCATGAACCCGTGTCCCCTGCATCGGCAGGCGGACTCTCAACCACTGCGCCACCAGGGAAGCCCCTGGTCATATTTTCTGCCTTTCCTGGTTCAGTCTTGGAAGGTTATACCTTTCTAAGAATTTGTCCATTTCTTCCCGGTTGTCCATTTTAGTGGCATAGAATTGCTTGTAGTAGTCTCTTAGGATGCTTTGTATTTCTGTGGTGTCGCTGTAACTTCTTTTTCGTTTCTAATTTTATTGATTTGAGTCCTCTCCCTCTTTTTCTTAATGAGTCTAGCTAATGGTTTATCAAGTTTGTTTATCTTCTCAAAGAACCAGCTTTTAGTTTTATTGATCTTTGCTATTGTTTCTTTGTTTCTATTTCATTTATTTCTGCTCTGATCTTTATGTTTTCTTTCCGTCTGCTAACTTTGGGTTTTGCTTGTTCACTTTCTCTAGTCCCTTCAGGTGTAAGGTTAGATTGTTTGTTTGAGAGTTTTCTTGTTTCTTGAGGTAGGCTTGTATAGCTATAAAATTCCTTCTAAGAACTGCTTTTGCTGCATCCCATAGGTTTTGGATCACCGTGTTTTCATTGTCATTTGTCTCTAGGTATTTTTTGATTTCCTCTTTGATTTCTTCAGTGATCTCTTGGTTATTTAGTAACATATTGTTTAGACTCCATGTGTTTGTGTTTTATACGTTTTTTCCCCCTGTATTTCATTTCAAATCTCATAGCGTTTTGGTCAGAAAAGATGCCTGATATGATTTCAATTTTCTTAAATTTACTGAGGTTTGACTTGTGACCCAAGATGTGATCTATCCTGGAGAATGTTCCGTGCCCACTTGAGAAGAAAGTGTAATCTGCTGGTTTGGATGGAATGTCCTGTAGATATCAGTTAAATCTATCTGGTCTATTGTGTCATTTAAAGCTTCTGTTTCATTATTTATTTTCATTTTGAATGATCTGTCCATTCAAGTAAGTGAGGTGTTGAAGTCCCCCACTGTTATTGTGTTACTGTCGATATCCTCTTTTAGAGCTGTTAGCAGTTGCCTTATGTATTGAGGTGCTCCTATGTTGGGTGCATATATATGTATAATTGTTATATCTTCTTCTTGGATTGATCCCTTGATCATTATGTAGTGTTCTTCCTTGTCTCTTGTAACATTCTTTATTTTAAAGTGTATTTTTTTTTTTTTTTGCTTTACGCGGGCCTCTCATTGTTGTGGCCTCTCCTGTTGTGGAGCACGGGCTCTGGATGTGCAGGCTCAGCGGCCATGGCTCATTGGCCCAGACGCTCTGCGGCATGTGGGATCTTCCCAGACCGGGGCATGAACCCATGTCTCCGGCATTGGCAGGTGGACTCTCAACCACTGCGCCACCAGGGAAGCCCCTAAAGTCTATTTTATCTGATATGAGTATTGCTACTCCATGTTTCTTTTGATTTTCATTTGCATGGAATATCTTATCCCAACCCCTCAGTTTCAGTCTGTATGTGTCCCTAGGTCTGAAGTGGGTCTCCTGTAGACAGCATATAGATGGGTCTTGTTTTTGTTTCCATTCAGCAAGCCTGTGTGCTTTGGTTGGAGCATTTAATCCATTCACGTTTAAGGTAATTATCGATACGTATGTTCCTGTGACCATTTTCTTAATTGTTTTCGGTTTTTGTAGATTCTTTTCCTCTCTGTGTTTCCCACTTAGAGAAGTTCCTTTAGCATTTGTTGTAGAGCTGGTTTGGTGGTGCTGAATTCTCTTAGCTTTTGCTTGTCTGTAAAACTTTTGATTTCTCCATTGAATCTTTATGAGATTCTTGCCGGGTAGAGTAATCTTGGTTGTAGGTTCTTCCCTTTCATCACTTTAAGTATATCATTCCACTCCCTTCTGGCTTGTAGAGTTTCTGCTGAGAAATTAGCTGTTAACCTTATGGGAGTTCCCTTGTATGTTATTTGTCGTTCTTCCGTTGTTGCTTTCAATAATTTTTCTTTGTCTTCAATTTTTGCCAATTTGATTACTATGTGTCTCGGCATGTTTCTCCTTGGATTTATCCTGCCTGGGACTCGCTGTGCTTCCTGGACTTTGGTGGCTATTTCCTTTCCCATGTTAGGGAAGTTTTCAGCTATAATCCCTTCAAATATTTTCTCGGGTCCTTTCTCTCTCTCTTGTCCTTTTGGGACCCCTATAATGCAAATGTTGTTGCGTTTAATGTTGTCCCAGAGGTCTCTTAGGCTGTCTTCATTTCTTTTCATTCTTTTTTCTTTATTCTGTTCCGCAGCAGTGAATTCCACCATTCTGTCTTCCAGGTCACTTATCCGTTCTTCTGCCTCAGTTATTCTGCTATCGATTCCTTCTAGTGTAGTTTTCATTTTAGTTATTGTATTTTTCATCTCTGTTTGTTTGTTCTTTATTCTTCTAGGTCTCTGTTAAACATTTCTTGCATCTTCTCAATCTTTGCCTCCATTCTTTTTCTGAGTTACTGGATCATCTTCACTATCATTATTCTGAATCCTTTTTCTGGAAGGTTGCCTATCTCCACTTCATTTAGCTGTTTTTCTTGGGTTTTATCTTGTTCCTTCATCTGGTAGATAGCCCTCTGCCTTTTCATCTTGTCTATGTTTCTGTGAATGTGGTTTTTGTTCCACAGGCTGCAGGATTGTAGTTCTTCTTGCTTCTGCTGTCTGCCCTCTGTTGGGTGTGGCTATCTAAGAGTCTTGTGCATGTTTGCTGATGGGAGGGACTGGTGGTGGTAGAGCTGGCTCTGAGCTGGTTTTTAATTATCAATAAGGTTAGAGAGGAAACGAAACCCTTATGTCAAGGAGATATCTGTACTCTCATGTTCATTACAGCATTATTGACGATAGCCAAGGTATGGAAACAGCCTAAGTGCTCATCAATGAATGAATGGATCAAGAAAATGTGGTGTGTATAAATATGTATACAATATGTAATGGAATATTATTCAGCCTTAAAAATAAGGAAATCCTGCCATTTCATCCTGGCAACATGGATGAATCTGGAGTGCATTATGCTAAGTGAAAGAAGCTAGGCAGAAAGTACCACATGGAATACTTCTCTGTGGAATCTAAAAAAGAAAAATAAAAAAAGAAACTCATGGAAACAGAGAGTAAAAAAGTGGTTCCAGGAGTAGGAGGTGGGGGTGGGACAAACAGGGAAAGATTGGTAAAAGGGCACAAACTTTCAGTAATAAAATGAATAAGGTCAGGGGATCTAATGTATAACATGGTGACTACAGTTGATAACACTGCATTGTATAATCGTAATTTGCTAAGAAAGCAAACCTTAAATGTTTTTGCCAAAAAAGAAAGAAAGATGAATATGTGAAATATGTGAGGTGATGGATGCATGAATTAACTCAACGGGGGCGCTGTTGCAACGTATACGTATGTGAAATCATTACGTTGTACACTTTAGACATCTTACAGTTTTATATGTCAACTGTAACTCATAAAAGCTGAAAAAAGACTGGAGAATAGTTTTCCATATAATTTATTACGGCTTTTGTGAGAAGTAACAGATACCTCACATTCATATACTTTAATGAGAGTGCCACCTCACAAAAAGCTTTTTTCCCCCCAACTCTACTGATAATTTATAGAAAGTATATTCGGAATCCAAACCTGAAACAAGTATACTGTGACAACCACTGATAGTGCATCTCTTTACCTGAGATTTAGCTCATGGTCTGCCTCTGATAAGAAACACATCTTTCTAAAAAGTCCTTTGTTTTCTTTAGTACAAAAAACAGTAGGCTGCTCTTTTTCTGTAACACCCCATATAATGCCTTCCTTCCAGAATATTTTTCCCCTTGAAATTAAGCCATGAAATAAAATGTCCTGCTCGAAAAACAGTGTATAAGTGAAATGGGACCCGGGTACTTATGTAATTTGGGCTGAACCATAAAATGAATAAAGAGCAATATTCTTACTTAGGGAAAATATCTATCAAATACAACATTTAATATCAGTTCCATGTCACATTTCTAGGTAAAATTTCAGTTTACAAATAAGATACTATGATTTGATGAAGAATGTATTAACAAACTATGATACGTGTAAGTTATTTAAAAAGGTTGGTCCTAAACAAGAAGGTAAAATACGTGAAGTCTGCCTATGGCCACTGCAGTCCCTGGTGATGTTCCGTTCCAGGGAATACTTTCTCTCAAGCTGCTCATATCCTATCTGCTACAGGCATTTCTTTCACATGGGTACCCTGTGAGCTAAACTTCTCTCTACATCTCCTCTTCTTCATGTTGGGGAAACCTGTTTATAGAGCCATGACTTTTGGCTCTTATTGATTTCTTTCTCCTCCCTGGAATACAGAAATGACATGACATTCCATTAGCCAAACTGGACGAGGGGGCAGCCTCCAGACTAAAAGCTAAAGGTTAAAGATGGTAAGCATCAAGACCGAAGGAGATAATCCCTCACCCTCATCCTTTCCAACTTGGGCCTGGAAGAACGACTCCTGCAAAGAAGGGTGGCAAGAAGAGGGACTGCCATCAATGAAGTGGTGACCAGAGAATATACCATCAACATTCACAAGCACATCCATGGACTGGGGTTCAAGATGCCTGCCCCTCAGACACTCAAAAAAATTAGAAGTTCTCCATGAAGGAGATGGGAACTCCAGATGTGCACATTGACATCAGGCTCAACAAAGCTGTCTGGGCCAAAGGAATCAGAATGTCCCATACTGGATCCATGTGTGGTTGTTTAGAAAACGTAATGAGGATGAAGACTCACCAAACAAGCTCTATATGTTAGTTATGAATGTTCCTGTCATCACTTTCAAAAATCTACAGTCAGTGTGGATAAGAGCTAACCACTGTCAAATAAAGTTATAAAACTACAAACAAAAAAGACAGGAGTCCAAGTCCAGGAGTCCATATAAGTATCAGACCGACACCTTTGAATTTCTCTAACTGAAGTATTTAAGTCAATGATATTTGAGTTTTCTCTTACATGCACTTGAACCTAATCTTAATCAATATGCATTTTTGCTGGGGAGGGGGAAACTGGCTGGTTGGAGGACAAAGGGCAGGGGGATTGTTCACTGCATCTTCTTTTGAAATTCTCAATTTGAACCATGTGAATGTTTTACTTAGCAAAAATTAAAATTAATTAAAATATAGATTCTAAAAAAATTAATAAAATACTATGCCTGAAATATTACAAACTATTAACATTTAATGAAAACATTTAGGTTTATTCTATGAAAAAAGTTCATAAAACTCTGGAAAGAACTTATTTTAATAAATATGGGCAATGTATAGTAATATAAACCTCAATAGTTTCTTCTATAAAACACGGAAGTACATCAGGCCAGGAAACACTGTGTCACCTTTGTAACAAAGGCAGGTTCCACATGTGGTTGGTGCTCAAAAATGCTGGTTGAACGAATAAAATGCCATAAAATATATCACCAACGCAAGGGTTCTCCTCTGTATGTGCCTGTCAGTTATCTATAAAGCTGAATGTATGAGAAAGACTTTAGGCAAACAGAGAGGAAAATGACTAGAATTTTCGAAGCTTAGCAGAATACAGTTCTTGGTAGTTATTTAAGCTAGTAAGTAAATATTTTAAGCCCATTTATTTATCTGCCCCAATAACTCATTTTCATTGACTGACTAGCATATGTAACAATCCCAAATGAAAGTTTAAGAAGTATTTATGTGGGGTGAGGCATACAGTTGCTATTAAAGAAGTATTGTAGGAACTTAGCCCTAATTCCCATGATTTTTATTCTTCTAAGATTTTTGCCCTATTAAAGCAATCCAAAATAATGCAACTTACTAAATGTATACTTGGCTGAATTTTCATATTGAAAAATTCCACAAATAACTCTCTAAACATTACATAAGTCAAGATTTTTGAATTATATTTTACATTTATACTATAGCACATCTTTTTTTGTTCTATTTAAGAAAAAAAATCATCCGTTTTCCCACAAGGGATTGTTAACAATTATAACCAACTTATATGAAAATTTGATTAGAAAAGCTCAAGTGGAATTTGCAAGTATGGCCTTTTTACTGAAAGAATCCATGAAACTTGCAAAAGATTGATAGTAATGTGTAACTTAGTTTCATTTTTTTTTCATGTCTCGGTAATAAATATTATTTTGAAAAACAAAGATGATTTTTATTGCATTTATTGCACTGTGATTTTTATACAACAATGGCTCCTCAAGTAATATAAAAGGAGGAACCATACTTCAGTACTCAAGCTGTTAACTCATGTTTCTTTTAAAGTTATTTGTCAACATTTCCACAACTGTATAAGAACCAGGTGAATCAATGATGTGGGTTTCTCTAATTCCTACCAAATGAAAATCCAGTCCTGTAAGTAGCCCTGTAAGTATTTCTGGACTATCACTAATTCTACCCTATTTGCCTCTCACTATTGCCTTAGGAACCTTTTCGCTTTGGGTCTAATTGAAAAATAATGGTTAATGACAGAGAAAAGAGGATGTACCATCCAAAGAAAACTTGGGTGGATTTGCGTATGCCCCACTTGGCATCAATCCAGCCATAACAGTAGGTGAAAAGGGAAGGAATTCCAGTCCCATCAGGTGACTTGCTTGTGTCTGGAGGAACCAAAACAGAAACAAGGTAGATTAGTTCTGAGAACAGTTTCTGAGCACCATCAAAGTAATGGCCAGAATGGTGCTGGCAGCTCATGCCCTTTCAGGAGCATCAGAAGCAAGGCAAACACTTCTGAATAAAGATACAACCATATAAAGAAGCTTTTACGTTTGACATAAAACTGTTGTCAGAACATTGTACATAAGACATGTCATTACCCCTGTCAAAGATTCTGTGTTCAAAGCCCTTAGGAATTCAAGGTCAGAAAAAAAAACTTGCCACTGTTCAAGAATTGGTATATGACCTTACAGACGGAAATACTAATGATCTAACTTACAGAAGGTCCTCAGAAACATTTTCCAAAAAGCATCTGACAGCCTTATGACATGGTCTTTACTGATTTTTCCCTTCTGTAGGGGGCAGATTAATCAATAAGATGTGACGATTACTTGTGAACAAGGTTATGGAGAACTGACAGTCAATGTCCATTTTAACCACCTACTACAGTGCCTTCCTGTATTATACTGGCTGGAAAGCTAAGAACCATCTCAAAGGTCCCCTCGCAGTTTGGATGTGATTTGGTTTGGCCAGTCTCCAAACTGCTCAAGGCTTAGAAAGGTGGAAGTAAAGTAGAGGCCGTGTTTTTGCTGGTTTTGCTCACAAATGTGACTTTGGAAGCATCAGCAAGTTCCCAGTATCTGGTCACTAGCTTTGTGGGTGCTGAAAGGGAAGATGGGTATCTGCTATGTTGGGGTAGACAGCAAGGGCCCTGTGCAGTTCTGTAGCTGGCAGTAATGATGGTAGCTTCCAGATCATAGGGACTTTGTGTCAGGCGTGGCGGTGAGGTTCTAGAGCAGCAGCTTCCCGATTGAGCAGGCAGTTCTGTCTCACAGAGGAGGGAGCAATTGCCTTGATGGCCTGTGTCCTGGCTTTGGATATTATTCATAAAACTCAATCTAGAGTGCTTCTTCATTTCTCCCAATGATACTGCAATCCATTTAATATGCCATTATCAGTACTTCTCTGCTTAAACTGAATTCTGGTCTCAAGCTGAACCTTGATCTAAACACGTGCCAGCACACACATACTCCTTCCAAGAAATAAATTTCCAGTTTGTAGTGGAGAGGAAGAGCAATACAGGGTTCAAAGTCTATAGGGAAGGGAGCACTTCAAAATAATGTTCAGGGACTAAAGGATGCTACTCAGCTCTCCTGCACTCAGAATCTTTTGTGCTCTTGGTGACGCTGACATGTGTTCAAGGATGAGAGGCCAATGTTTAAAACAGTTCCTTGATGCAAAGTGTCCAGATTGTTAATAGAAGTACTTCCAGAATAATATCCAAGATTTAAAACCCCAAGGATAAAAGAACAGTAAGTACAATAAGAACTAAGCTTTTCAGAGTCAGTGAGACCCTACTTCCCAGGACTGTATTCCTGAAGCTGCAGGCCCCTATCAGTTTCCGGGGTATTGAGATACGCTATACACACTCCCACCATACAGACTTCCAACTTCCCATAAGATGCTATCTCTCTGGCAATTTTAACTGGAAGCTTAATTTAACTGTACTCTGTGTGTGTGTGTGTTCTTTCCCCACCAATCCATACCTCACTTGAAATAGCCCCTTGATAAAGCTTCCTTTTGGGGTTGATTATCATGTACGGCTTAAAGCTCCTTTGTTAAGTCTCTCCTTGCTAGAAAATAATGGTTTTTCTATCTATCACCATCAACATCTCAACAAAGGTTAAAAGAAGGAAAAAAAAGACTAAGTTTTTGTGATAAAGGGACAGTTCCCTATTACAGTTTGTGAGGCTTAGCCTGCAGGCTGTGGGTAGGGTTGCCAGATTTAGGACAAAAATTTGAATTTCAGGTTAACAATTGTTTCAGGTAAATAACAAATAATATCTTTAGTATCAGTATGTCCCACGTAATATTTGGGATATATTTATATAATATTTTAAAAGTATTTATGGGAAATACTGATATTAAAAAAGTATTCATTGTTTATTGGAATTCAAATTTAACTGACCATCTGTGTTTTATCTGGCAATCCTACTTGTGCAAAACCCCTTGCATGCACTACCACTGCAGAGTGATCTTATTCTATACCAAGCTTAGGGGTCCGAGATTGTCTAAAGGATTTAAGACACCTCCAGATAAAATGAAAGAGCTCAGTGTGGATAATTCATGGCATTTTAAATAATGGGGAATAAAGACTAAAGTAAACTCTCCATTGGCCTTAGACCCTTGGTATTTCCTGGGTTTTGTTTCCTTGAACCTAGATTCAAGTATTCTCTTGCCCAGAGGATGTAGCCCAAGTTTTGGTACTCTAGAACCAGCTCTGCTTCCTTTCTTCCCACTGGCTGTCAGGAAGCTCAGAAATAAATCACAGTACTGACTTTTCAGTTACTTCTCCATGCTTTAAATAGACAAGGTACCTTAAAATCTTTTAAAAAAGAGAGGGACCATAAAATGCTCACTGAATCAAATGAGCTGGCTTTCCTTTATGGTAGTCATGGATAATCAGTGATAGAAACAGATCTAAAAATTACAGACAACAGTAGTCACCTTCCTAATTTTTCCACCTGTGGGGAATAAAACATAATTATTTCCTTTACTTTAATAGCTATATGTTAGAAATTTGGCTATACAAGCTTTAAAAGAGTGTAGTGTCCTATACTATTGCTGCTGTGATGAACGTACAACCCAGAGCAGAAAAGCTATTCCAGAGTTTCAACTTTTATTTACTAAGGCATGTACTGGATAACACAGAGAAGAGAGCAGTATATCAAGCAGTTTTGTGTTTTTATTTCTTAAAAGTATTCTGTTGCTAAAGTATGAGAAGTGAAAATGTGGTTAAACTTTGAAATGTAATATATATCTGGAATATAAAATAATTTGCAGCATAGTTAAGTTTTGCTCAAGTCTGGAGAGATAACATGAAAAATTCTCAGACTAGCAGTTTGCTGACTAGAAAATCCCTGTATTTTCAATCAGCCTAATATGGCAGTTGTTTTTCATAGGCAAAGAAAAGCTAAAGGGAGACTTACAGCCTGTATATATTTGGCCTAGCTTGGCAAAATTTAGCTGCTAGTTTCTTCTTATCCTTGTTATATGTTTTCCATATGGGACTTATTATTATCAACGAGAAATAACAGAAGCAAACAGAAGCAAGGGGAAAGGTCCAGACTGGCATGCATTAACTGCTTGTCAACTATGGTTTTCCTAATGAATTGCCCTGTTGCTCTGTATCTCACTGATTACAGTACAACAGCTTTCATTAGTCACTGCAAATAAGACTTGGTGCCACCTTATTTACATCCTATTGCAAATAATTAGCATTTCATATTAGAATCATCCAAGGCACTTCTGAACTTACAGCAAGACTATTTGACATCATCCAATACTTTTTTCCACCCTGAACAAGCTTAAAAACAGATTCTGTGCTTTTTAGTTACAATGGTGTCACCAATGAATTCTACCATGGCTTAAATTCCTGCCAATATTGTAGCTGGGGATATCAAAACGCTGCAGTAATTAGACCTTGCAAGCCTGACTTCCCTAGTGGTAGAACTGTCACAGAAGGGGGGAATTGATATTCAAAGTTTATAATAACTCAAACCTCTACAATTATTGCTAGAACACGAATACTACCATTTTCAACGGCAGAAAGTGACTTAAGAAAAATGGCTTATTACAAAGATAAAAGACAGGAAAAAAATAGCATCATACGCTTTGCTGACCAATGTCTTTTCTCTGCTAAAATTTTATAATTACTTATTAAAACTCAAACCTTGATTATTATTAACTTGGGGAGAAAGTATTTCTTTTGAAAACATAGCTGCCATATTTAACAGATTACGAGGTCCATTCTATCACATAAACTAGAACTTCACTTTACAAGTGTTGTATTCTAGAATTAAATATATAGATTTACATATATTATTTCATATAACCAAATTGATAGAAAGAATGTTGTACAAAGCCAGTTATTTCCACCCCTATATAAATAATAACTGTGTGTGCATGTATATGTATGGACCTACATATGTATACACATATGTAATTCTTTATATGTAACTGATGTTTTCTCCAGCATGCACATACAATAAGACAGGCATCAATGAATCAAATGATTCTGAATTTCTGTGAATATGTTGCTCACAGATAGAACTAGCTAATCTAAACATAACACCTCGGGATAGGGTAACCATCACCCCCAGGCAGTGGTGGGGTCCATTTGCCTGTTCTCATTTCTCTGACCTCGCCATCGCTGGGCTCTGTACTATGTGTATAGATCCTTATATCTACTTCAGGGCCTCATGAGATAACTGAGCCTCCTGGTCCAGCTAACCAACTAAGAATCCCCAACCCTTTCTGTATTTCTTCCAATTCACTGAGGCACAGATCTAGTGTGAGAGTCTTCAGATGGCTGATCTCGTGACCCCTCACTCATAAGAGTGTTGATCTTTTGGACTCTTCCTGTCTCAGAGTTAACTACCCTCACTAGACATTTGAGAAAAACAGGCAAGTGGGTGTTAAAATGCAATTTACTAATAATGATGGTAATAATAATAAAATTAGCCTTAGGTAATACAGAGAAGTAAACACAAACACATTAAAAATAATAATGTATGACTTTCGGCTAAGAGCTCCCAATGAGTGTATAAGAGATTAGAGGCTAGAAATCAATGATGATAATAAAATGTACTCAGTTGATAAAGGCATTTCATACAAATTATCTTTTCTACAAAAAGACTGAAGACCTTCAAAGAAAGAGGGTCTCTTTTTCACATTAAATATTTTATTCTTTACCATGTCTCTCAATGGAGGCAGTGAATTAATTCTATCTAAAGAAGCCTCTTCAAAAACAAAGCCAACCTCTGTTGATTTCTTATAAGGTCAGTGTGACCTGCAGGAACAAAGGGGTGTTTATTTCCCCCTGGCAACAGCTAGGTGCTCAAATCCTTAGGGGTATAGGTTGTTGTTTAAGAAACTGGGATAATAATTAGGTCTTATATCCTTGAGGTCACATAAAGCATAGTAAACAATTATTTAATATTCAGGGAAGAGGACTATTAGAACTTGTCTGGGCTGACACACAGTCAGCCTCTTTCCCAAATGTTTGCCTGAAATGAACCGGGTAATTTGGAACTCTTTCCCATAGGAGTCCTCATACTCATTCATCCATTTTTCTCAAGTAAAGGATATGGACAAATGCATGGGTTTGAATCCCACCTCGGACACTTACTAGTTATTTAAACTTGAGCAAGTTATTTAACAACTTTCTGTGAAGTCCCTCTTTTATACACACACACACACACACACACACACACACACACACACAAAAATATAAATATCTATGCCTTATGGGATTTTTGTGATGATGGAATGAGTTACTACATGTAAGGGCAAAACACTACCTAGCTATAGTAAGAGCTACATAAATGTTGGCTGTTATTTCTATTGTTAGGAAGATGTGATGTAGAGAAAATAAACCATCGTGAACTTATGCACTTAAAAAAGGAATTTCTTGTCTAGTCTATTATTAAAGTGGCCTGGTTATGGTCTTATGCAGCCAGCCTACCACCATATATAGTTGTCACTTGGTATCCAAGGATACCAGGAACCCTGGGCTCCAGGAACCCTGTGGATACCAAAATCCATGGATGCTCAAGTCCCTTATATATAATGGCGTAGTATTTACATATAACTTACGTAATCCTGGAACATCCTCCAACATCCTCGGTATACTTTAACTCATCTCCAGATTACTTAAAATACCTGAACCAATGTAAATGCTATGCAAATAGTTGTAAATACAATGTAAATGCTATATAAATAGTTGCTAGCCTGCTGCAAACTCAAGTTTTGTTTTCTGGAACTTTCTGGAATTTTAAAAATATTTTCTTTCTGGAACTGGGTTGAATCCGTGGATATGGAGGGCTAATTGTACATAATTTGACGTGCAGCACTAATGTTCACATTTTGGTCTCTAACAGTCTTCTCCATTAAAGAAAGTGATTCCAAGTTCTACAGCACGGAAAAAAAATACTCAAAATGAGCCTGGAGCATCTTGTTGCCAAAATGTAAGGACACATTAAAAAAAGCCTGGGTCAGTGTTAAAAGGATACAGAAACTTGAAGACGGTTCTTACTGGACAAGTCTGACAATTTGGGCATCAAAAAGAAAACAGAGAAATTAGTCTTTTGGGAGTTGAAATATATTCTCTGAGTTTCTTGTTGTTGCTTTGTGTCATAATATCTGGTAAGGCTAGACCTCCACTGGCCTCTCTCTCTCTCTCCCTTTTTTTTTTTTTTTTAATATTTTTTCTAGTTTTTGCTTCTTTGTTTTTCCATTTGAATTTTAGAATTAGCTTATCTATTTCTAAAAAAAATTCTATGGATAATTTTATTGTAAATGACTTAATGTTGACTGATATCTTTATGAACTAATACATAAAGAATTCCTAGAAAAAAGTAGGAAAAAGACCAAATAACACAACAAAAATGGGAAAAGGATATAAAGAGATGTAAGATATATAAAAATTAAAAGAGAGAAAAGATACTGGTAACATTAGTTGACTCTGAAAAGAAACTGTGTATAAAGGACAAGGGTGGGAGTGAAAGTTTTATAAAGTTTTAATTTTGGACCATAAGAGTGTACTATCTATTAAAAATGAAATTAATTATAAAATAAATACAATCATGGCTTAGTAGAATAAGTTAAGTATGTACAAACAGTAGTCAATTGTGACAATTAAAATGGAAAATTAATATATAGGACATGAAGTAATACAAAAACAGGTGACTATAATAAGATATATAAATTTTTACTAATTTAATACATAAGGAAGTTTTTTGTTGTTGACTTGTAATGTGTCTTTAATGTAATCACAACTATATTCCAAGGATGGAGGTGTGATCTCAATTTGTATGGATGCACACCGCTTTCTCATTTGAGAACATCATTAGTGTGTTGTACACACCTTGTTGAAATGGGAATCTGCCCTGTGGAAATTTAATGCTCTTACTGTAACCAGAAAACATTAATTGTGACAGAAGGGACTGGGTTGAGTCAGATCACGCATACAACCGAACGCCCTGATTTTCAGCGGTCAATACCAAAGATTCTAAATTCTGTCCCTGACTGAGAACAATACAATGCACTCTCTTCTGAACGTTGTTGTTAAAGGGAGGCCCAGCCACCAACTGCAGTGACAACACAAGACCACGTGTCTGGGATGGGGTGTTCGGGAGTCATCTTACATCTCTTGTATATATGATTTATAAACTGGATTTGATCCTTGTTCCATAGGGAAGTATTTATA
Organism: Delphinapterus leucas; assembly: GCF_059928025.1. Classification (NCBI taxonomy): domain Eukaryota; kingdom Metazoa; phylum Chordata; class Mammalia; order Artiodactyla; family Monodontidae; genus Delphinapterus; species Delphinapterus leucas. Next base: position 46,937,011 of record NC_143146.1, on the reverse strand, counting down.
CCTAATGAAAAAAAGCCAATACACTTATGTAGGTGAATTTTTCTCCACCTGTATAAAATAGAGAAGCATCTATTTAGGGCACTATAAGTAAGGAACATAGTTCCACAAAGACAGCATATATTGCAAGGAGTAGGAAGAGTTCCAAAGAAGGGCTGCAAGAGGTCAGATAACCAGTGTTTTGGCAGGAGAGTAGACTCTGCTCACTGAACTGCTCTTAGCTCCAGGGAGCTGAAATCTCTGGAGGACGTCACTAATCATGAGATACTCAGAAGGCACAATAATGCATTTGGTGGAGTAAGTTGGAACAGCTTGTGACCAAAACATTCACATGGTGAAGAAAAAAAGCACCAGGTTTCCTGGCAAGGTGTGGACTTTAGAATTTCCACCAATACAGAATGCTGCTGCAAGAGAAGGTGAACTTTGTAAGGTCCATAATGGCAAAAATAGCTAGAGCCCCAGCATCTACGACAGACGCTACCCGGAGCTGCGCAATGAACATCTATCTATTGAGTGAATTCTCAGCATTCGACTACAAAACGTTGATGAAGAAACTGTAGAATTTTGTCCAACAGCAAATTATATTTCAAGCTTAAATGTTTAACGCTAATTAATGTCTCATAAAGTTCAAAAGAAAATCCAATCATGTAATTATATTAAAAGAGAACATTTGGAACACTGAGACAAACAAAGCACAACAACAAAAAACAGTGCCATTTTGAAAAATATTAAGCAATCTAATTAGACAGCCACCATACCTACTTCTGTATAACACTTTTGACCTACAAATTGTACCTTCACACAATACAGGCAGCTCTGTAATTACAACGATCACCACAGTTAAAAAGCTTAGAAAGAGAATGAGCTAGTAAATCAACGTAAAAGACGAGACCATGCAAGCCTGCTTGTTATCTATAGTTCAATATAATTATTCCAAAAAAAAGGAAAACAGCAAGAAGAAACAAAAAGTCAGGTTGCTTGCCTTTTCTTAGCTGAAATGAAAATGTTTGTACCTAAATTTAGAAAGATTTCTAGCTTATTTTCTGCTTGTTTTACTTGAATTTGAAGACTTTTAACATCTAGATAGTCTTTACTGATCATCTGTCAGAACCCTGGTGTCTACGTCACTGAAAATATTTTAAAAGCCTATTATTATGAGAACATTGATCTGATCAATGTTCTGATCATTGTGCTAAACTACGCTGAAACTTTGTAGGATATTAGAGTAATTTAGAACCACAACAGTGAGTTAACAATCTCCAACTTTGACCCTCATTGTTCTGTAAAATTTGATTTGTCATGTTTTCTTTATCTGTACAGAATGCTATTAAAATATCTTTCCTAAGCAGTTCTTTTCCAGAAAAAAAAATTACCTTTCTCTACTCCTTCAAAATTTAGTCCAAATAACATTTTGTTTATAAAGTTTTTTAGTCTATCCATATGCTTTCTCGTTAGTATAATCTAAGTATTTATAATTTTATTTGTTATAATCTGATATTAAGAAGGTTGGTTGTTAATGATGTAATATATACAATATATACAATTGTGTTTGTCCTGTTTACATTTCAGTCTATACATTCCTTGAAGGCCTGGAGCTCAATTTCTCTTACATCTTAACAGGAGACTGTGGGGTTTGCATTAACTTTTCTTTATAATTAATTAATTAATTAATTATTGGCTGCATTGAGTCTTTGTTGCCGCGTGCAGGGGCTACTCTTCGTTGCGGTGCGCGGGCTTCTCATCGTGGTGGTTTCTTTTGTTGAGGAGCACAGGCACTAGGTGTGTGAGCTTCAGTAGTTGTGGCACGTGGGCTCAGTAGTTGTGGCTCACAGACTCTAGAGCACAGGCTCAGTAGTTATGGCGTACGGGCTTAGTTTTTCCGCGGCATGTGGGTTCTCCCCGGACCAGGGCATGAACCTGTGTCCTCTGCATTGGCAGGCGGATTCTTAACCACTGCGCTATCAGGGAAGTCCTAACTTATTAATACAATTAATTTTTTTCTTTTTACAGAGTACCTCTCAGTTTGGGCTTTAGTGTCTTAATCAGTAAAATGAGAGAATAAAATTAGAAAAGTATTTTCTAAAATATCAGGTTTATATCCATCAAGACTGGTGCAACACATTTTATTTTATTTTATTATTATTATTATTTTTTTTTTTGCGGTACGCGGGCCTCTCACTGTTGTGGCCTCTCCCGTTGCGGAGCAACAGGCTCCGGACGCGCAGGCTCAGCGGCCATGGCTCACGGGCCCAGCCGCTCAGCCTCATGTGGGATCTTCCTGGACCGGGGCACGAACCCGTGTCCCCTGCATCGGCAGGCGGACTCTCAACCACTGCGCCACCAGGGAAGGCCCCATATTTTATTTCTAATGAAATACAGTAGATTAGAAGAGATTGGATTAGAAAAGAAAATAGACTACATCACAATGAAGTAAAGGTAAAAACTGAACTTTTTGTTTTCTGGTTTTAAATAGGTGTGTGTGCATGTATATGTAGTGGGTCTTGCATTACGTTTTTCTAAGTGTGGGTTTAAGTCAAAAAAGTTCCAAAGTCACTGGGGATAGAAGATCTTTAGGTTCCTTCAATATCTACATTCTGTAATTTCTAAGGCATTCATTTAGGTGTTAATCTTTTTTCTTACATCACTGCTCATTAAGAACTATTCCTGAATTAGATGTAACTTTATCCAAAGGAGACTATTTAAAAAATTCGAATAGATAAGCACATTAATGAATAAAAAAATGTTCATTACTGAGTAAAACTTGAAAGAAATAGATTCCTTGCAATTCCTTTTTCTCAAAACAAAGCCAGAACTTAATTTCCATAAAAATTTTCAATTTAAAACACCATAATCTAGTATAACTACTGAGAAGAAAATAATAAAAGCTACTATTGAAAAAGTAGTGTATAACTAGTGTGTTCCATCATTTTATTCTTAAGTTTAAAATAAAAATATCCTGAAAGATTTCTGGAAGACATCCTTACAAAACAAAAATATATGGTCCGGGAAGGTCCCACATGCTACGGAGCAACTAAGCCTGTGCACCACAACTACCGAGCCTGAGCTCTAGAGTCCACAAGTCACAACTACTGAGCCTGCGTGCCACAACTACTGAACCCCGCGTGCCTAGAGCCCATGCTCTGCAACAAAGAGAAGCCACTGCTATGAGAAGCCCGTGCACCGCAAGGAAGAGTAGCCCCTGCTCGTCGCAACTAGAGAAAGCCAACGTGCAGCAACGAAAACCCAACACAGCCAAAGATAAATAAATAAATAAATTTATATTAAAAAAGAGTTACATATAAATTAGAAAAAGAAAAATATATCACCTCTGATGAATTCATTGCAGATAAAATTTGAAGAATGATATCCAAGATATGGTGGTTTAATTATATTTAATTTAAGTCTTCTGTGCCTGCAGTATCAGTGGTCTCTTAGATTTCTGACATACGTTTACTTAGGAAAAGAAAACTCCAAACAAATATTCACCCCAATCTCTTTCCACTATTAACCTCAAAAGGTCGAAGGTGCATCCAGAGAGGGCAAATGTTTCCCTTCCCTATTCAGCATCCACCACAGACATCACTAAATGAGCACAATGTTCTTTCCAACTGAGCCTTTCCCAACCCAGTGCTCCAGGAAATGACTGCCAAGCAATAGGTTGTTGAGAGGAAACATTTTCCACATCTGGCCCAGATCATAATCCACGTATGTCTGAAAAATTTGGCATGGAAACTAGGTTGTCAACACACATGCACACACATACACACACACACACCTGTATGTTTGCCCAACTGACTGATACATACATGCCTTCAGAAATCTGTTTTCATTCAGACAATGAGGCAGATATAGTCAGTAATTCAAACCTTCTACTGTGTTTAGTTCCTGAAGGTGCTTTATTCAAGGAAACTCAACTTATTTATATTCTTCAAATTCAGGAATCAAGGTCATATATGAAGGTAGATATCTGGTCCATATTATCTCCCTTTCTTTGCTCCCCATTAAAGCACACATTCCCATCAAATGGCTTAGTAATGGAAGTGATATTTAATACATGATGTTCTGCATTAAAACAAATATAGTAAGTATTACTTATAGGTAACAGAGTCTTGGGGTAAAAAGAAAAACATGAAAGGCTAGTCTAACCCAACAAAAAGCACCATAAAGTCTGTCAAAAACAAAAACCTAATTTTCTCTTTTTGCTCATCAACATTATCTCATATCAAAAGTTAAAGTTTGCGGGCTTCCCTGGTGGCGCAGTGGTTGAGAGTCCGCCTGCCGATGCAGGGGACATGGGTTCGTGCCCCGGTCCGGGAAGATCCCACATGCCACGGAGCGGCTGGGCCCGTGAGCCATGGCCGCTGAGCCTGCGCGTCCGGAGCCTGTGCTCCGCAACGGGAGAGGCCACAAGAGTGAGAGGCCCGCGTACCGCAAAAAAAAAAAAAAAAAAGTTAAAGTTTGTGAATTATTGAATTGGTGAGTAAATTTGCCCCTCTAGATCATCTGACTTTGCCTCTGAGGGCTCGTGTCACCTCCTCTTCATGTCAATGTCTTGCATGGCTGAGTTGCCACAATCTGCTTTGGTCACTAAAGCTCAAGTCGTTCGGAGCCATCAAATCAATTATAACAGCCATTGCTGTCTGACACGGCCAACCAGTGATTGATAACAAAACCTGTCTGCTTTCAGTTCTCATCTGACAGCAACAAACCAGTCCCAGCCTGCTCTTACTGGAATTTGTCATAAATCAATAGCAATTCCACCAGGCAGAAAGGTGCTGGCAACTCTCTTTAGTCCATCTGGCCTCATTTTCTTTTCAAATTTAAAAAATATATAACTATTAAGGTAGATTAATGCCCAAAGTTTATTTCTTGAAGTGTCTAATATTACATGAAAGTAATCTCGTAATTTAACACCACATAATGTTCTTAGTCTTTAATTTGATTTTTAAGGTGAATGACTAAAACACCACTAAAACTTTGCAAGAGGAAATTTTAGGTTCAAATGCTACAATTTTATGTATAATAGAGACAAATGACATTTCCTTTTAGATTATTTCAGATCTGACATCATGTATTTAAATGACTATTTAAGAAATATTTCAAAAAAATCTCCCCAAACCAGATTTTTTTTTTACTATTTAGCTATGACATTATAAAATGGACTAAACATTTAAATACAATATTATAAGCAAATATCAGTCAATAAGCATTGAATAGTAATTGCATGTGGAAGACTGTACTTTGCAGATATGCACACATAATTTTTTTCTGCAAAAGTTATTACTTATGGACTAAGACTAGTGCCCTTTAAATATTTTGTGAAGTTGAATAACACTGAGTGATTTGAAGGAAAAGAAAACAACCCTGATTGAATTTGTAGAACTTGGAGAACACTTTGAGAATTTGTGACACCTCACTATGCAATTTTCAACATCAAAAATACCTAATAAAAAACCTGGATACATCTGGCATCGCTTAGGTAGCAAGCTCATTTAAGTGGGAATGAATGATTCTTGCAGGAATCTTGCACAGTAAAAGTAAAACAAAGATCATTCATAATAACACAAGCATTTATATAAGGGGAGAGGAGAAGGAAAGGGAAGAAACATTAAGGACGTATTTTACATAAGGCACTGATAGGGCCTTTATATACATGATTTCATTGGCTCCTCAAACACCTAAGGTAGACATTTTTATTCCAATTTTCAAAAAAGGACATAGGGGCATGTCAAACTGAATTTGAAGTCAGTTCAACCTGATTTCAATGCCTATATTCTTTGTATGTTCATTTATCATTTACTTACTACTAATTGAGAACCTATTATGTGCTCTATGCTAAACTAAGCATCAGACATAGAAAAATGAATGAAACACAGGCACGGGGACTACAGGTAAACAAAACAGACACCAAACCAGAGAGGTTGTAGCAGCCATGGATATAAAAAGAGAGCATCGCAGTGAGTAAGGCAGTAACAGTTCTACCAGCTCCAAACCCCAACATGTATGTACTCACAAAGCTTGATTTAAATCTCAGTTCAGCTAACTAGATACATGATCTGGGATAAGCTACTCTCCTAGCTTGCCTTTTTCTCACCTATAAAAATGGATTTACCTCAAAAAGGTTGATTTGAGTTTGAAATGAATTAACCTATTCAAGAAAACACTGGGCATTTGATAGTTGCTCATTAAATATTACTTTCACTTCCCCTTTATACACAAATCCTCACCTTCAAACACCTTCCAAGTTTAGTTGCCAATCCTCAGAAACGTACAAGACCTACCTTCTTCACTTAAAATGTAAAATTACCTGATTTATAGAATTCCCTGACCAAAACTGGTACCCGTGGTAACAATGGTTTGAGGTCATTTTAATAAAGATCTTCGTCAAGAAGGTGGCCTACGAAAGTACAGGGACCACAGCAGTAAGAGGGTGAAGAATGGGGTCTCAGCACCTGGAGTGGCTGCTGAAGAAGTAGGAAGGGCTCAGCAGAGCTGCCTCCAGAGGGACTGTGCTCTACATGTTGGCCAGACCCAGAAGATGCGGAGTTGCTAAAGCAGTATCTAAGGTGCTTAAGACTTGTCGTGTTCCCTTCAGTGCACTTCCTCTCTCCTTCTGCTGGAAAGGGAAGGGGCTGTTATGTTAGGCAGCCCCCAACTGGTAAAGATTTGCCAGACTGTCAAATACTATGACTACCAAGAAGAAAATATGCACAAGAGACTATATTCCTCAACATTATATAATTAAAACCTATAATTCCACTAACGCATGAAGATAGTTTTAAGTGCCATAAGGGAATTCTGTAGATCAAGTCAGTTCTGCATCTGTTACAATAACAGTTACAGATTGACCTGAATTTCTCTTACTAAATTTTAGATAGTTAGTCAACAATTGAACATTAGTACCTATGTCTCTTTTATACTGAAATATTTTTACCAATACATCATCTGTCCACAAAAACTTGACTGTGTTCACAACCAATGGCTTTCCCACTTCTGGAAGTTTTTTTCTTTCCTTGTTTTTTGGTCAAACAGCAGTGAAGCAATTCAACTTCAGATTAAGAACATTTCAGGGGTGAAGTTTAAATTCTCTCCTTACTGGCCTTCCATTTCTCCTGACCATGCTGAAAGGATCTATCTCCCTCATGCTTAGGTCCAAAGTATCAAAACTGACCACTGTTAATAGAGGGATTATTAAAGGGATTTGAAGTTTTGAATCTGCATTTTGTTAAGAAGGTGATCCTCTAGAATAACATGCTGTATGAAAATAAACTAATGACATTTCATCTACTGAATTGTAGTTTGAATCTTGAATGTATTTGACATTCTAATACAGAACTACTGGAAGCTGCAAGGTATAGTAGAAAACCCATATTAGATGCAAGAATTAGAAATTCTTTATTCTCTATGTACCCACGTGAGATAGTTAACTACTCCGAGTACCCATTTTCTCATTTATTAACTGGGAATACTAATATCAGCATGTGTGGCTCCTGGTGTTGTTCAGAGGACCAATGACAATACCACCAGTGCCAGTAGCATCAGAAGTACAATACCATCTACGGTTTTTCAGGTCTGTAAGTATCATCTGGACCAAGCATTCTGTGAAAAGCTTTGAAACACAGAATTTAATTAATACCTACAGCAATCTACAAAATACATGCATTTTATGGATTTTAAAGATGAGGATCCTTGAGGCATAGAGAGAGTAAACATTAAGTAAATATCAAAGCTGGGATTTGAACCCCGGTCTGCTTATCCCAATGCATATCCTCTTACCACAGTGCTACATTGACTCTTGTTAAGCACTACAAAAATGCAACCAAGGGCACTGTAAAATACACAAGAGTGTACGTACTTACATGCCAATCATGGAAGTTTAGCAGACATGCACCATGCACGTTTTTGATACCGTGTATGCACACTTCTCACCTACTTATTCAAGGTTAGGTTGCAGAATCATCTCAGAATATTCTTTCTTTGTTTCCTTTGAAAACATACTCTTGTCTAAGAACAATTAAGGGACATTTTAAGCACAGAACTCAAGAGATACCTACTTTGGAGTCAGAAAGATCCAAGTTCCAATCCATCCCTACCATACTCTACCTATGAGGCCATATATTAATGATTTTACCACTCTTTACCTTGGAAATAGGAATAGTCTGACTTGCTTCACAGCATCATTGTAAGAGTTAAGATAAGTAAGTACACAGTGCCTGTCACATAGAGAACGCTCAGTAAACGGTGCCTTCTAATATTAATTACAATGATAGTACTAATGACATTTAATTAGCCTGTGTACTGGGATTTCCCACATGCTATGTCTAACACCCTGGACCAAGGCCTTCTAGAAACTGTAAAATTAGCAAACGATGAACATCTAAGAAGTAATAAAAATGTCATGGAAGAAAGTGAAAGCAAGTTAAATTCTAGCTTTGGTATATTGAGAAAAATGTCATCAAGTTGTATGTAAAGGTTCAAGAAACTTTTAACGAGCTTGAATTAGATAACTTATCTATCTTTCCTTTATAAGTTAGAATCATTTGATCTATATTAGAGAAACAATATATTTACTTCTCCTCTCATATTTTTCACACTATAAGGGAAGAGGAGAAGGGGATAGTGGAACAAGAAGATGAGTAGAGAAGGTGTCGCCCAAAAACATGGAGGGCATTTTCTCTGAGCTGGTGAATAGTGGAGTAGCTCTAGGTATCCACAACTAAGGCCGGGAAGGGAAAAGGAACAATGGGGATGGTGAGCAAACTGGGGTGAGGTTAAGAGGTGACCTGGAATTGTAGGGAAGCAAGGGGGCTAGTTATTTCCTGTGCCCCACTCTAGCCATTAACAGGTCATTTTTACAGTTTAACCACCTGTCATCCCTGACAAGACAAACATGATCACCTTAAAGAAAAATTTAAAATCAAGCAGGTGCTATTTAAAAGAAAGATAATAGGTAAAAGGGATAGGGTAATTAGGAAAGAAGAAATACACAGAGAAGTTGTTTTTTTCTCCTTGAATTTCCTCCCATTACAGGGATATTTTAGGAGTACGTGCATGGAAGACAAAAACACAAAGAGAAAATGTGAGTAAATATAAAGGGAGAAGAAAAAATTCTAATAGTCCTTATGCTATTATACTACTTATTTGAATTTCTCATATCTGCATAATACTACAACTTTAATATTACAGACTTAAGAGTATTTTAGAAAGAAGAATACCAATGAAAGGAATTGCTAGTAATCAGGGAACTGTAAGTATTGCTAGCAATTAGAGACAGGGTTGCAAAATGTTACTTATTTAGATATATATTCCACTCTATAATGCTAAATTATTTACATAATCTTAACTAAATTAAAAATGATTAGCTAGACTGATAAAGATTTCATACAAGAGTAAAATCTTTAGCCCAATTCAAATATAGCTAATATGCCCAGAGTAAAAGTTTATAAAATAAAGTCTCTTAAATTCCAAAATTGGACCTTTGAATATTATTCAATATAACATGATTTATAAATAGAAGAAAAGAAGTCTGTGGAAATTACTGGGGAAATTATTCATGATTTCTTATTTGATTTTTTGTCGTGAGCATTACATTAAATTGACATAAGAATATTTTTCAGCCTCCTCTATGTAGTTTCAACAAAATAATGCTAAATCAAATTCATGTAGTGTAAAGTAAAAAATATATGAACAACAAAAAATTTTCAAATATTTACACTTTGCTCTTTTTTGACAGTTTGCACTTTAAAGTTATGAATTAGGAATTGTAAAAATTTGGAATTAAGAGCAAAATATGTTTTTGTATGCAGATCTGGTATTAATGTTACAAGAAAAGTGGGAAGAATTAAAAGTATTATTGTTTAAAATATATGCATAGGATGTGGAGCTAAGGCTTACCGAGTAGAGAGAGAGTTTAGTTGGAGAAGACTGAAAAGTTCTGAAGATGGAGAGTGGTGATGTTTGCACAACAATATGAATGCATTTAATGTCACAGAGCTGTACACTTAAAAATGGTTAAAATGATTAATTTTATGTTACATATATTTTACTACAGTAAAAAATACATATATGAGAAAAAGGGTGAAAAATACAAGATAAAGATGTAAATAAAAGGAATAAAAAATAGAAGATTAAAGGCTTCATATTCTGAATAGTAGCATTAAATATAGGAGATTAAAAAAAATCTTTTTAAAAAAGCTTTTAGAAGAAAATAACATTTATGACCTTGAGGTAGGTAAGATTTCTTAAACAGGACACTAAAAGTGTTAACCATAAAGAAAGGTTCAATTAATTGGACTACATTAAAGTTAAGGTCTTTTTCTTTTAAAAAAATGAAAAAGTGAAAAAGACAAGCTACAGGGTGGAAGAAGATATTTGTATTACATATATCCACCAGAGGACTTGGGTCCAGAATATATCCAGAACTTCTCAAATTAATAGGAAAAAGACAACTTAATAGAAAAAGGGACAAAGACTTAATCAGGCATTTCATGAAAGAGGTTACAAAATTAAAGGAAATACAAGTTAAAGCCCCAATGTAACACCAATACACACCAGTAGAATGGTTAAAGTAAAAAAGAACTTTAAAAGACTGGCAACACCAAGTGTTGCTGAGAATATGAGGCAACTGTAATTTCATTCACTGCTGATTGAAGTATAAATTAGTAAGATTTATTTGGAAAATCTTCTGGTAGTATTCGTGAAAGCTAAACATTAGCGTACACTATTATCCAGCAATTCCACTCCTAGGTGTTTACTTGATAGGAATGCATATATCTGTGCACCAAAAGGCATGTTTGAGGATGTTCATAGTAGTACTATTCAGAATAGCTCCAAACTGGAAACCAACCAAAGGTACTTCAACAGCAGAATGGACAAGTTATAGACCACTCAAATAATGGAACATTAGCAGTAAGAATTAGCAAACAGTTGTTCTGTGTAACATCACGATTGACTATAATAGACATGTTGAGTGGAAGAAGGCAAATTCCAAAAAGAACAGATTAATACTCCATTTATACGATGTTCAAAAAGAAGCAACAGTACCCAATAGTCTTAGAAGGCACAGAATAGTTATCCTTGAGAGGTGATGGTGGGGGGAGGGAGCAGAGGAGTTAGGGACTGGAAGGGTCTAGTAATGGGGCTTCTGGGGGTATTGGTGATGCTCTGTTCCCTGGTATGAGTGGGGTTACATGGCATGTTTATTTTGAGAAAATATACTGAGCTATATACTTCTACAATTTGTACCTTTTTCTGCATGTATGTAATATTTCAGTAAAAAGTTCAAAAATGAAACAGCACATTAAAACTTAAAGTAGAAAACAGTTAAATGACAATGTAAAAAAATCCTCAATTTTCAATGAAATAATGGAAAGAATCATAATGCACTAAAAGGCTTATCTGTAAAACACTGAAATGGAGGATGCTAATTGCTGACACATACCCCTGCAGATTTTCAGCAAACACAAATTCTCTAAATTTAAGTTTCAGAGCCCTGAACAGTATTTGATTCAAAAGCCAAATGAAGAAATGGCTGGGGCAAAGGAGAGACAAGTCAGACACCACAATACAGTACAGAATGTGGGCTTGAAGGAGAAATAATGGTGACATACCACCTTCCTAGCCAAGGGAGACAGTTACAGGCAAAGCAGTGACAACATTAGGTTCCAAGACAAAAAGCCTGTGACATAAGAAGCATTACCACAAGCCACAACTACCTGGACACTGAAAAGCAAGAGAAGACCCAGGGCAATAAGAAAACATTTGAAGAGATTTGAATCTCAGCCTGAGACCACACAAACTCACTGTCACCACCCACCCATCTCAATCCCTCCTCATACTATTTCCAGCAATCCACAAATGAGTAGTAATCTAAAAAGACCAGCATGTGATTTGAATACAGATCCTGCTAAAAGGAGGGGAAAAAAAGAGAAAAAGAACAGATCAAGACATGTCTACTCAACACAGTAGGTCATGTTTTTACTTTATTTTATCATATTTTATGTTTATATTGAAGCAGCTTTGACAATTCACCCTTCACGAATTATGACAAGATTCTTCAGAATTGAAGAAATGATAGACTTTGAAGGTGGCAGTGCTCAGAGTGGGAGTTCACATTTTTAATCTTAATGAAATGTTGAATGTGAAATACAGAGGCACCATTCCGAGAACAGGAAGAAACTGCACAAGTTGAAAAGTTTGGGTCACACTGGGAACTGCAAATGGCTCAAGTATAGCCAAGTGGTGGAGTCCAGTGATGGAGTGCAGAAAGGTGAGGCTGGGGAGGTACAGGCAGTGTCATGTGAGGGGTTACATTCTGAACCACTGGCATTTACACAGAGCATGAATATGTCTGTATTTTTGGATGATCTCTTTAGTAGTAGTAGTGCAGAGGAGTGAAGTGGATGGGAGGAAACCTGGAGGGAAGGAGAGTAATGGGGATACTATAATAAAACCAACCATCTAGAAATGAGGATGGATGGGAAGAAGGCAGTGGTGTTCAAAGAGAGGGAAGGCCAGGTGTGAGCAACCTCATGGAAGTGGGATAAACTGTACTTGGTGACGAATGCTGTGTGCATGTGGTAGTGGAGGTGACAAAGCAGGGGAGGAGGTTTCCATCATAGGGATGGTAATAAAGGTTGGGTTAGCAGGAGTTAGGATGTAGGATAAGAGGCTCCAGATGCACCATGTGGTGGAGGTGCCTGAGGAATGACTCTCCACGGAGAGAACTCTCTCATCCTAGCCTCAACACTTACAGGTCTGCATGACAGCCCAGACTGAGGACTGTCCTGAAAAAGTATAAAATTTCCTTTTCTGAACATTTTAAAGAGAAAGTGGCCAATTATCTTTCTGTAATGGCTACTCATAGATCTACTGAAGGGTCTCTTGTAGCCTTTTGATTCTGTGACAACTGCTCTTTTCAGAGTCATATAGGGATGCTTGGGGAATTAATGGGATATTTGTAAAACATTTTCATTTCCTTTAAAGTTTTTATTTACAATCCATTTACATACATTTAAATGCAGCTAGAAAAACACATTTAAATTCAATTTCCTTTGAAATTGCCAAGGGAATGCAAAAGGGAGAATTTAAAAAGCACTTTAATAGAGGAAAAAACTACACACTACAGGTATCACTGTCACTTCCTTGTCTCAAAACATACACACACACACACACACACACACACACAAAATCAAGTAAACCGGTGGCAAACCATTTCTTACACTAAGTTTGTATTAGAATCAATTCTTTAAGTTTCTATACTGCTGAAAAACCATATGGGTGCTGGTTACATGGTGAGTTCATTTTGAGGAAATACACTGAACTCATGATTTGTGCATCTTCTGCACATATGAAAAATTAAATAAGAAAATTGCAGCAACTAAAACTAAAACCTCAACTTTTAAAATGATTAAAAGTGTGATACTCCATGAAGATGTAATATCCAATATCGGGATTCTGATACCAGTCAATTATCCGAAAAATTATGATCTAGAGACAAATTACATTATGGGTAGAAATAATAATAACCATTAGGGTCACTTAATACATATATCTTCTGGGCACTCTGCTAGGTATTAGGGAATGGGAAATGAAGGCGATGGTCCCCGCCCTCCAGGAGTTCATATTCCAGTAAGAATGACAGCTGCATCGACAAATAACCAGGTGGCACAGGGAGCAGCACAGAGCAGCTGGGATTATTTTTCTTTGACCAGGAGTGGGATGGGAGGTGGGCCTGGAAGGTAACATCTGAAAGGGAGCTTTGAAATGATGAATGTGCCTGACAAGGGAGAAAAAGAATCTCAGGGAGTAAGATATGGAGCGACTAAAGTATTTTAGTTAGGGACGAGTAGAGTCGAGTTGATGGACAACTTGTAAAACTCAGGGCATTTTTGTTCCAGAAAGGTTTCTTGCTGCACTTGCTTTCATAAGACCTGACAACTTTAGCCTGCCTGGAAGTAAGTATTTTAAAACTTAGTTACTTTTTTGTTGTCTTTCTTTTTCCTCTGGCTTTAACACACAGCCTGAGGTTTGTCAGCATGCCAAACAAGAACAAAGCAAGAGAAAAAAAAAGATGGCAAAATAGAAGGGAGAAAGGACCAAAACCCAACATGGCAGGGGCCAGTACTATTTCAAGTGTGAATATTGTTTAACCTAGGGGTTAACTATCTTTTAAAAACAGAATGCAAAAGGTTTTAGCAATTCTTCTGCTATATCTGGAGGGTGATCCTTCCAATACTAGAGGAGCACTTGGAATAAGTATTTCAGATAAATAGTTCAAGGGTACTGAGTTTTCATAATTTTAGTGGGTAAAGGGAAGAAACGGTAAAGGGAAGTAAAGCCATTCACTAATGGCTGGTGTGGAAGGAAACTCACAATGGAGACAGTGTTGTTAAGCGAACTCTCTAAGATGGAGGCCAGAAGCCATTGAGGAAGCTTAGCTTACACATGTCCCAGTCTGCATGGAATCTCATCTTTTTACCACTTACTGTCCTAATTAAGGCATCCAGAACATTAGCCAGAAACTCAAAATACTTATCAGACTCTTGTCCTGAAAGAACTTGGGACATTCCTGAAAGAACAGCCATTCCTCAAGGACAAATATTTCCTTTCTTGTGTCAGAGTACCGCTTCACGGCTATTGCTTTATAAACCCAACTATTTCTCTTCCCTGAATCTGTGTCTCCCAAATTATAATTCTTAAGACCCCATATAAACTCTTTTCTTACTTGCAGGCTTCTGTGCTTTCTTTTCTTTTTTCTTTTTCAGTTGACACTGGTGTGTGCAATAGAGATACTCCTTGTTCAACTGAGAATTACCTGCGAGCCAATGGTTACCAGTTCCCAAGTGTATGTAATATATGAGGCAAGACGAGGTTGCGAATTGATTAGTATTTATCCAGTGCTGGTACTCCAAAAGACAAGCTCTGCATTGTCTGGATTATGGAAAGCCTTGGTTCCCTTACCTCTAAGAACCATAATCAGCTTAGAAGGATCTGAAACCATGACTCCTCGGATTCTCTATTGAGGATGAAGACTTGGTGTTGTAGATTGGTTCAAGATGGCGGAGTAGAAGGATGTGTGCTCACTCCCTCTTGCGAGAGCACTGGAATCACAACTAACTGCTAAACAGTCATAGAAAGGAAGACGCTGGAACTAACCAAAAAAGATATCCACATCCAAAGACAAAGGAGAAGCCACAGTGAGGTGGTAGGAGGGGCGCAATCACAAGAAAATCAAATCCCATAACTGCTGGGTGGGTGACGCACAAACTGGAGAACACTTATAACACAGATGCCCACCCACTGGAGTGAAGGTTCTGAGCCCCACATCAGGCTTCCCAACCTGGGGGTCCGGCAATGGGAGGAGGAATTCCTAGAGAATCAGACTTTGAAGGTTAGCGGGATTTGACTGCAAGACTTCCACAGGACTGGGGGAAACAGAGACTCCACTCCTGGAAGGCACACACAAAGTAGTGTGCGCATCGGGACCCAGGTGAAGGAGCAGTGACCCCAGGGGAGACTGAACCAGGCCTACCTGCTAGTGTTGGAGGGGCTCCTGCAGAGGCAGGGGGGTGGCTGTGGCTCACTGTGCGGACAAGGACGCTGGCAGCAGAAGTTCTGGGAAGTACTCCTTGGTGTGAGCCCTCCCAGAGTCTGCCATTAGCCCCACCAAAGAGCCTGGTAGGCTCCAGTGTTGGGCTGACTTAGGCCAAACAAGCAACAGGGAGGGAAACCAGCCCCACCCATCAGCAGAAAAGCAGATTAAAGTTTTACTGAGCTGTTCCCAGCAGAGCAACACCCAGCTCTACGCACCACCATCCCTCCCATCAGGAAACTTGCACAAGCCTCTTAGATAGCCTCATCCACCAGAGTAGACACAGCAGAAGCAAGAATAACTACAATCCTGTAGCCTGTGGAACAAAAAACACATTTACAGAAAGACAGACAAGAAAAGGCGGAGGGCTTTGTACCAGATGAAGGAACAAGATAAAAACCCAGAAAAACAACTAAGTGAAGTGGAGGTAGGCAACCTTCCAGAAAAAGAATTCAGAATAATGATAGTGAAGATGATACAGGACCTCAGAAAAAGAATGGAGGCAAAGATCGAGAAGATGCAAGAAATGTTTAACAAAGACCTAGAAGAGTTAAAGAACAAACACCTAGAAGAATTAAAGAACAAACAAACAGAGATGAACAATACAATAACTGAATTGAAAAATACACTAGAAGGAATCAATAACAGAATAACTGAGGCAGAAGAACGGATAAGTGACCTGGAAGACAGAATGGTGTAATTCACTGCTGCAGAACAAAATAAAGAAAAAAGGATGAAAACAAATGAGGACAGCCTAAGAGACCTTTGGGACAACATTAAACGCAACAACATTTGCATTATAAGGGTGCCAGAAGGAGAAGAAAGAGAGAAAGGACCCGAGAAAATATTTGAAGAGATTATAGTTGAAAACCTCCCTAACGTGGGAAAAGAAATTGCCACCCAAGTCCAGGAAGTGCAGAGAGTCCCAGGCAGCATAAACCCAAGGAGAAACATGCTGAGAAACACAGTAATCAAACTGACAAACATTAAAGACAAAGAAAAATTATCGAAAGCAACAAGGGGAAAACGACAAATAACATACAAGGGAAGTCCCATAAGGTTAAAAGCTGATTTCTCAGCAGAAACTCTACAAGCCAGAAGGGAGTAGCATGATATAGTTAAAGTGATGAAAGGGAAGAACCTAGAACCACGATTACTCTAACCAGCAAGGATCTCATTCAGATTCCACAGAGAAATCAAAAGCTTTACAGACAAGCAAAAGCTAAGAGAATTCAGCACCACCAAACCAGCTCTACAAAAAAATGCTAAAGGAACTTCTCTAAGTGGGAAACACAAGAGAAGAAAAGGACCTACAGAAACAAACCCATAACAATTAAGAAAATGGTAATAGGAACATACATATCGATAATTACCTTAACCGTGAATGGATTAAATGCTCCAACCAAAAGACAGAGGCTTGCTGGATGGACACAAAAACAAGACCCATATAAATGCTGTCTACAAGAGGTCCACTTGAGACTTAGGGACTGAAAGTGTACAGACTGAAAGTGAGGGGATGGAAAAGGATATTCCATGCAAATAGAAATCAAAAGAAAGCTGGAGTAGCCATACTCATATCAGATAAAATAGACTTTAAAATACAGAATGTTACAAGAGGCAAGGAAGGACACTACACAAAGATCAAGGGATCAATCCAAGAAGAAGATATGAAAATTATAAATATATATGCACCCAACATAGGAGCACCACAATATATAAGGTAACTGCTAACAGCTATAAAAGTGGAAATAGACAGTAACACAATATTAGTGGGGGACTTTAACACCTCACTTACACCAATGGACAGATCATCAAGACAGAAAATTAATAAGGAAACACAAGCTTTAAATGACACAACTGACCAGATAGATTTAATTGATATTTATAGGACATTCCATTCCAAAACAGCAGATTACACTTTCTTCTCAAGTGCACACAGAACATTCTCCAGGAAAGATCACATCTTGAATCACAAATCAAGCCTCAGTAAATTTAAGAAAATTGAAATCATATCAGGCGTCTTTTCTGACCACAACACTATGAGATTAGAAATCAATTACAGGGGAAAAAAAGCATAAAAAACACAAACAGGTGGAGGCTAAACATTACGTTACAAAATAACTAAGAGATCACTGAAGAAATCAAAGAGGAAATCAAAAAATACCTAGAGACAAATGACAACAAAAATACGACGATCCAAAACCTATGGGATGCAGCAAAAGCCGTTCTAAGAGGGAAGTTTATAGCAATACAAGGCTACCTGAAGAAAGAAGAAAAACCTCAAATAAACAATCTAACCTTACACTTAAAGGAACTAGGGAAAGAACAACAAACAAAACCCAAAGTTAGGAGAAGGAAAGAAATCATAAAGATCAGAGCAGAATTAAATGCAATAGAAACAAAGAAAACAATAACAAAGATCAATAAAACTAAAAGCTGGTTCTCTGAGAAGATAAACAAAATTGATAAACCATTAGCCAGACTTATTAAAAAAAAGAGGGTGAGGGCTTCCCTGGTGGCCCAGTGGTTGAGAGTCCGCCTGCCGATGCAGGGGACACGGGTTCGTGCCCCGGTCTGGGATGATCCCACAGGCCGCGGAGTGGCTGGGCCCGTGAGCCATGGCCGCAGAGCCTGCGCATCCGGAGCCTGCGCTCCACAACGGGAAAGGTCACAACAGTGAGAGTCCCGTGTACCAAAAAAAAAAAAAGAAAAAGAGGGTGATGACTCAAATCAATAAAATTAGAAAGGAGAAGTTAAAACAGACACCGCAGAAATACAAAGCATCCTTTGTATTTCTTCCAAGACTGAAACCGGAAGAAAGAAAATATGAACAGAACAATCACAAGTAATGAAATTGAAACTGCGGTTAAAAATCTACCAACAAACAAAAGTCCAGGACTAGATGGCTTCACAGGTGAATTCTACCAACATTTACAGAAGAGCTAACACCCATCCTTCTCAAACTCTTCCAAAAAATTGCAGAGAAAGGAAAACTCCCAAACTCATTCTATGAGGTCACCATCACCCTGATACCAAAACCAGACAAAGACACTACAAAAAAATAAAATTACAGAACAATATCACTGATGAATATACATGCAAAAATCCTCAACGAAATACTAGCAAATATAATTCAATAGCACATTAAAAGGATCATACACCATGATCAATGGGATTTATGCCAGGGATGCAAGGATTCTTCAATATATGCAAATCAGTCAATGTGATCCACCATATTAACAAGTTAAAGAAAAAAAAATATGATCATTTCAAAAGATGCAGAAAAAGCTTTTGACAAAATTCAACACCCATTTATGATAAAAACTCTCCAGAAAGTGGGCATAGGGGGAACCTACCTCAACATAATAAGGCCATATTCTCAATGGTGAAAAACTGAAAATATTTCCTCTAAGATCAGGAACAAGACAAGGATGTCCACTCTCGCCACTATTATTCAACATAGTTTTGGAAGTCTTCTCTGATTTTGGGAATCAGAGAAGAAAAATAAATAAAAGGAATACAAATTGGAAAAGAAGAAGTAAAAGTGTCACTGTTTGCAGATGACATGATACTATACACAGATAATCCTAAAGATGCCACCAGAAAACTAGCAGAGCTAATCAATGAATTTGGTAAAGTTGCAGGATAGAAAATTAATGCACAGAAATCTCTTTCATTCCTATACACTAATGATGAAAAATCTGTAAGAGAAATTAAGGAAACACTCCCATTTACCACTGCAACAAAAGGAATAAAATACCTAGGAATAAAGCTACCTAGGGAGACAAAAGACCTGTATGCAGAAAACTGTGAGACACTAATGAAAGAAATTAAAGATGATGCAAACAGATGGAGAGATATACCATGTTCTCATATTGGAAGAATCAATATTGTGAAAATGTGTATACTACCCAAAGCAATCTACAGATTCAATGCAATCTCTATCAAATTACCAATGGCATTTTTTACAGAACTAGAACAAAAAATCTTAAAATTTGAATGGAGACATGAAAGACCCCGAATAGCCAAAGCAGTCCTGAGGGAAAAAAATGGAGCTGGAGGAATCAGACTCCCTGACTTCAGACTATACTAGAAAGCTACAGTAATCAAGACAATATGGTACTGGCACAAAAACAGAAATATATATCAATGGAACAGGATATAAAACCCAGAGATAAACTCATGCACCTATGGTCAACTAATGTATGACAAAGGAGGCAAGGATATACAATGGAGAAAAGAAAGTCTCTTCCATAAGTGGTGCTGGGAAAACTGGACAGCTACATGTAAAAGAATGAAATTAGAACACTCCCTAACACCATACACAAAAATAAACTCAAAATGGATTTGAGACCGGCCACTATAAAACTTAGAGGAGAACATAGGAAGAACACTCTTTGATGTAAATCACAGCAAGATCTTGTTTGATCCACCTCCTAGAGTAATGGAAATTAAAACAAAAATAAGCAAATGGGACCTAATGAAACAAACGCTTTTGCAAAGCAAAGGAAACTACAAAGAAGATGAAAAGACAACCCTCAGAATGGGAGAAAATATTTACAAACGAATCAACGGACGAAGGATTAATCTCCAAAATATATAAACAGCTCATGCAGCTCAATATTAAAAAAACAAACAACTCAATTGAAAAATATTCAGAAGACCTAGACCTTTCTCCAAAGAAGACATACAGATGGCCAAGAAGCACATGAAAAGCTGCTCAACATCACTAATTATTAGAGAAATGCAAATCAAAACTACAATGAGGTATCATCACCTCACACCAGCTAGAATGGGTATCATCATAAAATCTACAAACAACAAATGCTGGAGAGGGTGTGGAGAAAAGGGAACCCTCTTGCAGTGTTGCTGGGAATATAATTTGATAGAGCCACTAGGGAAAACACTATGGAGGTTCCTTAAAAAACTAAAAATAGAACTACCATATGATCCAGCAATCCCACTACTGGGCATATACCCAGAGAAAACCATAATTCAAAAAGACACATGCACCCCAATGTTCACTGCAGCACTATTTACAATGGCCAGGTCATGGAAGCAATCTAAATGCTCATCGACAGGTCAGTGGATAAAGAATATGTGGTACACATATACAATGGAACATTACTCAGCCATAAAAAGGAATGAAATTGGGTCATTTGTAGAGACGTGGATGGATCTAGAGACTGTCATACAGAGTGAAGTAAGTCAGAAAGACAAAAACAAATATCGTATATTAACACATATATGTGGAACATAGAAAAATGGTACAGATGAACTAGTTTACACGGCAGAAATAGAGATACAGATGTAGATAACAAACATATGGATGCCAAGGGGGAAAAGTGGTGGGGTAGGGGTGGTGGTGTGATGAACTGGGAGATTGGGATTGACATATATACACTAATATGTATAAAATGGCTAATTAATAAGAGCCTGCTGTAAAAAAATAAATAAAATTCAAAGAAAACCAAAAACTAGCTTGCACCTACGTATAAATATAGATTAAGTTGTCACTCAGTATAGTCCCATTCCCAATAGCCCAGACTTTGTTGAAACAATGAGCTGCTAATAGCTCGGAAACTGCAGGCTGGACCTAGAGTCGTCCTTCTCAGCTCTAGGTGAACTGTCACTAGCAAACTGACTAAAAATGAATGCATATAATCAATGCACACTTTAGGGTTTTCTAAAAATTATTTTTTAAACGAAGAAATTTTCTAATGAAATTTCAGCCAATTATGTCTGTTGTGTTTGTTTGGCAGTTTCCGCTAATGTTGAAAGTATGTTTCAAGCTAGTCTAAGTAAATCGTCTGGAAGGATATGGATTGAAAAGGAATCTTTTCAATCTACTGGTTCATGCAGTCACAATTATTTTTTTTTTGTACTCTGGGGTATGCTTTTTTTTGTTTTGTTTTATTTTGCTTTTTTGCGGTACGCGGGCCTCTCACTGCTGTGGCCTCTCCCACTGCGGAGCACAGGCTCCGGACGCGCAGGCCCAGCGGCCATGGCTCACTGGCCCAGCTGCTCCGCGGCATGTGGGATCTTCCCGGACCGGGGCACGAACCCATGTCCCCTGCATCGGCAGGCGGACCCTCAACCACTGCGCCACCAGGGAAGCCCTGGGGTGTGCCTTTTAAAGAACTTTTTATACCTCAAAAACAGCAATTCTGTCCATGTTCTGTATTGCTAAAAATTTATTTCCAGTCAATAAGACTTACATTACCTATTTAACATCGTTTTTTAATTTTATATATCTGTTATAATCAGATATTGGAAATATTTTCATTTTAAAGAAAAACAAACATCAAAAAAGAACCAAAATGAAAAATATGAGCCAGTTAGTTGTGAATATTTCTGGAACTGACATCAACATTTTAAGACTTTTTTTTTCACATTGAAACCTGATATTAAAAGGTGAGAGAGATTACCCCCAGACCATTGTTTCCAAAATGTTCTTTCTCCAACTAGGGGTATCTTACGAACACAATAATCATCTTAGAAATTTGTTTAGAAACAGAGAACCTACCCCCAGAGGCTCTGCTTCAGTAGGTCTGGAATGAGGCTTCCCAATGATTATGACACACAGCAAGGTTTGGAACCACTGATAGTTTTTCTCATTATGTATAATTTATAGAGTGCTAGTTTCTGGCTTTTGACTAATCATTTTCATGTAATGACTGACAAGAGAAAAATGAGTCTAACTTTTAAAAATTTAACCTTGAACTATCATCCAAAAGTTATAAAATCATGCTAAGTTTCAAAAAAGAAAAAGGAAAAAAGAATATATAATTAGTAGGTGGAATCATTAATTTTTCACCAGTTTTCTTAGGAGCAAATGCTGGGCACAATGAGAAAGAATGTTGAACTGTGAATAAGACATGTTTGGCTAAAAATAATTGAGAAATAACTGAGCCAAACTGTAAACCACAAAACTACTAAAAAATATCTAACAGGTTGCCAAGGTGATCCATGTTACCAATTACCAATACATGAAAAAAAAAAACACAAAAAATGCCACCATTATTCAGGACTGTCAGTGAGGTGTATGTACTTAAGGAATGGACTTCCCGATAATGTCCTTGGAAGGCTTGACTGTGGCATAGATCAAGAATCTTCTAATAAATATCCATATGAGGTACAGATTTTGCAGCTACATTTTTAAGTCAGGCTGCCTCCATCTATGTATTGCTAGAATGGTTCATCAGTCTTCCAGGGAGAAACACAGTGGGACATACCTTCTTTGAGCTTCCTTGATTTAAAAGAAGGGACAAGGAGTGAGTGGTCTGAGCTGGGGTTAAAAACGAATTTTAAAACTTAGGTCACTCATTCCCTCATTTTCCCAGTGGGGTGATTCTTTTAAGCCATCAGGCTCTGTCTTCCCCGCTGACGCCCACCCACCTCAGAAGAAATCTCAAGCTGAAATGGAGGGCCACCTAACTTCATGACTGCTCAGACACATCTCCTCTTGGGTTTCCTGGAACACACCCTAGCAGGCGCTCTCTCTTCAAGAGGCCAACTATCTCACATGTGATCTATCATTTCAGGAAGTGATTATCCTGTCACCCACACCAGACTGAGGCCAGGAGAAGCAGCTTGGGCCCTGGATTCCGTCTCCTCATAGTCAACTCCTCCTTCCCAGGTGACAGTCCTTGTTGTAAGACTCACTCCAATCAAGTAACCTGATTCTAAAAGCCTGTGTACTGTCACGTCCACTAGAAGTTGTTTGGGAATGCTTTGGTTTGTTTGGCCCAAGTGAGCAAGATGTTGGCATCCTGTATCACTAAAAGCAAAGGCCTACAGAGAACCCAGTAAGACAAGCTGGGCTGCAGGTTTCTACACTGGGAGGCTCTGGAACACAATCAGCAGTGGTCTGGGTCTGCCCCTGTAAGAAAGTTGGTGGGGGCTCTAGGTACCACAAAGAGCTGGCTTTCGGGATGAGGTTTAACATTCATATGATGTGCTTTCAGAACACTGCTTGATATCAGAGCACTCCTCATCCCATATTCAGATTTTAGGACTTTCATCTCTCTGGCCATTAAGAGAAAGAACTTTGGTTGAGTGAGGATGGATGGTCTACTCTGATTTCTCCAGAGGGCTACTGTAGACCAATCGTGATGGAAATCTACCGTGCCGTTTATCATCCAGTCCACTGCTAAGCTATATGTTAACACAAATTCTCTCTACCAAAAAAATAAAAGAAAAAAAATGGATGCACAGCCTCATGGTAAGGTTAGACTTCATTTATTCTCTGAACACTATGGGAGAAGTCATGATTGGTAGTAGATTTGACAGTAAGGAACTTTGTTGACTGAGGAATTAAGAGCATTAATAACAAATAAGCTCTTTTCTCATTTATTATACTGAGAATGCAGTGTTTTAGAAGTACAACCAAATATTTTAAAGTTGAGGATTTAGTAAAAATAACCTTTAAAAGAATATTCCAAAAAAGCTTATTAAGGAATATCTGAGATACCTTACATATAAAATTCACAAATAAGATATATACGTTTAAAAAATAGTATTTATGGGCTTCCCTGGTGGCGCAGTGGTTGAGAGTCCTCCTGCCGATGCAGGGGACACGAGTTCGTGCCCCGGTCCAGGAGGATCCCACATGCCGCGGAGCGGCTGGGCCCGCAAACCATGGCCGCTGGAGCCTGTGCTCCGCAATGGGAGAGGCCACAACGGTGAGAGGCCCGCGTACCGCAAAAAAAAAAAAAAAAAAAAAAAAGTATTTATTATACAGTTTATAGGTATTTTCTTGTCTTAATTAAAAATTATTAAAAGAAGAAAATAGTACATCTTAGAAAATTTCAACAAGTAAATTTCAAGTCTTTCCTCCTTGGAATTTATGGACTGAATGTCTAACCAGTGGGATGGGACTAATTTGTTTAGTGTTTGAAGCACACAAATGACTTGCTATGCTCACTATCATAGTTCAGGGCACTGAATGATATTCAGGTAGTTGCCTCCCTGGAAAGAGCAGGACAAGCAATAAAATTATTAAATACACATAGAGTTCTTTCAAGGAAAAAAAAACCAACATTGAATTGAAAGGCCTTCTTTCCCTACTTGCCAGTAAAAAGAGGAATCTGTAGTTATGATAGGGCTATCTTTATACCAATTCTGACCATCTCAATACAAACAAATATAAAGCTATGGTGAGGAATAGCTTGCTAAAACAAGCCTATGATACTAGTTCCTCTACATTTTAAGGCCATTTCAGCCAGGATGTACCTTTAGTCTATTCAATTAAGAGACACATACGTTAAATTTATACCTAAAAAAATACTTTGAAATTTATTACTATGTTTATACAGTAGCTGCTTTTAAAAATCTCATGAACTTGACTATTTTTAAGGATCAACACACTTTTAAAGGGAAGATATAATAGTAAAATTGTGCCTCACATGTTTTCTCTTACCATTATAATATTTTTTTCTTCCCCAAGTACCTATAACAATTAGGCTTTACAATGAATTACGAGCCAGGTTAATAACATTTTCTCAAATTAAAGTAGCACGATAGACCACACAATTGGTAGATATCACTTGGTCATTTATTTTTCAAAAGGGGTCTGTTCTCATTTATGTTGAGTTGATTTTCAGTTTCAACACATTTCTGGCAACTAAATCATAAGTCTCTAAAAATAAGGTTTTATAAAGAGAGGGGGGAGTTACCAGTATTAACTGAATCTAATACCTATATGAATTACAATTGGTTGGTTCTAGCCAAATGAATTATTTTACCTTAGGCCACAGTACTGCAGTTTCAGATGGAAATAAAAGGAAGAACCATTGATCTGTCTCCTACAGCCTCTGGGCATTCCAGTACTGCATTTAGCCTGGATAAACAGTTGTTATGATATGCCTACCACCTACCTCTGAGGGACTGGTGTCAAATTAATCTCCATGTCATCAGTACCTTCTCAACAGGTTTTAAACAGTCTTCTCTTTTTCTCTAAGTCCCAGATCAACAGTTGTCAGGGTCTGAGTCAAGCTGTGCTTCTGCCCACAGTGGCACTGTCAGCACTGTCAGCTACTCAAATAATTTTTTAAGCAGAGCAGCCGGTTGCCTTCAGCAGCGATGCTTTTGGGGGCACTTCGTGCTGTTCACCCAGAGTCTCTGGCTGCTCTACAACTGTGCTAGTTAAGGGATCGACAGAAGGAACAACAAATGGCTACAATTAGCATTCGCCCTGCTCTCGCAAAAGAATTTCATTGCTATGGCAACGGGAGTTGCCCAGACAACATAGGGCTTTGGCTGAGAATAGCGTACTGCATTATACCAAGTACAGAACAAAATAGCCAGAGATCAGGCTCTCGCTTCACGGCACAAAGATCTCTGCCACCATATTTAAGTTTAATTAATGAGAGCTGATTTCTTAATTTTGTAAGACAAGGTTCTGGCTGCTAATAGCCTGAAACAAAATATCATTATTGATCCATTCTTTTAAAACTCCAGTAAAATAATTAGAGTGATCACATTAGGTGATCACATTAGATTTGTCTTAACTTGATTTTTCTATTTCCTACCTTAAGAGGCAGGCTTTACTTATATTGCTGTTAACAGTGTTATTCACAAACTCATTTTTCCCTCAATCAGTTGCTATGATAGAAATGTATACAATGTTTGAAAAATTAACGGGAGCTTCCTTACACCTGGATGGATATTCAACCAAGCCTTAGCTGTGTGTAACTTTAGGAAGGAACAACAATATCTAAGCAATTTATATCAAGAGCTACAATCGTACAGTTATAGAAAATCATTTAAAATCAAACAGAAGCCTGTTTATCACTGTTTTTAAAGTAAACTTTTAAAGCAGAAAGCTGAAAATATCTTGAAATCGGTTTGGTAGTAATACAAGTAAAATGGAAAAAATTAATCTAAATGACACAGAAATAAGCTACCTTGGCTACCATTAAATGGCTCTGCATTCAAGCTACATAATTGGATCAGCCCCACGCATAGTCATGTAAACCGTTCTGTGGATATGATCCAGGAGCACTTTTTAATGAGCCATGAAGGGGAGGATGTACAGGCAGCACGGGACAATGAGGTTAGTTGCTATTATTTGGCAGGTGACGATCCTCTTTTCTAAAATTTCCAAAACTCAAATATTTCCCCCTCCCAAACCAACATTCCTGTCAGCACGGGACCAAATATTATCATCAATAATAACAGTGAACATTTATTGAATGCACAGTGTTTTGTATGGCTTGTTAAATTCAGTTTTCACAATTACCCTATAAGGTGGGCATAGTTTCCACCCACTGACATATGATGAAACCAAGGTGCAAAGAGATTCAGTAACTGCCAGCATATAAGCAGAAAAGCTGAAATTCAAAACTAGGTCTATCCTATAGTATTCTCTTTATTTCAGCTATATTGTGTTACACCACAACTACTAATGTAGTAATTTTAAAGCTTCAGTCTTTTTTGAGAACAACAGTAAGTACAAATTCTAAAATGGGAAAAGTCTAAATGAAAACAAAATTAGCAGTACATATAATAAGCATAATGATGCTCAATTTAGTCAGATTTCTTAATTATCTGGGGATATGGATTAGTCGGTGTGAAGAGAGAGAGAGAGGAACTCTCACTGAGCATATTAGCTACTGGTTTTGGTACAAAATGTCTGAAAACATACATACAAACAATCTGACCAGAAATTATAACCCTTAACTTATGTAGACATTTATTTTCATTTTATAAAAGATTATTTTTAAATTTATTATTTATTTATTTATTTTTGGCTGCGTTGGGTCTTCGTTGCTGCGTGCGGGCTTTCTCTAGTTGTGGCGAGCGGGGGCTACTCTTTGTTGTGGTGTGCGAGCTTCTCATTGCAGTGGCTTCTCTTGTTGCAGAACACGGGCTCTAGAGCGCAGGCTCAGTAGTTGTGGCGCACAAGCTTAGTTGCTCCACGGCATGTGGGATCTTCCCGGACCAGGGCTCAAACCCGTGTCCCCTGCAATGGCAGGTGGATTCTTAACCACTGTGCCACCAGGGAAGCCCATAAAAGATTATTTTAAAAAGTAAACACTTTATTAGTAGTAAATAGCTGTTAATGAAAAGTAAGATTATTTTATTGCCTGGTAGAAATAATCCTGCTTTATAGTTTTTAAATGATACCTCCAGAGTTCAGGTCATACAGTATTACTTAGCACTTCAGTTAATGCCAGGTCAAAGAACAAAAACAAATAATTTTAGAGTTAAAAAAATTGTTTATATATGTAGATAAATAAACTTGACTAAGTCTAATTTTAGTCCAATCTAATGGTAAAGGGCAAATATTAGAAGACTTTCCAGGAAATTCAGCTTCTACTTTCATGAATCACTAGATTATTTATTTATGTAATTCTAATTTAAGAAAACAAGAGTTTTTGTAAATCATTAAACTTCAGACAAAATGCAGTACAAAGTGCTCTTTTTTTATAGTCATAAAAAATGCTATAGTAATGGAAGTCTGAAAAATATAGTTTTTTATCAAACTGATATTTTGGGACTCAAAACTGTATTACATAGGGAAAATTACTTCATTTTGAACATGTTTGAGCAGTGGCAGTATTGAGATTTTTGAGGTAGAAAAACAATGTGTAAAATGACAGGGGAGAAAAGCAAGATCCTCCATGACACTGCCTGATGGCCACTATTTTCCAAATAATACCTACGTTTAATTTGACCATAATTAAACGTCATTTATAATGAAATAAACACATTAAAAAGGTACGTGCAAAGAAACTCAGTGCAGTTGTAGCTTCTATTCAATTTGGCATAAATGTTTCTTGTACTTACGAATATTTTAGGATAATAGAAGCAAAATTGTAAAAGTGCCCGCCAATACAAGATAAAAAAATTAAAGGAATGTATGTGAAAGCCCTCTGGAAACTGTAAATGTGACATAAAAATGTGTGTTTCATCAAAAATGTGTTAGCTTTCAAAAGCTCAAAGAAATCACTCTTGATGTTTACTTATTTTAAATAAATCAGTGGAGAAAAGAAGATGAAGTACATAAATTGCCTCCGCTTCTAACCCACCCCTTCCAATCTATCTCTATTTCTAAAACCCTCATCTAGGCCATCTCCAGCCTTCTTCTCCTGGGACACCTTCACTTTTCAGCTATTTTTAAACAATTTAAATACATGCTAAACTCAAGGCAAAATTCCTCAGTTGACTGTTCCAATTTACTCTGTCACAAAACAGGAAGTAAACACAACTTTTGTCTCCACCTTATCTTTCTGTACCCTAAATCATATTTTTGAGTGCATCTTCTATTCTAGAAAAAAGTAATCTGATTCTATTCAAGGATGGGCAGTTTATTGAAGTGATTCAGAGAATGGAATTTGCTGTCACATATCTGGGTTCAATTCCTAGCTCTGCCATTTACCAGCTTTATGATTTGGGGCAAGGATTACTTAACCTTTTTAAGCCTCTGAATGAGACAATGTAAATAATGCACTCAACAATGTCTAACACGTAGTAAGTGGTCAAATACTGGCTGCTTTATTCTTTATGGAATCTTATTTTTTGAAATAGATTCTCACTCCCCTCACCCTTTATGTCTGGGGCAATCTATTCTCTCTGTTTCTACCGTTTAGCAATTAGCATCTTGTAGACAGAAGTACTGAGTTTGAATCCTGGCTCTGCCACTCAGTAGTTATAATTATCTGCAAAAGAACCCTTTCCAATAATAAACATAGCACACTGAGAATGAAAATCTAAACTATTTGCTTACATAAAAACAGGCTTAAACTTGTAAAAATCAAAAGTTCCAGATTAGGGACAGATCCCAGACCAATCATCTCTGTGTCACTTAAATTGTTAACGATCAGTCTTGTCAAACCAAACCTTAAATACCTTCCACTATCAATTCCTCAATTAATTGATTCTTAATCATTACTATTTCTTTGAACTGTTGCTATGTATTAGGCTGTGCTGAGAATCTTCCATGCATTATCTGACACAAATTTTTACAACAAACCAAGGCAGGAATGATTAGAATCACATTTTATGGATGACAAAACTGAGGCACAAGGAGCAAGTAACTTGCTCAAGGTTACACAACTAATAAGAGGCAGATGGTACTCTTGACCTCTATTCTCTACAGCCACAGTTAGTGTCACAACATCCACCTGACCAATGAACTGTAGATTCAATGTTCAATTTTTGTGTCCTGTGTTGTTCATGCAGCTCATGTTACATACACATTCTCCTTAGAGTTAAAACTACATAGAGTCAGATTCAGCACTTATTTTCAACTATTTAGAAGTCACGGAACTTGATTCAATAACACACAACCTGTAAGCACTAAATAAATGTTCACTGATAATGAAGAAAATGTGCACGGCCAGGGCAAAGTCAAGGTAGCATCACACGCACGCTAGAAATAATTTGCAATAAAATTATAAAATATTAAAACTTAATGAGTACAATCTCAATTAGGAAATTGAAAATCTGCTCATTAAACTTGCAGATGATACTTAGTTGGGCAGGGGTTAAACACTTTCGAAGAAAGAAATACAATTTAAAATGACCTTGATAGATTAGAGAAATAGTTCATCAAAAACAGATAAAGTTCAATTAAGAGAAGAACAAAATGGCATACTTAAGAACCAAAAGCATACCACACAGATAAAAATGGGAATGAGTAGTTAGGCAAAT
Source organism: Delphinapterus leucas (assembly GCF_059928025.1). NCBI lineage: Eukaryota > Metazoa > Chordata > Mammalia > Artiodactyla > Monodontidae > Delphinapterus > Delphinapterus leucas. The sequence goes on along the minus strand of NC_143146.1, from coordinate 46,906,764 downwards.
TGATGGGGGGGGGGAAAAAAAAACCCAAGCCACAAATGAAACAACCTGATTATCTGTTGGCAATATGGGCTATTCTTCTCTCTACCTATCAGTGTCTTACAACTCTGGCTGCACTTCGGAATCACAAGGAAAGTTTTAAAAAATATTGTTCATCATGGACCAATTAAATCAGAATCCGTGGAAATAAGGTTCTATATTGGTGTTATTTAAAAACTCTCTAGGTGTATTTAATGTGGCCAAGGTTCAAAATGACTGGAAATTATAACCAATCATATCCTTTATATCCATATGAAGAGCCTTATGAAAATAATATCATAGCTGTTATGTGTGATTAGATAGTGAGATATATGTTCACAAAAAGAAACTATTTAATAAAAAAAATCTAATATTAATCAATCATGATTCCAAATACTCAAGAAACATGATGATAGAAGATCTGTGGTTCTCCAAGTGTAGTTCCTGGATGAGCAGCCTCTGGGAATTTATGAGAAATGCAAATTCTCATGCCCACCACAAACCTCCTGAATCCGTAACTCTGGGGTAGACCTAGCAACCTGTGTTTGGTTAAGCCTCTCAAGGGATTCTGATAGATGCTAAAGTTGAGAACCAAAGCTGTAAGCTAAGGAGTCAACTTTCTTCTGTTTTCTTACAGCGTCTGTTTTCTCTTATAATTACAATTAGGATTGTTATATGCTTTCTTTTGTAAGCCATCCCAAATTCTTCCTAGAAGTAAGTAAGGTATATAAATTATAAATTTTAAAAAACTCACATTTTAGCCAAGTGCTCATAATGTATAATGCCTTCATTACTGAAATACCTTTTATTAAAAGGATTCATGTGATAAATTCAGTGAAAAAAAAATCTGTTAAAATTGCTGCCAAAATTGTCCCGAAGCAGTTTGTTGGTTGGCTCAGTTTCTTTACCTTTCAACTGGCTCTGCTGGCATCAAGTAGACTAAGTTTAGTCACAAGCATCTATACAGATCTATTAGCTGCTGCCTAATGGCCCAAAACCCCCAGGGAAGGAGGTGTGAGTCCACCTGAGATTTTAGCTTTCCCTTTACCACTTATGTGCCACTGGGATTTAGGTCTGTCTCTGATTTCCATCCCTCTCTCTCTACCTCATTACTCCAATAAATCAAGAGATGGTTATATGTATTGTTATTAACAACCAAAATGTAAAAAAAAAACCTACTCCTGGACTAGCAGCATTGAAAAATCATCACAAATAAACAGTAATAATAACTCCTCCTAGCTGAGAAATAAGACAGAAGAGATAACAACATTAAAATGTATGGTTTTTCCTTAATGGATGACATATTTTGAAAAGAAATACTGAGAAAGTTTCTTTCCTCCTCCTCTGTTTCTGATCTCCCTGCCCCTCACACTTTGTCAGTTATAATAAAAGACAAAAAGATATAATTTAATTGCTAATTAAAAATGCAAAACAATGAGATACTATTTTGTCTAATTGCTGAAAATTGTGAAACACATCTAGTGCTGTTGAAGGTTTGAGGAATGGACACAGTCACTGGATGCTGGTAGGAGTATAAATTAGTATAATCTCTTCACCATTCCCACGTCAGTGTGGCAATATGAATAACAAAGCCTTAAAATTGTTCATATCTGTTAACTTGTCCTGAATAAATAGTGCTGCTTATTAAACAGTAAAAATTTTTAAACCATGTAAAGGTAAAACCCTAAAGAAGCTGGTTAAAAATGTAGGGCCCATCCTTACTACGGGATAGTCTAATACCACATTTTATAGAGAAGGAAGCATGGTAAGTAATGAACTTAAGAACACATACTTAGTAAACTACATATCATTTTCCCCCTTCCATAAATTAGAATCAACATTTAAAAACTAAGAGTATGGTTCAACTGCTATGGAAAACAGTATGGTGGTTTCTCAAAAAGTTAAAAATAGAACTGCCATATGATCCAGCAATCCCATTTCTGGGTATATATCCAAAAGAATCGAAAGCAGGATCTTGAAGAGATATTTGCACTCTTGTGTTCATCGAAGCGCTATTCACAATAGCCAAGAAGTGGAAGTAACCCAAATGTTCATCAACAGATAAATGGATAAACAAAATGTACATATATACTATGGAATATTATTCAGCCTTAAAAAGGAAGGAAATCCTGACGCATGCTACAACATGGATGAACCTTAAGGACATTATGCTAAGGACATTATGCTTATTATGAAATAAGCCAGTCACAAAAAGACAGATGCTGTATGATTCCACTTATATGAGTACCTATAGTAATTAAGTTCATAAAAACAGAAAGTAGAATGGTGGTTGCCAGGGGCTGAGGGAAGGTGGAAATGGAGAGTTGTTGTTTAATGAGTTATAGAGCTTGAGTTTTGCAAGATGAAAATGTTCTGGAGATCTCTTTGTGCAACAGTGTGAATATACTTAACACTACTGACCTATACACTTAGAAATTATTAAGATAGTAAATTTTATGTGTTTTTTTAACCACAATTTTAAAAAAATTTAATAAAAACTAAGAGTAGCTTCTACTTCATATTAATTCTGTATCAGTTTAAAACTACCTTAATTAATATGTTGATATTTGACCTTGGAAGATATGATACATTTTTTTGTGACATAAAAATGACAGTGATCTTCTAGGAGAAATGTATACATTTATTCACTTAATCTGGATCTAACTCATCAATAGTAGAATCATGTGCATTGAACTGAATTTTTTCTTTGGTAATAGACTATGTATTCAAAAATAGTTTATAAAAAAGCTACTCAAATTTTATCATAAAATTAAATCTAAATGCATCACAAGTTTGTTACTTTGAGAGTTCACCTCTGATACACGTTTGTGAGTTACAAGTTGAGGAAAAGGTTTTATGGCAATAGTTTACCATACTCAATATTTCCTGATTAATAGTAAATATTAGGGCATAATGGAATTTATATCAGGATTAGCGTTGGAAGGCCCAACTTCAAGACCCAGTTATGCCATCATGTGTTTATTCTTTCTTCCATGTATTCACATATTCACTCATGTATTCACTCATTCACTCACTTATTCATTCATTCATCTTACAAATGGTTTTCTGAAGTTTTACCATGACATAGCTTTTCTAGAATAATGTTCTTGTAGTGTCCCCAGTTCAGTCAGAAAAGCTAGAGGGGCCCTGAACTGCTCTCACATGACAACAAGGAGGAAAAGACAATGTACAGGTACACCAAAGGGAATTTAACAGAAGAGGGTAAATAGGCAGCAGAGTCTACAACATGCTTGCTCTTTTAACATATATTGACCAGACCTGTCATTCTAAGGTCTCTCACTAGAACATCTGAGTGATGTGGAATATTATATTACTAGAAAGTAACACAGTCTTTCCTTTAATGGGCAGTTTGACATAAGTGTTACGATGGAGTTCTAAGTTGTATCAAAATCTATTTATTCTCAATATGAAAAACACCTACAAGCCAATAGAAAAATATGCAAAAGACTTGAATAGGCACTTCACATAATAAGATATTCAAAAAGCCAAAAGAACATGGAATGCTATTCAAGTTACTCATGAGGGAAAGGCAAATCAAAACCACAGTGAGCTATCCTACCAGAACTGCTGAAATGAAAACTCTCATACACTGCTGATGGAAGTATAAACTGGTACAGTCATTTTAGAAAACTGTTGGTCAGTATCTGCTAAAGCTGAAGATACGCTTATCCACTGAAACAGCAATTACACATCTAGGTATATTTCCTTTTTTTTTTTTTTGGAGTATATTTGCTTTACAATGTGGTGTTAGTTTCTGCTGTACAGTGAAGTGAATCAGCTATACATATACATATATCCCCTCCCTCGTGGACATCCCCCACCACACACACACATCCCACCCATGTAAGTCATCACAGAGCACCAAGCTTAGCTCCCGGTGCTATACCACAGGTTCCCACTAGCTATCTATTTTACACATGGTAATGTATTTATGTCAAACCTATTCTCCCAGTTCATCCCACCCTCCCCTTCCCCACTGTGTCCACGTCCATTCTCTAGTTCTGTGTTTCTATTCCTGCCCTACAAATATGTTCATCTGTACCATTTTTCTAGATTCTACATGTATGCGTTAATATACAATATTTGTTTTCCTCTTTCTGACTTACTTCACTCTGTATGACAGACTCTAGGCCCATCCACATCTCTACAAATGACCCAATTCCATTTCTTTTTATGGCTGAATAAATTGCATTATATATATGTACCACATCTTCTTTATCCATTCATCTGTCGATGGCATTTAAGTTGTTTCCACGTCCTGGCTATTGTAAATAGTACTGCAATGAACATTGGGGTACATGTGTTTTTTTGAATTATGGCTTTCTCAGGGTATATGCCCAGTAGTGGGATTGCTGGGTCATATGGTAGTTCTATTTTTAGTTTTTTAAGGAGCCTCCATAGTGGCTGTATCAATTCACATTCCCACCAACAGTGCAAGAGGATTCCCTTTTCTCCGCACCCTCTCCAGCATTTATTGTTTGTAGGGCACAAAAACAGAAATATAGATCAATGGTACAGGATAGAAAGCCCAGGGACAAACCCATGCCCCTATGGTCAACTAATCTATGACAAAGGAGGCAAGAATATAAAATGGAGAAAAGACAGCCTCTGCAATAAATGGTGCTGGGAAAACTGGACAACTACATGTAAAAGAATGAAATTAGAACACTCCTTAACACCATACAAAAAAATAAACTCAAAATGGATTAAATACCTAAACGTAAGACCAGACACTATAAAACTCTTAGAGGAAAACATAAGAAAAACACTCTGACATAAATCACAGCAAGATCTTTCATGACACACCTCCTAGAGTAATGAAAATAAAAACAAAAATAGGCAAATGGGACCTAATGAAACTTAAAAGCTTTTGCACAGCAAAGGAAACCATAAATAAGACAAAAAGACAACCCACAGAATGGGAGAAAATATTTGCAAATGAAGCAACAGACAAAGGATTAATTTCCAAAATATACAAACAGCTCATGCAACTCAATAGGTATATTTCTGACAGAGCCAGAAGACATGTATAAGAATGTTCTTAGCAGCACTATTTGTCACAGCCCAAATCTAGAAACAATATAAATATCCACGAACAAAAGAAAAAAAAATTCACATATTCAGAGTGGAATGCTAAATAACCATTAGAACAAACAAATTACAACCTCACACAACAACATGGATACAAAGTGTAAGACTGTATTTATAAAAAGGACAAAGTCTAGTTACTGCTGTCACAGTCAGGATATGTGTGGGATGCGAGGTTATGAAAGGGAGAATCTGGAAGGGGCTCTGTGTTTCTAATGACGTTGTTTCTTGATCTGGGTATTGGTTACATAGGTAAGCTTACCTTACGAGCATTCATCAAGCCAGATACTCAGGAAGTGTGTACTTTTCTATATGTTATTCTTCTATATACAGTATACATTTAAAATGCAGTAAGAAGTATAAGAGTACAAGAAATGTTTAAACAAAACTAAATAATACTTCCCAGTGCAGTGAAATGCATAGTGCCAAGTACTTTACTGAAACAAGGAGAGGGCTTTGCTGAGGCAACAATTTGTACATTTATAAGTCTTTTATTCCTGATTTTGAAATACTAATAAGAACAGATACTACACTTGATCTTAGCCAAAAGGCTGAGAAGCGATAACGGAATCACTTTACTGTACACCTGAAACTAACACAACATTGTAAGTTAACTATACTCCCATATAAAATAAAAATTAAATTTAAAATTTTTTCAAATAATAAAGAATAATTTTACTTAAAAAAAAGAAAGTAGAAATAGTATTTGGTATTTCTTGAAAGAGGACAGTGAAGGGTTAAAGAAGATCTTAGTGTAAAACTATAAAGACATTCTAGGTAGGACTACAGATCTGTTTAGAAGAGGAACACGTGACTAACCCTATAGGTCTACTACATGGAAACAAATAAATCACTCTTTTCAAAACAGACAGGCATGGACCCAGGGGCAGAGAAACTACCACAAAGAGAGCATACCAGCAAGACATGAAAACTCATCACAAACTAATAATTAAAAACATTACTCTCAAAACCTTCCCTTTTCCTGGCTTTAAAACAAACAAATATGTAGAAGACACAGAGTTAATTTCTAGGAAACATTACAAGTTACTATGACATAGTACCTAGAGTTACTGACTCTGCCTACTTAGTTCCATTACTGAATATATTTATCTCTCACCCTGAGCAGATCATGTCTTTTTATATTTAGGTGAGGAAAGGGAATGGGGATCAGTGAATGAAGAGAAAGGAGGTTAATAGAATGGAGAGTAATAGGCCTTGTCCAGTTTCCAGCAAATGAGTAGCAAACAGACAGAGCAGTGTTCAGGAAGTGATGAAAACCTTGAGACTTATTAGAGAGGATACTGCTGCCAACGGCTGCAAGTGTAGCAGGGATCCCAGGGGCTCTCTTGGGCAGTGCTTCTCTCTGCCTGGGAGACTGTACTAGTTACCTCTTCACGCCCTATGCCCTTCATTTATTTCTGCCTGCATGTTCAAAAATAGAGCCTCATCATCATTATTTGAGAAGTTGCCTCATGACAGGTCACAATGAATTTTAAAAGATACTTTTCTCTTTTTTTCTCCTCCTTTGGGACATGGGGAAGACTAAGACAAAGGGATGAAATTATACTTTTCACCCAATGATAAAATATACTTTGGATTAAATAAAACCCTGCTCATGGTTTAACAAACATCAGCTTAAGAATCCCTTAGCCTAACTATATTAACAAGAATAAGAAATAAAAGGACTAATAATAAAAGTTTCTTGGTTGTGTCTTATACTTGTAACCTTAAAATTCTATGGATTTTGAGTTATTAGCTTGTCAGAATCAAAGTACAAGGTGTTATTAACATTTTTAATGCTTAATCTAAACAGTGTTTTTTGGTTCATCTTTCAATATGGGTAGGAGAATTTTGTTTTCATTTGCATATTAGCACTTTTCTGCAGCATACATGCTTTAATGGGAAAAGTATGAACATATAATTTAACGGCCTAATCATATTTCAAAATAAAAAGAATTGCCAGAATCTTTTAACCTTGAGGCTACGATAATGCACTGGGTGAGGGTACATGAAGTCGATATATGAGGTAAACGGTGATGCACTCACACTTTCTTTAGCATACTTCAATGTTCCTTTATTTCATTATTCCTCTAGAAATCGGGATTAGGCAGCTCCTCTAATTAACCCAAAGATGTTTGACTAATAGAAGGAGATTGCGAGCATAATTAGTTAAATGATAATGTACATAGCATTTAATGATCATTGTCATTTATTCTAATATCAGAGCTAATAAATGGTGAAACTGTTTAAGCCAAATGCTGTCATATCACAATAACGTACATCATGGCTAACACTAATAATTTCTAATTTACTTGGGAATCAGTGGGACATGCAGCTTTCTTAATGCATGTCAATGCTTTCTTAAATAAATTTATAGACCCTCATAAAGTAGAAAAATATTTACCTCCTTACCTAGACTACATAACAAGTAGTCATACCACCATTCCCCTCCAAAGCACAAATAGTTCTTCTAGCTACATTAGCTACATCCTTGGCTTTCATGAGGCCAGTGTAATGTATTAAGACACTAATTTAAAAACACTCAATCAATAACTGTAACTAATATGAATTCCAAATGCAAATCTCATCCCATTCTCTTGTTTTCTAAGGATTCAGTGAATACAGATCAGCCATCAAGTTCTTATGCAGCACCGGAAGGCTACTTTTGCTCTAAAAGGCAAAAAAAAAAAAAAAAAAAGAAAAAAAATAGAGTGGTGCTTGATTTTCTCTATTATGCATTTCCATCATTTTCTCTCACATTAAGAATTACAAAGGACAAATATATTCAGATATGTGCTGCAAAATCACTGGCCAATGCTATCTACAGGACACAAAAAAAGTGGGAAGACTGTCTGATTTATATGGAGAAGCACAGTCATTATCCTGAGCTAGAGGTACCACCGTAACTCACTCTCGTCACCCATATCATCACTCTTTAAGAATGCATAGTGAAGAGCACTTTAGTCTCCGGATCACATAAAACTGAAAAGCTGAAAGCTAGAACAGAGAGAAGTCTCCTTTATACACAGTTATTAGAAGAGAGAAAGTGAAAAAGAAAAGTGAAAAAGAAAAGTAAAATCTGTGTATTTTAGTAAAGAAGGAGATAGACAACTTACGAGAGATTTTAGCTTCTGGTTATTCTCAATAGGGATAAACTGAGTCATTAGGTGTTTCGCCATCCTGACTGCCCACCTGCTGCCCATTTAGATGTTTCCTACTTCTAACTTTAACTTTCTTTAAAGTTAATGGTTACTTTATGAAGAAATCCAAAAGGCTTCCAATGAAATACAGCAGTCCACTGTCCCTGACTCTCTTCCTTATTGATGCTTCTCCTGCTATCTCTTGATTCATCGATTATAGACATTACTTATTGATTTTCTATTGTGATAGATTGAAGCTTAATATCCTCACAGCTTGGGTCTCTCCATAGGGCTGCTCACAACATAGCTTCCCCCAGAACCAAGAAACGGGGAGACACAGCACCCAAGACGAAAGTCACAGTATCTTTTGTAACCTAATCTCAGACGTGACATACTATCATTTCTACCCCATTCCGCTGGTTATACAGACTAATGCTGGAAAATGTTTGGGGGGTGGGTTACATGAGAAAGAACAACAGGAGGCAGCTATCACCGAGGGCCATCTTGGAATCTGCCTACCACAGTGCTTTTACTATTATGACTGTAAAATAGCATACAAGGCCATGCCAAATTCCAGTAGTGTACCATGATTATACAGTTGACCCCTGTACAGCACGGGGATAGGGGCCCTGACCCTCCACGCATTTGAAACTCTGCATAGGATTTATAGTCAGCCCTCCATACACGAGGTTCCTCCCAACTGTGGTTCCGCATTCATGGACTCAACCAACAGCAGATCGTGTAGTATTATAATGTTTACTACTGAAAAAAAAATGTGCATATAAGTGAACCCATGTAGTTCAAACTCATGTTGTTCAAGGGTCAACCGTATATCACTTTTTTCTAGAATTAACAATTGCTTCTTATTTTCCTATTGCCTACCACTCTTTCCATACTTGTCCCCAAAGCTTCATAATACAATTATACGATTGTACACAGTCGTATACAGTTATACAAATATAATAAAAATTGTACAGTCAGATATATCAGATTATCTGTAAATTCTACATTTTCCCCCTTATCTTCCCTAGAACTCTGTATGTTTATGCTTTTCAAAAAACTGTACTGTTTTTTCTGCTACTGTATTTTTCATATCCAAAAGATTTTTGTTTCTAATCCTTTTATACATATATATATATATCTTATATATATGACATATATCATCCTATTCTTTTCATCATTGAAATATTTGACATCTTTGCAATTATTATGGTGTAATTCTCTGTTTACTAAGAGTTCCTCTGGTTTGTTTCCCTTCTTTTTTCATGTTGAATGTTTTCCTCAAATGTCAGCTGATGAGTCCTTGGGCCAAATTAATATTTCAGAGAAAATAATTTGTGTGAGTAGGCTTGTTAACTAGTGGGCTTCTCTGTGGAATGCTCTTGCAGTAAGTTAGCATTTTTTGAGGGAAGGGGGCCCATAATGCCAGTATCTGAAGGCCTTTTCTCTAGACTGTTCATTATCTCCAGAAAAATCTTCTGTCATCTGCTTGGAGTATAAGCTTGGCTTCCACTGAGTGGTGGCTGGGGCCAGAAGAGGACTGTGCCATTCACGTCTCCTCTTTTCTCCTGGAGATCCACCTCTGTGTTCAGGTAACCCCTGTTTCCGGTGCAGTACCTCACCTCTGGCTTGCACCCCATTTATAGTTTCCAGCACAATTTTTCCAAACAACCTCTGTACCTCCCACCTCCTGGAGGGGAGGAGGAAAGGAAGGGAGGGAAGTGCAGCCGGAGGGTCACAGGTCTGGACTTGGGAGCCATGCTGCCTGGATGGAGGTTGACCTGCTCCTTTGCCATCACCCCCACTTTCAGCTGGATGTCTCATTCCTCTTGTCAGTGGTTCCTGGCACCCGTGACTCCTGAGCCCTTATGTGATGCTGTGAGGAGCACATCAGTCTGTTTCTCATTGGGATCCCCCACTGTTGGGGGTTGAACAGTGTCACCCAAAATTTATGTTGAAGTCCTAACACCTGGTACCTGTGAATGTGACCTTATTTGGAAATAGGGCTTTTGCAGATGTAATCAAGCTAAGGTGGGGTCACACTAGATTAGGGTGAGCCCTAACCAAATGATTCGTGGCCGTGTAAGAATGTGAAGACACAGAGACACACAGGGAGGCCATGAGAAGACGGAGTCTGAGATGAGAGTGACGCAGCCACAAGCCCAGGAGCACCGAGGACTGCCGGCCACCTCCAGAAATGAGAGAGGGGGAACGGGTCCTCCCTCGGAGCCTCCAGGAAGAACCAACACTGCCAACACCTTGATTTCGGACTTCTAGCCTCTGGAATTGTGAGAGAACAATTTTCTGTTGTTTTAAGGCCCCCAGTTTGCGGTAATTTGTTTGGTAGCCTTGGAAATGAATACACCCGGATTCCAATTTCCTCTCTCCCGCATCTTCTGCTTCCCTGTCTTTATATGCGGTTGTTCCAGGTTAAACACATCTTGACTTCATAGAAGTTGACACTGGTTTTCGTTACTCCTTTTCCTTGTGGCTTTGTGGTGACTCCCATGGGGAAAAGGAGGTAAAAATACCTTTATTATTTTATTTTAAAACCAAAAGTCTCTATAGACTCTTAAATTTTTGTCTTTTTCTTTTCTAAACTAATTCATACCGATTAATGCACTTTAAGTGCAGTATAGGAACTATTCATAGTAACAGAATTAATTTCAATCTCTCCAATTAGCACACCCATTCTGCATACTACTGTCACTTTGCTCAAGAATTTATAATCTTTCTATTGACACATGCATCATGGAAGGTAGGCAGAGAAGGGGAAGAATGAGGAGGAACATCTATTGAATTTATTAACTATCTACTCAACTGTAGGTACTTTAGTATAGCCCCTATTTAATCTTCCAAATAGTCTATGAAGCACATAGTGTAATTCCTCTTACAGCTGAGGAAAAGGAAATCCAAAGGTTAAATAAGCTGCTAGGGTCACCCTTTTATTAAGTCAAGAAGTCAAACCAAGGCCTGTCTGCCTCGAAAGCCCGAGCCTGACTCCATGCTGTTTTCAAGTCATACTGTTTGACCAGATCACCCAAGGCTTCTATAAACAGGATTCAAGAATCTGGCTAGTTTTATGCTTTCACAAATAGTCAGTGAGTAAGAACAGCTACTGCTATTTTTTAAGTAACTACAATACCTGACAGGCACTTGGCAAAACCTTTATTTCTGATACTGATGACAATCTTGAAAAGTGGTTTCTGTATCTGTGGCTACTCCAGACTGAACTTTAATGAGGGGCAAATAAAATAAAATATAAAAGTAAATCTAGTAGTACCTTAGAAATGTTGAGTTTAGCACCAAGTGTTGTTTTTGTAGGAAAAGATCTCAGACACATGATGTAGTTGGCACATGCCTGGAGGAAAACCAGCTGCATTAGGGTCCCCACCAACCCTGCTAGAGTGCCTTCCTCATATGTAGCACGACACCCAAACAATGCTTAAACACACTGTTTCAGCATTGTGTTCAGATGGCATAGATGTTCCAACAGAGTGTCCATTATTTTCCTAATTAAGTACTACACTATTTTAAAACATGAAATACCTTATCCTCTAAAAAAGGGATGACTCTGCTTGGCTGGTGCTCTAAAGCAGCAGTCCCCAACCTTTTTGGCACCAGAGACCAGTTTCATGGAAGAAAATTTTTGCAGGGACGGTGGGTGGGGGTGTGGTTCAGGCGGTAATGAGAGCATGGGGAGCGGCAGATGAAGCTTCGCTCGCTGCTCACCTCCTGCTGTGTAGCCCGGTTCCTAACAGTCTGCGGACCGGTACCGGTCCGTGGCCTGGGGGTTGGGGACTCCTGCTCTAAAGCACACTCAGTTGGCCTACTGCTGACCCCTATGGTTACATCTGGAGATTAGAACTTTTAGGCAGAACTTTTAGGCAGTTGGAGAACAAAATGCCCTTTGTCGCAGGGCCTGTGAAGCACCTGGGCTACTTTTCTTTCCCTCAGACTTTACGGACAGCTATTATTACACAAGTAATAGCCTCTTTTTTCAGCTGGGCCATTGATGCAAAAATTATCTTGCATCTCCCTGAGCAGTAACCTCTCACAATCCATCTAGGAGACATGCCATTCTCCACTGCCCTTGCCTTCCTTCCTCACCCAGAGACTGTCACTTTCAGGAGGAGACCTTATATCCTAGTTCTCAGAGAAAAAAAGACTTCATCACGTGAGACCTCCAAACTCCCTTACTCAATATTTGTATCCACTTCTCTCCATACATCCTTTCTTTCCACCGTCCAGGTGTTCCGCATCTGTGCTCTCCCATCCCATCCCCCAGCAACCTCACCCTCAATACTGCCCAACCAAACACTCATCCCTCCCTTCAGAATACAGACAGTAAAGCCAGAGCCACACGAAAGGCAAAGAAACACAACCCCTTCATTGAACTACAACCTGTTCTAGTTCCAGCTATTTCCCTTTTGCTTCATTCTTTCATACCCAGGCTTTTAGAAAGGACAGCCTCCACTACTCTAGCCAACACTGTCTGGCTTCAGTCTCTACCGTTCTACCACAACTGCTCTTCCAGAGGTGAACAGTGACACCTGTGCCCTTCAATCCAATCTGTGCCTGGGCGCTCCTCCATCCTTTCCTTACCTGGCCTTTCTGAAGCCTGTGGCTTTGCTGACTGCTCTTTCTCTTGGCCTCTGGGAGACTGCTCTTTCCCAGCTGCATAACCCAGTGAGCCCTGCACACACACCTTCCTGCCTGGGAGATCTAGCAGGACTAATGACAGTCCTGGGTACAGGTGATGTCTTCCCCTCCCTGCCTGCTGAGTGAACCTCCACAGTAGCACAAGTTCACTGGACCTTAACTGTTTATCCTAAACAATTTATTTGTCACTAAAATTGTAGATCCACCAACCATTTGATATGTTTTCCACATTTGTGATTATGTCAATGAAAGTTTAGTTTTCAAATGACAAAAAAATAACAGTAAAAGTCATTTGAGAACTAGACTCTTATTGACGTAGTCACAAATGGGGAAAACATGTCATGTATATATGCATAAAAATGTAACATGTAAAAATAGAGAAAATTTGTAACAAACCAGTAATAAAACAATAAAATAATTATTTTTTATTCTTTGGAGAATTTGATAAAATCAACAGATCCTTTGAGCAGGAAAAAAAATATGCCCAAGCACAAAATCTAAAATGAAAGTACAGAGTTAAAGGAGCTTCTAGAGTCTATCCATTGACTCCTTATAAATCCAGACTCTGAACCTATGCTATAAGAAAAGGAGAGATTTAGAATGGGCCCCAAAATTTAAAGATAACAATTACAGTCCACTGTGTAACACAAACAGAACAAGAGACATATTAATCATAACAACTATTTCAGAGAAGTCAAGGACATAACTTTTCTTATACAATAGTTCTTTATCTCCTTTCACTCAATTTAGTCTCAGCCTTCAACTTACATCTGTGAGTACTCATTAAATGAGAGGCATTTGCTATTTCTTGCATAAATGTCCTTTTAAAACAACTTGAGGTCCTCACTACTTGAGAACTTTCTAACCTGTTCATGCTTAAGAGTCTGTTTGATAATGACTAGCCAAAAGGTTGTCCTGCCCTGACTATAAATTAGAAAGGCCTTTCTGTCTACCCACAGGGCATCCTTACCCAGGCAGGAGCCCTGCTGAGTTTGTTCTTCCTTTTGCTTGACTACATAGTAAATAGCAGAGACTGATGTTTGAATAAAATGTGAAATCACCCAAATTGTTTTATATTCTTGGGCTAGAAAAGTCTCCTTAAAAAATGTTTAAGTCTTTTGACACTTACAGGTAGTACTTAATTCTGCTTGAAAGCCCAAGTGTAAGGGTGTCAAAAACAATTAGTATTTTAATAGTTCCCTTCCTTAGGCAGGCACAAATTCATCAGAAAGAGAACAAAAAAGATTCTCAAGAAAATAAGCCAATGACATTTAGCAAAATCATATAATTTGACTATATTATCCTTTATGCTCTTTCTACTTTAAAATAGGATACAGTTAAAAAAAAATGGAAATGGTAGTTGTCACCATTTACTACTTTGATAGATAAGGTTTTCTAGACAAAGACTGGTTTGGTGTCGTCCTCACTGTTTTCAGAAAAGCCTTATGGTAGTTAGTGCTCAATAGACACCACTGAAAACCTTACAAATTTCATAATTCTGCCTCAAGACAAATTCTTGCTGTTTCGGAAAAAGGTAGGTCAAGAAATAAGGGGACCCAAGGCTGAGTCAAGCTGGGAGGGGGGATGGTTGTGTGTGAAGTTTTAATATGTCAACAACAAAGCCTGTCCTGTGCGCCCCCCTTAGTGTTATTTTGTGGGAAATAATGCCAATTCAAAGATATCTACCTAGCTTCACACTTAATTCTGACTTCCAGTCTTGGAGTGGCAGAGCAGCTGTGCCTGGAGGCAATACAATCTTATTTCTATAAAAATCTCTCAAAGCTCCATACATAAGTGGAAGAGTCAAAATAGATAATCAAATCCAAATTAAGGCTATTAAGAATTGATTTGGTGTAAGGATAATATAGCAAGATTTTGTTTAGGTTATGGATGCTCACTGAAAATGAGTAATCCTTGTTTGCCTAAAATTTTGATTATGTTTTATCTTATTTTGTCACAGTTAAATAGTTTTATCATTAGGGATTTTAATTGCATATAGTTTATAGAATTCTTTCTGATTACTCTATATCCAGTTAATTTAAAAAAAAAATCCCACTGTACCACTTAATGAAAAGAGAACCATCTAATGAGATGCAATCAAACTGCAGGCAGATGCACCATAAGGTGTGGCCGAACAATTCATATTTGTGAAAGCTTTGTCACAAACACTTTACAGAGTCTACAAGGGAAAAGAAGTCCCTGAAGAGAGTAGAAATCACTGTACCCTGAAAAACACTAGTCACTCAGTGGTAATACCACTCAGTTTTATAAAGAAAAAAAGAAAGAAACAACCAAAGGAAAAGAAATGGGAGTCATACCAAGTCATTTCAAGGACTTGGAGTCATACCAAGTCCTTGAAAGTCTTCTTTCAACCTTCATAATGTAGGCTCCACTATTATGCAATCCTTCCCATCTTCATCCTTTTTCTGTCTCTCACTCACTCTGTTACTCACCTGTGTCCATTCCTAAGGCTCAGTCCTTGACTTGCATTCTCTAGCTTTGAAGATTTCCTGCAGGTAACTCATCTGCTTATGCAGTGCTAGCAAGTCTTTGTGAGGGTATCAACACAGAGCTCTAGACTTGGCTTCTCCCCTCGCACCTTGATCAGCTCTCTAACTCTCCCCATTCCTTGCAGCCAAACCATGTCGGCTCAAAGCGGCTACAAAGTCCTTTCGATTCTTTCTTCTCTCTAACATTTGTCACTTTGACTCCATACAAACTGCTCAGACCTGTCATTTTCCTGCTCAAAAACCTCAGTAGTCCAAGTTCTTGGTCTGGCATCAGACTCTCAATATACTTATTCCCTATCTGGTCCTTTATTTTTAACCAGGCCAGGTGATTCACTAACACTGATTCACCAACACCCAAATATGGTATGATTTTATTAAAATGCGTTAATAAAAATTTTGATTATCTTGACTTACTATTTTCTACAAACTATAGAAAATCTTTAGATTTCAAATGCACTGTATTAAGTAAAGAAATGAGATAATGCCCTGTACTCATTAGCAGATGCTTTCATTTATTTACTGTTGTTAAACTTTGCTTGATTAAGCAAGGGAAAGAAATCTAATTAATAAGTAACTCTCCACTGCTAAGGAGTAAATAATCCAATCAAGATTGAGCCTAACCCTTCACATCTAACGCAACAACCTTCAAACCTGTGATGATCAAATATCTCCTTTTGATGACAGATAACATATTAGGGAGAAGATGAGAAGGACAACTCCTTCTAGCTACAGATAGAGCTTTAGCAATTGGCATACTAAGTCCTACTTATTTGGGTGACAACCGCAGACCCGATTTTGCTCAATGCACACTAATTGTTCTCTGCAAGCCTAAACATAAGAATGTCTGTTCATTCAACACATTCTTACTAAATATCCATGTGTCGGGCACCAACCCATGGAAGAACTGGGGTTACAGCAGTAAACAAGCCAGAAACCCTCCTTTATTGTCTTGTCTGCACCCTGATGGGACTCAGGAGTAGTGTGGCAGACACTGAATAAGAACATTTTAAGGCAAATGTGTGTTGCATAATAGAAAAAACCAGGGTGCTAGTAAGAGCATATAGGTGCTTATAAGAGCATACAGTTTTACAGGGTTCAGACTAAGGTTCAGAAAAGAGCTCCTGGGAAAGTGTGTGCATGCTGCTTCTGCTTCTTCGCTCACGCTTGCCCTCAGGGTTTTGCCTCATTTCTACTTATCCTTCAAAACTTAGCTTTGATTTCAGGTCCTTCTAGAAGCCAAGTTTGAATTGTCCTCGTAAAGTCTGGATTGGTCTTTCAGGCTTCTTGGTGTTCCAAAAGCTCTGTGCATTACCGCTATCTTGGCATTAATCAGATATATGAGAATTGTTGCTCATCTGTCTCCCAACTGGATAGTGGATTCTTAGAGGGAATCACTACATATTAAGTGCCCAGCAAGTGCTTAATACATTTTGCTAAATAAATGAATGAGTGAAGGTTTAGCAAGGAAAAATACCAAATACTTAATTTCTTCCTAGGTCTTAACAGACAAAGCAAAAGATAAAACAGGGAAAGGTTTTAACCAAAGTATTTTGGGTAGAGATTTGGAGCACAACACAAGGGCTGAATTATTCAGTGTGTACAATTTCTGGAGTTAGAATATTGTACTTTTGAGGTCATCTTTTGTCAAAATATATTCCGTGATATTTTAGCCCCAAGGTCTCACAGGATACTTTATCAGGATTTTCTCATTCTGCAATAAAAGATGATCTCTCTCTCTCTCTCTCTCTACACACACACACATATATAGTCTAAGTCTATATTTATAATCTAAAATTTCCATGATCTTTCTAACAGAGTATAAACTTATTAGATTAATTTAGATCTTTTAATAGAGAGTTTATTAAAAGAAATAAATAGTGGTCCTCATTCAAGAAGGTGGTTTATCCTTGTAATCCGAGCCTCAGATAAAGAAAAGAATGCTATCTAGTGGTTCAATCTGAGAACAAGGGAGAAGATAGACCAGAGGCTAGAAAACCTCTGAAAGGGTGTGAGGGTGTATCTCAATAGCTCGAACTTATGTCACAAGAGAAAAAAATGTACACACGTGGTTCACCCAGATGATGGGAAGAGGAAAAGATAGGGATTCAAGCAGACGTGGGAGAGAGATTAAGAGCTTGGACTCAAAAGTCAGATGGACCTGGGTTTGAAATTTGGTCATAGGACTGGACACAAACTATCAGACCTGTTCAATCCTTGGTTATTTTTGACTATAAAATAGAGATAAAAACATTGACTATCTGATAGGATTATTGAGAAGATTAAATGGGATATGTATAAAGCATTTCAACATATTGCTTGGCTTTTAACTTAAATAACTCAATAAGCAAAGTAACAGTAAATATTAACTTATTATTATTACTATTAATATTATTATTTTATTTAGGATGCAAACAAATTTAAAATAATTGTAGAAAATCTCATATATCTTTTAAAACTAATGAGATAATATCAACTACTATATATTTTTAGAAAATATAAATATCAGGTGTTAGTTTTGTTTAAGTACATGAAAGCAAATTAAAAAATAAACGGGGTTTCCATGTTACATTTCAGTTGCATAGTTCAGTTGTAGGGTTAGTACTTTCAGTGAAAACACACTAAGTTTTAGAAAAAGATTTCAAAATGAACTCTGAAATGTCATCTTTTTCTAAAAAATATGCATGATGCTTGTTGCAATGTCCTTAACCAAATTCTGCATTTTTCAATGTCTAGTCGGCTAAATCTATCTTTATACATACAATCCTTAAAGATTAGTCTGGTGGTTTGAATTTTTTTCACTTGGTTAGAAGTATAAAGGGAAAACAAAAGAAATATCAATGAAAATAAGTTTTTAAAATATTTTAATCCACTACATTTTTATTAGAACAGAGAATTTGATCTTTATGGTATATCTCCTTTGGTTTGCTGTATAATCTACTTGCTTAATTATCACAAAAGCCTTAGAACTTACGATAGTACATTGGCCTTGGTAGAGACAGAAATGTAATGCTCACCTGCTTTTTTCATCTGGACCAAAAGTATCACAATTTACAATTATAGATGAACCTTTGTAGCCTGGACACTTTACTGACACTACAGTCACAGAAGGACCGTGTTTCTCAAGACCAGTACACAAACTTATCTTAAATAATTTCCCCCTGCATAATGGCCAAAATATTTATTTTAAATTAAACACAGCATGGGTATATGTATGCCATTATAATCATATCATATCATGGCTGTGGGTCTTTTCTTTAATGACTTACAATGGGGGCTGAGTTGTTTATTTCATATATTGTATTGATAATAATAATTAAAAAATCTAAGTACCTATATTCAATCAAACAAGAAACATGATGGAAATCAAAACTATATTATGGTTGTGTCACTAAAAAGCTCTGTACTCTAAGAAAGTTTTCAGCCTCTCTGAGTTTCTCTGTCCTCTACAGTTTTTGCCATTATTTAGTATATCACAATGACTCTAAATAATAACCCAAAGCTAGGGATTAATTATCCACAATGAATTTTTCTGACTTATTACAATTTTTTCTTCCTATTGTTAGACTAGGAAAAGGCAAAACAATAAAAACATACTATTGAAAAAAGTCAAAAGATCTATTTAAAATTTTGGTGTAGAGTTTTACCTTTTCTCTCATTTATTAAGCATGTATTATGTATACTTTACCTTGAGCAGTAAGGATCTACACAGCTATTAAAAGATCATTACATTCATGTCTTTTTCTTATTTACCGCATACTCTTTTTTATGTTATCCTAGAAATTCTACTTAAGTTTCTCTACTCAGTCAGACATTAATACTTCTAGAACGTAATTCATCTGTACCCAAAACAACTCTCGAAAAAAATCTGTCAAGTATCTTTTCATTTCTAAATCTGGTAAACTTTGGTAACAATCTCACTGAATAAACGGCAATCACGATGGATGAATTTGACTTTGACTATGAAAGGTAAGCAGAACCCTGTAATACATAACAGTGAGGGAAAGGGAACCAAAGTAAACAAAACCCAATCAACACAAAATGGCATCTTGAAGACAGGAAGAGGGCTCCATGAGGTTGTGTGTTCAGGAGCCAGTTAGAGATGTCTGAAAGGAGTCAGTCTCAGATAAATATCGGAGACTAAGTTAACTCACCTTCTTTTTAGTGATTCTAGCACATCCCGCCACAATAATATCACATGAAGCTCACCTGTATTAAAGATTTTGCCAAAATGCTGGTCACAGTGTTTCACACTGTACTGGCAAATACGGTACAGTAAAACAGGTAACAATTCAATATTTCAAATTGTATCTTAATGTAAAGCAAATCCACTACTTAAAATAGTTCTAAGAAAGCACAATGCTTTTGAAAGGATACACCGGACAACACTGATCAGAAATGTGTGAGATAACTTCAAATAATAATATTAAAAGTAAAACATGCACTTGAGACCTGAAAGAAGAATCCTCGACACTACCTCAAGGCAATAATGGAAGGATGGAAAATATGAGTGCACAATCGCATCGCAAATATGTACATCCACACATTTTTACTATTTTAGTCATACTGAAACTCGAGAACTTCACAGCAACCTACTAAAATCACAGATCAAGAGGATAAAAGTAGATAAGGAGAATGTGCAATTTATGAATACAGTTTATTACCATGGTTACAAACTTTCAGAACAGGCTGAGACGCTGGACTGAGACTTCGCCGAATATCTGTTAAAAAATATATATAAAAGAATCTTAATATAGAGGTCTGTTCATCTCAGGAAGTATAGCAGTATTCGACGTATTTCCAAGGTTAAGTATTTCTGGAAGCAAAGCAATGCTTCAATACCCTGAAATACTTGAAGCAATAATGTTATGACTTTTACTTCTCATTTAATTATGCTACTGTGAACTCCACTGGGATAAGGTACATATGGTTCTTTAGATGAGACCTGTCACACTAATCAGGCTTTTCCAGGTTCAGTGCATTGATCTGTTAATGCGCTACTGACACTGGCCAACTGGAACGCTTCTCTCTCTGACACTTGCAAGGGAAGGATTAAACAAACTTATAAAACTTCTGAAGAGTTGTTGCCCACAGCTCTGCATTCTTGACACATGACTTTAAAAGAATTACAAAAGGTGGGGGCGGGGGGGATGCTGGCGCGCACGGGGTGCTGGGTGGGGGGGGTTGTTCTTTGTGATAGTCCCCTAGAAAGGAACAGGAAACAAGTGTAATGTTCACCTTTCGGCTTCGGTGTCCTTTTCCTTCGGTCGCGGAAGGCAGCCCCCGACTGCAAGGCCTCCAGCAGACTATCCATCACTCCTGTCTCATCACCCTCTGTGAAAAGAGATGCAGGAATTCCATCAGCCCTCGGGGTTACCATAGCAATGTCAAAGCATGCGCAGAAACTGGTGATGGTATGGTAGGGGGAAAAAAGATCAGATGCCAGGACTAAGCCAGCAATTTCAAAATATGATATGACTTAACTCTCTCATAAATCAAATATCTTTTAATGAAATCTGTCTCATTAGTGTCCGTGTTACTGTCCACTAAAGAGAACCGAGTTCGACTGATTCACTTCAGAGCACTGCTTTTATAGTCTGGTGGCAAAATAACTTTAAATGGAAGGTGGTTCTAGTCATATCTGTGTCTCAGATTATCATAAATCACATTTCCCTTGTAGAAATGGGTTATTTTCAAGGCATCGGCTCCTTTTCTAAAATTGACCAGGTGTGGGAGAGTATTTCTGTTGTCGTTATTGAGATTCTGCTGTCTAAACTTATACAAAATTATATTTCCAGGCTAATTTCTGTGAACGTGCTCCCAACAATTGATTCTTCATATCAGGATAATTGTCCCCAGACTTTAGGTGACACAGAACAATCACTGCAAACTTTTACAGAATGTATGAAAAGTTTGTCTTCTACAATGAAAAATAAACCAAAAGAGGCTCTCAAAAATCTAAATGATTATATCACATTATGATTAGTTTAAATTGATATTCTGTATATAATTGATGAAGATGTGGTTATAGAGCCATTTCTCTCTATCTGGTTATCTTGTAATTATAGCTATTTACAGTTGTCAATGATAAATGTTATTTAAAGGAGGTGGTTAAAAAAAAAAAGCTTCAAAGAAACTATTGGATCAACCTAAATTCATGAAAATGCCAAAGTTTTTTTTGTCCCTTAGAGAGAAGTTATTTTCAGGCATTCTCTATGAAATTGTATGTCTGGTATACCGTCATGTGTAAAGTACTAGAAAACTATTTTCCTCTGGATTTTTTATTTCTTTTTTTGAAACGCAATCCCTTTACAGGGAACAGATGACAAATGAATGCAGTAGAGTACAAATAACACATTCATTTACAGTTTATAAACAGATATGTGAACATAAACATGTGTCAGCCCTTTTCAATCTGGTTCTGTTTCATTTTTAGAGAAGTACTAAACCTCGTAGGTGTAATCCAAAAACAGGTGGGTGAGAAACAGAGTATTTGGAGGTTGTTAACTTACACATAAATTTAATTCTAAAGTGGCTTGATGGCTATTTTAATTAAAATATGTCAAATATTTCAGACACTTTAATTAGTAACTATCTTTGAAAATTTACACTCAAACTCAACTATATTTTTTCTAAAAAGAACTCCAGGTAAAGCTAAATATTTAAGGTTGTGAATATATTTCATTAGTAAAAGGAAACACTGAACATTCTTTAGTAAGTTTGCTGTTGTTAGTGGTACTGATAACGTGATTGTGAAAGTATTACATGTGTATTATAAGCCTGAGCAGATGGGTAAACATGCTGATGCTGTTGGCGACAGGGATGCTTGCTGTGGGATGCGAGATACAAATATGGAGTGGGAGAAGGAGAGGAAGAACCATGAAGTGCTGGATTGGATCTAAAGGTATCATAGAAGATCAAGCTTTAAGAAAAATGCTTTTTCTAGCTTCGTGGCCCAAAAGAGCCTAGAAGTAATGACACTACAGTAGCAATGAGCACAGCTGGCCCTCAGATCTTGGTTTCTAAATATTATTACTCACTAATAGGAACCGGAATACTTAGAAAAATGGCTGATTCTAGGACTGAGATCAAGAAAGTATGAAATGAGTTGAGAAAACATTACTGTGCCAGAAAATAAGAAAGTGCTCAAAGACAGACAGGGATATATCAAAAGGGCAGAGGAGCCAGACTGAAGGATAGCCTTGGCCAAATTTAGGACAATTTGAGCACTGAATGGGTAATGATGGGAATGGATTATTACACACTGGAAAAAAGAATCATGCATCCATACTGATGCTGAAAATTTAAAAATTTATTAAATATCGGGGAAGAAAAAGCTCTGCTTTAAATAAGAATGTCAACCAATAGATGTCAAAGATATAAAGAGGACCGAGTTCCATTAATATAAGAGATAGATAAGGGAAACAGAAAATTCACCATATCACAACTCACACAGTAAGAATTAATTAGGCAGAAATCATCAATGGTTACAAAACCCATTGTATGTAAGGTTATGGAGGAACATGGTGTGGAGAAATCTCAAAGATATCACCTTACCCAACTAATCAAATTTGACATCACCAGTAATGGGGCACACTGACAATAATTGTCTCCTGAAGTGATGCACTGAGATGGACACAATATAAACTGTGTAAAAATATTTAACCTGGGAATTCCCTGGAGGTCCAATGGTTAGGACTACGCACTTCCATTGCTGGGGGAACAGGTTTGATCCCTGGCTGGGGAACTAAGATCCCACAAGCCGTGCGGCATGGCCAAAATAAATAAATAAATAAACAAAAGCTTAAAACCATCTTTAACAGAAACAAACCAAAAAAAGGTCAAAAACAAACAAACAACAAAAAAATTTAACCTGCATCTAAATGTTAAGGAAACCATCTTACAAATCCAAAGTGAGCGACATTCTGTGAAACAACTGGTCTGGTTTCTTAAAAATCATCAATATCATGAAAGACCAAGCAAGAGAAAGAGAGGAGAAAAGCTTAGGGAAGCAGCATTCTAGCTTAGAGGAGATTAAATAGACATGGCAACTAAATGCAACACACAATCTTCCATTAGCTCTCGGATTGTAAAAAAGTCACAGATGACATTATTGGGATAATTAGACAAATTTTAAATTTGCTGGGTATTAAGTAATTATATTGTACCAATGTTGGTTACCTGAGTTTGATAATTATATTATGATCAGGGAGGATAATGTCACTGTTCTTAGGAGATAGATGCTGACATGTTCGGGCTCACTAAACAGCTTACATCACAGTTCCACGTTCCCAATTTCATGCCTTTGATCATGCTGTTTTGTTTACACAGAACATCCTTCCCACTTTCTTCACCAATCTAACTCCTTCTCCTTCAAGATAGATAACTGAGAATCCTTTCCTGAGCTGTGTGCGCTGAACTGGTTGCCCCTCTGTGTCCTAATGACTTGTGGTACATATAGCAATAAATCCTTTACAATATTGTTTACTTGATGGTATCTACCACAGAGAGTTTGTCGAGGGCAGGGATTGTGGTTTCCATTTAACACCGAGCAAAGAAAGTGTTCATTAACGTATGCTGACTATATTAACAAATGAAGCACTAGCGTGGTCAGCTGGAAGGAGTCACCACGTAGAAGAATAAAGGTCACAATGGGGAGGGAACCAGCGGGAGCACATTCCCACCACCACTGTAAACAGCACAGCTTTGTTCCCTCCTTTCCCTGGGCTCACACAACCATTCAGTTGCCAGACCTTGCTCATGTACATGTCAGTATCCCAAGAAGTGATCCATTGTTTCCTTTTCTGCCTAAACTTAATGTTGGTGGTCCAGAACTGAATTATTCTTCACCTGAAATATCGCATGAGTTGCCTAAAATGATGTTTCTTCTCGTTTCTCCCTAATTCTAATTCATCCCATAGAGCACTAAAGCGGAATTATGATCCCCTGGTCACAAATTTTCAATACCACTCACTTCCCACAATATAAAGTCCCAACTCTTTCTCTTGGCCCTGACACTGACTCCAACTGCTTTCTAAATCTTATCTCTGGTTTCCAACATCACAATCTGTTCTTCAGCTAAAGGCAACTGCCTGTGATTCTCCACAAACATTTTCTCTCCCATCCATCAGTCTCTACCTGGAACTTCTATCCTCGGTCTTGTCCCCCAGAGCTAATGGCTTTGCTTGGCCTTCATTCCCCACTCCCGCAATGGAAAGAATAGTGTGTATCAGAGAAAGAAGATCTGCATTCTAGTCTGAGCTGTCAGCTGGCTACATGTTCCTACATGTTCCTGACATGTGTAATAGAGATAATACCTATCTAGGGTTGATGAGAGGATCAAATGAGATCATACAAATGAAAGCAGTGGTAAATTGCTAAGAGATAGAAAATGTAGGGAAATAAATTCATAAATGAACTCCATAGTGCACTATAGGAAGTTTATGTAATATCTGATTAGGTTTTCAGCATTGTTTTAGATCCATTATAAATTAAATAACTCTTTAATAGCATATGTGATTAATAACATCATTTCTAAGGGAAGCTCTGATCAGAAATACAGGTAGACTCTTAAAACAATCCAATGTGTAAGATGGAGACATAAAATGAAGATGTTTTTCCAAACGCTGAAAATGCATTTAGAATATTCATTTGACACATGTTTATTGAGGGCTATGATGCGCCAGAACATTACTAGGCATGAAGGATATCTAGATCCCAAGAATTAACAAGAAACGTTTTCAGCTCTCCAGAAGCAGAACAGTGTGCTAGGTATGGGAGGGTTCTATCGGAGATGTAAGTTTTCCTAGTGAATTATGACCTGGTGAACAAGCAGGAGTTGACCATGGCAGGGACCGGGGTGGGAACAGCATACCTGGCAGAAGAGATAGCAGGTTCAAAGGCAAAAGTTATAAATAAAAACAAAAGTGAGGTACAATAAAGTATTTAAAGGACTCATATTTACATTATTCTAATACAAACCAGAGAAATAAAAACTAGCCATTTTTATTGTAGACTAGAATTCAACTTCTTTAACTACAAGTCAATTGATATTCAAAATCTTTATTATAGTCTCTCTCCTGCTGTTAAAACTCTTTTAAATAAATAGACTAACTGCAATAGTCAAAGCTGTGCTTTGTGTGAATAACATATCACCTTGTTTAATTTGTAAATCGTATTTTAAGAAGTCGCACAGCATCAAGGGAAATGGAGAAGGGAGAGGTAGGGATGAGATATTTTTAAAGGAGAATCAAGAGGATGTGAGGACAGGCAGAGGGGGATCTGCTAAGGAGATCACATGGGAGACAACTGGGCCATAGGAGAGAACAGTGGCTGAGAAACTAAAAGCAAATCTGCTGGGTTGACCATTTGGAAAAAGGATTGTTCCTTATTTCACAGATCTGTCAGAGAATTTGGATAAAACACTGACAGGTATATATACACAAGTACCCAGCACATTTTTAAAAAAGATATTAGTATAAACCTAGAAATAATATTGTTGTCCAATAGGAAGTAATCATGGCATGCTAACTGGAGGGGTGAGGAATATTTACACCATTGCACTATTATAAACACTGGCTATTCGTTTGACCATCAGGTATGATAACATTATAACGTGAAGACAGCAGAGGTAAAGGAGAAGGGGTATACGAGGAAAGTATAAGCGGGGAGAGGGTATAAGGGAACTAAACCTTCTACCACTTAGGAACTCAATGACTAAAATGAAAAACTGACAAATAATAATCTAAGTACATTATCTAGAAATAAGGAAGAGGTAAATATCAGAAAAAAAAAAACCCCACTAAGGATTAAAAGTGGTTGCCTCTGGGAAAGGGGAGGAAGTTGAGACGGTGAAGGAGAGTGTATTTTATTTTGCTATAAGCCTACTGTATTTCATTTAGGAATGTGCAGAAATCACACTGATAAACACAAAGAAACTGAAAAATTCCTGACAGGAAGAGGCAACCAAGGAGGAGGAAGAGGAGAGAAAGAGGTTGCTTCTTGACCTTAACGTGCTTTCCTATGACAAGGGGAAGAAAACAGGTAACAAATGGTCCAATATACAATGATGAGCATTGTGATGGAGATCTCCACCCAGGAAGGACACCTGGCATAGGGCAGAGGGAGAAGGGAAAGCCGTCACAGAAGGCCTCCTGAAGACCTAAGACTTAAAGGAGTCTTTACATTTGCCAGAGCTTCCTGAAGAGGGAAGGCCCTGCAGAGTTCACAGAACAGCTGTACAGGGGACATGAAACACTTGGGAGAACTCTCATGTCCACGGGAATGGAGGGCAGGTTACAGTAGGGGTTACTGAGAGGTGATGCTGAGGAGACAGGTAGTGGCCAAATCACCAAGCGCTGAAGAACATGCCAGGCTGTGGAGTTTGGAAGGGAGCCATTAACTTATTTTAAATGAAGAATTAACATGGTCAAATTTCTACTTTACAAAGATCACTCTGAGAAGAGACAAGACAAAGGGCAAGGAAAATAAGGAGAAGGCAGGTTTCCTGGTTTAAGTCCAGGCAAAATGCGATTGTGGGAATCAGGTAAAGAACAGAAGTGGTGAAAAAGGAAAAGAGAAAGGAGGAAAAACGGAAAAATCTTGGTCTGCGTGGATGTGAGTGCTAAAAAATGAAGTCGAGGCTAATTTCCAAGTATCCGGTTTGGCCAGTTGGATATATGTTGGTATTATTCACCAAGTACTGAATTATTTTTGTTTCATGGTAGAATGGGGCTGAGACAAGAGAAGAATTCAGTTTGGATATGTTGAGATCTTCATGAGATATCCAACTGCAGGTGATTAAAGGTGTCTAGAAGGATGATGGTTTCACAGGTTTAAAACTTGGGGGAGAGGAATTAATTATACTAACAAGTTGAACTTAGAAGCATACTGGTCATACTGGAAGCTATAGAAAAGAACATAAACATAGTGAAATGGTAATGAACACAAGTTTTGAATTTAGACAACCTGTATTTAAATTCTGGCTTTCCAATTAGAAATCAGTGTGGCTTTGGGCAAATTACTTAACCTTACTAACCTCCATTCTTTTTTCCTCAACTTTGATGTGTGATTAATAATAGCGCCTACTTCATAATATTATTGGGAGGATTAAAGGAGATAAATCATGTTTAACACTCAGCAGAGTGCCTGGCACATCGTAAGAACTTAATAACAGTTAATCTTTGCTGTGGTCATTACTGATGTTATGGCAGAGCATGAGTTCTGTTAGGAAGGGTGTGTGTTAGACATAAGGAAAGAGCTGAGGGGAAGCCACATGGCAAGCTAATATGCAAAGGGGATTTTAGGAGGAACCGACTGTTCTCAACCTGTGACCATTTTCCACTGTGTTCACTTTGCACGTGCTTCCAGGGCTCCCCTTTTCACTCCCACAGTCTCTGGCACACTTTCTTTAAGTCTCATCACATTTGATATGACTTTAGTAGTAGTAAGACATATAATAACCACCTGGAATTTGGCAAGAGGATAGGGAAGGAAAGCTCAGTTTCTCCAAAGAATTGTTGAAAGTGTGCAGCTGATACTCAAAATTCAGAGACTCAGAATTTAACCCACCTCTTTCTAAAAGAAACACAAGACAGTTGCCCCAACAAAATTACATGAATTTACTGTTCATGCTGCTAGTTATAGACCTTCTGGGGACAAAGCTGTATTTGATTTACTTGCTAACCTAGTTCAGTCTTTAACCTTCTAGAACAAAGCTCAAAATACTACTTAACCCAGACAGCAAAAAGACAGGAATAACACAAAACAACATCTTCGAACATGTCTTAATCTAGATGTGAAACCGAAAATTTATTTGAGTCAAGGGAATTAGAAAGCCAATTTTCATTGGGATTTAACTGATAAAACGATAATTAGAGCAGTTCTCTTGTATATTATAATGACTGGCTCAACCATGAGAAGTGGAATTTTATATTTAGAAACCCAATACTTTAATATTTCTGGTTTTATTCAGTATTCTTCAATATTTGCATATCTTGAATTAAATATATTTCCTGTTACAAGTTAGAAGGAAAAATGTAGAATCTTTTACAATGAAGTAAGGTTGTTTTTCTTTTTTCCAAAAGAAACTTAAGAGCAAAGTCAAGGAGCCAAAGTGTTGGGCTTAAATCTTGGCTCTCGCCAGCTGTGTGCCCCTTAAAGACCATCTTGTGCCTCCCTATTTCCTCCTCTATAAGATGGGGATAATAATAGTACGCTCCTCAAAAGGCTGTTGTGAGGATTAAGTGAGCTAATACATGTAAAGAGCTTAGGATAATGCCTCACACACAGTAAGGCTTCAATAAATATTACTATTATTTTTAATATTATGATGACTCTTCTTTTTCACTAATATGGCACACATTGCTGAATGGCCAGTGCAACACATCCATTCCCTACCCTCTCTTTGTCTGCTTCCACTACAGAGGCTGGAAAAGTTAAAACCTCATTTTCCAAAGCTTCCTTGTAGTGAAGCGGAGGGTGGCCCTATGATGCATTTCTGACTGATAAAGTGTAAGTGATCACCTGTATGGTGCTGCTAGAAACAGAAGAGGCAGATGCTGATAGCCACTCTCCCCCTTCCTCCTATCTTGAATATCTACCGGAGCTGTGACAGCTGTGGCTGCCATCGCACGTTGCTACCCCTTCTCGCTACCTTGAATATGCTTGGACCTGTGACAGTCATCATAACTCTGAGCACAGACCACGGGGCCATTCTTTTAGTTGCTCTGGATAAAATATAAGGCTATATTTTTCAAAGCTTGAGTGAAAACTATTTTGCAGATACATTTGAATGTGTAAACCATAATTATTATACTATTTATTACATTGTATTCAGATTGGAATCTCAATGATTTCATGTCTTATAGTAAGTAGAGTTATAGAGATATTTGTAAAATAAAGAATTTTTCTTATATGAACTCTCCAGTCTCAAAAAGAAAAAAAAATCCATTACTGGATGTCATATATAAAGCATGGTTCTATTCTAATTATACAAACCACCAAGAAAAAGCGGTAAAATAAATATACTGTTATATATAAATCAAAGTGTATTGTTATTAACTTTTAATCTCCAAATTTCTTATGATCTAGATTCTGTTGTAAGAAAGTGCTTTTGGCATCATAGTCATTCAGCTTAACTCATGAAGATATCTAATTTACCTTCTACTGGAATTTTTTATGAAAGCTCTTTCATTTTAAAAACTAATATAAACAATTGACCAAATTCCAGAAAAATAAGTTACTTGTCTGCTCACTTAATTCTCCTCTCAAATAAAAAGGGCACAACCACTTTTAGAATGTAAGCACACTTAAGGCACAAAATTTAAAGAAACCATATAGTCAATGAATGAGTTTGTCATTACAAAATATTATAGCAAAAACTTAGTTGTGCTGTATTAAATAGACATCCAACATTAAAAAAAAAAATACACCAAAACACAACTTCAATCAGACAGACAGAATTTCCCAAAATGTGTACCACAGAACGCTAGACCCATGAGAAGTTCTGTGTGTGTGTCCATGTATGTGTACTGTGGGGGAAGTAGGGCGGTTCTGTTGTCAGATATGCTTGGAAAATAATGTAGAGTATATATTGCTCTTGGCAGTTCATATTGAGTATTGAAACGAAATTCATGGTTGAATTTCACATTGACTAAGAAAACTCAATTCATGATTCATGATAAATGTGGCATTTCAAATCAGTAGAGGATAAGAAAAGATTCAATAACTACTATGATGGTAGTTTATTTGGATCCCACCCTGCTATTTACACCAAAATAAATCCCAGTGGATCAACTATTTCAACATGAAAAAATTAAATTGCAAAATATAGCAGACAGTATAGAAAAGTATATTTTTCAGTGGTTCTGAAAGGAGACGATTTTCCTGGGAAAAATCTGAATACCCAAATGTCATATAGTTTGTACTATAATAAATGTCTATAAATCACAAGAACAATAAGAACAAAGTCTACACATAAACAATGAAAGGAGAAACCAGGAAAAAAAAAAATTGAAAACAGGTATTCCCTAAAACTGATTTTCTTAAAATAAAGAACATTATGACTCAGGAAAAAAAAAAAAATCAACAATCAATAAAAAAATAACAAAAAATCAGGCAACTAATATGTTCAGGAAATCCATCATAAAGACAAACAAATAGGGCTTTTATATAGAGGATACAACCCACAACGTCATTCATAATTAAAGATTTTCCAAGTACATCAATGAGAGATCATTTTTACCTATCAGCATGGCAATAATAACAACTGAGGATAATTCGTAAAGGTTGGAAAACAGATCATTCCACACATTATTGGTGGAAATATAAAACTAACGCAACCTCTTGGGAATGCAATTTGGCAATCTGTATCAGAAATAAAACTGCACATACCATTTGATGAAATGATTTTTTTCTAAGAAAATTATCTTACTTATAACTCATGAGTGCAAGGGCATATGTACAAGGATGTTTATTACAATGTTTATAATAACAAGTGATTGAAAATGACCTAAATGCCCATCTGCAAGAGACAGACTTAATAAACTATGACATTCATATACTAACATATGCTGAGATGAGGAAAAAATAATGAAGCATATTTAAATTGTTGATATGGACCATATCCAAAACATAGTAAGTGAAAAAAGCCAATCACTTATCAATGAGGACATTGAGTACAGACCTTTCTATGATCACTCACGGCTATTAGCTACAAAGCAGAGGATAAATTTCCTGACTTCCTGCTTAGCAATTACTCCACCACATGATGTTGAAGAAAGGCACTAACTAATCATTCTTTCTGCATTAAATGTTTGTTAAAATATCTCCCATGTAAGTATCCAAGTGACCAACTCTGATTAGCTTGTTCACAGTGACGTTTTCTAACAATTACTAAAGAAAACAAAATTTAAAACCAGTATTGACTCCCTGGCAAAAAGAACGCTGCCAAAGTTGTGTGTTGTACAGGGCTGAGGGTGCTGAACAGAGGTCTTCAGATGCAAAAGTACAGAGTGTCTGGGGAAAAATAATGTATCTATTTAAATACATATGTAGACGTGAAATGATAATGACATTTAACAAGATGTGACTATGATGTGACTATCACTCACAGTGAACACCCATGACCCTATAATCACAGAGTAACCCAGAGAGGAAAAGGTTAATTACACGGTAGAACACCACCATTCTAAGCAGAAGCTTAACTTGTCACCCACAAGAGCTTCATTTTATCCTGAGAAATTAGTCTGACAGTGCTTAAGCTCGGCAATTGCTTACTTCCTGTTGAAAATATTAGATGTATTTTAAACTTGTTTTAATATTTTCATATATTAGAAAAATCTGAAAAGACTTTTCAATGGCTTTGTTCCTCATGAAGTTTTTGAACAAAGAATGAAATGATTGCAGATAGAGAAAATAAAAATGCTTATTCAATACCAAGAATCAAGGGGAGGCTAAGCTAGGGAATAGAGGTGATTTTGCAGGAATTTTCTTTCAGGAGAAGCTGGGACAAACGGACTTGAGGCCATGAGAGGCCACTCTCAACCAGCGGTACCTGGAAGAGTGAATGGGGCCCAGAGGGAACCACCAGTCATGCTGTGACAGCAGCATATGGTGCATACTGGAAGAAGGGGAAAATAAGGTCAGGAAGGGAGGCTGAAGGAGCTTGGATTCAAGGCTGAAGAACTGCCATAGAATGTTTTTGAAAGGTGTGAAATAATCAAAATTGGACTTCACTATGATTAAAGCTGGCACAGTGTGAAGGTGTCAAGCCTGGGTGACTGGGAAAACAGTGGTATTGTTAACCCAAAATGAGAACATAAAAATCAGGTTTTATGTGGAACATGACAAGGTAGGTTTTAGATGAACTGATTTTGAGGTGCTGGCAGAATAGTCAAACTCTTTTGTCCAGGAAGTAGTTGGAAATATAAAACTATAAAGTCTGTAGTTCAATTCAATCTTACAAATGTGCACCAAGGAATATGTGGCAGGCACTGAAACCAGACCCTGCCCTGTTCTCACGGGACTTGCAGTCTTAGGGTAATTTCAACACATAATTCGTCGCTACCTGTATGACGAATGTTCCAAAAAATAAAGCCAAGTGGTATGAAATTGCTTAATACAGAGACAGTAGGTTAGAGGTATAGCTATGGCTGCCCAGTGATGATTTCAGGGGTTATTCTTTGGTACCTGTACTTGTATTTGCACTTAAATTTCTGAAGATAGGTTTTATTTGTACTTTAAAACACATGACCCTATAGATAGCACAGTAAACAGTGGAAATTTGTGTATTAGTATTTTGGGTGCCAAGAATGTTCTTAGTCAAGTGCCACCTCACTACTGCCAATCCTGCCCAAAGTAATTTTACTAGATTCAGGTTCTAGGTTCATTTCGAATATGAATTTGTGGTTCAAAGTATTAAGTATTCATTATTTTTTCAGTTCATTTCAAAGGAGAAATACAGATTTCTTCTGCACAAATGTAGTATTCCTTTCCCAATCAGATGCAGGAATTATGACATTAATATTACAAACTGAAGATATTTAAGAATCCTAATCAGGTTAACAGCAACATATTTTTGAAAGAAAGGAAGTCAGAAAAGATAATAAGGCAAGTCTGAATGAGTGGAAAGTGAGGAGGAAAAGGAACTGACATATGCTTTGAGAAAGCAAATAACACAGAAAAGAAAAGAAAATGGGAGACAACTGAACTTTTGATTAACTCATTAACAATTGCAAAGAAACTGGAGGCAAAAATGTGCTAAACTCTCTCAACAGAACAATGGAAGTTTTTCCCTCAGCTACAAAAAGCTGACAAAATGAATACAGAAGCCCCTAAATAAAAACTGATATTAGGTAAGTTTGAGAACAATTTTATTTAGAAAAGAAAAAATGCATAACAAAAAGAACATAAACTAAAAGTGAGTTAGATATATGAGGAAACATCATTGAATGCCCATGTACTAGGATCTGTGTGGAGCATTTTACCTAGATTTTCTGATATAAGTCTCCAGCCCTGCAAGGTAGCTATTATCAGATCTATTTTAAAGCCAGGGAACCTGAAGCCCACAGAGGTAAAGTAATGCACCAAAAGCCCTACAACAGGTAGGTAGCAAAGGGGAGGTTTGAGCCAAAATCTTTTGATTCTGAAGCTGACATTCTTTCCATTACACTCACTTTTCTTGACCCTCTGTATTGTGACACACTGATACTACGATCCTCTAGATACTCCGCATCTGCGTTGTGTGATAACTGAGAAGTACTCAGACCCTCAGCTTTGTTGAGCTGTACTTAGAGTTGCTTTAGGAAATGCCTCAGGGCACAAAGAGACAGTGGCTTTCATAGCTGGGAACTCGACCAACAAGCACAGATTAGGCCTCCCCAAATTCACTGGGAGCCAGGCACCTTTCTCCAGAACCAGGTGACAAATGAGAAGCAGGTCACTGATGACTCCTTCCTTATAGAGAAAGGCCAGAGACATCTTCCTTCTCCCAGGACCAGGAGTACCTGGACATACTAGAATCAGTCCAGTCTGCAGTGGCCTCCTGGTCCCTCCCTACAAGCCACCTACTGGACAACTGCGACAGTTGGATTAAAACCTTGAGGCCAGTCAAACCACTATCACGATCATTCTCAGTTACTCCATCTAAGAGATAAGTTCTTTCTGATCCCTATTTCTTCCAGTATTTATTAACATAAGCAACTTCTCTACTACCTTGATGTCTTCAATGAACACTCCTTTCACTGCAACTGGAAAACTGGAGGGATGATCTCCCTGCCCCCTTCTAGCTGACATTGCTCATCCTCTCATACTTCTTTGTCATCTGACTTTGTCACCTGATTCAGTCTTCCTCTGCCAGTCAAGTCTTGCCATCATCCTGCATGAATTCAACTCCATGTGAACTACTAATCCAACAGCAAATGAGTTCCTTGACCTCCCTCATCTCCAGGGACGAATCCTTTCTCCCTACTTTCCGTCACCCACCCTCACATCCATAATCTGAACTTTACTACCATCCACGACTATTTTATTTCTATTAATTTGGATTCATACAAGCCATCTGTCCTATTTTCTCTCTCTTTGTCCCTCTCCCTCCCCCTAACCCTCATCCTGTCATCTATCCACGGAAATCTCCTACACCCTGGCCCCACTGTCTTCACTTCCTTGCCTATCCGTGGTTCATCACTTTGACCACGGTTCACTGGCCAATATCTTATTTTCCTCCTCCATTACGGTCCTTTCTCAGACTACTGGTGAAACTTAAATGAACTGAAAATTCTATCTTCTTGGCACTACACATTAGCTGCTGAATAACTGTGGTGAAAAATAATACTGCAGGATCAGGGCTGGGACATAATCACAGCTACCAACCTCAACTGGATTCTTAGTACTATCCAACACACCATCTATGTTTTACCTGGAGGCTCTCACTCCCACTCCCTGAGAGGGGCTGTTTCAACGCTTCTTTCAAGGCTTTCAACCCACTACCCTTCCTCAGCAGAGCACTTGCTCTATTTCATATATAAAATAGAAACTACTTGATGAAAAAAACAACTTCCTACCATCAAATCTACAAATGTATCTGCACCTGGGCCCAGCTTTTTCTCCTTCCCACTCATCACATTAGCAGAGCATGTCACTTTCCAAGACAACTTCCTCCACCTGTGCTGATATCTTATCCTCCACACTCTTTCCAGCTGCCCTCAGGACCTTGCTCTATTGAGTATCATTCTTCCCCAACCTCCTTTCCTTCCTCATTTTCCCCAACCTACAATTAAACAAATTCAAACACATGCTTTGCCCTCTCGACACCAAACCCCTCTAGCTACTACCTTTCTTACGTCTCAGTCTCCCTTCCCATACTCATTTATCAACCCTCTCCTCTCTCCTTAGGGCTGATGTCAATGGGACAATTGTCAGTCTGTTTATTCTGTGATCTCTTGGCAGCATTTGACAATATTGACTACCCTTTCTCCTTTGAAATGGTCTCTTCCCTGGGCTTCATGATACCAGAATTTCTTAGTTCCCCTCCCACCTCCACGGCGACTCCTTCTCACACTCTCTTCCCGGCTCCTCTTCCTCTGCCTACATGTACACCATTCCTCACAGTCTCCACTGGCATTTTAACTCCCACAGCTTTGCATGTTGAGAACTCCAAGTTTCCATCACCAGAGCACAAGCTCTACTCCTGAGCTCTGGCTACAGTGACCAACAATCCCCATTTTCCAAAGACTAAGGGGTTTCCTGGAATACAGGGCTTACAGTGTTAAAACTGGGAAAGGCTCAGGCAAACTGGGATGAGTTGGGCACCCTAGATCATACCCAGTCATTCACTAGACATGGTAACTCAGGTGTCCTACAAATACTTCATCACCATTTCCCCCAAACTTCATCTTGTCCTGGTGTTCCTTATCTCAGTGAAGGGCACCACCTGTTAAAGTCAGATGGCAACTGTTGAAGACAGGTATACATAGAAGGATCTCTCTATCTCAAAGCACTGAGTTCCCAGTCTCTTTTCTTACTGGGGAAATATCCAATAAGTTTCCTATAGAACCTGTTAGCACTTACAAATTCTCCCCAATGAAAAAACAACAAAAACTAATGTATCTTTTATCTGAAAAGTTACAGATCTACTGGAGAGCTCCAGTGGGGCAACATTTCTTTCCTCGATGCCGGTGCCACGTTCTTTTGCCATTCATGTTCTTGACACTAATTTTATAAATTATAAAATTATAAAATTTCTTCTTTAAACTCCTTTGGATATTTCTAACATGCTGTTATGGAATGGTTAATTTTCCTCTTCAATAAGCTAAAATAAAGCAATGTTTCTCGAGTAAGGAAACTCTGGGAAACAGCTTGTATTAACTTATGAATACCTCAGCCTGAAGACATGGTACATATCCTGCAGGTCACTGGGAAGCAAAATGGTTGCCCTTCACAGCTTATTCTGTAAATCTGGGGTCCCCAGCCCCTGGGCCACGGACCGATAACCGTCCATGGTCTGTTAGGAAGCGGGCCGCACAGCAGGAGGTGAGCCGAGGGCGAGTGAGAGAAGCTTCATCTGTATTTACAGCTGCTCCCCATTGCTCACATTACCGCCTGAGCTCCGCCTCCTGTCAGGTCAGCGGCAGAATTAGATTCTCATAGGAGCATAAACCCTATTGTAAACTGCTCACGTGAGGGACCTAGGTTGTGTGCTCCTTATGAGAATCTAATACCTGATGACCTGAGGTGGAGCTGAGGCGGTGATGCTAGCGCTGGGGAGCAGCTGCAAATACAGATTATCATTAGCAGAGAGGTTTGACTGCACAGAGACCATAATAAATCAATTGCCTGCAGACTCATATCAAAACCCTATCAGTGAGTGGCAAGTGACAATTAAGCTGCATCTTACAGAGTAGACTAGACATAAGCAACAGACTTCGGGTGTCACTGTCTCCCATCACCTCCAGATGGGACCATCTAGTTGCAGGAAAACAAGCTCAGGGCTCCCACTGACTCTGCATTATGGTGAGTTGTATAACTATTTCATTATATATTACAATGTAATAATAATAGAAATAAAGTGCACAATAAATGTAATGCGCCTGAATCATCCTGAAACCATCCCCCCACCCCCCTTCCGTGGAAAAACTGTCTTCCATGAAACTGGTCCCTGGTGCCAGAAAGGTTGGGGAGCACTGCTGTAAATGGTCTGTGGACCTCAGTTATCTCCACATGACTCCTGACTCTGGGTGTGCTCAATCAAACAACGCCTTTAAACTGCTTGGACAAGTAAAATACAGCCCAGTGCACAAAGGAGAATGAAGAAAAGTTTCAGATTAAGAACCTACAAGAGAAGAGCAAGATCTAAGACTCTTTAGACTGAAGAAAATAAGGGAAATAAATAACTTCATGGTACTCAACTTATCATATTTACATCTCCTCATCTTAATTCAGCACCAGACAGTAAAGAGGCTTAAGTTACAATGCAAACTTGAGTCCAAATTACAGAGTTATTGGAAAAGAAACAATTAACACAGGATCAGACTGCCTGATGGGAAAGGGAAATGGTGTCCTTTCCTTTTTCTCAAATTTAAGAAGATATTCTCTTCTATTTCTGGGAGTTTAGGTATAACATTGTTGAAGTGGGAGCCTTGCTGTGCTTTCACAACTTGAAACCTTTTACTAGACACACAGCTACAAACATATCTGATGATTTTCCATGCTCCATATATTCATCTAAGCGTGAACTTCCCATTTTCATCCTCTTGCCAGCCATCTTGTGATCACATTTGTACATATTAGTGCTTTCACCAGGGGGTATATGCATCAGTAAGAGGAGAAGCTGAAATAAGATTAGTTAATTTGCTACTTCATTAACAGCTGTGGTAAAAAGTCCAAAGAGAAAGGAGCTTGAAACTAGCTAAAATGAGGGGTTTGCATTGTAAGCAAATCTAAATTATCTATGTCCCCTACTCCTGCGGATAACTGGGAGTCAGCTGTGCACACATCTGTGGGTGTTTATAAACATTCACCATCTGTGAGAAGCTTATGGGTTGTAAATGGTGAGCTAATTAGTGAAATGTTTGTCATTCCTAATGACAGTTTTTATGGATAAAGGTTTTACCCAGGTTAAATTGATCTCGGAACCTTGTTGATCACTGGAGGCTACTCTACGTTTTATTACAAGACTGAGGACCTACACTACGCTGTATAAGTCACACATTAAAGATTATAACTAGATCAGCCTGCTAGTTCATGCACGTTAATGAGTTCTGCTCTTAATAGACTGAAGTGCTGATTGAGTATTTGTCAGGGAAGATGAGAAGTTGTCAATCTGTAAAAAGGTCAACCGGTTCTATAATAAATGGCATTTTCATTTCTGTTCTACATACATACTAACCACGTTCCACTCAGAAAATTAAGATAGCATAGAAGCAAACTAGTAATTGACATGAGACAATTCATTACTGAAAAGATTTGTCCATATACATACATACATACATATCTGCATATATACGTATTTCCCTAAGTTCCCCATATCAGTAAGTTTTTCTAAACTCAGGTCTCTCTTTTACTGATCAAAAATGTGGAGAAAACATTCGAAACAGGTTAACTTTCAAATACATTTGTCCTATAACCAAATGGGAAGCAAAACAAAAACAATACACTGCACATGGAGAGAAGACTCCTATTTACTGCCAAATGGAAAGAGTCTTACCATAATAGAGTTTGTATTTTAATAGAGGACAGTGTTGTAGAATGAGTGAGTGGAGAACTAAACAAAGTTTGATTGCCTGGGCTCTAACAAGGTTCGCTTTTTTACTTAAAAATTAATTTGCAGAATATAAATGAGATTTCAGAGGCCAAAGGAACCTTATTTTATGGATGAGAAGACTTCTGTTCTGGGAAGCTACCTGGTCTGCAAACCTGGTCACGCTGACCACTAGGCTGGGCCACTCAGCACTGTACCAGGCTGCTCATAGTCCAAGGGGATAACAGCACTGTCCACAACATGGTGAACTGGGGCAAATTAAAAAAACTACCCTATATAAGATGTTACTCCTTCCCACGCTTCCAGTCCCCACGACCCTGCTCTATTTTATTCTCCTCAGAACTTACTGACTTCTAACACTATAGTATATTTATCTTAAACACTGTCTTCTCCACCAGGATACAAGCCCTCAAGTGGCAGGGATGTTTGCTCATTTTATAGTGCCGTGACATAATATGTGTTCAATAAATATTTGTTAAATGAAGGCAACATTTTGATAGGAAGGATATTTTTCACCATTACAGTAATAATTCTATTAATGAAGGAAGGCACTCCACTGCCAATTTTTATAAATTTTTGGTCAGAAATTTAAAACCACAAGAGCAAATCACACAGGAACCTTAGGAATGTCTTTTGTTATGCTAGATAAGGTGTGATTAATGCTTTAAAAAATCACAAAATACTGAAACATCACATATGCCAGGTAAATAAACAAGAAAACAAATTTTAATACTGAGAATCCCAGAGCCTTGGAACTGAATATCTGAGCTGATACCAGCTGAAGTGGAAGGAGGAGGAGTGACCCATTTTCCTTCAAAGGGGAGAATGGGACACATTCTCTGTCTTACTTTACCGGCATCCCAAGCCTCTGTCAGACTCCAGGGGAAGGGTGCCCCCAGCTTATCCTTATGAGCTAACATGATTTGTTTTTAAATGTTCTTGGTTAGTGTAGTTACTAAAACACCTAAACTGTCTTTGTTAACAAAGAAGTTTGTTTCTTTCCTCTAAGAAAGAAGCTAACATTTATGTGCAGTTGTTGTGTTTCATAATCTATGCCAGGCCCTTTCAGGTAAAATTACCCCCCAAATAAAAAGGCTTTAAATTGGAGATGCAAACTCAACGTGTCCTATAGCTAGTATAGGCATCATCCACCCTGTCGTGGAAGTTTCTCCCTGCCTCCCCACACCCAATCAGCGACACAGACCTATTGGTACTACCTCTAACTGCCTTTCCAATCTATCTTGTCTTCCCGTTTTCAGTACATTTCGGGCCTTTGGCATTTAACTCCTGCAAAATTGCAACAGATTCCTAACTGGTCTCAGCCTTTCTACTCCCTCTACATATACTCATCCATCTGCCTTTTTGCCATGAGATCCATCTCTCTAAAAGAAGACAATGCCCTTGGAGGATGAAGCAGAAACCCAAAACAGCACACTCCCCAGTTTTCCAATTTAGCTTCACCTTTCCCCACAGCTCTACTCAACGATCATTCCAGGCCTGCTACACTGTTTATTGCTGTCCAAATATGATTTTGATGGCTCTATGTCTTAATTTAGCCCAGTGGATTCCAAGGCTTATTGGAAGGCTCAGTGGAAGCCCTGACTTATTTCAGTTTGTGTTCACTTGGTATCCACCTAATTCAAGATTCTGGATTTCTAAGTACCAGTAGAGGTCTGACCACTACTGCTCAGATGTCAGCCCACCTCCCTTCTTCCACCATAATGTGGAAGCCAAAAGGACCTTTAAAATATAGGGCCTATCCACATAGGAGAGGACGCAAACCACATACTTGGGTTTTTTTTTTTTTTTTGGTCACGTGGCACGCGGGATCTTAGTTCCCTGACCAGGGATCAAACCCACACCCCTTGCATTGGAAGTGTGGAGTCTTAACCACTGGACTACGAGGGAAGTCCCCATACTTGGGTTATAAATGAAAAAGATGCCCCCATCTGCTGGGAGAGAGACTAGAAAATGAGGAGAGTCCATGCAGCATAGGATCCCAGCACACTGCTCCTCATTCCAGAAGGATATGGGACTAAAGGGCAGAATTTCCCATGGAGTCACAGAGAGTGGAATCCAAGAGTGGGAGCATCTTGTGTCCAACGAGCAGATCTGGGAGAGCGGCGGATCCAGGGAAGCATCGTGCGGATGCACCGTGTGCTCCCGAGAGGTGGCCCGGGAACAAGTCTAGGCACAAGAGGGCTGCAGAAGCCCCCCTAGGACTTGAGAGCTGTGGGAGGAACACAGGAACTCCCTATGGGCACTAGCTGGGAAGAAAGGAAGTTAGAGAGAAAGTCCAACCAAAGAACGTGGATATACTCCTGAGAATCACCAATGTCAGGGAGCAAAGGAGGTAGGTATCTATGAGCAATCTGACAGATCTCCGGCATCACCATTCAAGAGCAAAACAGACATCACCTTTACCAAAAGTAGGCAGGAGAAATTATGTGGAAGTATGGAGGGTGTTCTGGGCCCAGACAGAACAGAACCAAGAAGAATGCACATTCTTAGATGTGTACCCCAAGCCGACTTTCAAGCTTGGGGTCCCCTTTAGGGAGAGAGCTTGGCAGGGAATTTCAAACATGAATAACTGAATTCTACACTGGAATTACTGAGCTAAAACACACAGAGACAGAGAATTGACTAAGTTGTTTACCATTAGGCAGGCTGGTGGTTCAGAGT
This sequence comes from Delphinapterus leucas, assembly GCF_059928025.1. Classification (NCBI taxonomy): domain Eukaryota; kingdom Metazoa; phylum Chordata; class Mammalia; order Artiodactyla; family Monodontidae; genus Delphinapterus; species Delphinapterus leucas. The sequence goes on along the minus strand of NC_143146.1, from coordinate 46,865,392 downwards.
CAGAAATTAAACTGCATTTATAGAAATATTACATCTTTGCGTGTAATATTTCTATTACATCTATAGAAATATTACACATGGATTTGTTCTCTTGACTGAAATACCTATTTGCTACCAATACTATAAAAGCAACAAAACAAAACAAACATGACAGATGTCATATCTCATCTTAGGATTGGGTCAATTTACCTTTAAGTGAGTCTGCTCAAATAGAATATGTACAATTGAGGAATTTTTGTCCTGCAGACATGAATTCCATAAATATTTTAAAAGTGCTTATTGAATACCTGCTAGGGAAAGATACTATATTAGAAACAGAAACTCACTTTGAAAGGTTTATTGTTTTTTTAAACATGACTAATTTTGTATGAAAGAATTTTATTTTTGTGAGATTCCTTGAGAAATAATAGTATGTTTGATTTTCATGTATAAAGAAGCAGATTTTTTACAGCTAAATCAGAACATTAATTGAAGTATCATTCCAAATAACTATAGCAAATGTCATTTTCTTCTTTTTTCACATTTTATAGAAGACAAATATCTATTAGTGAAATGAGATAAACCTTTTACTCCAAAGAGGCCTCTGATAAGTTTTTACGAGGAATACAACAAATTCTAAAATTTTTTGATTTTTATTTTCATAATTAACTGACCTCAGATTGGAGAAGGCTAAAAGCATGCACACACACACAGGCCTCCCTTAGCTAAGCTGTAATTCTCAGATGGAAATTTTTCTACCTTGAAGAGTTCCTCAGATTCTAACAATGTAAACACTGTTGCAGATATTTCTCCCTTCTCCTCTTACCTTTCTCTTTTTAAAGTTGATAGATGGCAACTGAGTTGGTATTCCATTTCTATTCCACCAAAGTGCACTGCTTTAGGAATAGGATGGTGCCAAACATAAAATGGGAATTTCCTCCCCGGGAGGAGGAAAGATTGGAAAAACAACACTCCTTCCCAAGCTCTCCCTTATGACATGAGTGCAGTAGTTCTGAACAAAGCTGGATGTCATTTGGGCTCTTCTAATTTTCCAGGCAGAGAAGAAATAGTTCATAAACTCCCTACTATGCCTCCAAATATAACATGAAGCCATTTTATGTTCAATCCCAGCAGATGATTTAGGAAACATCACTTCCTCAGACTGCAATGCTGGGCACAGAAAAGTGAAATGGGAAAATCAGTTAGGACACAGTATAACCCCAACCCCATGTTTCCTTGGACCAAGTTCCTTGAGCATCCCATGGAAAAGCTCTCCAAGGGCTGCAGTCTACAGGGAAGGTGAGCAACATTAGGGTCTTTCTGCAAGGATGAAGGGTGCTTCCAATGTTCATAAATGATATTTTCATCTACCAAAGTTGAAATCGGAGGATAATGATAGAGGCACAGCAAAATGGTAGAATCATCTATTAAAACATTTAATAGATCTATTTATTTACTTACTGATTTAATATCTATCTAATGAAAATACTCCACGCAAACAAGAAATAGTGAGCGACTACTATCAAAAGTTGCCATGTTTTTTTGAGAGCTTAACATTGTTCCATTTAAAATAAATAATGGAGGGCAAAGAAAATGAAAAGAAAGTACTTTTATTCACTCATGAAACCAACAGAAAATATAATCTAATTAGCATTGAGAATATCCGCTGGAAACGAGCTAATAACTGCAATTCAGCACTAACACAATCAATAGTTATAAAATATATCTGTTTTATATAAGAAAAAATATAAGAAAAAACCCCTTTTTCTTAATTCTTAGCTTTTGAATACAGAGAGTCCCTTTTGTTCACCAATCTTCTTGACTTTATGACATTTGAAGGCTATTCTGAGTTAACTTAAAAAAGAGGAACTGTTGCACATTTAGAAGCTTAGAACTAACGGCAAGTCAAAGAATCAGAGTGGGAATGGCTTTGGAGGGAAACTATCCAGCCTCCTAATGCAGTGATCCTTTACACAACCCTCTTGAAAGTTAGTGATGGAGCCTCTGACTCAACACTAATTTGACAAAAAATGTTTCCACTTTGCAAGAGTTGCTGCATGAATACCACTAATAGTTTAAAAATGAACATTCAAAGGATTATATTACTAAAATTACTGTCACTTTTACCCATTAACGATAATTACTGGTGAAAGTTCTATGGTGACACAATTTATTCTAGCCAGTAATGTCTCCCAAGAGTTGCTTGTTCCAAAAACAGTCAGTCATCTGTTTTCTGTATTACACTAGTCTGTCAAATTCTTCCTGCCTTGGGGCATCCTCTCCTGTGTTAAGGCTGCCCTCGATGTTGACTTCGTTAATATTATGCTGCTTCTAATTTTCTTGAAGAACACTGGGTACCTGAGGAAGGAAGCTATTCAGGAAACAATATTTTAAAATCCTATCACAAAATAATGTCTAATTTCATCTAAACACTAGTGCCTATTTATACCACTTTCAACTAACACATAAATATTCAATTTCTCTGCTTAATTTTCCCAGTCTGCCCTAGGGTATACTTATTTATCATCAAAAGCCAAATACTATTGAGTTCCTCTTTTACTCAGCAAGATAATCACTTCAGACTTTGAGCAACCTTCATGACCAAGTTCAACACCACTGAATGGATTTCCTTCAACTTTAAGGATTTAATGTCAAAATGACCAAAAATAGGAAGAGAAAAGAGACAGCCTATTAATAAAGAAAAAGCTGGCTCCCCCTATGACCTTTTGACACATTGATATTTTCATCTCAAAAGATATACAAACAATAGTACAGAAATACTGGGGACAAAAGCTGGGATAAAAGGATAGGAGCACAATGGTTGTGCTAGGTTGGTTACTGGAACAATTGACAGCCCAGGCTCTTGTTAGCATTTCAAAAGTTCAAGTGCACAACATTCCATTTCAAATTAACAGAATCTAAAAGTCCGGTAATTTTTCTGCTGTTGGAAATGTGTTGAAAGATTAAGTTTTCCCTAACAATTACCATGATTTGTGTCAATATTTTTACTCATTTAACTACTAGATCCTCGTTTTGCGACACAGATCAGCCATTTTGCAAATGCATGCCTTTGGCTATAGGAAGATAAGAAAAAAGTTAACGGAACAACTTTTTTACTCTGTGTCATAAAACTCAAAAGAATAGTCTCTATAGATTATTTATATTAGGAGTTGGCAAACTTCTTCTGTAAAGGACCAGATAGCAAATATGGGACAAATGGTCTGTGTCCCAATTACTCAACTCTGCACTTGTAGCAAAAAGGCAGCCACAGACAATATGTAAAGAAATGAGTGTGTCTATTTTCCAACAAAACTTTACTTACAAAAAGAGGTGCAGGTTGATTTGGCTCAAGGGCTGTAGTTTGCTCTACATTTTTACTTTACATATAAATAACAATATGCTCAACTGAACACAAAATGGAAGAGATGTCTTTCAGCCAATTAAATATGTATCATTTGTTTGCCAAATCTTCTGACTGCCTTCCATGGTATTTACTATGTGCACACAGTGTGCTAAGTCCTACGAGAAGAACGCATAAGACCATATTCTTGAAAAATGCACAAACTATTAGAAGCACAGGACTAAAGCAAATAAAATGAGGATAACCAAATATTCTACACATAATTTATATTTGCAAGACTATAATGGTTTATAAAAAATAGACTATTATCAAGAGCAAATATTAGGAGAAGACTTTTTGGAGAATGCAAGAATTGTTAAATCACATTTTGTTAGATTCAGTCAGTTAAGAATTAGAGAAAAGGTATTTATGGGAGAGAGAACATCAGAAATAAATTCAGAGAAGTAGGAATAACTATGCCAGAGGTACACTGGATAGTATAACCAGTTCAACAGAGACAGAGGACAGTCACTGAGAATTTCAAGTTCATGGTCTCTTATCTGTAACCTCTTCAGTCAGATATTTCAGAATTGAAGTTTTTCAGACTGCAGAAAGGTCAAAAAGGTGTATATGCCGTAAAATCATAATACACCCATAGCAACTTAGAGCAGCATCCTCTAATTAAAAATTTTATTATTTCTGCAGCATGAATATTCACATTTGATGGAACCTCTTATCAGTTCAGGGCAGATTTGGCATCAAATCAGTTTGGACACTAAAGTTACTTTAAAAATTTTGGTTTTCAGAGCATCCTGCATTTTTGAATTATAAAAGGGGATGTAGACATATTTAACTGCTTGAAGGACCCAAGAAATTCTGTTTTGGTTGCAATTTTGTCTGATTGTTTGCTATAGTTTTTTTGACTAGCATACACACACACACACACACACACACACATGCACACATACATATAACAATTGGAAAAAAGGTAAAATTTATACCATCCCTGGTACGTGTGTGTGTGTGTGTATATATATATTATACACACACACACGTATGTATATACATACACACATATACATACACACACATGTATACATATGTATGTACATACATATGTGCATATATATACGTGTGTGTGTATATATATAGTGTAAACTGTTGGGTTGGACTCTATTAAGGTAACAACCAGGTTCAAAAGTCTATCTTCTATGGATCTAAAACAATTGGAGGTTTATGGAGGACTCTGTTTCTCAGGGTAAATGTTAAAAACAGAGGTTTAAAAAATGTTTAAAGGGAATACATTAGATTACAGAAACAAGATAAGTCTGTTAAAAGACAAAGAGATTTGTGATTATGCCTGAAATAAGACAACATTCAATGTCTATCTCTGAAATTGAAGAGAACAACTTCCCATCAAATACAAATAATAATTCCACTCAGAACTGGCAATCTGACTTGGAAGGGCTCATGGTGACAACAATCCACCGGCTTGGAAAGTGTACACTGTGTAAATAACTACTGATTAGGGAGATAGTTATCTAAGGAGTACTCAATGTTATACACAAAGAAGATGCTACTGTGATTGAGTCCTCAATTACAGTACAATAAGTGTAACTGATGTTATCAAAGTTATAGCATCTCCATATTGTAATAAGATCAAAATTACTGATTGATATGATTTCTGCCTAGAATATAAACAGGGTGAATCTAGGCTTAGTAATACAAAAATTTATGAATAAGTGATGTTAATATAAAGATTTCTTTGGTAAAATTCGTAAAAGAAATCTGTGCTATACAATAAAGATTTAAACGATTTTTCCCCGATGATTGGCATTTAATCTCTCACTCCAAAACAAACCTAAACAACAAAAATTGGAGTCTATTTTCTACTTGGCATGTAGTTAATATTATATAATATTCATAAAAAGGGCAATGAAAATGATTTTTTTTTATTTATTTATTTTTTGCGGTACGCGGGCCTCTCACTGTTGTGGCCTCTCCCGTTGCGGAGCACAGGCTCCAGATGCTCAGGCTCAGCAGCCATGGTTCACGGGCCTAGCCACTCCGCGGCATGTGGGATCTTCCCGGACCGGGGCACGAACCCGTGTCCCCTGCATCAGCAGGTGGACTCTCCACCACTGCGCCACCAGGGAAGCCCTGGTTTTTAAATGCTGGATGAGCAGTAAACCAATCAGTGTGAGGATGTACCATAATGATGTTTAACAAAGAACTACACACATAGCTCAAAGTTAAAAAAAAAAAAAAAATAATCAAGGTTTCAAGATATGTTGTGCTAGAGAAGTCTGAGAGCCTCCTCTCCTAATTTCTCTTCTCTGGGGCATTTTGGAAGGAGACAAAATGGTATGTGAGCCTTGCACAGCTACACAGAGAAGCCATCTATGAGTGCACACAAAAGCTATTCTCTAAATGAGTTTCCACAAATTGAAACTGTGTTTTCCAGTGAGAGACTCCTGCATACAAATGAAAACTATATATATATAGTTTTCTATATATATGTATAACTATTATATATAGTATATATATAACTATTAGTGAGACTCTCTAGGAAAAGTCTCCCACCAGACACCCCTTGATACTATTCATGGGGTCTCAGTCTCTTAATACCATCAGAAAAAAAAAATGTCACATGGTAGAGATGGGGGGTGGAGACAGGGTGTCTCAGGGCATTTGTGCTCCAGTAAAGCACACTAAGGTGTTTGTGCCCTTTCAAAAATACTATACTGCAAGTTCCCTGGGTCCTTAACTTCTAACCTGGGTCAAACAGTGAAAATACTGAAGACATTTTCACCCCTTTCAGAGCTGTTGAGCTCTGGGCCCAGAACTATTTAGACTATTGAAAAATCCCTCCTTCAAGAGGGGCAGGGTGGGGCAGAAGACCTAAATAGACATTTCTCCAAAGAAGACATACAGATGGGTAAGAGGCATATGAAAAGATGCTCAACGTCACTAATTATTAGAGAAATGCAAATCAAAACTACAATGAGGTATCACCTCACACTGGTCAGAATGGGCATCATCAGAAAATCTACAAACAACAAATGCTGGAGAGGGTTTGGAGAAAAGGGAACCCTCCTGCACTGTTGGTGGGAATGTAAATTGATACAGCCACTATGGAGAGCAGTATGGAGGTTCTTTAAAAAGCTAAAAATAGAATTACCATATGACCCAGCAATCCCACTACTGGGCATATACCCAGAGAAAACCATAATTCAAAAAGACACACGTGCCCCAATGTTCACTGCAGCACTATTTACAATAGCCAGGTCATGGAAGCAACCTAAATGCCCATTGACAGATGAATGGATAAAGAAGATGTGGTATATATATACAATGGAATATTACTCAGCCATAAAAAGGAACGAAATTGGGTCATTTGCAGAGATGTGGTTGGACCTAGAGACTGTCATACAGAGTGAAGTAACTCAGAAAGAGAAAAACAACTATCTTATATTAATGCATGTATGTGGAATCTAGAAAAATGGTACAGATGAACCAGTTTGCAAGGCAGAAATAGAGCCAAAGATGTAGAGAACAAATGTATGGATGCAAAGGGGGGAAAGTGGGGAGAGGGTGGGGGGATAAATTGGGAGATTGGGATTGACATATATACACTAATATGTATAAAATAGGTAACTAATAAGAACCTACCATGTAAAAAAATAAATAAAATAAAATTCAAAAAAAAGAGATACAAATGAACTTATTTACAAAATCGAAACAGACTCACAGACTTCAAAAACAAGCTATGGTTACAAAGGGGAAATGTGGGGTGGGGGGAGGGATAAATTAGGAGTTTGGGATTATATATACACACTACCGTATATAAAATAGATAATCAACAAGGACCTACTGTATGGCACAGGGAGCTCTAGTCAATATTCTGTAATGACCTATATGGGAAAAGAATCTGAAAAATAATGGATATATGTATATGTATCACTGAATCACCTTGCTGTACACCTGAAACTAACACAACATTATAAATCAACTATACTCCAATATAAAATAAAAATTAAAAAAAAATTAAACCTCCTGTAAATCATGTATACTTCAATAAAAAAATTAAAAAGAAAAAGTGGGGCAGGGAGGTGCTAGTTCTAGGCATTGGGATATACAAATCTTTGGATAAGCAGAAGAATCAAAGTAGAATCTGAAGCATTTGGGAAGCATTCCTAATTTGGCAATTCTCTCAAAACTTCCCAAGACAGAGGAAGAGGCTATCTAGTTTAAAACCATTGATATGGCACTAAAGAGACAGTTGTCCTTCTCACAGGTTTTCAGGGAAGACAATTCTCAACAAACGTATACAATACATAGGTATAGTCTAGTGCCAGTCACCAATTACTAAAATTGTTTTGGTCTCTTTTTTCTGCATTATGGTTAAGTCATCAGTGGTAAAGGAATAACAGCACAATAGTTAAAAATACGACTTCTGGGACTATCATATTAAGTGAAGTAAGTCAGATGGAGAGAGAAAAGTATATCACTTAGAGATGAAATCTAAAACAATAATATAAATCAACTTATTTACAAAACAGAAACAAACTCACAGACATAGAAAACAAACTTATCGTTACCACAGGGGAAAGGAGAAGGCGGAGGGATAAATTAGCATTATGGAACTAACAGCTACACACCACTATATATAAAATAGATAAATAATAAGGATTTACTGTATAGCACAGGGAACTATATTCAATATCTTGTATTAACCTATCATGAAAAAGAATCTAAAGCTGTACACCTGAAATAACACAATATTGTAAATCAACCATAGTTCAATTAAAAAAATTTAAAGAACTAAAAATAAAAACATGACCTCTGGTCAGAAAACATGAGTCTTGGCTTCACTTCTTGCTAAAACTGTGACCATGTACAAAAGGAATTAACTGACTCTTTGATAAAAATAGTCTTCTAAGATCACTGCAACTATTACATGCAATAATGAACACATACAGAGCCTGGCAAATATGTGATACATAAAACGGTGGTGGTAGTTGTAATGATAGCAGTAGTAGTGGGTGTTGTTGCTTTTATTATTATTATTATAATTATTATTATTCCTTAAAAGATGAAGGTAAGAAAAGAGAAATAATCACTGCCAATGCAATCTAATTTATTTATTCTTCTAAGTAGAGAAATAACTAAAACTACTGTTTGATATGCATAAATGGCCAAAAGATGCTAAAAAACTGAAAGCACTACTCTATAAAACTAGAATATATGCAATTATGGAAAATAATCTAAGTTTTACGATATATGTAGAGGGCACGGTAATTGTCAAGCCTTTGAAAGCAAGTATACACATTAATTGCATAACTTTGAGACTGGCAGAGACACTCCCAAGTAGTATTTCTGTAATATGTATTTCCTCTAAAATGGAGGCCTAATTGCTTAGTTATTCCAAATTGCAGAATGGAAAACAAAGGAGCAGTTTTGGCCATGTAGGTAAACAACAGATTTCTAAAAGCTAATTATCTCTTTATTTAATAGACTGAAGTTGTACCAAATGAGACATTTAAGTCTAATAAATAATAAACAAATTGTAACCTAAAGACTAAAATATAGAAGCTGCTCATACAGTTTTTATTGCTCCATTAAATAAGCTCTTATTTACTTCCTTCACAAAACATAATTATACAACACTGGGTCCATTTCAAGACCATTCTGATGTGCTATTTAAAAATTAAGTGAATCAACTTAAATACGCAGGAAGTCTTAAAGCATAATATTTGAATTCTATTATCAAACGCCCTATTCATTTCCATGATTAAGAAACAGAAGTGCAGCTTTGAAAAAGTTGTACATAATCACATAAAATCACTATTTGTCTTACTAGAAATGATCACACATAAGGATAGCTACACACTTTAAATAAATTTCACTGTCTACACTTTAATTTCTACATCAGATGTTTAATACTTTCAGTATCTTCTAAATAAAAATAATTCAAATTTAAACATCAACCTCAGAGAATGTATTCAAACTTCAACCAATTAAACAAGGACATCATGAAAATGTAGTTAATTTGCTTGTTTGTTTAATGTAATACCAAATCATTCAACAGAAATAACCACAACTACATATGTGAATATTTAAGAGACCTCCAGGCTTATCATTTTTAAAGAAAACAAAAATGAGACAAATGACCTTTTAATGCCATTCCATAATACAAGATGCTGTGCTTCTTAGTTTTGCTGCTCGCTTCATTTTTCTTCTTAGGGAAACAGCCCACTATCCCATGTTTATTTTCATTCTACTAACAAAAATAACATTCTGAAATGATAGTGATAATAAACAGTAGACTTGAAAATAGTTGCTTGCTGTCTTGCCAAGGGCAAGTAGTGATTTTGATGGATAAGAAAAGCAGGGATTGAATTTACTCTACTGCCTCGGGTGATGGTACAAGAATTTGTACATCTGTGAAAAAACACAGTTCTTATTTGCATGGTGAAAATACTAAAGTAATGAAAATATACGGAAGGAAGCTTCCTGTGGGTTTAGGGTAGGGTTATGTGAAGATTTTTCTCCTTCTCTATCATTCAGGGGTATGTGTTCTACATACGGAAATAAGAAAAAACAAGAAGTTCCTGGTCCAGAGAGGTGGCAAAACACTACTATAAATTGAACAATTTGCCCTTCTACATTCTTTTGAAAAAAGGAAAGCCAGGGCAACAACTTCTACAAAGATTAGAGCAATACCATATTCTGTATGAAAATATAACACCCAGAAAGAAAAATAATATAAAGTTTTAGCTGATCCTCACAATAAGATGTTTAAAAAATTCCTACTATTAGCATATATAGCATAGTAAATATACATGAGACTGGTTATCCTATCAGTTTATAAGGAGTTTTAAAACCAATATTTTAAATGAATAAGTTTGATATACATTAATATTCTCTTTAGTTCTGAAGACCAAATTTCATCTCCAGCACACACCAACACAGCCAGTCTCTATTTTCATCTCATTATCCTGTCTTACTTTACTTCTCATAACTTTTTATAATCTGAAATTATCTTACATATGTGGTTGTCTGATTCACTCATTATAATTATAAACTTCATCACAGCAGAAACCTTATTTATCCTTATTTATCACTGCAATCACAGCATATAGGAAAAAAAAAAACTGTTGATGAATAAAAGAAACAAAAGTGGCCTAGCTATTAATTTTTTCTGTACCAATAAAATAATAATGGAAGACCATAGTAATTATATTTTTCATAATAATACACTGTATTGACGAAAAGCATGTTCTACATCTAATATGGAAAGAAAAAGGTGACTTCATATTTGTACTATTTTTAAAACAGTACTATTTTTAAATATGAAAAAAGGTATCAACAAATAGTAATAATATATTTGATTCTTATATGACTTACTTGGCTATAAACACTACATTAATACTGAGACTGAATATTTTGTTTTTCTATGCTAATAATCATGTTATGGTTAAAGGAAAATTAAAGACAGTCAGAATAATCATCATTTACTGGGATTTTAGAAGAGGTCTTTTACTTTGGTGAGAAAATTATATATTTAGGTGCTATGAAATTTGGGATATAGCCCTAAATTCTTTAAAATTCTACAGTACAGGAAAATAATTCAAAGTTGATTTCCAAAATTTTCAAAAGAACTGCATCATAGCTTTCTATTGTATCAAATGCTGTATGATCTTTTATCAAATGATTGATTAAATCTATTAAAATATTCACATAATATATAGTATTAAAGTATTTATTTAATATTGTTTATATAAATCAATGTTAGCCAGACTATCCTTTGAAGAATACTCTCCCGGAAAATGTCAAAATGTATGGTACATATGGATCTCTGCATATAAAGGCTTTGGGAGCTCCCATCAAGTGAGAGCCTTACATTTATTTGAAACCCATCTACGATAATTTCCAGACCATGTTTGGGAAGAGATAGTATAGAAAAATTTCATAAAATAATCCAATAGGTCGAATAAGATGAGCTCCAATTTACAAAAGATGTAATAGAAAACTTTCCTTAAATTTATTTGAAAAATCAAAAATATTCAAATTTATTTTAATAATTAAGAATAGAAAAGTAACAACCTCAACATAAAATTACCTATCTGAAAACAAAATAAACCAGCTATTAGCCATAATTGATCGTCAAATTTTAGAACAGTTTTGATAGAATTCAGAAACAGACCCTAGTATATTAAAAATTATACATCAAATATATGAATGATTAAGAAAGAATTACAAATAAATGGAGCAGAATAGTATTATGAATAACTTAAACTAAAAAGAGATTGAAGCAGAATATGAAATTGCTGAAGGGATGATTTTCTAAACCTAAAGATGATAGAAAAAAAATCACAAAAACAAAGATTATAATAAAACATTACATAAAAAGAAACACATGTCAAGATATAAAAATAAAAAGCCAAATTGAGAAAATCTATTTAAAAGGTAAATATTGATGTATAACAAACTAACACATAAATCAATTAGGAAAAAGACTAAGACAGCACAATTCACAAAGGAGGATATACAAATCCACCATAAACACTTGAAAAAATGTCCAGATTCAGTAATATTCAAAGAAATGCAAGTGAAGGTAATAAAATACAACTTTTTAATCCATTAAATTAACAAAAACCTTAAAAAATGAGAACGCTCAACTAAGACACATTCATAAACTAACTAAACATTAAAAGTTGGTGAAATTAGAATAATGCTTCTGGAAATCAATTTGGTAACATGCACCAAAAGTCTTAAAAATATTTACCCTTTTCTATTCCATATTCTAATAATTACAAACATTTTCAATTAGTTATAAATAAATAAATATCACACTGAAAAGTTGGAAATAACTATTTTTCTATGACCTCACATTGACTAATGCAACATGGTATATCCAGTGGAGGCAACAACACAGATATTACAAATTACAAATTAAAAATCACAAGTTATGTAAAACATGAAACATTCAGGAAGTTCAGCAAGGTAATGTGAGACACTAAACTCACGTTGTTAAAAGGTACAAGCTTTTAAAACTGAAGGAAAAATGTGTCAAAATATTAACAGTGATTCTTTGGATTATGGATAATGGTCTTTGATCCAATACTTTTTAGGTGATTTTCTATAACATGAAAATATTATTTTCAAATTGGAAAATAAAATTAGTTATTTTTAAAAATGGAAACTTCCTTCAGGAGAAATAGAAATTTAAATGAAAACATTATTAAGATTACATTGGATGTGAGGTTTCATTAAAATTTTTGCTTCCTGTCAGGTTTCAACTTTCCAGACTCATTGCTAAAAAGTCTCTGTGTGACAGACCCCTAGGTAAAACCCACAAACAGTACACAGCCAATCTGCCATCAAGTAACTCATCTAGATGACTTGTTAACCAACACAAAATGAGCTAATGTTCAATATCAGAATGTCTGGTAAATTAGGCAGTAATACATTATTTTAAAAAGGTGTCCAGAAGTTTCTTTTAAAAATCATTGCTAAGTTTTCCTGATCTCCATTTTGTTAACACTTTCAGATACTTTTGAGAACACTTCCTGAATTTCAAATGTACTCCTGTGAACAAGAAATTGTGCTTGGATAATTTTTTCCCCTAGAAGAAACATGTACAATACATTAAGATACTCAGCTTGCTTTATTAAAGATAAAATATGCCTGTAAAAGTGAAAGTAAAGAAGGCAAAAAAGGCATCTCGGTTTACCCCAGGGAAACCTTAGGTGAATTTGCAGCCCTGAGTTGTAAACTATGGCAATTGAGCAGTGAAGTTGATGGATTTTAATTAAAGTTTTCTGCAATCCTTAGTGGCTTGGAGGTGGAAGAGACAGAATTTTGAGAGGGTAAAAATATAACTACAATTTACTTAATTCTTTTGCTTCTAACTTAGTGGTAACTTTTAGCTTTAGAAAATATACATATACGTCTCTGTAAAACAGTAGTTTTTCTACGTTTTCTTTTAAATTTTTTCCAAGAACGTTTTTTTTTTTTTTTGCTATATGCGGGCCTCTCACTGTTGTGGCCTCTCCCGTTGCGGAGCACAGGCTCCGGACGCACAGGCTCAGCGGCCATGGCTCACGGGCCCAGCCGCTCCGTGGCATGTGGGATCCTCCCGGACCGGGGCACGAACCCGCATGCCCTGCATCAGCAGTAGGACTCCCAACCACTGCACCACCAGGGAAGCCCCCAAGAATGTTTTAATAAAGAAAATTTCAGGGACTGCCCTGGTGGCGCAGTGGATAAGAATCCACCTGCCAATGCAGGGGACACAGGTTCGATTCCTGGTCCAGGAAGATCCCACATGCCACACAGCAACTAAGCCAGTGCGCCACAACTACTCAGCCTGCGCTCTAGAGCCCGTGAGCCACAACTACTGAGCGCATGTACCACAACTACTGAAGCCCGCGTGCCTAGAGCCCGTGCTCCACAACAAGAGAAACCACCGCACCGCAACGAAGAGTAGCCCCCGCTCGCAGCAACTAGAGAAAGCCTGTGCGCACCAACAAAGACCCAACGCAGCCAAAAATAAATAAAATAATTTTTTTTATAAAAACAGAAAATTTCAAAATACAAAGGTAGAGAAAATGGTATAGTGAACACATCCAACCCTCCAAGTACCCATCACCCAACTTTACCACGCATTATTTACAGCCAATCTTGTGTCATCTATACACCTGCCTACTTTCCAGTCATGCTAGGCTATTTTGACTGAAATCCCAGATATAATATCTTTTCATCTATAAACTTTCAGTACGAGTCTCTAAAAGAGACTTTAAAACATATTCACAACAATGTTGTCACGTCTACAAGAAAAAATAAAGTATTGAAATTTTTCAGACTACTTTTTTCTACATTTGTTTGGATCAGAGTATATATAAGTTTCATTTATTACAATTAGTCGATATGTCTCTTTAAGTCTCTTTTAATCAGTAAGTTTCCCATCCATCATATTTTCCCCTTCCTTAAGAGTATTTTGTTAAAGAAAACAGGTTACTTGTCCCAGAGAATTTCCCACAGTTTCCTATAGTTAATTTATTCACTGACATAAATTCTTGCAGGTTGGTTATTTAAGTAGTAGCCAAAGAACTGGTTATTTAAGTAGTTGCCAAAGAACTGCTAATATAATGGAACTACAACAGTACACCGGAGGACCAAAATCACCTATGACCAATATCAGAATTAAAACACTACTTGTTAGTAAACTAAAGTGGGGAAAGCCCATAAAAGAAAGAATTGCTCTACTGTTTAGGTATACAAATAAGCGATCATGTCTTCCTTTTTCACAGAAGTATATTAAACTGCTGATAAAGTAACCCATATTAATCTTGGTGTACACAGTATAAATAGCAAATTTGATAGTACTCACCAGTCTTCATTTCTAATAGGCGCTTTTTCTTTTGTTGGCGTTCAAGTCTTTCCTTCTCTGCCAATTCTTTGGCTATCCTGGCACGTTTTTCTTTTTCCTCTGCTTCTCTTTTTTTGAAATTGTCCTTCATTGCTTGCTATTACAAACAAATTTTGGAAAATGATCAATATTAACCACAGTGATTCCACAAAGAAAATGGAAAATTATTAATCTGTAGAATTGTGATTAAATGTCCTTTAAGTAATGGCTACTTCTTATATTAGTAACACAATCTTTTAAAATATTAGCACATGAACCTTTGTTAAATGTGTTATGTATGTAAAAATACAACTGTTATATTTAAAACACCTGCATATTAGTGAAATCAACTAAGAGAAGGAAGACAGAAACTAAAGATAAAAGAGCATTTAATTTACAAATCAAAACCATTTTCCTATACATACTTCCAAAAGAGTGTCTAGAATATGTATCAGTCTCCCGTACCTCCTCTGCTAAGTAAACTATTGAGTACGAGAAAAATAATCACGGAAGAAATGATAGAAAAGAGCTGAAATTTTGTAATGGCTACCTTATATTACAAACCATTATCTAACAATTTCTTTCATACAGAGAGAAGTGTCATAAGGATGACTAAAGAAATATTTAGCATTTCAAAGTCAGGCCCTCTGACTGTTCATCAAAACCAATAATGACATGTGAACCATAAGAAGATCTCAATAGATATGTGATTAGTTACATTCTTATTTTTTAAAGTTTTATGCAAATCAAGAAATGCCACTCATGTGGCATTTGTGGGAATTAGCAGGTAATCATAGATTTTTCAAAGTGCCAACAAACAGCATGGCATCATATTACACTCTTCTGTGGAGACCATAGTCTCAGGACCAATGAATCCAAACAGGTTATCTAATTGCTAGTTTATCACTAACAGAACTAAGTAGAAAAGTATATAATTAAACTTTAGCAAGTAGGTGGCATGTTATTTTGGGGGGGAGGCTTTAATTTCTTCTTTACTATAATATTCTTCTTTTTTCTTTACCCTAGGGATAATGCAAGTTCTTCTTTAGAAATAAAATAAAAAAACAAAATAAAGTATTATTGATCAAAACAATAAAAGGAAAATTGCAAAGAAAAAAGGAGGAAAAAAAAGCACAGAATAAAGGGAATATTAAACTCATCCATTCATCCATCCATGCAATAAACATTTACTGAGAGACTGAATAGTAAATGGTACTAACCTAAAGACTTGGGAAATAGAGATATAGTTCTAAAACAAGTTTACATTCTGTGTGATAGGGTGGGACAGGAGGAAAAGACAGACGATAAACAATTAAAATCTTTAATAAATATAGTACTACAAAAAAAAAATTAAAAGAATGATGTGATAGAATGCCTGGACAGTTAACTTACATTAGGTGGTCAGATAAGGCTTCCCTTTCTGATTTGATTCAAGCTCAAAGTCAAGGAGCTACCCAGATAATGATCTGGGAAAAAACAAATGCAAAGGCTGTTGATGGGTTGGAGAGAGAAGAAAGAGGCCAGTATGGTGGTGTTAGATAAGGTCAGAAGATATGCTGGGGCCTGATCATTTAGGATCTTCTAGAACAAGATAGGGGGTTAGAGTTTCTTTCAAGGAAGTAGGAAACAACTAAAGACTTTCAAGTAAGAGAATGCGAAACTAAGTACTCTAAGTTACAAGTACTAATGAAGCACCTTTGTTCCAAACTATCTTTTCAAAGATATTTATATAATGAACACTCTTGGTAGAGGTAGTGTCTACCTCTTAAGCAAATGGATTTGTTTACTGTCCAGTATGATAAACTGGAGCAAAGGTCAAATAGTCTTACTAATTCTGAAAAACGATTGGGTTCCCTAAATTCAGGATTTCCTTCCAGTAATACAAAGCACTATGTGTGTAGGTATTAAACCCAGCCCTCTTCACATTGCCCTGTGGGAACCTGAGATCAGTAATCTATGAAATTATTTACTATAGCTATGACTAGTGCTGTAATAAACCGTTCTTTGTTTCTGACCCCATGGTCTTTTGTCTTTACCAACATCCACAAAACTTTGGAAATCATGAAACTTTGATAAATTCTCAGATTCTTCACAGTTTGTGACATATAGTAACACTAAATACTATTGCTAAACTATGAAATACCAGCTGCAATAATACATATTTTAATATGCAATCCCTCCTTTCCTCAAAATGGAATCTGCATCCTCCATTCTGACTCAGAATAATTGTGTGCTTGTTCACTCCAATGAAAGTAAGAGGCAGAAGCAAGACTTGAAAGCTAGCTACAGTTTATATTTTTTCCACCATGTGGCTTCATATTGATGCAGCATACGTTAAGCACCAGCTATAAGATGACAGCTGCTAAAAAGTCAACATAAGTTAGGAAAAGAGAAGGCAACCTATAAAATGGACAACCACGAATAAATGGACAAATTCTTAGAAAGGTATAATTTCCTAAGACTGAAGCAGGAAGAATTAGAAAATATAAGCAGACCTATCACAAGTAATGAAATTGAAACCGTAATTAAAAATCTTCCAACAAACAAAAGTCCAGGACCAGATGGCTTCACAGGCAAATTCTATCAAACTTTTAGAGAAGATCTATCATCGATCCTTCTCAAACTCTTCCGAAAAACTGCAGATGGAGAAACACTCCCAAATCCATTCTACAAAGCCACCATCACTCTGATACCAAAACCAGAAAAAGAAATCACAAAAAAAGAAAATTATAGACCAATATCACTGATGAACATGGATGCAAAAGTCCTGAACAAAATACTAGCAAACAGAATCCAACAGCACATTAAAAGGATCATACACCGTGATCAAGTGGGATTTATCCCAGGGATGCAAGGATTCTTCAATATATGCAAATCAATCAATGTGATATACCACATTAACAAATTAAGGAATAAAAACCGTATGATCATCTCAATAGATGCAGAAAAAGCTTTTGACAAAATTCAACACCGAATTATGATAAAAACTCTCCAGAAAGTGGGCATAGAGGGAACCTATCTCAACATAATAAAGGCCATATATGACAAACCCACAACAAGCATCATACTCAATGGTGAAAAACTGAAAGCATTTCCTCTAAGATCAGGAAGAAGACAAGGATGTCCACTCTCGCCACTATTATTCAACATCGTTTTGGAAGTCCGAGCCATGGCAATCAGAGAAGAAAAAGAAATAAAAGGAATACAAATTGGAAAAGAAGAAGTAAGACTATCACTGTTTGCCGATGACATGATATTATACATAGAAAATCCTAAAGATGACACCAGAAAACTACTAGAACTAATCAATGAATTTGGTAAGGTTGCAGGATACTAAATTAATGCACAAAATCTCTGGCATTCCTATACACCAACAACGAAAAATCAGAAAGTGAAATTAAGGAAACACTCCCATTTACCACTGCAACAAAAAGAACACAATATCTAGGAATAAACCTGCCTAAGGAGGCAAAAGGCTTGTACTCAGAAAACTATAAAACACTGATGAAAGAAATCAAAGATGACATAAACAGATGGAGAAATATACCATGTTCTTGGACTGGAAGAATCAATATTGTGAAAATGACTATACTACCCAAAGCAATCTACAGATTCAGTGCAATTCCTATCAAACTACTAATGGCATTCTTCACAAAATTAGAACAAAAAATTTTACAGTTCATATGGAAACACAAAAGACCCCTAATAGCCAAAGCAATCTTGAGAAAGAAAAATGGAGCTGGAGGAATCAAGCTCCCCAACTTCAAACTATACCACAAAGCTACAGTAATACAGAATGGTACTGGTACAAAAACAGGCATATAAATCAATGGTACAGCATAGAATGCCCAGAGATAAACCCACGCACATATGGGCACCTAATCTATGACAAAGGAGGCAAGAAAATACAATGGAGAGAAGGCAGCCTCTTCAATAAGTGGTGCTGGGAAAACTGGACAGCTACACGTAAAAGAATGAAATTAGAGCACTACATAACACCATATACAAAAATAAACTTCAAATGGATTAAACACTTAAATGTAAGACCAGACACTATAAAACTCTTAGAGGAAAAACACTCTTTGACATAAACCACAGCAAGATCTTTTTTGACCCACCTCCTAGAGTAATGGAAATAAAAAGAAAAATAAACATACGGGACTTAATTAAACTTAAAAGCGTTTGCACAGCAAAGTAAACCATAAACAAGACAAAAAGACAGCCCTCAGAATGGGAGAAAATATTTGCAAATGAAATAAGAGACAAATGATTAAACTCCAAAATATACAAATAGCTCATGGAGCTCAATATCAAAAAAACAAACAATCCAGTTAAAAAATGGGCAGAAGACCTAAATAGACATTTCACCAACAAAGACATACAGTTGGCCAAGAGGCACATGAAAAGATGTTCAACATCACTAATTATTAGAGAAATGCAAATCAAAACTACAATGAGGTATCAACCCATGCAGGTCAGAATTGCCATTATCAAAAAATCTAGAAACAATAAATGCTGGAAAGGGTGTGGTGAAAAGGGAATCCTCTTGCACTGTTGGTGGGAATGTAAATTGATACAACCACTATGGAAAACATTATGGAGGTTCCTTAAAAAACTAAAAATACAACTACCATATGACCCAGCAATCCCAGTACTGGGCACATATTCTGAGAAAACCATAATTCAAAAAGAGTCATGTACCAAAATGTTCACTGCAGCTCTATTTAGCCAGGACATGGAAGCAACCTAAGCGTCCACTGACAGATGAATGGATAAAGAAGATGTGGCATATATATACACAAGGGAATATTACTCAGCCATAAAAAGAAATGAAATTGAGTTATTTGTAGTGAGGTCGATGGACTTAGAGTCTGCCATACAGAGTGAATGAAGTAAGTCAGAGAGAGAAAAACAAATACCATATGCTAATACATATATATGGAATCTAAAAAATAAACAAACAATAAAACATGGTATTGATGAACCTAGTTGTAAGGCAGCAATAAAGAGGTAAACATAGAAAAGGGACTTGAGGACATGGGGTGGGAGGGTGAAGCTGGAGCGAAGTGAGCGTAGCATAGACATATATACACTACCGAATGGAAAATAGCTGGCTGGTGGGAAGCAGCCGCATAGCACAGGGAGATAGGCTCGGCTCGGTGCTTTGCGATGACCTAGAGGGTGAGACAGGGAGGAGCGGAGGGAGGCTTAAGAGGGAGGGGATATGGGGACATGTATATGCATATGGCTGATTCGCTTTGTTGTGCAACAGAAACTAACACAGTATTGTGAAGCAATTATACTCCAGTAAAGATCTATTAAAAAGAAAAGACGTGTGGTTTCACAGACAAGTGTGTATATCTGTATGTGTGTGTGCATGTGCACCTGTGTATGTATGTATAAGGGAGATGGGAAAGGAAAGGTGGATTGTGGAGGACAAAGGTTAGGCAAATATTTGGGAATCAAAGCTTATTTCTTGTTTGAGGGAAATGAGTAAGAGGAACGGGTAATAGACAAAAAATATATCATGTAGCTTATTTTTCAAACTTATTAAAGCATACAATTTCCAGATGTGAATTTTCTACTTTAATGACTGGATGCATTTCAATGAGAACATTGAATAGATCACCTATTACCAGATATAACTGCCACACCCTTTTAATATTCCATTGGGCAATAAAAAGTCAAATTTACTTCTTAGGATCTATAAAAATAATGTTTACCTTTAGAAATAAGGTCTGAAGTAGTTCTTAAAGCTATTCTGTTTTATGGAAAATGCACTATAGAGTTTCATTTAAAAGCCTATCTCATTGAAAACATATCTTATTCTAACATTATAACTAATAGAAGAATTTTAGCTGGAAAAATACCAACAGACAGCATAGAAATAGGCAGTTAGTCTGAAAATACTATCTCAGTTCAAATAGTAATTTGGAGTTTTCTTTTATTCTAAATTTTGAGAAGTAAAAGCAGCCTAAAACAGAAAAGTTTAGAAAACCGCATTATTCTAGATATCATTGCCTCTTAGTTACTTCAATTCTAAAATTTGAAGCCAGAAAGGAAAGTTACGGGTGAACCATATACATAGTTATGTATAAGAAAACAATTTCTTTTTTAATCAACTTATTCTTGACCTGGTTTTCCATATAGTCAGTTGGTAAATAAATTGCACTGCCACTGACTACTTTCATCTATGTAATGCCAAAAGAAATTCTTTGAGTGCTTGCAAAACTTCCAGACACAGCCTGGTACATGCTCTTGTCTGAAAGATCTATGGGCTTACCAGTCTAGAGGATTTTAAAACGTCAGTCACATTTTGACTGTTCACTTCAAAGGTATAACCAATAATTTACCTGGGTTCCTAAGGCTCACGTGCTTTTTATGGTAATAGAAGATTCTAAAATATCTCTAAAAAATACAGAGGTATATTAATAAATGTACATACAAAAATATATAGATATATGTTAACAAATATACGTGTGTCTGTATGTGCTCATGTCTGTGTATTTTGGAAGAAAATAAAATACACCAGTTCACAATTGTTTTCCTCCTAGAGTTTGTTTTCTACATAACTAAATGTAATAACAAGAACTTTCCCACTACTAGTTTAAATACACATTATAGCATTATACAACACATTTTCTCTCAGAGAAAGCAAAATAAACCAAAGCCAGTAAGTTTAAATGAATGTGTGTATGTGTATGTATGTAAAATTTAGAAGTCTTGCAGAGTATAATCCTCCAGAAATTGTGGCTATTATCATAAATGTTATCTTTGAGTTTTTTATATTTGCATTATCCTTTATTGTAAACTTCTATGACTTGCTTTTTTCACTCTACGTTTCTAAGATTCATCCATATTTTTATGTATAACTTGTGTTTTATTATTTATTCTCCTATCAGTGGGATTTGGGTTGTTTCCAATTTGGGGCTATGATGAACCATGCAGTTACAAACATTTTTGTATGTTTCCCTGTGTATATGTGTAAGAGTTTTTTTTTTAATGGCAGGTCTCATTGGCTCTTAGATCTGTTTAGAAATTGTTGAAAGATACTCTTTAAGTGAAAGAGAACAGAACATTTTAGAACATAACATAAGCAGTGAGGATAAGTATTGCTTGTTTCTGTTCAAAAAATATATAAATATAAGAGTTCTGGGTCCCATTATAAAATATTATTTTACAACGTGGGTTAGGGTCAAATACTTTGAAAGCCACTGCTTTCTAGGATAGGAGCACAACTGATAAATGAAAGGAGAGGGTTGTCTTCAGTCTCACTAGGTGAGGTGAAAGTGTTTTCAAAGCGGTTGAGCCAAAGTACACCCCCACCATCAGTACGTAATCATAGCCTACATACTCACCAAGACTGTTATCATCAGTTTTTACCTATATGGAAGGTATATAATAGTATCACATCATGCTTTTAACTTGTATATCTATGTTATTAATTTAACTATTTTCTCACATGTTTATAAAATATTTGTATTTCCTATTCTATGAAATGCCTATTCCTATCTCTTATCCACTGTTCCATTAGGTTATCATTTTCTTAATGACTGTAGTTCTTCAAATATTTTGGATACTAATCTTTTGTTAGCTTTGTGCTTTTTAAATATATCCTGGATTGTAAATGTCATTGTACTTTATGTATATTGTCTTGCAGTAAACAGAAGTTCTCAAATTTATGTAGTAGTCAAAAATCTCTTTTCCCTTATTGTTGATACCTTTAATATATTATTTAAGAAATCCTTCCCTACATCAAAGACAACAATATTCCTCCATATTTTCTTCTTAAAATTTTAAATGATGCTCACATTTCAGTACCTACTTTATTTAACTGTGATCAACATTTGTGAATACAGTTGTGAATAAAATGAGCTGGGAATCCGATTTAATTTTTTCATATGAAAAATGAGTTGACCCATAACAATTTCACAAGTAGCCTATCCTTTCCCCCACTGATCTACAAAGCCATCTCTTCTGGATTTCAAGTGTCCATATACATGTTGATGTTTTGGGGCTGTTTTAGTACATTTGATCAATGTATCCATGTTTGCACCAATAACACTCTGTCTTAATTATGATAGCTTATATATTCTTTTTCTTCTTCCTTTTCTTCTTTAGAAATGACTGCACTATCCTTGGGCCTTTGCTTTGTCATCTATATTTCAGAATAGACTTATTAAGTGTTTTGAAAAAGCTTATTAGGATTTTGAACAGAATTGCTGATTCTGTAGATTAATTGAGAATTGATATCTTTATATCAATATCTTTATATCAATAATGAATCTTTCTATTTATGAACAGGATGTGGCTCTCCATTAAGTTTCATCTTTTAAAAGTCTATTGAAAATACTTAGAATTTACCCCATTCAGGTCTTGGACATCTTTTGTTAGATTTGTTGTCTGTATCTTCTCTTCCTATTTCTTATAAATGATGTATTTTTTAAAAATTATGATTTTTCAATATTTTGTAACTAATGTGTAAAAATGTAGTTGATTCTATACATTCCATTGATAAAATTTCTTATTTTTAATAATTTTCCTGTAGGTTCATTTTTGCATTATTCCTATGAATTATTCCTATGAATAATGCAAAAAGGAACCTACAGGAAAATTATTAAAATTATTAAAAATAAGAAGTACATAATGGACGATTAGTTTCTTCCTTTTCAGTTTTTATACTTTTCATTCTTGTCTTATTGTACTGTAGTAGCTAAAAGTTAAATTTCCATTATTAGGTAAAGAAGGTTCCCTTTGTCCTACATTTCATATTTAGGGATAGAGGGTTCAACCAGTTTATTGTTCTTGCTTTAAAATCTGAACAACAGTTGAATTTTATCAAATGTTTTCTCAATCTATTGAAACTCTTAATGTAGTGACATGGATATTCTAATACTAAACCACACTTCCATTTCTGAGATAAGCTCAACTTGGACATGAAGAATTTACCTTTTTGAACATTTGGTCATAATTTTTTTTACACTCTATTAGTTTGGAATAATTGTTTAATTAAAATTTGGGAAAACTCATTTGTAAAACTTTCTGGGCCAAGTATTTAATTTGTTGGAAGATTTGAAGTCATTAAATTAAAAATTAGTCATAGACCTATTCAAGCTTTCTATTTATTTTAAAGTCAGTTTCAATATGTAATTTTTTTCCTAGGAAGTTATCCATTTCATCGACCTTTCCGATTCTGGTCTACAAATTTTTACAGTATGCTCTTTTTTTTAGTATATCTATAGTTATATTCCTTACATTCTCAATATTGTTTCTCTTTTTTCTTGATTAATCTCTTCAGAAATTTATCTAATTAACTTGTCTTATCGAAATAAGCACATTTTGGTTCTTAAAAATTCTCTTAAGTCATTTTTCCCCTTCATTTCCTTCCATTTTTTCTGGATTGTATAATTGTTTTTAAATTTCTGAAGTCAGATGCTTACCTTATTAACTTTGTCTTTCTGATTTTTTTTTTTTTTTTTTTTTGCGGTACGCGGGCCTCTCACTCTTGTGACCTCTCCCGTTGTGGAGCACAGGCTCCAGACACGCAGGCTCAGCGGCCATGGCTCACGGGCCCAGCCGCTCCGCAGCATGTGGGATCTTCCCGGACCGGGGCACGAACCCGTGTCCCCTGCATCAGCAGGCGGACTCTCAACCACTGTGCCACCAGGGAAGCCCTGTCTTTCTGATTTTTTAATATAAAGACTTAGGGTATAAATTTCTTTACACCACTATTATTTTGGCCCACAAATTCTGATGTATTTTCAGTACTTTCAGGTCTGTTTTTTTTCTATGATTTCTTCCTTGATACATGAGTAATTTAGTATGTTTTTAGAATTTTTAAAAAAGGTTTTAAAAGGTCACCCTTTTAAAATTTTATTTCTAACTTCATGTTATTGTGGTCAATGAATAAACCTGAAACATACAAATTTATCAAGATTTGTTTCACAATCTCTAGTAT
This sequence comes from Delphinapterus leucas, assembly GCF_059928025.1. Lineage (NCBI taxonomy): Eukaryota > Metazoa > Chordata > Mammalia > Artiodactyla > Monodontidae > Delphinapterus > Delphinapterus leucas. The sequence goes on along the minus strand of NC_143146.1, from coordinate 46,840,699 downwards.
GCGATTAACTTGACAAAAGGTCTACCTGTGATTGAGAAGAATATGTGTTCTTTAATTGCTGGGTTGGGTTCTATAAACATGTATCAAATCAAATCTATTAATTGAATTGTTTAAAGCTCCCATATCTTTGGCAATATTTTTATGCTTGACACATCAATAAGTTAGAGAACTTTGTTGAAGTTTTCCAATATAATGCTATCTGTCAACTTATTCCTATAGTTTACCATAATTTACATGTTTATTTTGATGCCATGTTATAATGCACATGCAAATTTTTGAATCGTATCTTTCTGGTGAATTAAGCTTTTTATCATGAAATAATATTCCCTTAAGTCTATTTTATCTGTTATTAACATAGTTTCCCTTTTTCTTTTAATTAATATTTGCCTTGTATTTCATTAACTGTTTTGTTACTTCAAACTTTTCCATATCCTTGGGTTATTGGTTAGTTTCTTATAAACAGCATAAGACTATGTTTTGTTTTTTGTCCAATCTTATGGTCTTTTAAAATGTTATTATAATTTGTAAAATATTTGTGTCCACAACTTACATTATTTCTTCTATTTGTCCTGTTTAATCTATCCTCCTTTTACATGTAGTTTTTGTCTGTTTGTTTTACTTCATATGTCTTTCTTAGTCCATTTCTCACCCTATAGTTTGGAACTTATACTATTTTTTACTGACTATACTTGTAATTTTATCACACAAATTAATGATGTTTAAAGTTAATTGATATCTTGACCTCCCTTTCTCCCCTTTGAACAATACAGAGAATATAAAATACCTGAACTCCAAACATATCATTCAATTTACTTAACAATTTGTCCAATAGTTAAGCTCTGTCTCCCCTTCTCTGCAAAACAAGCTACACATTGTTTTATTGTATACTTCATTTCTATACATTTAGTTTCATGGTAGGTATGCCTTCTTGTCTCTCAAATTTTTCTTTAAGTAAAAATTCTGCTTCTTTAAATGCATCCTTCAGAGCAGGGGTGAGCAAACTACAATACTTGTTCGGCCACCTATTTTTGTAAATGGAGTTTTATTGGGACATAGCTGCACCCATTCATTTACCTACTGACCATGGCTGATTTTGCATGGCTATAGCAGAGCTAAGTAGTTGCAACAGAGGCTGCATATATTTAATATCTGGCCCATTGAAAAGTCTGCCAATCTCTGCTTTAGAAGGTCTTTTAACAAAGGGATAGTCACAGAAAACACCTTTATTATCTGTTTATATGAAATTAGTTTAATTTTGCCCTTGTTCTATAAAGAGCTTATGCTGAATACCCCAAATTAAGAGAACAGTAATTTTTTTTCAACACTTGAAAATATCTCACTTTCTTCTATTTTCCATTTTTTCTAATGAGAAGTCATCTGTATCTGTTGTTGCATTAGTGATTGTATCTTTCTCTTTGGCTGCTTTTAATATTTTGTCTTTTAGTGTTCTACAGTTTCACTACAATATTTTTTAAGTGAATTTCATTTTATTCATCTGGCTTGGTGTAGGTTGTACTTCCTATTCTACGGATTCTTGATCTGGAAAACTCACAGCCATCATTCTGAATATTGTCTTTCATTCATTCCTTCGAGTCTATCTTTCTGAGACTCTCATGGTACAAGGGGTAGCCCTTCTCACCCTGCCCTCCATGTTTCTTAACATGTCTTTTACACTTCTAATCTTACTGTCTCCCTGGATGGCATTGGACAATTTCTTTAGATCTATTGTCTAATTTGCCATTTCTTTCTTCAGCTGAATGTAGTCTGCTGTTTAATACATGTTTAATTTCAACCATCATGCTTCCATTTCCTTAAATTCTATCTTAATTCTTTTTCAAACCTACTTCGTCATTTTTGGTAATTTCCTGTTTCTTTCTCTTTAATCTCATCTGTTATTTACTTCAACATCAAAAATTGTTATTCAATATCTAGAGTCTTGGGGGGTTATATCTATTGTTCTGTTCTATCATGATCATTTCACCACACAACGCCTTGTTTCTTTGTGTGTTTGTTGATTGCGATTAAGTGCTCTTATTTGATTAACCTTAATTTGCAAGAATCTAGAGGATCAAAATTGTAATTGCCTCTTGCACAGAGTTTTTAATTTGCTTCTGTAAATAATCAGGTATTATTTGTAACCTGTATAAGTTTAATTTCCTTTTGTCCTAGGCTTGGCACATAAATCTTACGCAGTGTACCTAACCTGCATTTAGCCCTTAATCTTGGCATCCCAGGGCATGCCTGGCTTTCCCCCTTGTGTACCTATGTTATGTTCAACATGTAAGTTTCAGCTTTGTCCTTTTCTCTTTAACCCTTTTTACCCTCAGAGATCTCCCTTGCTTTCACACAAAACAGCCATGTTTTAAAATGCTTTGTTGTATTGCAGTGGGATGGATATTTAAGAATCCATATTAACAGATCAATGGAACAGGATAGAAAGCCCAGAGATAAACCCACGCACATACGGTCACCTTATCTTTGAAAAAGGAGGCAAGAATATACAATGGAGAAAAGACAGCCTCTTCAATACGTGGTGCTGGGAAAACTGGACAGCTACATGTAAAAGAATGAAATTAGAACACTCCTTGACACCATACAAAAAAGTAAACTGTAAATGGATTAAAGACCTAAATGTAAGGCCAGACACATTTTTTTAGAGGAAAACACAGGCAGAACACTCTATGACATAAATCACAGTGAGATCCTTTGTGACCCACCTCCTAGAGAAATGGAAATAAAAACAAAAATAAACAAATGGGACCTAATGAAACTTAAAAGCTCTTGCACAGTAAAGGAAACAATGAGCAAGGTGAAAAGACAACCCCCAGAACGGGAGGAAATATTTGCAAATGAAGCAACTAACAAAGGATTAATCTCCAAAATATACAAGCAGCTCATGCAACTCAATAGCGATAAAACAAACAACCCAATCCAAAAATGGGCAGAAGACCTAAACAGACATTTCTCCAAAGAAGATATACAGATTGCCAACAAACACATGAAAGGATGCTCAACATCGCTAATCATTAGAGAAATGCAAATCAAAACTACAATGAGGTATCATCTCACACTGGTCAGAATGACCATCGTCAAAAAATCTACAAACAATAAATGCTGGAGAAGGTGTGGAGAAAAGGGAACCCTCTTGCACTGTTGGTGGGAATGTAAATTGATACAGCCACTATGGAGAACAGTATGGAGGTTCCTTAAAAAATGAAAAATAGAACTACCATATGACCCAGCAACCCCACTACTGGGCATATACCCTGAGAAAACCACAATTCAAAAAGAGTCATGTACCACAATGTTCATTGCAGCACTATTTACAATAGCTAGGACATGGAAGCAACCTAAGTGTCCATAGACAGGTGAATGGATAAAGAAGATGTGGCACATATATACAATGGAATATTACTCAGCCATAAAAAGAAACGAAATTGAATTATTTGTAGTGAGGTAGATGGAACTAGAGTCTGTCATACAGAGTGAAGTAAGTCAGAAAGAGAAAAACATACTGTATGCTAACACATATATATGGAATCTAAAAAGTTTTTTAAAAATGGTTATGAAGAACCTAGGGGCAGGACAGGAATAAAGACGCAGATGTAGAGAATGGACTTGAGGACACAGGGAGGGGGAAGGGTAATCTGGGACAAAGTGTGAGAGTGGCATGGACTTACATATACTACCAAACATAAAATAGATAGTTAGTGGGAAGCAGCCACATACCACAGGGAGATCAGCTTGGTGCTGTGTGACCACCTAGAGTGGTGGGATAGGGAGGGTGGGAGGGAGATGCAAAAGGGAGGTGATATGGGGATATATGTACACGTATAGATGACTCACTTTGTTATAAAGCAGCAACTAACACAACAATGTAAAGCAATTATACTCCAATAAAGATGTTAAAAAAAAAAGGAATCCCTATTAACATATTGTGAAAAGCAAAGTCCTCAAAAGTTTGTTCTTATAGAAGGTTGACCAACACATAATCTTTATTTCTTAAATACTTTCGTAGGGACTTCCCTGGTGGTGCAGTGGTTAAGAATCCGCCTGCCAATGCTGGCGACATGGGTTCGATCCCTGGTCCGGGAAGATCCCACACGCTGCAGAGCAATTAAGCCCATGCGCCTCAATTACTGAGCCGGCATGCCCAAACTACTGAGGCTCGCGTGCCTGGAGCCCCGGCTCCGCAACGAGAGCGGCCACCTCAATGAGAAGCCCGCACACTGCAACGAAGAATAGCCCCGGTTCACAGCAACTAGAGAAAGCCTGCGCGCAGCAATGAAAGACCCAACGCAACCAAAAATAAATAAATTTAAAAATAAATAAATAAAATGAAAAATAAAATTTTAAATACTTTTGTATAATGTGGCAGTTCTTATACACTGTATATTTCTCCCTGGGTACATTATACATGTATGTTTTAGAATCTAAAGGTAAACAATTTAACATTGCACAGCCATATAAAGTAAGTCCTAGGCAGGCACTCAAAACAGTTTGCTGAATGAAAAGAATGTCTTAAAAAATACAGTAAATGTGACCTTTCACTGCTTTCAGAAATCATTTTTAAAAATCTATCTGAGCTTATTACTGTATATTAGAAAGAGCATACTGGTTAGAAGGAGGAAATCTGAAGTCATATTGTCTTTGTTTGAATCTCCACCTGACACTAAATAGCTGTGTGACTTGTATCTCAGCTTCCTCTTCAGTAAAATGGGTAAAATAATACTTACTTTATGAGGATATTTTAAGAATTAAATAAATTAATGCATGAAAATGGCTTACAGAAGTGCCTGGCACATCGTAAGAACTATATAAATGTTAGCAATTATTAATATTATTAGTAGTAATATTATATTATTACAAACTTATAAAATTATTTTCATTATTACTATGTCATTAACCAAATACCTCAAACACACAATTATTTATCCAGTAACAAATCAATGAAGAGCAATTTCTAGCTTACATCATTTATATGTTTCTATCAAGAAAAAGGTGGGACGCCAATTTTCACAGATCTTATGAGAATATAAATTCCTTCCATACAGAGACATTGGAATATGATTGTACATGGAGTTGATAGGAAGTACCATCAAAGCATGCATCCAGTACAGCTAGATTACTTGGCAGGGAAGATAAAGAGATGAACTAAACATGGAAGCTAGGTGTACTCTCGACCTCAAGTCTAGCTATTTACTGCTAAAAATTTAATACATATATATATATATATATATGAATTATATATAAATGTACACATACACAGCTTATAGGGATATTTTAAGAATTAAATGACCTAATACATGTAAATGGCTTACAGAAGTGCCTGGCATACACACACACACAGACATTGTTTTTAATACTCTGGTAAGCTTTAAGAGCTTTTTTTCTGGAAAAGAGTTTAGTTTCCTGTGTTCTTCCCCCCGATAAATTCCTCACTTGAAATTTGACTTTTCTGATAAACTAACTTAAAACATTGCCCAATTATACAATTAATAGTTGTTTTATTTTCCCCAAAAGTAAAATTAAAAAAAATCAATGTGCATATTACCCCCTCCCCAAAAAGCCTAAGAAATAGTCTATATTACAACTATGCCTTTACTTGACAAATATATTAGCCTTAAGTTATAAGATAAAATTGTAGTAAAATAAAATTTTGAGTATAAGACACAAGCAGACTTCCACAGATCCTTTTTTTTTTTTTTTTTTAAAGAAGATGGTGCGGGTAGGAGTTTATTAGTTTATTTATTTATTTTTGCTGTGTTGGGTCTTCGTTTCTGTGCGAGGGCTTTCTCTAGTTGTGGCAAGTTGGGGCCACTCTTCATTGCGGTGCGCGGGCCTCTCACTATCGCGGCCTCTCTTGTTGCGGAGCACAGGCTCCAGACGCACAGGCTCAGTAGTTGTGGCTCACGGGCCTAGTTGCTCCACGGCATGTGGGATCCTCCCAGAACCAGGGCTCGAACCCGTGTCCCCTGCATTAACAGGCAGATTCTCAACCACTGTGCCACCAGGGAAGCCCGATCCTGACTTTTTGATTGCACTTCTCCATTTGATTCTTAGCCTATTTAAATAGTTTAATCTGTCCAACTCAACATTTTTCAACATATGATAATGTCTTGTATATTTTTGTAACAGAAAATTTTGGCAATTTTATTAAATGAAAAAAATATTAAGTTTATAAGTGTCTTCTTGTTCAGAGTTATATTTCTTTCACCATTAATGGATATTTAAGCTATGTCAGCCAGGGATCCCTTAATACAGTTTTTACTAAACTCAAAAATCTTTTCTTCTTGCCTAAGTATTAAATTTTGTCTCAAGTCCCTAAAATGAGATTAGACAAACTGAATTTAAATCTGCATGCTTTCCAAAGAGATGGATGTTAGGACTATGAAGACATAGGCTAATTCTCTCAAAGTAAACGACCACATAAGAGTCCAGCACATTCCCACTAAATGCTTGTTAGGACTTTACCTAACCTTAAGAAGAGGCAACACTCAGCCATATGGAATGACTGCTTCCCAGAAATTCCTGATGACTACTTTAAAAATGCATTCCTGTACTCCTGTATATACACAACATGAAAGAAAAAACATTTAGATAATTAATACCAGTCATAAAAGTCTCTAAGAATGTAAAAGGTATGTGATGTACTTATCAGCTTTCCATCAAAATTACTTGTTTAACTAAATAGATTATAACTACCTCATGGAAAATATGTTTATTCTTAGAAAAGTTTATTTGCAATAATTATAAGGTAGATGCTTTAGAAAGGAATCTAGAATGACAGTAAAAATTAATCAAATTATTTTCTCTGGTATTACCAAATCCAATTAAAAAATGCTATCAGTGAGAACAGGAAAGCATGATATACTATACACCGGCACCAACGCTTCATCATCTTAACATTCAAGACAAAGTGTTTTTAGTTGAACTTCCTACGACCCGTGAAACTTATGAAAATGGAAAACTATCCTTTGAGAATGTCCCAAAGGATGTACAGGTGCTGATGATTAAACAGTTTTAGCTTCAAGTTGCTCTTTATTGTAAAGTCAGCCTCAGATGAAACACCAAATTACTTATTAGCCCATCAGGGACTTAACATTACTGGCCCTTCATAATTATGCCATGAGTTTGTTTGTAATTCGTCCAAGTACTTTGCAAAATTTTCAAGCAAATGAGATTTTTCAAACTATTAAACAATGTCTTTAATAAATAAAGTATGAAATGTTCACAATTAAGGTTTTCCCAAAGTAGAACTTGATTTTTCCATTAAATATGTTCTCTTCTCTTGTGTTCTGAAGTGATATACTATAAAAATATTCTTTTTCTTTTCATCTGCCAATCATGAGGCTAAATAAAGGCACGATTAGGCACAAGACAGCAGCCATGAAGAATGGTGGTTAAAGATAGGCCTGTTGATAGGACAGCATGTTTTTTTTTTTTTTGAGCTATTGCTAATCAGCTCTTCAAGGAAAACATCCAACCAAAGCCCAACAATATTCCATATAAACATGGTAATGTTTAAACATAACATAAAAAGTAGCCTTAAGCCAATAGTGTTTTTTCTGTCCTTCTCTCTCTCTCTTTTTTTTTTTTTCGGTACACGGGCCTCTCACTGTTGTGGCCTCTTCCGTTGCGGAGCACAGGCTCCGGACGCGCAGGCTCAGCGGCCATGGCTCACGGGCCCAACCGTTCCGCGGCATGTGGGATCTTCCCGGACCGGGGCACGAACCCGTGTCCCCTGAATCAGCAGGCGGACTCTCAACCACTGCGCCACCAGGGAAGCCCCTGTCCTCTCTTGTTCAGGACATGGAAGACCAGTATATCTGATGTACAAAGAATATGCCATTTTATTCATTTTCATTTGTGGTATCCTAGTTTAGTGCTATCTTTCCAGTTACATGGGTTAATATACTTATTACGCTGTATCAGTTATGTAGTTGATTTCTTTTTTCTCCATTATCAATTGTTGTTCTTATTACTGTATTAAAATAATCCAGTCTTTACTTTTTGCTATATTATTTCCATATACAAAATACTTAAAATGTAAAAGGGATATACAAATCACCAGTCATTTAGTCATACAGAAATCTGTCAGTCAAATGCATTTATTATCCCACTAAGCAATGCATACTAAGAATAAATCTTATCAGTAAAGAGAAATATTAAGCCAAGTAATCTAGGTGTGTTTTTATTGTGAAAAGCCTAAAGAACAAAGATTAGAAGAACCTAACAGAATTAATTTTCAAGGCTGCAAACCCAAATATTCAGCACCTGGAATTGATCTAGTTCTTTAAATAAACAGATGCTAACAGGTAAGAAGAAAAGAAGATTCTATAGTTAGAATATTTATTTTGTTCTAGGTTTGGAGCTTTATACCTCTAAGTACGATCTCAGAATAACAATGGTTCCAGTGAAAATAATTTTCAAGTCGTAACCTCACCCAAATCAGCAAGGATAGAAGATACTTCCTATTATAATTACATAAGGTGGCTCAACATCCAATCACAGGACTTTTACATGATTTTCTTTTCTCTGATAGTGTATAATGAGTCCATCTACAAGATTTAAGGAGCATACAGAAAATGCTTAATGCCTTGGAGTTCCTGCTGGTCACCTAGTTGTTCTATATAGTAATCATCAGAAGTGACATTTAGAGTTGAGAAGCATCAAATTGGGGTAATTTAAATGATTTGGCAAAATGAGTTTTGTTCTAGCTGTACTCTATATGAAAAAAATTTACACTAAAAATACCCTCTCATTGGATGATTTCATTTTTGTTTGGCAAATCACGACTTTAGTCTGAGTATTCACTAGAAGGATAAATTGTATTTGATCAACACATGCAGCAAGACAAAATGAGTTATAACTGATTTTATATTTGTTTACTACACGGTATCTTTCAATTGTGTGAACCAAAAATCAACTTAAAGTCTGCAAACAGCATGAATGATAAATCTTTAACTAGATGAAACATAACTTTAACAAAACTGTAGACATAATCTAAAGACAAAGCTATTGATGGAAAATAGGTAGCCATTTATTTATTTCAGAGTATTTTATATGGAAGCATAAAATTAAAAAGAGGTAAAATCCTTAAACTATAGATCTTATTAAAATGAAATGGGAAAGGTAAAAATTACTTCTATCCTATGTAGAGAGATCACTTATTTTGAGGGTATATGAACATTATGTTATTTGATCTTCAAACTGTAACATCCTTAAGAAACACATGCTGTTATTAATGGGGAGCTGAGACTCAGGAGGTTAAGTAATCTGCCTAAGTCATAACACCCAAGGCACTCGGATGCCAAAGCCTGCACTCCCAGGCACTGCTGTCTCCCCAGTAGTGACGTGGACAGGAAAAACATCACTATTAAAAACAAACAAAGGGTGAGGCTTATCATAGGCAGAATTCAGCAATCAGTTAAAATGTGAAGAAATCAGAGGAAATTATTTTGCTTTGACTGTCATCACACAATTCAGATGGGAGGTATATATGTGGAAAACAAAATTTAGGGAGAAACAAACTGGACTTTAATAACTGCAAAGTTCAGCACATATACCTAAACCCAGTGGAAAAAAAAAAAAAATACAAGGCTCCTCCATCTTTTGTGTATGCAACAGTAATCCCTTTTAAGGCAGGGATTGCTTTCTGCTGTCCTCAAAATCCTAACGCTAAAGTGGGGTGTCCAGAGATGCAGGGTCTTTGAACCTATTAATAAAGAAGGATGTCTAGTGACTTTTCTAGTACTTCAACATCCCAACAGAGAATGTTTATGTGCTCAGGATAAAAGCTACATGAACCAAAAAGTTTGACTTCTTTAAGTGTAATCACATCAACGCTATACATGAATATATAATATTGTAAACTCAAAGGGTCTACATAGTTACATATGTCTAATTAAAACAGAAAAATGACATATTCTTAATAAGTAAAACTTATTAGAAAATTTGTTTTCAAACATGTTACTTATAAGAAGACAAATAACAAAGGAATCCTAAGCGTTCGGAAGTATTTCTCTAAGATGAGATGTTAAGTAAAATAAATGAGGTGTCAGGTGAAATTTGCTCAAGGAGTTAAGAGTGTTGTTGTACTGTGCTAATAATTCTGGGTAAAGAAAGAAAATAGCAAAAGACCTTCCAATGATAAAAAAGAAGCATCATCAGGATAAGACGTGAGTGTGTTGAAGAAGAAACCATGTAATTTGGGCCCAAGGGAGTAAAAGCAGTTTGAGCAAGACTGTGTAATAAAGATGAGTGGGAGGCGGGACCAGGACATACATATGCTTCAAAGCCACAGTGACCAACGAGAGACACAAAAATTAGTTTTAAACTCAAATGACAAACATGAGCCTGCTACAGCTGTTGGATAAGATAAAGGGAAGTAAGTCAGAAAGAGAAAAACAAATATCGTATGCTAACACATATATATGGAATCTAAAAAAAAAAAAAAATGGTTCTGAAGAACCTAGGGTCAGGACAGGAATAAAGACACAGACGTAGCGAATGGACTTGAGGACATGGGGAGTGGAAAGGGTAAGCTGGGACGAAGTGAGAGAGTGGCATGGACATATATATACTACCAAATGTAAAATAGGTAGCTAGTGGGAAGCAGCCACATAACACAGGGAGATCAGCTCGGTGCTCTGTGACCACCTAGAGGGGTGGGATAGGGAGGGTGGGAGGGAGACGCAAGAGGGAGGAGATATGGGGATATAGTGTTATAAAGCAGAAACTAACACCATTGAAAGTAATTATACTCCAATAAAGATGTTAAAAATATATATATAAAGGGGGACAAGAGGGTCCTTGTAAGATCCAACCAAAATTCCATAATGAGCTCAATTCATCCTGGAGAAGCACGTTATCTCTTTTAATAACAGGTGCATTGGTAATGGCATATAACAATGAGTCTAAAACCAGACCACAGTGGAAAATGATGATTGCTATGTAACACTACACGACTGAAGGCACGAATTTCATTTGGTGAAGTTTGATTCCTGGTGGGTCACCAATTTGCTCAGCCTATAGTGTGAGGCCAAACATTTCCACCTAGTGCCTCCAATTTGAACTTTATGCCTCACATGAGTCCTATGGGAAATAAAAATCTATTACAGAGAGGTGCTGACTCTGTACCGCTCACCTTAACCCTCATCCCAGCCACAAGGCTTTCCATTAATAGGCCTATAATTTTAAAAGTGAACATTTTATGCTTTGAAATAGAACCAGACCTGCAAACATTTTTCTATCGTGAGCTCATCAATGTAAATAGAAAGTTATTCTATCAAGGGGTGAGGAAATAAGGTGAGCCTTGTGCTGATTCCCTCTAGTAAGTTATAAAAAACACCCTTAAAAATTACATTTTGATTGTTCTTACAAACTCTCTGAGAGCAATGTACTTGGAAATGGTAAAAAAAAAAAAAGTACAGGATTTGGAGTCAGGCAGGTCAGGCTTCCATTTAATCCTGCCCCTGCCAATTCTGAAGTGCATCTGCCAAGGCATGGATTTTCTTTCTCTGGCCTGTAGTTCCCTCCAGGTAACATTCTGTACCTCATAAAAATGTTGTGAAGACTAAATGGGATGACACATGAAGAGCACCTAGCACAGGGTCTTAGCAATTCCATCAGTGGCAGCTGTATTTGGTTGAAGATGATAGAAAAGGGGTAAGTTAAACTGTCACAATGAACAGCTGTTCCTCAGAGGAAGCCACAAGATCATGAAAGCTTCCCCTGTTGGTCTACTGGGCTTGAGGTAGCAGACTGAAACAGATGTTCCTTTGTTACCTATTGTAAAAAGTCTCTCAGGGAGACAAAAGGAAGGAGGGAAGGAAGGAAGGAAGGAAGGAAGGAAAGAAGGAAGGAAGGAAGGAAGGAAGGAAGGAAGGAAGAAAGGAAGGAAGGAGGAAAGAAGGAAGGAAGGAAGGAGGGAAGGAGGGAAGGAGGGAGGGAGGGAGGGAGGGAGGAAGGAAGGAAGGAAGGAAGGAAGGAAGGAAGGAAGGAAGGAAGGAAGGAAGGGAAGATGCTGAACAGCTCTATCTATGCAAATTAGTTGAGAGATCCTAGTTAACACTGGTGAGACTCCCTGGCTTAGCATCTCCGTTCAGTCACCTGCTAGCTGTCACTATGTATCTAAGCCTCAGTCTCCTCATTTGTAAAATGGGAATAATCCAGTACACATACCACATCTGTTTGTTGTAACAAATGAGAATGAGAACACCTGGCACTTGGTTGGCAGTATGTGTGTTAGCTATTAGAGAATGCCACCCACTGTAGATGGGGGCATCTGATACTAGATGAAGGAAATTCTGAGCACAGATTAGAAGTGCGAGTACAATAATTTAGCCTGGCAAAATATGGAGGGAGTGTGCCAGGCATAGGGAACAACGAGCAGAGTGGCCAGAACTTGAGAGAAAACATTCCATGGTAAGCTGCTGTAGTGGAGGGCAGGTGTAGAATGAGGACAGTGCTCCAACTTCTTATGTGTAATACAAAACGGACCTCCAATTTACCAGAACATTTGCTGCTCATTCATGACGAGGGATCATGAATGTCAGTGGATGAAGTAATAGTGTAAACATAGTTTAATGTATCAACTATACTTAACAATGTAAACATATCTTAAGTGTATCTTAAAGAGAAAATATATTTTTTGCCTATTGTATTAATGTGGCTTTCCAGAACAAACCTTCAACATATTAAAGGTCCACATCTATCCCCAATATTTTCATACTAACTCATTGAAATTAGCCTCGTTTCCACAATTGAACTGTATGGAATTAAATAGCAACCTAAGAGATCAGAAGACATTGACAAATAGACATCTATTTGTCAGTAATTTCTATCAGTCTTGACGCTGTGGTCTTTTTAAAGATACAGTGTCCAAAATTCAAGGAGTATAACCATAAAGAAAGGAAGAAAAAATTTGTGTGTGAAATTATACTTCCCTTACAGTCTTCTTTATGCTTATTTTTATTCTAAAGAAAATTCCCTCTCCAGATTACTTATTTAGATAAAGTGTTTTATACTTAGCTCTAATGATTTTAATTTAGTACAATGTGTATATGAGTGTGTGTGTGTGTGTCTATATGTATGTGTGTGTGATAGCAGCTACTTCTAGGACCCATGTAAACTCTGAAATAGGCAAAGTATAGCTGTCACTCTGTGACCCTCCACCTTGAACCCTTCTCCATTCAAACATTTTCTCTCTCTGCCTACCACCTAGTAACAGAAATGCCAAGTCACCCAGAGAACTCCTACCAGATCTCAGGAAGATGTGGAATTAGATCTGGTTTCAAAACCAGACAATACGGCCTTGGTCTCTTTCTTCATTTGCCAAAGGGGGATAGAAACAACGAAAAGATACAGAATTATCATGAAGATTGACTGAGGTAATATATGTTAGGCATTTGGAAAAATGTCTGGTTCATAGAAAATACTCAATATCTGATGGGTATTATTATTTTATATATGCATTTTATAATTTTATGCATAATTGTGTCATGGGTCCCCAAGACCACCCTCAGGCTTGATAATTTGTTGGAAGGACTCACAGAACTCAGAAAAGTTGTTACACTCACTGTTAACAGTTTCTTACAGTGAAAGGATATAGATTAAAATCACAGTTGTCTTCTCCCAGTGGAGTTTCATTATTCCAGCAACAATGTGTGACAACACGTGTGATGTACTGCCAACCAGGGAAGCTTACCCAAGCCTTGATGTCAAGAGTTACTGAGGGGACTTCCCTGGTGGTCCAGTTGTAAAGAATACACCTTCCAATGCAGGGGACATGGGTTCGATCCCTGGTTGGGGAACTAAGATCCCATATGCCTCAGGACAACTAAGCCAACTACTGAGCTCGGGTGCCTCTACTAGAAAGCCCGCATGCCAAAAATACAGAGCCCACTCACCCTGGAGCCTGCGTGCCACAACTAGAGAAGGGAAAACCTGCATGCCACAACTAGAGAGAAGCCCATGCACCACAACAAAAGATCCCACGTGCCGCAACTAAGACACAATGCAGCCAAAAAAAAAAAATAAAATTTAAATAAATAAATAATAAGACTTATTGAGGTCAGTCATGCAGGCATGAATATAGACTCCCTGCATGAATGACCTTGGCTACTCAGTCTCCAGCACCCCACAGACGACGAACTGACACAGTGTGGCCCAAGGCCCCTGGTGAACAAAAGTAGGTGTTCACCGTAAACCACATTTTTTGCATAAACTATCTAGCTTGGCCCAAGGCCCCAGGTATACAAAGATGGCCATACCGGGCAGGATATTCCAAGGCTCACAGCTGCTCTCTCCAGAGCCAGTAAAGGGCCACTACTTTCTCTAAAATGTACAGGGTTTGAGTACCTTAAGCCCACTGAGTTAACCCTTTACTGCATAATAATTTATTAAGCAACTACCATGCACCAGGAGCTATGATACTTAATATATATTATCTCATTTAATATTTAAATACTCTCATGAGAAAGGAATTAACATCCCCTTTTACAAATATGGAAACTGAGGCTCGAGAAGGTTAAAAGGATTCATAGTCATATATTAACTAGTGTGGAATCCAAACCTTGCTCTCTCAAACTGCAAAGCCTTTGCTACTTCCACTAAGCCATGCTGTCTCATAAAATATTATAAAAATTAAAGTAGTATATTATACATCACGAATATAGGCACATAATAAATATATTTAATAGATTCATTTCTGGTAGTGAAAAAATAATTTAAAAAATCACTTTGAATTTGTGGAGGAAATAAACTAGAGCTGTGAGCAAATGTGCACTTATTGTAGACCAGTTTTCATTTAAAATATTGAGTTTTTATTGAAAGGGTATCTAGTCACAACCAGGTGATTATAATCAAGTCCAATAAATTCAGCAATAAAGTTTTCCGGAGATTAAAAAGAAATTCAAACTTCTTTAAATTCAACCTTCTTTTTCTTTACACCTCAAAACTTTTTAATCCCCACAAACATTTGCTGAAACACAAAAGTGACTCACCCATCTATTAAGAATAACGTAATTTTCCGTTGTAGAAATGTATTACCAGTTTCCCTAGAGGAAACAATGCTTTCTCACTTTAATACGTGTGTGGTTTTCTCCCCGATCTAATCAGCTAATACTTTTCAAAAGATCTTTTTAATGCCTAAATGAAAGGATTCCACATCAGAGACCTGACCTCCCTATTATAGTATCTAAAGGAAACCCTAGGAATGTAAAATCCATTCAAAGGCAAATCGCAGGTAGCTTATTATACAATGCATTAAGAAAAGGGGAAAAAAGCTTCATAAGAACTGCACAGAATTTGGTAAAATTATACCACAAAAATACAAATTGATCTTAAGTATAAAGAAACAAATTCATAGCCAAACACTTACTACAAAAGTGCTTTGTAGTCAGCCAGGAGGGGAGTCTTTACGAAAAGCTTCAGAATTTGTCACTTTTTCAATCAAAATTTCTGATTACAGCTTAATGTTGGGAAGGCCAAAAAAAGGACAAAACACATTTTTCAATAGATTTAAAAATCTGAAATTTTTAAAGCTAACTTTCAATATCAGAAAAGGTAGATTTTACTACAGACAACAAGAGTAGAATGAAGTAATAAGAGTAATAATAGATAGTAATATATTATATTATATATATAATATAATATATAATATATAATTAATATATAATTATAATACGTAATATAGTAATATATTATAGTAATATAATAATAGTAATATAGATACAAATACTTTTAAAAAACAAATTAAGATTTTTAACATACCATGAACATGGTTCTGAAGTTATTCAAATCAGTCAAAAAGTCTTCCACAGACACCTTCTTCACATCGATGGCATAGTACCCCATTATACTCTGGTATAACTTGTCCATGTTTTCATGTAATTTTGAAAGTTTCTCATAGTGTTCTTTTGCACTGATAACAAAGCTGTATATTACAGTTAAGGTATTCTGAAATTTACAAAGTAATGCTTTAGGGGAAAAAAAATCCTATAAGTCCAATGTTTTAATTTAATTGTTAGCCATTATTACATATCTCCAAAATGCCAAAATTAGCTCTAATAGTTAACCATTCTTACAATTCAATCTACACTGTACAGTGATGAAATCTTAAGTGTGCTTCCTAATTAACACTGGTGAAGTTATCAGAAAAGTTATTTATATATTTAATATTTCTCTTTTACAATTAAGTTCAAGGAAATTTTTCTTCCAATTTGCCTATCTTATCAGATCATGCAATATGATTTAAAATTATAGTTCAGTAGTTTCAATGATATTGAAATCAATAACATAGGCATTTTGCATAGTAGTTAAACTGGACAACCTGGGGTCAATTTCTAGCTCCTGCACTTGGTAGTATTGTGCCTGTGGACAAATGCCTTCATTTCTCTGTGCCACAATTTTGTCACCTGTAAAATGGGAATAATAATAATAACATCACTTATAGGGCTGTTGTGAGGACTAATGGGTTAATACATACAAAGTTCTTAGAAAAATGGCATTTCGTAATACATATAAATACTTGGTCTTATTATTGCCCACTTATTCAATTTAAGCTCTACTTAAGGTTCTAAAAGCAATAAATTTTTTAAGAGTTACATTAAAAACTTCTTATATTGTATAAGTAAATTCATGTTTTAACTTCTTTGGAAAATTGGTATACAATTTCTTCTATGAATTACATGATTTAAAATTATGATTACACACACACACAGAAACGTTCTTTTCTCACTTATTTATGACAATTAGTTGAAAGCACACTGAGACTGAGAAGACTAACTTTCTGTGAATGTGGTGGTGGCATTAGAACACATTTTCTAAACAAACAATAGAATTTCCTTTGTGGTGTGACAGATTGCTGTGGTAGCCAGATAAAAAATCTCCATACCACATTCTGAAAAGATGACTCCGCTACAGCATCAGTCATAATTATCTATGGCTCTTTTAAACTGGGACATTAAACTTACTGAAGTCATTATATTGTCTCTAACACAAAAAGATAAACAGATATTAACACATTTTTTCAGAAGTCAGAAAATAAGAATAACTAGACTCAGACTGGGAGAACAAAATAAAAAAATGGAATGTTTATGTCTAAAAAGAAAAATTTTCCACAATTTCAAAAAGATATGGTTCCTCTGGTCAGAGCATTCTCCAGTACAGGATGAAATAAGGAAAATGATCCAGACCCTCTGTTTTGAGAAAAAGAATGAAAGAAAGAGGTAGCACTGTTGCCAGATATGTGGTGAACCTGGGGCAGAGAAGAATGCTGCTCCCACAAGGAAACAAGGCATCCCCATCAATCACCTGTACCCGTGTCTACGGTCAATCCACAGATTACATACTGCCCTTCCATGCCTGTTTTTTTTGTTTGTTTGTTTGTTTTTTAATACCATGCTCTGCTTAGTTAAATATATAGTATTTTAGAAGAACAGACTAGAATGTAAGGAGTCTAGATTCTAATGCAAGAGGTGATTTTGATTTTTTTTTTCCTAATGAGCTTAGAAAATCTATGGATCTTTCTTTGGCTAGTTAGAGCAGCAAAATGCCTCCTCATACTTTCTAAGAATCTAGATCACAATAGTATCAGTGGTCGATGCATTTATATGTAGCATCATTTTTTAATCCTTGGATGAACAAAAGATTTTGTATTAGTAAAATCACAGAATCATAAGAAATTATAATACAGTCACACGTTTCCATATACTTTGTCTCGTGAAACATCCATATTTGTGAAATGCTGTAAGTAAATTTATGTAAATAAAAATCACACTTGAAATGCATTCAGAAACTATCATTAAATGGAACATATGGTGATTGATTTGTAATGTGCAGTAAGTATCCCTTCATTTATCTAGCAAATTGAGAAATCAACATTGGTTTATATATTCCATCTATAAACTCTCACCTAAAATTTATGTCCCAGATAGAGACTATATCCACATGGATTATTTATATATCCTTAACTCCTGCCTAAAAGAGGAATCATTTTCTGCCTTTGCTTGTCCAAACCTATCATTCCAAGTTTGGTTCAATTCTTCCTCTTCCATGAAGCCACCTTCTCTAATCTCTGCAACTATGAGTGATCATTTCTTCCACTGAATATATAGCACTTTTAGTCCAGGTATCTCTGTAATGAAGTTCTCTGTTTTCCCTCCTAGTACAATCCCCTAGTAGTGTTTTGTTTTTGCCATGTGATCACCTGTGATTATCAGCCCTTTTTCTAGATGCTGTATTAAGGCTAATCACCTGCAGCTACATTGGTGCCAATGACTTACTTCACCCTACTGTCATCGCTCAAACTTCGGTGGGAAGAGTAGCAGGCCTCCTCAAAAGTCTGATGTAAGTCAAAGAACTTCTCTTCATAAAATTGCACACATACACATTCACACACACACACGAACACATACAATTTGGATGTAATGTTAAGAGCTAACAGAGTTCCTGAAAAGTAGTTACCCTGGACAACAGGTTGCACTACTATGGTGGGTGTTTCTAATTGTATGGCTCTACAGCTACTCCTTTTTTGCCCTTATCACTGCTTATAAGGCTTTGAGTTTTAATAAATATGAGTAATTTTATTCTAATACCTGGGAATATGCCCATTCACAGGAATCAGTTTGGCAAATAGGTTAAAATAAAGCCCTATTACTCAATAACACTTTTTAGATTGTAGGTTAAGAATCAAAAGTTAATGACATATCAGAAATATGCTTGAGCATACTTAAATAAAACAGTAAAATTCTATTAAATGATGTGATGGGAAAGAAGACCAAGAGCCAGAACGATGGAAATTACATGGTCTTGTTTTAACAGCTAGAGAGTTAACTTTCTTATCATTTTCATCTACAAAACAATTTGCTCCCAAAGGAAAGTAAGTAGAGCTTTAAATAAGTGGAATTACCCAGAAAAACGGTAAAATTGTGATTGAACTGAAACAATTCTGGAAATAGCCAAATAAATTCTCAGAAGTTTAAAATGACTATTTGATAGAATGGAATAAATGGTTACCTTAATGAGGCACTCTACATCATTACTGCTGGGTACTTTCTCATTAACAGATGAGGGAACATTCACATAAAAAATCATCATTATCCAAAAGAAAAAAACAAACACAGATGTTCTTGTGCCAACTGTTAAACTCCAGCTAGAAGTTAATGCCCATATCCATAGTAGTCATAAGGCTTTATTTTTTTCCCCAGAAAGTTCTATATTTGTAAACAGCTTGAGAAAAATAGGTGAGCTATACAACAAAATTAAACTCTGATAAAATTCATTACAGAAATATTGATATATATCCAACTACTTGATATTTTTGTAAAATCTATTTTCTTTTCCTTTACCAGGACTAAGGCCAAATTCTGATTAATTTCTACTTGAACAAGTATAATTTTCCCATGTGAAGGTACATGACAACCAGAACTGTGTTCACACACATTGAACCAAAAATGTTTAGTGTTGGCCAACTAAGTAGTCAGAATGAGATGTGGGATTTAACTCCTGGTTAGCAAGTACTGTTCATTCCCAAGCCACCAGGCCACCCAGCATAAATTTATTCTAAATGTAAATCTACATTTATTCTCATGTTTTGCCCCCATTATTGCACCTTCCCCACCAAGGATGTCTATTACTTCCATTAATCATCTTACAAGGACCAGCTTCAATCAGTCCTACAATGTTTATAGTCTAAAAATTTTTTTTTTTTTTTTTTGCGGTACGCGGGCCTCTCACTGTTGTGGCCTCTCCCGTTGTGGAGCATAGGCTCCAGACGCACAGGCTCAGCAGCCATGGCTCACGGGCCCAGCCGCTCTGCGGCATGTGGGATCTTCCCGGACCGGGGCACGAACCCGTGTCCCCTGCATCCGCAGGCGTACTCTCAACCACTGCACCACCAAGGAAGCCCTATAATCTAAAACATTTTATAGATCTTCTTCAGTACCCAGGGTCTGGCCAGCCAGCCAGCCAGGTTGGCAGCCAATCTATAAGTAGTCACTAAACACCACTAAGTACCACTCTTCTAGACATGAGGAAAACGAGTAGTTAACAAGGTAAACGAAGTCCCTGCTTTCATGAAACATGAATTCTAGAGTGTGGTGAACAGGTAATAAAGAAGAAAATTAATGAGATATTCAGACAATAATAAGCATGATGAAGAAAACAAAAGTTTGTGTGTGATATTGTATACAGTGACAGAGGCTAACTTATGCTGCGTAGTCAGGGAAGTCCTGGCAGAGAAGATGACAGTGACTGAAGCATGACTGTCAAGAAGCCGTGAACACGACGTTATAAATGTAGTAAGACTTCTGAGAAGAAAGAGATCATCACAGACTTGAGGATTCATACAGGATGAGAAGTATATACAATTTTTTAACATCTTTACCGGAGTATAATTGCCTTACAATGGTGTGTTAGTTTCTGCTTTACAATAAACTGAACCAGCTATGCATATACATATATCCCCATATCTCCTCCCTCTTGTGTTTCCCTCCTACCCTCCCTATCCCACCCCTCTAGGTGGTCACAAAGCACCAAGCTGATCTACCTGTGCTATATGGCTGCTTACCACTATCTACTTTACATTAGGTAGTATATATATGTGCATGCCACTCTCTCACTTTGTCCCAGCTCACCCTTCCCCCTCAAGGCCATTCTCTATGTTTGCGTCTTTAACCCTGTCCTGCCTCTATGTTCTTCAAAGCAATATATACATATTTTTTACATTCCATATATGTGTGTTAGCATACGGTATTTGTTTTTCTCTTTCTGACTTACTTCACTCTGTATGACAGACTCTAGATCCATCCACCTCACTACAAATATCTCAATTTCGTTTCCTTTTATGGCTGAGTAATATTCCGTTGTATATATGTGCCACATATTGCTTAACCATTCATCTGTTGATGGACACTTAGGTTGCTTCCATGTCTTGACTATTGTAAATAGTGCTGCAATGAACATTGTGGTACATGACTCTTTTTGAATTTTGGTTTTCTCAGGGTATATGCCCAGTAGAGCGGTTGCTGGGTCACATGGTAGTTCCACTTTTAGTTTTTTAAGGAACCTCCATACTGTTCTCCAAAGTGGCTGTATCAATCTACGTTCCCACCAACAGTGCAATAGGGTTCCCTTTTCTCCACACCCTCTCCAGCATTTATTGTTCGTAGATTTTTTGATGATGGTCATTCTGACTGGTGTGAGGTGATACCTCATTGTAATTGTTATTTGCATTTCTCTAATGATTAGTGATGTTGAGGATCCTTTCATGTGTTTGTCGGCAATCTGTGTATCTTCTTTGGAGAAATGTCTGTTTAGGTTTTCTGCCCATTTTTGGATTGGGTTGTTTGTTTTACTGATATTGAGCTGCATGAGCTGCTTGTATATTTTGGAGGTTAATCCTTTGTCAGTTGTTTCATTGGCAAATACTGTCTGCCATTCAGAGGGTTGTCTTTTCATCTTGTTTATGGTTTCCTTTGCTGTGTAAAAGCTTTTAAGTTTCATTAGGTCCCACTAGTTTGTTTTTATTTCCATTTCTCTAGGAGGTGGTTCAAAAAGGAACTTCCTGTGATTTATGTCAGAGTGTTCAGCCTATTTTTCCTCTAAGAGTATTATAATGTCTGGCCTTACATTTAGGCCTTTAATCCATTTTGAGTTTACTTTTGTGTGTGGTGTTAGGGAGTGTTCTAATTTCATTCTTTTACATGTAGCTGTACAGTTTTCCCAACACCACTTATTGAAGAGGCTGTCTTTTCTCCATTGTATATTCTTGCCTCTTTTATCAAAGATAAGGTGACCATATGTGTGTGGGCTTATCTCTGGGCTTTCTATCTTGTTCCATTGATCTATATTTCTGTTTTGTGCCAGTACCATACTGTCTTGATTACTGTAGCTTTGTAGTATAGTCTGAGGCAGGGAACCTGATTCCTCCAGCTCTATTTTTCCTTCTCAAGATTGCCTTGGTTATTCGGGGCCTTTTGTGTTTCCATACAAATTGTGAAATTCCTTGCTCTAGTTTTGTGAAAAATGCCATTGCTCGTTTGATAGGGACTGCACTGAATCTGTAACTTGCTTTGGGTAGTATAGTCATTTTCACAATGTTGATTCTTCCAATCCAAGAACATGGTAGATCTCTCCATCATTTTGTATCATCATTAATTTCTTTCATCAGTGTCTTATAGTTTTCTGCATACAGGTCTTTTGTCTCCTTAGGTAGGTTTATTCCTAGATACTTTATACTTTTTGTTGCAGTGGTGTATGGGAGTGTTTCCTTAACTTCTCTTTCAGATTTTTCGTCATTAGTGTATAGGAATGCAAGATATTTCTGTGCATTAATTTTGTATCCTGCTACTTTACCAAATTCATTGATTAGCTCTAGTAGTTTTGTGGTAGCATCTTTAGGATACTCTATGTATATTACCATGTCGTCTGCAAACATTGACAGCTTTACTTCTTCTTTTCCGATTTGGATTCCTTTTATTTCTTTTTCTTCTCTGATTGTTGTGGCTAAAACTTCCAAAACTATGTTGAATAACAGTGGTGAGCGTGGACAACCTTGTCTTCTTCCTGATCTTAAGAGGAAATGGTTTTAGTTTCTCACCACTGAAAAGATGTTGGCTGTGGCTTGTTATATATGCCCTTTATTATGTTGAGGTAATTTCCCTATATGCCTACTTTCTGGAGCATTTTTATCATAAATTGGTGTTCAATTTTGTTGAAAGCTTTTCTGCATCTATTGAGATGATCATATTTTTTTTCCTTCAATTTGTTTATATGGTTTATAACACTGATTGATTTGCATATACTGAAAAATCCTTGCATTTCTGGGATTAACCCCACTCGATCAGGGTGTATGACCCTTTTAATGTGCTGTTGGATTCTGTCTGCTAGTATTTTGTTGAGAATTTTTGCATCTATGTTCATACGTGATATTGACCTGTAGTTATCTTTCTTTGTGACATCTTTGTCTGGTTTAGGTATCAGGGTGATGGTCACCTTGTACAATGAGTTAGGGAGTGTTCCCCCCTCTGATATATTTTGGATGAATTTGAGAAGGATAAGTGTTAGCTCTTCTCTAAATGCTTGATAGAATTCACCTGTGAAGCCATCTGGTCCTGGGCTTTTGTTTGTTGGAAGCCTTTTAATCACAGTCTCAATTTCAGTGCTTGTGATTGGTCTGTTTATATTTTCTATTTCTATTTGTCTGTTTCTATTTTCTATTTCTTCCTGGTTCAGTCTTCGAAGTTTGTGCTTTTCTAAGAATTTGTCCATGTCTTCCAGGTTGTGCATTTTACTGGCATATAGTTGCCCGTTGCAATCTCTCATGATCCTTTGTATTACTGCAGTGTGAGTTGTTACTTCTCGTTTTTCATTTGTAATTCTATTGATTTGCGTCCTCTCCCTTTTTTTTCTTGATGAGTCCAGCTAATGGTTTATAAATCTTTTTTGTCTTCTCAAAAAACCAGCTTTTAGTTTTACTGACGTTTGCTATTGTTTCCTTCATTTCTTTTTCTTTTATTTCTGATCTGATCTCTGTGCTTTCTTTCCTTCTGCTAACTTTGGGTTTTTTTTGTTCTTCAGTCTCTAATTGCTTTAGGTGTAAGGTTAGGTTGTTTAATTGAGATGTTTCTTGTTTCTTGAGGTGGGATTGAATTGCTATAAACTTCCTTCTTAGAACTGCTTTTGCTGCATCCCATAGGTTCTGGGTCATCGTGTTTCCACTGTCATATGTTTCTAGGTATTCTTTGATTTCCTCAGTGATCTCTTGGTTATTTAGGAGTGTATTGTTTAGCCTCCATGTGTTTGTATTCTTTCCAGATTTTTTTCCTTTTATTGATATCTTGTCTCATAGCGTTGTGGTCAGAAAAGATACTTGATACGAGTTCAATTGTGTTATATTTACCAAGTCTTGATTTGTGACCCAAGATATGATCTCTCCTGGAAAATGCTCCATGAACTCTTGAGAAGAAAGTGTATTCTGTGGTTTGTGGATGGAATGTCCTATAAGTATCAATTAAGTCCATCTTGTTTAATGTGTCAATTAAAGCCTGTGTTTCCTTATTTTCATTTTGGATGATCTGTCCATTGGTGAACGTGGGATGTTAAAGTACCCTACTATGATTGTGTTACTGTCGATTTCCCCTACTATGGCTGTTAGCATTTGCCTTGTGTATTGACATGCACCTATGTTGGGGGCACAAATATTTACAATTGTTATATCTTCTTCTTGGATTGATCCCTTGATCATTACGTAGTGTCCTTCTTTGTCTCTAGAAATAGTCTTTATTTTAAAGTCTAGTTTGTCCGATATGAGAATTGCTACTGCAGTATTCCTTTGATTTCCATTTGCATGAAATTCCATCCCCTCACTTTCAATCTGTATGTGTCCCTAGGTCTGAAGTGGGTCTCTTCTAGACAGCATATATACAGGTCTTGTTTTTGTATCCATTCAGCCAGTCTATGTCTTTTGGTTGGAGCATTTAATCCATTTACATTTAAGGTAGTTATCGATACGTATGTTCCGAGTACCATTTTCTTATTTGTTTTGAGTTTGTTATTGTAGGACTTCTCCTTCTCCTGTGTTTCCTACATAGAGAAGTTCATTTAACATTTGTTGTAAAGCTGGCTTGGTGCTGCTGAATTCTCTTAGCCTTTGCTTGTCTGTAAAGGTTTTAATTTCTCTGTGGAATCTGAATGAGATCCTTGCTGGGTAGAGTAGTCTTGGTTGTAGGTTTTTCCCTTTGATCACTTTAAATATGTCCTGCCTCTCCCTTCTGGCTTGCAGAGTTTCTGCTGAAAGATCAGCTATTAACCTTATGGGGATTCTGCTGTATGTTGTTTTACTGTTGCTTTTAATATTTTTTCTTTGCATTTAATTTTTCATAGTTTGATTTATATGTATTTTGGCATGTTTCTCCTTGGATTTATCCTGTTTGGGAAACTCTGTGCTTCCTTAACTTAATTGACTATTCCCTATCCCATATTAGGGACCTTTTCAACTATAATCTCTTCTAATATTTTCTCAGTCCCTTTCTTTTTCTCTTCTTCTTCTGGGACGCCTATCATTCGAATGTTGGTGTGTTTAATGTTGTCCCAGAATTCTCTAAGACTGTCCTCAATTCTTTTCATTCTTTTCTCTTTATTCTGCTCTGCGGTAGTTATTTCCACTATTTTATCTTGCAGGTCACTTATCCGTTTTCTGCCTCAGTTATTTTGCTATTGATTCCTTCTAGAGAATTTTAAATTTCATTTAGTGTGTTGTTCATCATTGTTTGTTTGCTCTTTAGTTCTTCTAGGTCCTTGTTAAACACTTCTTGTTTATTCTCCATTCTATTTCCAAGACTTTGGATCATCTCTACTATCATTACCCTGAATTCTTTTTCAGGTAGACTGCGTATTTCCTCTTCATTTGTTTGGTTTGGTGGGTTTTTACCTTGCTCCTTCATCGGCTGTGTTTCTTTGTCCTCTCATTTCACTTAACCTACTGTGTTTGGGGGTCTCCTTTTCGCAGGCTGCAGGTTCATAGTTCCCGTTGCATTTGGTGTCTGTCCCCAGTGGCTAAGGTTGGTTCAGTGCGCTGTGTAGGCTTCCTGGTGGAGGGGACTGGTGCCTGTGTTCTGGTGATGAGGCTGGACCTTGTCTTTCTGGTGGGCAGGACCACATCCAGTGGTTTGTTTTGGGGTGTCTGTTAAGTATTTTGCCTTTAGGCAGCCTCTCTGCTAATGGGTGGGGTTGTGTTCTTGTCTTGCTAGTTGTTTGGCATAGAGTGGCCAGCACTGTAGCTTGCTGGTCATTGAGTGGAGCTGGGTCTTAGAGTTGAGATGGAGATCTCTGGGAGAGCTTTCGCTGTTTGACATTACATGGAGCCGGGAGGTCTCTGGTGGACCAATGCCCTGAACTCAGATCTCCCACCTTAAGAGGCACAGGCCTGACACCTGGCTGGAGCACCAAGACCCTGTCAGCCACACGGCTCAGAAGAAAAGGGAGAAAGAGAAGAAAAGAAAGAAAAAGAGAAAGAAAGAAAGAAAGAGTGAGAGAGAGAAAGATAGAAAGAAAATAAAGTTATTAAAATAAAGATTAAAAAAATTAAAATGTAATAAAAAAAGAAAGAAAGAAAAAAAAAGACAGAAAGAAAGAAGAGAGCAACCAAACCAAAAAACAAAGCCATAAATGATAACCAGCACTAAAAAAAAAAAAAAAGGACAGACAGAACCCTAGGATTTATGGTAAAAGCAAAGCTATACAGACAAAAATCACACAAAGAAGTATACACATACACACTCACAAAAAGAGAAAAAGTAAAAAGTATTTATATATATTAAAGAAAAGGAAGAGAGCAACCAAATCAATAAAGAAATCTGCCAAAGATAATATAGGGTAAATACTAAAGTAAGGTAAACATAAAACCAAAAACAAATTAGATGCGGAAAGCAAACCCTAAGTCTACAGTTGCTCCAAAAGTCCACTGCCTCAATTTTGGGATGATTCGTTGTCTATTCAGGTATTCGAGAGATGCTGGGTACATCAAGTTGATTGTGGGGATTTAATCTGCTTCTCCTGAGGCTGCTGGGAGATCCTTCTCTTCTTTGTTCGCACAGCTCCTGGGGTTCAGCTTTGGATTTGGCCCTGCCTCTGCCTGTATGTTGTCTGAGGGCGTCCGTTCTTCGCTCAGGCAGGACGGGATTAAAGGAGCAGCTGATTCGGGGTCTCTGGCTCACTCAGGCCACGGGGAGGGAAGGGTACGGAGTGTGGAGCGAGCCTGCGGTGGCAGAGGCCACCATGACGTTGCAACAGCCTGAGGTGCACCGTGTGTTCTCCTGGGGAAGTTGTCCCTGGATCACGGGACCCTGGCAGTGGCGGGCTGCACAGGCTCCCAGGAGGGGAGGTGTGGATAGTGACCTGTGCTTGCACAGAGGCTTCTTGGTGGCTGCAGCAGCAGCCTTAGCGTCTCATGCCTGTCTCTGGTGTTTGTGCTGATAGTCGCGGCTCGCGCCCATCTCTGGAGCTCGTTTAGGCGGTGCTCTTTTTTTTTTTTTTTTTTTTTTTGCGGTATGCGTGCCTCTCACTGTTGTGGCCTCTCCCGTTGCGGAGCACAGGCTCCGGACGCGCAGGCTCAGCGGCCTTGGCTCACAGGCCCAGCTGCTCCACAGCATGTGGGATCTTCCTGGACCAGGGCACGAACCCGTGTCCCCTGCATTGGCAGGCAGACTCTCAACCACTGCGCCACCTGGGAAGCCCTAGGCGGTGCTCTTAATCCCCTCTCCTCGCGCACCCTGAAAGAATGACTCTTGCCTCATAGGCAGTTCCAGACTTTTCCCGGACACCCTCCGGGCACACTAGCCCTCTTCAGGCTGTGTTTACGCAGCCAACCCCAGTCCTCTCCCTGGAAACCGAACTCCGAAGCCCGAGACTCAGCTCCCAGCCCCCACTCGCCCCGGCGGGTGAGCAGACAAGCCTCTCGGGCTGGTGAGTGCTGGTTGGCACCGATCCTCTGTGCGGGAATCTCTCCACTTTGCCCTCTGCACCCCTGTTGCTGCACTCTCCTCCGTGGCTCTGAAGCTTCCCTTCTGCCCACCCCGTCTCCACCAGCGAAGGGGCTTCTTAGTGTGTGGAAACATTTCCTCCTTCACAGCTCCCTCCCAGAGGTGCAGGTCCCGTCCCTATTGTTTTGTCTCTGTTTTTTCTTTTTTCTTTTGCCCTACACAGGTACGTGGGGAGTTTCTTGCCTTTTGGGAGGTCTGAGGTCTTCTGGCAGCGTTCAGTAGGTGTTTTGTAGGAGCTGTTCCACATGTACATGTATTTCTGATGTATTTGTGGGGAGGAAGGTGATCTCCACGTCTTACTCCTCTGCCATCTTGAAGGGCTCCTGAGCAGGATATTTTAATCTGAGCCTTAAAAGTTTATTAAGAATGGGTTAAATGGAAAACAGGTGAGAGAGAAAACAGGCAAGGGAGGAAAGAAGACTAATTCAAAAGAAAAACTCTCCTCTTACAAATCACTCAATTACGCAACTTCCCACTCTTGCAAATGGACCATGTGTTATACTAGTTTACGTCTCACCCATTCTACTCTTCTATTTTACTCCTAACCACAGTTCAATTAAATAAAAATGTACTAAATTCATTTACCTGAAAAATGCTGTGCTTTATGCAGTGCGGAATATAGATATAAGGAAGATGCAAGACTTTCTCTCAGTTTCAGCATCTACATAGTAATTTGAGGAGCATCCAAAATATTGCTATACAGTGTAATAACCAAAAAGAAAGTGTGAAAATAAAGTGCGATAACAATGAAGAAATTTAAAGACTATAAAATGGAGAAGAGTCGAATAACGTGTCACGTAAGTTGTGTGACAAATACAAAAATACAGAAATGTCTAGCAAAATGATTTTTCCTAAGAGACTTGGGAGAGGGGGTAGGATGAGGAGAAAAGAGAAAGGTAAAGCCTTGTGCAAGGAGAATTTCAAGGGTGATGCTCTAGGATCTATTTGTTATTTTCCTCAAAATAACATATATTCCAGAATGTAAAGGTCAGAAGAAATGAAAAAGCATCGCATGACACCAATCCTGGCATTTTCCTAATTTTCTCACTGATAAAGAATTTAATGAATGTGTATACCTCACATATAATACTTTATATATAACAATATTGGTAACCCTACACAAAACACATTACACATTTTCAAGCAAATATTTACAGTGAAACTACTCTACCCTAATTATACTTTTGACCAGGCTTTGCAATCGAAAAGTAACATAATAATTACTAAAAAGTCAATGTGATATATATGAAATAATTGTGCATGCCTTTTAAAGAATGTACTAAATTTGTATTTTTTAATATTAAGAAGTGTATGTAAAGAAAGCAAGTACTCGCAGAATAAAAATACAGTATACTATAGTCGAGTGCTATTCGTGAAATTTCATTTCGTAAAATTATAACAAAATTGTACACTATAGTTTAAAACAATTCAGTTAACAGATTAAAAGTTCACTAAATCATGATTGTTTAACGTAAATATCTATTTGCAAAAATGCATTCTTAACAACTTAGGTAACACACATATGCTTTCAGAATTTGTTGATGATCCAAACATTTGATATGTGCTTTAACTAATAAGCACTAATACTTAAAACATAAAATTCCAGTGTTAACAACCCAAACTTTAAACACATTTTTATTCATTGTGCATTTAGTTTCCAAATTCTTCCAGTTTCTAAGATGTAAGAAGCTCACAATTTGCCATTTTAATAAGATCTGTATAAATGCCTTTAATATTCAAAATCTGACTTGTTGTCAGTCCTAATTAAAGTAAACAAAGCTTTGCAATGAATGAATTTAATTACTTTGAAACTAGTATGTCTAACTAAGATGAAAAGCAAACGAGTACAATCTAATCTCAGCAAAGAATATTTATGATTATAAGCTTTGTCAATAGCAAAGTGCACCAACTGTTCATATATCTGACTTCCAAGAGATACATGAATGCTAATCAGTTCATTAGAGGCTTCTAGGTTGTGATATTTAGCGACAGGATGTAGAAGCTTTCTTGTCCATGGAGTGTAATTGTACTCAGAATGAAAAATTGTTTCCAACAAAGCTTCATCCTTCCTATTTCTGATTTCCCGCTCATTGCTTTTTATGAGCTACATGCCTTTCAAGAAGCTGACATCATTCAGCTTCTGTGTCATATGAACACAAGTATGCATAGGTCCTGAGATCATCTGCTGAGCAGGATTCTACCACCTTTATTCTAAGCTCAGGAATTTATCTCAGGTCCTATGTTCCAGGTAACTGAGCTTCATAATTAGTACACATACAGTATATTACCAGAAACTGTATGCAAGCAAAACCTTTTATAAAATGCTTTCTATCTATAGGGAACAATAAAAAGTGCCTCAGTGAACAGTTCTTAATGATTACAATAAATTGTCACATATGAATATTTTAATATGATAAAATTGGGGTGGGGGAAGCTAAGAATGATGAATCTGATACAATTCTGCAATAACAAATTTTGTTTAAAAAGCATACTTTGCCAAATCAGAAGGTGTGGCAAATATATATTTGATGGATAAACACAGATTTTAGTTTTAAAAAAACAACCTTCTCAAATGTAGTGATAAAGGCATCCTGCCTAATAAAAGCAGAAACTGGGTGGATAGGAAACATATGAAAGGAAACAAACACATTAGCCTGAATTGATTGTTGCTGGAGTGCATTTTTATGATATCTCCCAAAAGAGACAGTGAAGAAAGCTAAAATTGAACTAATTAACAATTAAGCTGAAAGTACATAATACAATAAAATCTATGACAAGCCAGGTAATAATTTTGTGATTTGACAAATCTCAGGGGAGAAGAGATAGAAAGAGGAAAAGTAGTTACTTTATTTCAAGTATCTCAGTTTAAAATAAAATATTAGGAGTATCTATTTATAAGAGCTCGTTTAGAAGTGGGTTATCCTTTCATATAGAATTCTGAAGTCCATATGGAATTTTGATAATGCATAGTAGTAATACTTTATTTGAAGGCAAAATATATCTAATTTCACAGAATGGTTTGGAAAGCAACTCAACATTAGTTTCCGGAAATAAAAAAAAAAAGTTTACTACTTCAATCACTCATTAGAGATTAACTGACAAACTTAGTGAAACCGAAGATAATTGAATTTCAAGGAACCTTAAATTAAGCAGGACACAATCCTAATGCTATTAGTTTTTATGTATATATGTATATCCACACACACACACTTCCACATAAACATACACACACACATATTTTGTCAATGTTATTTTGGGTCTAGAGAATACCTACACCAGTAGTGATTGGGATAGGTTCGGTTCTGATTTTGGAACCATGTCGTATTTCTAAAGGAGATTTTAAAGCTTCTTGAATATGAGTTAATTTTTAATATATAACAACTCTTGAAATTAAGCTGACTAGTCACAACAGTTTATAAAGTCTTCATCTGCTTCCTAAAACATTTCAAAAGTATCTAAATCACAACATGACATTAGATTCAAACTTCCTCAAATTGAGTTTTCCTATCCTTTCAGTTTACCACGAACATCAGAAGGAAATAGGGCATATGGAAGGAAAAAGATGAGACAACATATTATTCATATTAATAAAAAGGAAAAAAGGATTGAAATCAATAAACTTCTATATTATTCTTGATCGGTAAAAGCCTTGATAAATTTCCTTGCAAGAAGGCAAAGGTTAAACCTTCTATAATTTGGCTCTGTAGGGTGATCTCTGGTTATGCAAGTATACTTAAAATGTTAAGTAAATCGTACTCCTAATTGACTAGTGACTTAAGCTATTTAGATATCAAAGGATATGGACATCTTTGTCACAAACTTATCATGCAAGTCCTCAGGAGGGGGAAAGATTTTCAAATCTTTCTCAAGCTGTTGAAGCTGCCTTCCCATCTGCTTCAAATTCTTTTCCAGCGTTTCTACAGAAACTAAGAGAGAGAATATTATACGCATTAGAAGGACAAAATTATAATATAGAAAAGTAAAACACTCTAGAAACAAAACATTTGTGAAAAACCTTAAAATAATAATGGAAATCCACTAAAATAAATGAAAGGTAAATTTCATTTAAATTTTTTTATTTTTAAATCCAGAAATGAAGAAAATTTAATAAAAGATTATTTAAAACAGAAGATGAAATTTAGGAAAAGCTCACATGTACAAACCACATTCAAGAAATACTTTTTGTTGAAAATCAGAGTCCTTGACCTCTACAAACAAAAGAAAATAAACAGTCTATTCAGCAAAAGAAGGCAAAGAAAGACAATGTTTTTAAAATTAAAACTATTTCAATATAATTTTAGCATTTTTCAAAATCATGATCTTTTGAGAGGGAAAAATAAAATATACATGGAAAACATGGGGAAAGTATGCTCTTCTGTTCAAGGTCTCCCATGACAGGAATGAAAAGGTATCAGGGGTTATCTGAATAACATGTGAAACAAATGTCAAACTTTCTTTAGTGGTACTATGAGGACAATCTGTGTTTATTAACTAATAAAGATTTTTTTGTGTGTACATTCTTGCCCAGTGCAAATCACAAGTGATTTCACATACAGCTAAACCCAGGATGGATGGATAGATGGCTGGATGGAAGAGAGATATACTATAATTTTTAATTAACATTTAAATTGAATGTGTTAGCACACCATTGGACAAAATCACATACTTAAAACATTATGATTAAGTTTGCTGATCAAATTTTATTACACACACACATCAAATTTGGGAAACACCTAGTGAAAAGACAAATAAAATCTGAGGAACTCCCATGTAACAAAACGCACAAGGCAAACACTGGGAAGGAACATAGGTGGATTATTTGTTTTTTTCTGACACCTAATACTTCATTCCAATAGCTACCAATTCTCCAACGCCAACTGGGTGTCTCCCAATTCACTTCAATTCTGACATGCATTGCCTGGAGTTAGCCCAGAACCCACAGGTTTAAGGACTTAGTCCCACAAGACTGCCCTCACCTCACAGGACAGTCACAAGTCCCAGGGATCACCCATACTTCTAACCAATGATAAATTCAAGGGTTCCCATGCCCTCCCCACCAACCCATTTATTTTTTATAATGTGAAAAATTATAATGTGAGTTCCCTCACAGAGCTCAGGGAAGTATTTACTATACTTGCTACTACAGTTTTTCTTATAAAGGATATAACTCAGGAATAGCCAATGGAAGACATGCATAGGGCAAGGAATGGGGAGGGAGGGGGTAGCACAGTCTCCATGCTCTCTCCAGGTACGCTGCCCTCCCAGCATGTCCCTGTGCTCACTACAGCAGAAGCTCCCTTAGCTTCGTCATTTCAGTCTCATCGCAGCTTTCACGACACAGGCACGATTGAGTACATCACTGGCGATTGGTGACTGAACTGGAGCTCAGAGGGTGGGCTGAAAGTTCTAACCCTCTAATCACATGGTTGGTACCTCTGTCAACCAGTGCCCCCATCCTGAAGTTCCCTAAGCTGGCCCTCCCCCCATCTACCTTGAGTCATCCCAGTAGCATACAAAATACACTCTCATCATTTAAGAAAGATTTTAGGAATCAGGAATAAGACCCAATATATAGTTTTTACTCTGCCACATGGACACTGAAGTGCATGTCTGGTCAGAAGGCAGAACTCCAGTACCTGTGAGGAGGTATAAGATGAGTACGTTTTTGATTTATGAGTTGTCACCCTCAGAGCTGCCTAATAGCCTGGGCAGCCCTCAGAGGAGACCAGCTGCTTGTAATTGAACATAAAGCTATCCCAGTGAGTGAGTGCTTCTCAGTGGGAAGAGAGAAGGGCTTCAGGTTCAGATGAAAGGCTTATTAGGGGATCCTCTGAGCCTCTTCCAACTCATTGGTAGCAGTGGGTCGGGGACTACGTTCTATCACTGTGATATGAAGCAACTTCTCACTGGCTCAATTTCCACATGAGTGAAATAGGAAGAATCTCGCCTCATACCTTTACCTCGCTGCTATTTCATAAAGATCAAATGCTATGATATAGGATGAAGAATTTTTTTTAAATAAAATGGATTATGAGATGTTACTCTTATTCTTAGAACTCAGTAAGACATGAAGACCTTAAAGATTAAAGTCAGTAATATTAGAATCTAAGGAAACTTAAAAAGAAAATCGTCATCGTCACCATCATCATCAACATGCCAGGAACAGTGTTGTAGAACTCAGGCTAAAAAGAAAAGTTGCTAATTTCAAGAGCAAAATGTTTGGGATGTTAGGAAGCTTTGGGGCATATTCAAACATTTAAGGTTGACATCATAAGGAGGAAGCAGGTTGTCTTAAAAAATGGTTCTGTGGCTACTCTACAGATAGAAATCCCATTACGCCATTATTTAAGCTTCATGAGCACTAACTGATTACATTTATGTATTACCGTTAAGAGAATTTAAGTGTGATTGATCAACTTTTCACTGCTGGCTTTTAAATGAAGACCAAAGCACAACTGAAAGAAAGAAACGTGTGTGCAAGTTCTAGGAGAATAAAATATAATCCAATGTTTGGGGCCATCTGATGGGTAAAACTAAAGAGTATTTAAGGATTTCTTTGGTGTTTTCCTTTTTCAGCAATTATGTTTACAAAGATAGCACCTTTATACATCCGTGAACATTATTTAGCCACACTTTTCTCATGTGTCAAGTTTTTTGAGGTCAGTGACTCTAATTTTTTGTATTAGAAATCGCAACTGGAGCACAGAATTTTAAATTGTACACCCTCAAAGAAGTGTTAATTTACTGGTGTCTCTGTATCTGACCTGTGTATGAATTTTATCTTTCAACTTTGTCACATTTCTTGACCAAGAAATTAATCTTATTTTTTATTTTTAATTCCTTTTCATTATTTAGAAGTAACAAAACATAGCCATCATCAAACAGAATTCACTAGATTTTTTTAAGGCAATTTCAATTTTTGCATTTTACTCAATATTCAATCAGATGGGATGTCACCTCAGATACCATGTATCTCTGTCCCCAGCTAACTGCCCATCTGTAATCTCCACACGTTAGTGGGCAGCAGAACCATAAATTCTGTTTCCTGTGCTAGAAACCTGCTAGTCTTGACCCTTCCCTCTCCTGAACCCTCAGATCCAAAGGATCGTGACATTCCTCACATTTTACTTGGCAAATAGGACCTACTTCCTTGCTAGGTTGAACACTATTCAAGGCATCTGGAACACTTTTCTCTGCCCTCTTGTCTCCTATTGTTTCTCTCAGAGCCATATCCACACTGTACATGGAAGTTTCCAGACAAACATTAATTTAAAGATGTCCCTTCCCTGCTTAAAAACCAGACAATAAACCGCTTACATGACAACATCGGAGTTCCACCCACAACTTGGCTCTACCTCCTAATCAGCCACACTTTACAGTTTATAACGCTTTACAGTTACACACTTTACACTTTACAACAGTCCTGCTTGAGCTCCCTTCCTCCCAAACCCTTTCATCTATTCCGTACCTGATGCTGGAAACACTGTGTCTATTTGCCTTGCCCACTCCACCCAAGTCATTCTTATTCATACTCTACAATATGATTCCAAAACCCCAGTCAGGCCCCTGGTGACGTGCCTTCCCTACGTGTCATACCTGGTAATTATCTCTATCTTTGCAATTACTACACTCTATTACTTTTATCGTTTTATGTGTCTTCCTCTCCCAACTAACTGGGGATTCCTAAGGGAAGAGAGCCATATTTTACTCATCTTTGTACCTTGGGTTACATAACATAGTGCAGATACTCAAATGTTTGTTGAAGGAATGGATTTTGTATTTAACTTTAACCTCTTGAGATAAAAGCATTAAAAATGGGAAAATATAACAGATTAAATATCTAAAACCTTAAAATCCAAGACACAGACTTTTCTCCAAGTGCCTAGTTATTATGATAATTGTACACTAGAGGTGTTAGAAAAGTTCTGAATAAAAGTCAAAATCACAACCATAAATATTTAGATTTACAGAAATCATGAATATAGGCTCTCCGTAATACGATGGCCTCTATGATTTACCACGTTAAGATTTCAAATAAAAAAGGAGAAATTGTATACATTTAAGTAATCTCTGTAATTAAATAATAATTGTCTATGAATATCTCCTGGAGGTATTGGTCATTATTTTATAACAAGCTTACTAAGAAATGTCACAGTCATTCTTACATACCATGATACATTTCAGGGAAGTTGATTCCTTTAAAGAATGCTTAAACAGCAACTTATTAACAAAAAACTGTAAACATTCAAACTAAATTACCCTCCCTATGCTCCTAGACACAATTGTTCTGTGAGAGAAACTAGGGCCTATAGCATTTCAAGCTTTCAACATAGTGATTTTTCCTAGACAAATGTAATAATAAAGGTATTAATAAAGCTGTAAGAATATTTCACAAATGCACATTAAAAATAATAAAATGAATGGACAAGATGGACAAAAACCTCAGTACCATTAAAAGAAATCCCTAACATTAAATAGGCCTAGAACAAAATCTAAGATCTACAGTATCATTATAACATTCATTATGTTGATGGAAAAGCATAAAACTGAAATAAGATGGTAAAAAAAGCAGAAACTCAAAATAAACTGCAGCTTGGTTTATAACAGGCAAAGGTGTAAACTGAAAGAAGCAATGCTAAGTGACTGACCAGTCACCCTCCGCTTGTCTTCTGCTCAGCTTTTCCTTCTTCCCATTGTTCTGATTCTTGATGGAACTCCACATAATAATACATTATAATTTGCATTCCTTAATTAACTTATTATATTGGGTTGGCCAAAAAGCTCATTTGGGTTTTTCCATAAGATGTTACAGAAAAATCCGAATGAACTTTTTGTCCGACCCAGTACTACAGAGGACCCCTGACTTATGTTCCACTTAACAATTTTTCAACTTTACGATGGTGGGGAGAGCTATGCATTCAATAGAAACCATACTTCATACGCTGAATGCTGACCTTTTCCCAGGATAGCAATATGTGGTACACACTTTTGTGATGATGGACAGTAAGCCGCAGTTCCTAGTCAGCCATGCAAGAGTAAACAATCGATACGCTTACAAACCATTCTGTACCCAGAGAACCATTCTGGTTTTCACTTTCAGCACAGTATTCAATAAATTACATGAGCTATTCAACACCTTATTATAAATTAGGCTTAGTGTTAGATGATTTTACCTAACTATAGGTTAATGTAAGTGTTCTGAACACGTGTAAGTTAGGCCAGGCTAAGCCATGAACTTTGGTAGGTTAGGTGTATTCAATGAATTTTCAACTTATGGTATTTTCAACTTGCAATGGGTTTATCTGGATGTAACATCATCATAAGTCAAGGAAGATCTATACATGCAATGACGGTTTTGCTGTTACCTTTTTTATATACATCACACTGCAAGGGAATTGCCTATATTTGTTATGGAGTCTGGAGAGAGGACAGGTAGGCAGAAGGCAAGCAGAGGAAATGACAAGCACAACCAGTGAAAGGGCTCCAGTTGGTTCTGCTGACCCATTTCCCCCACTCTGGGCAGAAAAGAAGTAGCCTTGTCCTCTCTGACTATAAAGAGGGTGCTAAAGGCATAACAACCTTTTTACAAGAGAAAACAATATTAGTGGGAGAAGCCTATCTAATGGAAAATCATGTTTACCTATAAGAATTTGAAAACTCCTTTCTGCAAATAAGATGTTCAAGAAAATGGTAAATATTAAAGAAAAGAGGCCCATAATAGAGATGTTTGTAACAATATTCAAAATATTCCCTCAAGATAATGGTTTTGTGTGCATGTTTGTGGGAGGGAGGTGTGGCTGCTTTTAATGTGTCCCATGATAAATATTAAGGATAGACTAACTGACATGCAAATTATGAGATGAGTTTTCATGTATGGCTACTGGAGACCATGCAGCCTAACAAGTCCTAGACTGCATGCATATCTCTAAACTTGAAAAATTCCAAATTTTTTCTCCTGCTTAGATCATTCCCCTGAACTCCAACTGCCCACTGAGTATCTTTACTTAATATCTGATAGGCATCTTAAACTCACATTTTCAAATTGGAACTTATCTTCCTTCTGGAATCTGCTCCTGCACCTCAGTAAATGATTGGTGTTATGACTCCTCTCTTTCCCTCATACCCCACACACCCAATCACAGAGTAAATGCTATTGATTTCTACCTTCAATGTAGGTGCATTGCCTAAATCCTTCTCACCTCCCTTGCTACAACCTCTTGGTCCCAGCCAACATGCTCTCTCCCCTGGATTATTCTTACAGCATCAAACTGGTTTCACTGCATCTGCCCATTGTTCCTCTACATTTTTCCCCAAAGAAGCAGCCAAAGCAATCCTTTGAAAATGCAAGTCAGATGTCACTCTTTTGCTCAAAGCCCTTCCAATGGCTCCCCATCTCAGAGCCAAGTCAAAATCCTTATAATGGCCAATAACGTCCTATTGGATCTGCTACCTTTCTGACCGTATCTCCTATTATGCCCTCCCCCCCCCGCCTCCCTCTGATCCAGTCTCACATCCATATCTAGGGCTTAGGCACCTGCTCTTCCCTCTGCCTAGAGTGCTTCTCTCACATACCTTGTCGTGTCTCCTCACTCCTCTGTCAGGCTTTCACGCAAAGGCCTTCTCTATGGGGCCTTCTCTGACCTCCCAACCTACATTCCAAAAAACAAACAAAAAAACATCTGGCCTAGGATTCCACAGCTAACCACCTGACATAATATACATTGACTTCTTTCTTTGTTCTGTATCCACTACCTAAAATGTAAATTTCAAGAGAGTAGAGACTTTTTCCTTTGTGTTCATATACTACTCTATCCAGTACCCCAAATGGAACCTGAGACAGAAGAGTCATTCAGAAAACAACTCATGAAATACTGAATGAATGAATCTTATTTAAGCCACTGTTACTTTTTTTCCTGTCACTTAAAGTCAGTCTAATGCTTATTCTTCTTTGTTTGGTTGTTTTTGGTTTTTTGTGTTTGTCTAATCCTTATTAATACAAGTGCCTAGGACAATGTCTGCCATGCAGCAAGAGTTGAATAAACTTTTTGGAAAGAATTCTTTCCTGATAGGGTCAAAACATCAAAAACTATTAATAAGCACTAGTTCTTTTTTCCGTAAAATATATAGTTTGACAGACAGCTACTGAGAAGCTGTCATCAAGGTGACAGACATATTTACGTGACACAAGGGTCTCCCAACTGATCAGTTTTAAATCTTTGCTTCTGAGGACAGAGGGGAAGATTATCTAAAAAGACATTTTCTTTAGGTTTTCCTATGAAGGAGAGTAAACATCTGTTTAGATGTTTCTATTACTTCTATCATCTATCTTCAGTATTAGTTCATATTTCCATATGGCACTCCTCAGTAATTCTGGGCTGATAAATTTGATTTTACATAACATGCAAATACCTCCAGGAAAAAAATAACTATAAGTTGTTGAAGAGTTGCTGGAGACTAGTTGTTTTCAAAGGTTGTTTAGTAGTAGGAACCCTTTTTCAAAAGAAATTTTATATCAAAGTTCAAAATATGAATTAAAAATAGTGTCAGGCTGAAGCACAGAAGGGTAAATAGAATCCATTTTCCATATTCCATTCCTTATGCTATTATGTCCAATTGGAGAAAATGCATTGAGCTGTACATTTATGATTTATGCAATTTCCTCTATGTATATTATTATCTAATTTTTAGAAAGTACAACAGTTTTTCAATAACACAAATCTACAGAATTCTTGGCCTTGTACTCTAAAGCTTGCATGATTTTTAGGCAAGACAGTTGGAATCCGTTCAAACAATTTTCGAGAATATATATTAAAATTCTATAATAATATATTATATCCATGTTTACCTGCATCATTAATGACAGCATAGGCAGATGTGTGTAAACAAGGGGCAAGACAGGAATAAAGATGCACACCTACTAGAGAATGGACTTGAGCATATGGGGGGGGGAAGGGTAAGCTGTGACAAAGTGAGAGAGTGGCATGGACACATATACACTACCAAACGTAAAACAGATAGCTAGTGGGAAGCAGCCGCATTGCACAGGGAAATCAGCTTGGTGCTTTGTGACCATCTAGAGGGGTGGGATAGGGAAGGTGGGAGGGAGGGAGACGCAAGAGGGAAGAGATATGGGGACATATGTATATGTATAGCTGATTCACTTTGTTATAAAGCAGAAACTAACACACCGTTGTAAAGCAATTATACTCCAATAAAGATGTTAAAAAAAAAAATCACTGAAAAACAACTACAACAAATGTAGAGAATATTTACATAGTGCTTACTAGGTGCTACATACAACCTTTATAAATATGTACACATACAACCCTATTTAATCATCACACCAAACCTCTAAATTAATACTACTATTATCCCCATTTTATATATAAGAAAACTGAGTCCTAGAGAGGATAAGAAACTCATCCAAGGTTATTCCTCTGGCAATGGGCAGAGTTGGGGTTTGAACCCCAGGTGTCTAGCTCCAGAGTCCATGACTGTAATAACAGCCTCTCCTATAATATAATGCCTCTATCACGTTTTTATTTCACCACTGAAATCATTATTGGAATTACTGTAATTGTCACTGCCTATCAATAAAAACTCCTTAAATTCAGCAGCATATTATGAATTTCAGCTTTAACTGCTTCAGTATTTGCATATGATGATATAAGAAAAAGGTATTTCGAAGCTCAGCATCAACAATAACCCTTAAACACCAAAACATTTCACAACATAATATAAACGCTTTCTATATATAAAGCTAACAGTGCAGTTACCCTTAACTATTTCATAATACTCAGAGATGATGGTGCTGCCTCCATGCACTTATAGGAGTGATGACAAGGATGACTGGAGCGGGTTGAATAGTGTCCCCCAAACTCCATGTCCATCCAGAACATCAGAAAGTGACTTATTTTGAAACAGGGTCTTGCAAAGAGAATTAGTTAAAGATCTCAAGATGAAACCATCCTGGATCTAGGGTGGGCCCTAAATCAAGTGATTGCTGTCATTAAAAAGAGATGTGAGGATACAAAGACATGGAGAAGAAAGCAATATAAAAATAGAGGCACAGGGATGCCAAGGATTGCTGGCAGCCACTAGAAGCTGAGAGAGAGGCATTGGATGGTTTCTCCCGAGAGATTACAGAAGAAACCAATCCTACCGACACCTTGATTTCAGATTTCTGTATTCCTGAACAGTTAGAGAATAAATTTATGTTGTTTAAAGTGACCTGGTATGTGGTGATAGTTTATGGCAGCCCTAGGAAACTAAAACTACTAATTCAAGATTTTGCAAGCTATATAAACACAGTCTGGTTTTGGGAAGCAGTTGGCAATTCTACCTTCAGCATCTTATCAGCTCCATGCCTCTTCACACAGTTGGTAACATGTCAGTTTTGTGAGCAATGAGATTCAACAGATAGCCATAACTGTGTTTGCTCCATCCACTGCTTAGGTTTCTTTATAGTATACAGATTTGTTATGTTAAGCTACCCTTCAAAATGCTGGAAAATTTTCTTTCATCTACCTGGTTTGTAATTTCTCACTTCATGTTGCAAAACTGAAGTGCAATAAATACTGCTTCCCAGCCAGCAGTCTAAGAAAGCTCCAAGACCTTGGTCGTCACTGTTGGTTCTGTCCTGTTACTTGATGTTAGCTATGGCTCATAGGTGACACTGATAGAACTATTCAAATAGCTATTTCAAATCTGTAGCTGGCCAAAAATCTGCAAACACTGTAAACTGTTAGTTTCTTGAAAAGATTAATGCTATATTGATGCCACTTTCAGTCTGCTAACCTCCAAAAAAGATACAGAGGTCTTCCTGGTGTGGGTTTCTCCTTCATCATCATCTATCAGCCCAAGCAGCAGCCAATTCAGGAAATGTTCCTAGCTCAGTATCTTAAAAAGCAATCTTTAGCTGCAAGTAGTTCCTCCATGTCAGTGTTCTTCAACGTCACTCTAAAGAAGCCTTAATCCTGCTAGAGACTTTGGCCATGTTCTGTCTATATTCCTTTCTGCTGCCTTCCAAAATAGTTTATATTTGCACCATAAAATAGTGTAATACAACCTTATCACACTCAGGTCTCCAATTTAAACTTCTGATGCCAATCTACATAGATAATCCTTGGAAATAAACTGGCAGGACTTAAATAAAATGTTGCTCATCAAACAACTTGGACCTAGTGGCTCTTTACCAGTACACTGCACTCCCAGTACACTATAAATATTTTTCATAAATCCTGCAATTACCTTGTGAATGGTTCAGTTATATTTCATCATAACTTTTTATGTTAAAAGTATTAATTTGCTGAATGTAAAATTTTATATATATAGCCCTTTTAGTAAGTATATGGAAACCTACATGTGAATTGCCTTTTAAAAATAAATTTATTTTTAAATTATATTTAGCTTGTAGTAATATTAAAATTGTTTTACAGTCCCTGAGTATATGTATTAGATGGCTACAGGCAGTCAAAATAGTTGAGATATAACTACATAGGGGTCATAAACTAGCTTTCCAGACATAGCTTCTTACTCTTCATCTATATGTGGAATCAATGGTACACAAGTAGGAGACATCGAATACTTTCACTATTTCCACAGGACAATGGAAAAAAAAAAGGTAAAACCACCTATTCATACCTCACATTTAGAAAACTGTCAACAGATAGTTCAGAGTGTTACTAGTCTTTGTTAGCTACTTGCTTATAAGAAAATTACAACTATTAAAGTAGTAAAACAGGGAGAAGTGGTAAAGAAATATATGTAGGGATATAATGAGTAAAAGACATGATAAAACAAAACAAAAACCTAGTACACTTAGTTCAGTGTAAATGAATGCATTTTAAAATAAGATCCAGGAGATGCCACAGATCTCACCCTGAAAATTAAATGCAAATGCTCATGAATATATTTATTTAGAATGCCTCAATATTTCCTCATACATGTACTAATTTATGTGTCATCTATTCAAAAAAAGGAATTGAGGCATACTTGGAATTACTTAAAATCATGTGATAATTCATGGTTTGTGTAAGAACCTTTGCTATTCCTAAACTGATTACTAGTGAACATCCAACACAGCAGGTCTAGGGCTGTTTCTTCAACTTATCTGATAAAGTAAAAAATCATGCAGTATAGGCCACTCTATTCTAAAGCCAAAAAACTAAGCAAGAAGAATGTCTTAAATTATTGGATTAGTTTGCTAGGGCTGCCATCACAAAATGCCACAAACTGGGTGGCTTAAACAATAGAATTTATTTTCTCACAGTTCAAAATGTTGGTAAGTTTGATTTCTTCTGAAACATCTCTCCTTGGCTTGCAGGTAGCCACCTTCTCTCTGTGTCCTCACATGGCTGGTCTGGTATGCACACTCCTGATGTCTCTCTGGGTCTAAATTTCCTCTTCTTATAAGCACACAGGTCAGATTGTACTAGGGCTCACCCTATGGGTCCCATTTTAACTTAAGCACCACTTTAAAGACCCTCTCTCCATATACAGTCACATTCTGAGGTACCAGGGGTCAGGGTTTCAACAAACAAAGGGCTTCAATATATGGGGACAGAATTCAGCCCATAACAGAATATATTTTGTGCTCTTTATTGACAATTAAAGCAATATCCTACATGGTTGTCTTCTGTAACTAAATTATCTTACTATAAATGCCCCCACCATCAACAATGTGTCCTGTCAAATTACTTCATTGTATTGTCAGAAACATACACTAAGCATGTGTATTTTCATAAAACTCTTAATACTTTACAATTGGTTTAAAATACCAAAAGAATTTATTTATCTTGCAAAATTATGAGGCCCTAACTTTAATCTCCATGACTTAATGGTTCCAACTAACACCATGTTGGTTGTGTTGTTAATTTTGTTGCATAATAAACATCTTTATATACTTACAATATACACTTAAAATATAAAATGCAGTTGAATTAATAACTAATACTGAATATCTAAAATATATATCCAACTTGCTAATACATTTTAATAGGCATTTTTGGAAGTCTATAGCATAAGGAGGTTAATGGAAGCCTTTGAAAATGCTTTTTGCTTGTTACAGCAGATGAATTTGAAATTTTCAAACACTCTGCATTTCCAGGTGACAGCCACCTGGAAATTAAGCATTCTAAGTGCTCACAATAGGTGAATAAAAGACAAGCATTCAGTATTTAGTAAGGCATTTATCATAAAATGTTGGAAAGTCATGAGGAATTGAAAACCAGGAGATGTATTTGACTAGACAAATATTTGGGCCAGACCAAGGTATTACTAGCTAAAAGCAAACAAACAGTCTTAAAAGCAGAGAGGTCTATAAAACAGAGCAAACAAAAACTCAAATATAAAACATCAAAGAATGCTCCTGAAAGTTGAAAATGTGGAAATGGAAAAAGTGAAAAAAATTAAAAATGGGCAATCATTAAATCCACTCTGATAATACACTGAATATTGTCCTTTCTCAAGAAGCTAATTTCATTCCCAGCAGTTCCAGGAATAGTCTCTAATCTAGAGTAGTAGTTCTTGAATAGTGGTTTAAGATTTTCTGGAAAACCTATGAATTTATCATTAAAGAAAGATTGGAATACACAGAAACTTAGGTGAGGTTCCCAGCAAGCATCAGGAAAAAGTACCAAAGGGAAAGGGACATTTGCTTTAAGGTACCTGACAAAGGAGAGATCTAGACAACATTCTAGGCCACAGCTGCCACTTCCCACAGAACCTACCACACAGCTCTCAGCTGACGTGCTGAAGGCTAGGAGGCAGGGGAAATGAGAAAAAGGAAATCAGAAGAAAGTGAGCCAAAAAAGATTTTTCTCAAGTAAATAAAATCTGGGGAGGACAGAGTAAGGGAGTAGGAATCAAGAGCCACATTTTACAGCACATCATGATCTACACACTGAAGTGTAGCTGGAGATGGCAAGTAAGCTGTTGGATATGCAAGTGTGGAGCTCAGAAGGAAGTCTGGGATATAAATCTGTAAGTCATTAATGTAACGATGCTATTTAAGCCCTTGGAGACTAAAGAGATCACCTAAGGAGAAGCTACAGAGAGAAAAAAGAGAAGGACTCAGTATTAGGCTAATAATATAAGCAATACTTAGAGGGTGCATAGCAAAAGGGGAGGAAGTTGCGTATATAAAGAAAGGAGACAGTTGGGACAGAAGTCAGATGTGAGTGAGGTAACCGGGGCTGCACCAAGACACAGAAACCACACCTTGGACCAGCAGCAAGACAGAGTACAGTTTCTGACACAGTAATCACACAACACATGCTTGTTAAATGAATGAG
Organism: Delphinapterus leucas; assembly: GCF_059928025.1. Lineage (NCBI taxonomy): Eukaryota > Metazoa > Chordata > Mammalia > Artiodactyla > Monodontidae > Delphinapterus > Delphinapterus leucas. The sequence goes on along the minus strand of NC_143146.1, from coordinate 46,795,857 downwards.
TGAACAAGTGAGTTACAGACTAGACTAGCAGGGTATCTCTAGAATTAAGAGTTAACTATTTAGGGAAAAATGGAAATATATGGAAGAGCTATAATACCTTAAAAAAGACATGGGCTGAACAAGGTGACACTGTAAATTTACCTTGGTATTATTTTAATACACTCCAAATCCCCCCAAAATTTGGTCATATTTTCTATTCATTAATAAAATACCATTCCAAATTAATATGAAACAGGTTATTGTGAAAAAAATCAATAAAACCATCATAGATTAGAGTTCATTAATTTCAACTGTTTAGACAAGGGAAAAACGTACTCAACCCTTAGAAGTCCATAAAGAAAAGAAATATTACAATGGTATACAGAAATACAATAATGATCAAAAAATATTTTCACTGAAATACAACAGAAAAGCTGTAAGCCGTTATCTTTTAGCAAAGAAGCAGCCCTAATGAAGTAGATTCTTGAAAACTGTCATACGGGTAAGCTCATTAGTTACAATGAAAGCTCCCCCTGCTGATCCAGGAGTACCTAATGGTCAGGATATGTTATGTCTCAAAAACAAAGGTACTTTTAAATTCATGTGATAGCTCACTGAGAAGATTTCAAATCTGGAAACTTTCAAATGATGATGTATAATATAAGAGCACTGAAACTTTCCAAAGTAAACATAGACTTATTTCATCCAAGACTACATTAATTCCTCTAAAATCTCATCCATTAATAGGATAATAAACTCATGAAAAGAAATCTAGCTCAACAATCACCTACACTGTAAAAAAAATCTCTCAGCAATGGCTTTTCTATTTCAAATATGAAGTTGGCTGCTCCCTGTGAAACACATTCTCAGTATCTGCTGGCCCATACACATATGCATGCCTCCGCTGTAAAAGATGGAAACTAAAACCCCTAAAGGCCCCAAAATGCCCCACAGAAACACCAAAAAAGAAAACAAACAGAAGAATATCATTACCAAGTTACAACTCTGCAAGCAAACCCTTATGAAAGTTACATACTTTTCAAAAGCAAAATATTATAATATTTATACAGAATTTTAAGTACAATCAAATGAGTCAAAATAGATAAATGACATTTATCTTAATTCATAGCAAAAACTGCTAGAAAATGTATTATACAATAAAAAATACATCTGAAAGAGAAGTATGTTCCAGCTTACTATTTTGTTTAAGAACTAGTAGGAAAAATAGTAAAGTGACCAGAAATTCAAACTGCTATTATGAGAAAATGCCCACATTGATTTTATTTTTGCTAAAAACCTAATGCTGATGTAAGCTATTAACTACTTAACCATCTTTTCCCCAGAAAAAGAAATTGCTCTATATGTCAAGGCACTTGAAGGTAGCACTTCTTCACCTAGTACTCTGTTGCTTATCAAGCTAAATATTCATCAAGAACACGTATTTTCAATTCCTTTTCATCCCATTTACTTAAATTTTATTCCAGAATTCCAGAAAACTCATTTTAAGAAAGGTGCCTTCCTTGAGTTAATGAACTAATCACGTAAAAGCTATTGCGAGTATCTGTGAGTTATTTATTTATTTATTTATTTTTTTGGTACGTGGGCCTCTCACAGTTGTGGCCTCTCCCATTGCGGAGCACAGGCTCCGGACGCGCAGGCTCAGCAGCCATGGCTCACGGGCCCAGCCGCTCCATGGCATGTGGGATCTTCCCGGACCGGGGCACAAACCCGTGTCCCCTGCATTGGCAGGCAGACTCTCAACAACTGTGCACCAGGGAAGCCCTCTGTGAGTTATTTTTAATGTTCTTTTCCTCTGTGCCTTTTTGCCCAGTCTCACATTGTTTAATATGAGAAGATGATTTGGATTATTTTCCCTTCTTAAATTCCCTTAAAACACTTACAGCTATACATAGGGACATTATCTTACTATGCCATGAACATTTTAAGGTACACAAGGGCAAAGTAAGGAGTAATCCATTAGAACATTAGGATGCAAGAGTGAAAAGTTAAAAGACTTATTTTTTGCCTTAAAAATCCATATTAATTGTTTCCAAATTAATTTTTCAACAGACTATATGAGATATACACTTCAAAGAAACATATATCTCAGGAAAAAGTGTGAAAGAACATCTCATCCAATCACATGCCTCTCTGCAAAAAAAAGTGCTACAATCCCCACTTTATAGAAGACACAATTTAAACAGGGTATAAGGACAGCAGAAGCAAGAAGAACTACAATTCTGCAGCCAGTGGAATAAAAACTACATTCACAGAAACATAGACAAGATGAAAAGGCAGAGGGCTATGTACCAGATGAAGGAACAAGAAAAAACCCCAGAAAAACAACTAAATGAAGTGGAGATAGGCAACCTTCCAGAAAAAGAATTCAGAATAATGATAGTGAAGATGATCCAGGACCTTGGAAAAAGAATGGAGGCAAAGATCGAGATGATGCAAGAAATGTTTAACAAAGACCTAGAAGAATTAAAGAACAAACAAACAGAGATGAAAAATACAATAACTGAAATGAAAACTACAATAGAAGGAATCAATAGCAGAATAACTGAGGCAGAAGAACAGATAAGTGACCTGGAGGAAAGAATGGTGGAATTCACTGCCACAGAACGGAATAAAGAACAAAGAAAGAAAAGAAATGAAGACAGCCTAAGAGACCTCTAGGACAACATTAAATGCAACGACATTCACATTACAGGGGTCCCAAAAGGAAAAGAGAGAGAGAAAGGACCAGAGAAAATATGTGAAGAGATTAAAGTCGAAAACTTCCCTAACGTGGGAAAATAAATAGCGACCCAAGTCCAGGAAGTGCAGAGAGTCCCATACAGGATAGACCCAAGGAGAAACACGCCGAGACACATAGTAATCAAATTGACAAAAATTAAAGACAAAGAAAAATTATGGAAAGCAGCAAGGGAAAAACGACAAATAACATACAAGGGAACTCCCATAAGGTTAACAGCTGATTTCTCAGCAGAAACTCTACAAGCCAGAAGGGAGCAACATGATATACTTAAAGTGTTGAAAGAGAAAAACCTACAACCAAGATTATTCTAGTCAGCAAGGATCTCACTCAGATTCGATGGAGAAATCAAAAGCTTTACAGAAAAGCAAAAACTAAGAGAATTCAGCACCACCAAACCAGATCTACAACAAATGCTAAAAGAACTTCTCTAAGTGGGAAACAGAAGAAAAGGACCTACAAAAACAAACCCAAAACAATTAAGAAAATGGTCATAAGAACATACATATTGATAATTACCTTAAACGTGAATGGACTAAATGATCCAACCAAAAGACACAGGCTTGCTGAATGGATACGAAAACAAGACCCATATATATGCTGTCTACAAGAGACCCACTCAAAACCTAAGGACACATACAGACTGAAAGTGAGGGGATAGAAAAAGATATTCCATGCAAGTGGAATTCAAAAGAAAGCTGGAGTAGCAATACTCATATCAGATAAAACAGACTTTAAAATAAAGAATGTTACAAGAGACAAAGAAGGACACTACATAATGATCAAGGGATCAATCCAAGAAGAAGATATAACAATTATAAATATATATGCACCCAACATAGGAGCACCTCAATACATAAGGCAACTGCTAACACCTATAAAGGAGGAAATCGACAGTAACACAATAATAGTGGGGGACTTTAACACCTCACTTACACCAATGGACAGATCATCCAAACAAAAAATTAATAAGGAAACACAAGCTTTAAATGACACAATAGTAGATTTACTGATGTTTACAGGACATTTCACTCCAAAACAGCAGATTTCACTTTCTTTTCAAGTGTGTGCAGAACATTCTCCAGGAGAGATTACATCTTGGGTCACAATTCAACTCTCAGTAAATTTAAGAAAACTGAAATCATATCAAGCATCTTTTCTGACCACAACGCTATGAGATTAGATATCAATTGCAGGGAAAAACACGTAAAATACACAAACACATGGAAGCTAGATAATACATTACTAAATAACCAAGAGATCACTGAAGAAATCAAAGGGGAAATCAGAAAATACCTAGAGACAAATGACAATGAAAACACAACGATCCAAAACCTATGGGATGCAGCAAAAGCAGTTCTAAGAGGGAAGTTTACAGCTATACAAGCCTACGTCAAGAAACAAGAAAAATCTCAACTAAACAATCTAACCTTACACCTAAAGGGACTAGAGAAAGAAGAACAAACAAAACACAAAGTTAGCAGAAGGAAAGAAATTATAAATATCAGAGCAGAAATAAATGAAATAAAAACAAAGAAAACAATAGCACAGATCAATAAAAATAAAAGCTGATTCTTTGAGAAGATAAACAAAATTGAGAAACCATTAGCCAGACTCATCACAAAAAAGAGGGAGAGGACTCAAATCAATAAAATTAGAAATGAAAAAGAAGAAGTTACAACAGACAATGTAGAAATAAAAGCAACCTAGAGACTACTACAAGCAACTCTATGCCAATAAAATGGACAAACTGGAAGAAATGAACAAATTCTTAGAAAGGTATAACCATCCAAGACTGAACCAGGAGGAAAAACAAAATATGAACAGACCAATCACAAGTAATGAAATTGAAACAGTGATTAAAAATCTTCCAACAAACAAAAGTCCAGGACCAGATGGCTTCACAGGTGAATTCTTTCAATCATTTAGAGAAGAGCTAACACCCATCTTTCTCAAACTCTTCCAAAAAATTGCAGAGGAAGAAACCCTCGGAAACTCATTCTATGAGGCCACCATCACCATGATACCAAAACCAGACAAAGATACTACAAAAAAAAAAAAAAAATTACAGACAAATATCACTGATGAATATACATGCAAACATCCTCAACAAAATACTAGCAAACAGAATCCAGCAACACATTAAAAGGGTCATACACCATGATCAAGTGGGATTTATCCCAGGGATGCAAGGATTCTTCAATATATGCAAATCAATCAATGTGATACACCATATTAACAAACTGAAGAATAAAAACCATATGATCATCTCAATAGATGCAGAAAAAGCTTTTGACAGAATTCAACACCCATTTATGATAAAAACTCTCCAGAGACTGGGCATAGAGGGAACCTACTTCAGCATAATAAAGGCCATATATGACAAACACACAGCAAACATCATTCACAATGGTGAAAAGCTGAAAGCATTTCCTGTAAGATCAGGAACAAGACAAGGATGTCCACACTCACCACTATTACTCAACATAGTTTTGGAAGTCCTAGCCACGTCACTCAGAGAAGAAAAAGAAATAAAAGGAATACAAATTGGAAAAGAAGGAGTAAAACTATCACTGTTTGTAGATGACATGATACTATAAATAGAGAATCCTAAAGATGCCACCAGAAAACTACTAGAGCTAATCAATGAATTCGGTAATGTTGCAGGATACAAAGTTAATGCACAGAAATCTCGTGCATTGCTATACACTAATGATGAAAAATCTGAAAGAGAAATTAAGGAAACACTCCCATTTACCATTGCAACAAAAAGAATAAAATATCTAGGAATAAACCTACCTAGGGAGACAAAAGACCTGCATGCAGAAAACTATAAGATAATGATGAAAGAAATTAAGGATGATACCAACAGATGGAGAGATATACCATGTTCTTGGATTGGAAGAATCAATATTGTGAAAATGACTATACTACCCAAAGCAATCTACAGATCCAGTGCAAACCCTATCAAATTACCAATGGCATTTTTTATGGGACTAGAACAAAAAATCTTAAAATTTGTATGGAGACACAAAAGACCCCGAATAGCCAAAGCAGCCTTGAGGGAAAATAATGGAGCTGGAGGAATCAGATTCCCTGACTTCTGACTATACTACAAAGCTACAATAATCAAGACAATATGGTAATGGCACAAAACAGAAACATAGATCAGTGGAACAAGATAGAAAGCCCAGCAATAAACCCACACACCTATGGTCAACTAATGTATGACAAAGGAGGCAAGGATATACAGTGGAGAAAAGACAGTCTCTTCAATAAGTGGTGCTGGGAAAACTGGACAGCTACATGTAAAAGAATGAAATTAGAACACTCCCTAACACCATAGACAAAAATAACTCAAAATGGATTAGAGACCTAAATTTAAGACCGGACACTATTAAACCTTTAGAGGAAAACACAGGAAGAACACTCTTTGACATAAATCACAGCAAGATGTTTTTTGACCCACATCCTAGAGTAATGCAAATAAAAATAAAAATAAACAAATGGGACCTAATGAAACTTCAAAGCTTTTGCACAGCAAAGGAAACCATAAAGAAGACGAAAAGACAGCCCTCAGACTGTGAGAAATATTTGCAAATGAATCAACGGACAAAGGATAAATCTCCAAAATATATAAACAGCTCATGCAGCTCAGTATTAAAAAAACAAACAACCCAATCCAAAAATGGGTAGAAGACCTAAATAGACATTTCTCTAAAGAAGACATACAGATGGCAAAGAAGCACATGAAAAGCTGCTCAACATCACAATTATTAGAGAAATGCAAATCAAAACTACAATGAGGGCTTCCCTGGTGGCGCAGTGGTTGAGAATCTGCCTGCCAATGCAGGGAACACGGGTTCGAGCCCTGGTCTGGGAAGATCCCACATGCCGCGGAGCAACTAGGCCCGTGAGCCACAACTACTGAGCCTGCGCGTCTGGAGCCTGTGCTCCGCAACAAGAGAGGCCGCGATAGTGAGAGGCCTGAGCACCGTGATGAAGAGTGGCCCCCGCTTGTCACAACAGGAGAAAGCCCTCGCACAGAAAGGAAGACCCAACACAGCCATAAATAAATAATTAAAAAAAAAAAAAAAAAACTACAATGAGGTATCACCTCCCACCAGTTGGAATAGGCATCATCAGAAAATCTACAAACAACAAATGCTGGAGAGGGTGTGGAGAAAAGGGAACCCTCTTGCACTGTTAGTGGGAATGTAAACTGATACAGCCACTATGGAGAACAGTATGGAGGTTCCTTAAAAAACTAAAAATAGTATTACCATATGATCTAGCAATCCCACTACTGGGCATATGCCCTGAGAAAAACCATAATTCAAAAAGACACATGCACCCCAATATTCATTGCAGCACTATTTACAATAGCCAGGTCATGGAAGGCAACCTATATGCCCACTGACAGATGAATGGATAAAGAAGATGTGGTACATATATACAATGGAATATTACTCAGCCATAAAAAGGAACCGAGTTGGGTCATTTTTTGAGACATGGATGGATCTAGAGACTGTCATACAGAGTGAAGTAAGTCAGAAAGAGAAAAACAAATATCGTACATTAACGCATATATGTGGAACCTAGATAAACGGTACAGATGAAGCGGTTTGCAGGGCAGAAATTGAGACACAGACATAGAGAACAAATGTATGGACATCAAGGGGGGAAAGCAGTGGGTGTTGGTTGGGGTTGGTGGTGTGATGAATTGTGAGATTGGGATCGACATGTATACACTGATGTGTATAAAAGTGATGACTAATAACACCCTGCTGTATATAAAAAATAAATAAAATAAAATTCAAAAAAATAAAAAATGAACAGGGTATGAAATGATAAAAGTGATTTTTTTTAATTTAAAAGAAAAATTCACTATACTACTGGAACAAAGTATCTTTCTTTAAGTTGACAAATGACCATTGGCCTGTACAAAAAGAATAGAGATACTCTCCCAGACCAAATGAGATGTCTTCCAAAATGTATATCTATACATTTGTATATATTCACCCAAATGTGTATTCGTAAATTCATTTTTTTTTTGAGGCAAGTAAAGTTTTTTTCCCACAGAACTGATGTGATATATAACCTGGATGCTTCAGATGTTCAAAAAACTGCATAAGTCATATTCAAACCAAATATAAATAATAGGACTATCCTTTCTCTGACCCTTTCTGTAACCAGATCTAAACCCACAGCAGGGGCTAAGAAGGAGCTTAGAAACTGAGCTATTAGGAAGGAGTGACTGGAATCTATGGCAGTTTGGTGCCTACTGGGGCAAAGGAAGCAGGCTCTACTTGCAAGGTAGGCAGATGGAGATTCAGAATCAGGCCAAGGAGGACACTGACTACAGGTGCTTGGCTCAGATGCATAATCATCCCAGGTGCTTATGAATGACTCATCCAAAGAGAACTGCACTGGACACAGTGGAAGTGGCTTAGCAGCAGAGGGTGGGGCTGGCAGGTATTCAGAAGGTTTAAACTGCAAAACTTCCAATGCAAGAACATGGTATATCTCTTCATCTGTTTGTATCCTCTTTAATTTCTATTTCTTTCATCAGTGTCTCATAGTTTTCTGCATACAGGTCTTTTGTCTCCTTAGGTAGGTTTATTCCTAAGTATTTTATTCTTTTTGTTGCAATGGTAAATGGGTGTGTTTCCTTAATTTCTCTTTTTGATTTTTCATGACTAGTGTATAGGAATGCACGAGATTTTTGTGCATTAATTTTGTATCCTGCAACTTTACCAAATTCATTGATTAGCTCTAGTAGTTTTCTGGTAGCATCTTTAGTTTTCTCTATGTATAGTATCATGTCACCTGCAAACAGTGACAGTTTTACTTCTTCTTTTCTGTTTTGGATTCCTTTTATTTCTTTATCTCCTCTGATTGCTGTGGCTAAAACTTCGAAAACGATGCTGAATAAGAGTGGTGAGAGTGGGCAACCTTGCCTTGTTCCTGATCTTAGTGGAAATGGTTTCAGTTTTTCACCATTGAGAAAGATGTTGGCTGTGGGTTTGTCATATATGGCCTTTATCATGTTGAGGTAAGTTCCCTCTATGCCTACTTTCTGGAGAGTTTTTATCATAAATGGGTGTTGAATTTTGCCGAAAGCTTTTTCTGCATCTATTGAGATGATCATATTGTTTTTCTCCTTCAATTTGTTAATATGGAGAGATATACCATGCTCTTGGACTGGAAGAATCAACACTGTGAAAATGACTATACTGCCCATAGCAATCTACAGATTCAATGCAATTCCTATCAAACTACCAATGGCATTTTTCACAGAACTAGAACAAAAAATTGCACAATTTGTATGGAAACACAACAGGTCCTGAATAGCCAAAGCAATCTTGGGAAAGAAAAACGGAGCTGGAGGAATAAAGCTCCCGGACTTCAGAATATACTATAAGCTACAGTAATCAAGACAGTATGATACAGGCAGAAAAACAGAAATATAGATCAATGGAACAGGATAGAAAGCCCAGACATAAACCCACACACATATGGTCACCTTATCTTTGATAAAGGAGGCAAGAATATACAATGGAGAAAAGACAGCTCCTTCAGTAAGTGGTGCTGGGAAAACTGGACAGCTACATGTAAACGAATAAAATTAGAACACTCCCTAACACCATACATAAAAATAAACTCAAAATGGATTAAAGACCTAAATGTAAGACCAGACACTATCAAACTCTTAGAGGAAAACATGGGCAGAACACTCTATGACATAAATCACAGCAAGATCCTTTTTGACCCACCTTCTAGAGAAATGGAAATAAAAACAAACAAATGGGACCTAATGAAACTTAAAAACTTTTGCACAGCAAAGGACACCATAAACAAGATGAAAAGACAACACTCAGAATGGGATAAATTGGAGAAATTTGTGTCGTTTAGCTAATATTTGCAAACAAAGCAACGGACAAAGGATTAATCTCCAAAATATACAAGCAGCTTATGCAGCTCAATATCAAAAAAACAAACAACCCAATCCAAAAATGGGCAGAAGACCTAAATAGACATTTCTCCAAAGAATATATACAGATTGCCAACAACACATGAAAGGATGCTCAACATCGCTAATCATTAGAGAAATGCAAATCAAAGCTACAAAGAGGTCAGAATGGCCATCATCAGAAAATCTACAAACAATAAATGCTGGAGAAGATGTGGAGAAAAGGGAACCCTCTTGCACTGTTGGTGGGAATGTAAACTGATATAGCCACTATGGAGAACAGTATGGAGGTTCCTTAAAAAACTAAAACTAGAACTACCATATGACCCAGCAGTCCCACTACTGGGCATATACCCTGAGAAAACCATAATTCAAAAAGAGTCATGTACCAGAGTGTTCACTGCAGCTCTGTTTACAATAGCCAGACATGGAAGCAACCTAAGTGTCCATCGACAGGTGAATGGATAAAGAAGATGTGGTACATATACACAATGGAATATTACTCAGCCATAAAAAGAAACAAAATTGAGTTATTTGTAGTGAGGTGGATGGACCTAGAGTCTGTCATACAGAGTGAAGTAAGTCAGAAAGTAAGTAAGAAGTAAGTCAGAAAGAGAAAAACAAATACCATATGCTAACACATATATATGGAATGTAAAAAAAAAAAAAAAATGGTTATGAAGAACCTAGGGGCAGGACAGGAATAAAAACCCAGAGGTAGAGAATGGACTTGAGGACATGGGGAGGGGGAAGGGTAAGCTGGTGCAAAGTGAGAGAGTGGCATGGACATATATACACCACCAAATATAAAATAGATAGCTAGTGGGAAGCAGCCATAGAGCACAGGGAGATCAGCTCGGTGCTTTGTGACCACCTAGAGGGGTGGGATAGCGAGGGTGGGAGGGAGACACAAGCGGGAGGAGATATGGGGTTATATGTATAGATATAGCTGATTCACTTTGTTATACAGCAGCAACTAACATGACATTGTAAAGCAATTATACTCTGGTAAAGATGTTAAAAAAAAAGAAACAACTGCAAAATGATATGTTTTTGTATATAGGGCCTCACTACCCAGTCAAAAAATTAAAGTCATAGCTCCAATAATGACAATTGATAAAGTAAATGTCCTACAACTTTCTATTTTTAAAATGGCATATTCAGTATGAAAACACAGTGACAAAGTGGCAAGTATGTTCACATAAAAGACATTATTTTCTGTACCAACTGAAGACCCAGAGCACGAAAATCTTTTCTGTAAAAGCACAAACCTTTACTAGCTTTGTCCAAGTGTTCCAAATCATTCACAAAATTGAGGATATCAGGGTAGTTTTCTTCACATATTTGCACAAGAAAATGTAGTAGTGTTGTTTTCTGATCTGCTGATTTTGTGTCCTTTAGCTAAACAGAATGAGAGGGAGAAAAAAATACAGAGAGTCAAAAATATGTTGATAGTCTCTCTACTTAAATAATGTTAATACTGTTTTTTATAGATAAGAAATAAATGAGCTGTAAAATTAGTTAATGCTATTTTTGAAAAGCCACTATTTAAACACTTGAAAAGCTACTCTTCATATACTGTTGTTTGGTCTAAGTCATTAATATTTACTGTAAAGAAGGAATAAGCTTAATTCAATCTAGTATGTAATGTTTCATGGGGGAAAAAAAATATGGTGAAATGCCCAGGAAAACAGGACAACCTGGGAACGTATATAATATCAACACTTAAAACAATCCCACATGCTTGCTCATTTTTTCATTTGGCACAGATTTATAGAATGCCTACTGGGTACGGCAGGAGTCGGAGACGCAACAACCAATAAGTCATTCCTCAAGAAGCCATTTAGTGGGGGCGGGGGGGAAACCCCAGAAAATATGCATTTCCCCTGTGTGACAAAGAGTATAGTAAAAATAATCATACAGTATGCCTAGGAGGACAGGGCACCTGAACTGAACACCAGCAGGCAGGAAGTTGTATGGGTTGGGGAAGGGAAGGAAAAAACTCAAAGGCACAGTATCAGAGGCAGATGGAGCAGCATTTGAAAAAGACCATAGATGAGGAAGAAAGTGGCACTTTAGAGGAGTCCAAGTGACTCCAAAATAAAAGTACATGTTGCGGGGAGGGGGAAGTAGGGAGAGTAGAAAGAAATATGAGGAGAAGGCCAGAAAATTAAAAGAAAGGCAGACCATGCTATGGATATAGGATTCTGGTCCCTAAGAACTGGGATGTTTTAAACTAGATGAGGGCTAATCAGACGTACATTTTAGAAAGCTCCTTGTAGCACAGTGTGGATAAAAGATTAGAGCAAGGGTAAAAACAGAGCAGGAAGAATAATTTTTAAAGCTGTAGCAATAATCCAGGCAGGGAAAGAAAACAGCCTGAGATGAGGTAATGCCTTAGGCATGAGATCATGGGACAGGGTGGGCATGGAAACCCACATGATGACATCTATTGAAACGGGACAGAAAGAATGAGAAAAAGATTTGGGTGGGGTGGAGAAAAAAGAATTGTTTCAGTTTGGGACAAGTGAACTTGAAGTTTTTGAATAACATATAAGTGAAGACACTGGGAAAGGATATAGATATATATAGGTGTAGAACAGTGTTCTCAACCTTTATTTCATTATTGCTGGCTAAGTTTTTTTAGGCGTATTTTTCCGAATCATTTGCACCTATGAAATTTTAAAATGATACATATACTGTATATCTGTTTATGTACTGCATGTACATCTGTGCTTTACACATGAAAACAGAGGCAGATAGGAAAGATATTTTTGCTCCCCGAGAACCAATTTTCCATCCCTTGAGGGTGATAAACTGTAGAGAATACATAGTGAGAACTTATTCTAGGAGTACCGGTTTGTGAGCTCTTAGCCTCCAAAGCTAAAACGTTGACCAAATAAACACAAATACGTACACAGCATAAAAGAAAGGAGAGCAGAGGCTTGAAGAGAAGGCCAGGATGGACCAATCCTAATCTGAAAAGGCCGAGGAATGAATCAGAAGGGAGAAAGGCTAGGCTACAACCTAGGTACAAACAGAGGTCAGCTTAGCTTCTGTGAGTGATGGGGTAGGGGGTGCTGGGTGTGAACACAGGGCAAATACATAATCTGATAGTGTTCCCTACAAATGAGTAATCATCCAGATCAGAAACACACATAAGGGGAGAAAAAATCGCTCTTTTCACACCAGGATTTAATTTAGAGTTGGAAATTCTTGGTATACTTAACTGTGCACAACCCTATTGCTTCCTTTCCAACAATTTCCTACCTTAAAATAAGTGTATACACATATATATCCATATGTATTTTTTTCAAACTCTATGTCACTAAGTATTATATCACTATCAGAAAAATATCAAATGAGAGTTACTATCCGATTGTGGCAGAAGGAGATATTCTGTGCCATCACAAATATTAACACACGTGACTTATTAATGCACAAACTATCTTGTCCCTGGAAACACAGAGCTACCCTACTATAGACAGCCAGGCTTTCACATGATTACTCTTATAACAGGTTCAAATGCTGCGCTGGCCTATTCGGCATGCAAACCATTCAGCAGCAATTGTTCCTGGCACTTTAAAAACTGACTGATATGAACAGAATCCATTATTTGATGCCTCTTAAAAGGAACATAAATCACAACATTCATCTGAGTGTTCTGAAAAATTATTCCTCAAAAACTGACTCTGATCACTAGCTAGACTGATTGCCACTAACGTGTGAATGACCTGCTAAAACATAACACTAAAACTGGCCTTTAACTAGCTATGTCACCTTGGGCAAGTTACTGGACCTCAGATTCACATAAATAAAGTGAGAATATGGAACTGGACAGGAAAAGGAAACTCTAAATTCACTTTCCACTCCAAAAATATTAAATATACTTTACAGTGGGCTTGTGTTAGTAGACATTGCAAAATCTATTTTTAAAAAATACTAGAATAAAAATGACGAAACCTAGTTATAATCTCAGTCCAGAAGTTTTTTTTGCATGCTTGGGTCAGTTAAAATCTTTTGGTTTCAGCTTTCACATACACTGAGAATGTTAATCCGATTTATAAAAGTTACCTTTCAACTCTACAATTTCATTCATACTATCATCTTTAATGGATAAGGCTAGGGTAAAAGTAGCAAACTTTCACAAATATAATAGTTTTCCCTGGTACAACCATCAGTCAGTATAAAAACTGTCCTTTGATTTTAGTTTTGCTATTTTTTTTAAAGCACTCTAATGGTTAACTCTTCTGTTCCCCCACCTCCCTCTTTATAGCAATGACTAGAGAATACTGTTCCTTTGGTGGACTCCCAGTTCCTGACTGTCACCAATTTACACCTTTCTTATCATGCTCCATTCATGTGAAACTAGACACATGTCCTGTGTGGAATGTTGATTAAAACAAGCACCTGGAAAGAGCTTTCCAGGGCTATTTGTGATATAGCTAAATGGCCAGCAATTGCTAGGATTAATATATCAAGAAATCTCTATGATCCAACAATAAGCAACTGGATCAATCTTGATCTTTATTCATGAGCAATAAGAATTCAGAATTAGAATTCTATAACCTATATAGCATCTACCAATTTAATAAATGTTAAGGATGCAGGTCAAACACAGATTCAAATATTTAGAGACAATCATAAAGCTAAACACTAACTTATGGAGGAGGTTGCTATCCTGGCTGTACTATTGAAAACATCAACCGGTTAGCAACTCACATACTGGTCACAGACTAATATTTAAAATATACTCACTGAATAATAAATAGAAGTCTCCCATCCCTCCAGAACAGAATCTATATTTAACAACCAGGAGACTTAAAAAAAAAAACACTCAAATTCCCAAATAAATAAATCTGAAAATATACCTAATAAAAGATAAGAAGTTAAGAAACACAGAGAGTGACTATTTGTTGACAATGCATGGTTACTTACAAACTACTAGTTGCTCTAAATTCCAGGACAGAGATTCTTCATTCAGTTCCTAACGTTCTCAGGAAAAACTGCACAGTGCCGGGAAGGTATTCTTCCTGCCTCAATTACTCTATTCCCTTCCTTCCTTCCTTCCCCCAAATCACTTTAAAAAAAAAAAAAAAACCCGAAACAAAAACCAAACAAAAAAACCCTCCCAGAAAGCACATGAAAATATATGAAAGCAGAGCAAAATATATTTATCACAGTCTTCATTTACTTGCTCAGTATTTTTTCACCTTTTGATAAACATTAACAACAAAAAGGGCACACTCTATTTCTACTAATTATTCATATCATACATAATCAGCGATTGAGCTAGAACAAGGAAAGCTTGAGAGATGGTGCTAATTTTGTTGAAGAGAAAAAACAACTTGAGCATACTCTGTAGTGCTAACTCTTGGAAAGAAAATGAAGCTAAAATATCTGGCTTAAAAATTTATTCTTAAGTTTAAAAAATATGCTTTTTTAAAATTTTCACCGACATTGCTTGACAGGATTCCTTTGGTATCACTGTCAAGAGATTTATCTTACTGATTGAGTAATCGTCACTGTTAAGGAGAATTTCTTGTTTATATATTGTTTCTTTAAGGAACATTTAATGTGGCATAGATGTCAAATAAACAAAAAGATGGATGGAGTTTCTTCAACCGCTCTGTTCACTCCAGACAAAATAATGTTAAAAGCAGATCCTGTAATAAATCATGGCCTAGTTGTCAGTCTGGATAGAACTCCTTTGTAGCTACAATGCAAGGTTTGGGAATATTTTTAAGCTATTCAGCACGAACTTGGATGACATTTAAAGAAAATTCCATTGTTTTAGTCACAAGAAAGAAAATTCCTAAAATAAAAACTAAGTACCGTCTTGGTGATTTTCAGAATCCAAAGAACTACAACCCCTTACACTCTGAATAATAAAACTTTATCTTAAGAATATTGTCAAACTAGTAGCTGTTCCCCATTATCATGTTCCTATACTTCAATTACGTTATCCAGACAGCATTGACTCTTTGGATGTTGTAGACATTACTGAACACCAGAAAAATGACAAAATTATGAGGGTCTGTAATGGCTCCATGAACATTCTAGAAGACCCTACCTTGTAAACAGTATGAATGCTGAGGACAACAGCAGCCACTCTTATTTGTGTGGCACTTCCTAAGAGACAGGGATTGGCCAAATAATACAATGCCTGTTAAGTGCTTGAAACGCACACCATCCTTATGAGGAAGGAACTGGTATTAAGAGGGCAAAAGAGATGTGAAACATCATGTAGCATACCCCAGATCACATAGCTACTATCCAGTAGAGCCAAGACTTATTTGAACCCACTTCTGTGTGAATCCAAAGCTCTTAACCACTATAAAATGCAGTTCCTCTACAAAATCTTTATTTAATATAGATTATTATGCATCAAAAGAAACAAAATTCTCAAAAACACAGTGGATAAAAATAGTAGTAAAACAGTAAAATAGTGCTCATTAACGCAATTTAAAATACTGAAGCCCTATAACCTGCTAATTCTAGCCTGGAAAGCCTCTACACCCCTATCCTGAGGTCACTTCTAGTTCTAAAAGCATGGCATTCTTTCTATTGTTTTATCTATACAATTAATAAAATGCTACCTGAATCTTACCTCAAATGCAAAGTCTTTCCATATTGCTAATAGATCAGTGCTCACAAAATATGATAAAAATATGGTTGAATGAAACTGTAAAGTTTCATCTTTAACAGACCCAACCAAGTATATCTACTAACATCATACTCCATCTTAAATCACTTGCAGAATAAGGTGCTTTGTATATGTTTGAAACATCTCTAAGTGTAAGTTACATGTATCCACATGAAAATGGATGTGTGAATATGAACTGCCAAAGAATATATCATAATTGCTCAGATATGAAGCTCAAAAAGTCAATGCGTAGGTTCAAATTCACTAGTGAAACCAACTACAATTATAGAATGAACTGTTTCCTGATATATAAAAATACATTTTTAAAAATCAATCACTGTGCTGATTAAATTTTTAAAAATACTGTGTATCCCTCCAAAATGAATGGAAATTTAAAATCTTAACATAAATTAAACAATATGCTTTGCATCATCTATGTCACTGCCGTCACTATTAACACCTATAATAAAACTTTCATAGTGATTTTAAAGATAGGTAGCGATAAACTAATATTAGGTAAAATAGGTATTAGATAAATTTATAGCATTCACATATTAAAAAACATATTTATTGCTTAGTTTTCATTTTAAAATGATGAGAGTTGAAACATTAAATAAGGAAGAAAATGCTTTAAATAATGTCAGCTTCTATAATTAAACTGACTTCTACTATATCTCCATAGACACACTATCTCTGAATTATATTTTAAACATATTTATCTTGGATTTCAGTGAGCACTTCAGCATGAAAAGCATTTTTGCATTTTAGTAAAATTTTATCTTGTTGCATTATTATATTGTTCAATGTTCTATTATTTACACTATTCCCTTATTTCACAAGAGATTTAAAATAGCTCAGTGTTCTTTAGTTAATATAAATGGCTCAAATACATTAATTTTAAATTAAATGGTTTTTATACTTCTTAATTTTTTTAATTAACAGACTTTATATTCTAGAGCAGTTTCACTTTAAGACAAATAGAGCAGAAAAGGCAGATTCCCATATACTCCCCTCCACATACACAAATTCCCCTATCAGTAACATTTTGCATTAATGTGTTACATTTGTTAAAATTTATGTACCTTTATTGATGATATTGATACATTATTACTAATTATTAACCTGAGTTTACTTTTGGGTTCACTCTGTGTTCTAAAGTTGTATGGGTTTTGCCAAATGCATAATGTCACATATCTACCATGACTGAGTCATAGGGAATAGTTTCAACATCCTGAAAAATCCCCTGTCTTCCACCTATTCATCTCTTCCTTCTTCCCCCTCCCCCCAAACCTCCAGAAACCACTGAATTTTTTACTATCTCTATAATTTTGTCCTTTCCAGAATGTTATATAGTTGGAATCAGAGTATGGAGGCTTTTCAGATTGGCTTCTTTCACTTAGTTTTATGCATTTCTCCATGTCTTTTCTTGGCTTAAGAGATTTTCTTTTTATGACTGATTTAATAGTCTATTGCAGGGGTCCCCAACGCTCAGGCCACAGACCAGTATGGGTCCACAGCCTGTTAGGAACCTGGCCGCACAGCAGGAGGTGAGCAGCAGGGAGGCGAGCAAGCGAAGCTTCATCTGCCACCCCCTGTCGTTCCCCATCGCTGGTCTATTGTATGACTATATCAGTGGGTTTTATCCATTCAGCTACTGAAGGACTTCTCGAGTTGCTTCCAAATTTTGGCAACCACGAATAAAACTGCTATAAACATTTGTATGCAGGTTTTTTACTCCTTGGGGTAAACAGGAATGTGATTACTGAATCCTATGTTAAATCTATGTTTAGCTTTGTAACTGCCAGTCTTCTAAAGATGCTGTACTATCTTGCATTCCTTTCATCAGTGAATGAGTGATCCTGTTGTGCCACATCCTCAGTAGCATTTGGTGCTGTCAGTGATTTGGATTTTAGCCATTCTAATAGATGTGTAATGGTGTCTCATTTTTTTAATTTGCAATTCCCTCACGACATATGATTTTGAGTATATTTTCATACAGTTATTTCTCATTTGTAAATCTTCAGTAAGATGTCTGTTCAGGCCTTTTTTAAAAAATTGGGTTGTTTTCTTATTGTTGAGTTTTAGAGTTCTTTGTATATTTTGGATACAAGTCTTTTGTCAGATAGGTGTTTTGCAAAGATTTTATCCCACTCTATGGACTGTCTTTTCACTTCACAGAGCAGAAGTTTTTAAATTCAAATAGTGGCTAACTTATAAATGTCCAGTTTTTCCAGCATCATTTCTTTAAAAAACGATTCTTTTCCATTGAATTACCTGTGCTGCTTTGTCCAGGATCAGTTGACTATACCTGTGTGGGTCTGTTTCTGGGCTCTCTATTCTGTTCCACTGACTGTCTATCTTTTTCCCCCCAATACCACAGTTTTCATTACTGTAATTTTATAGTAAGTCTTGAAGTCAGTCCTTCCCCTTCCTCCTCCTCCTTTTCTTCCTCCTTCTTCAGTGTTGTATTGACTATTCTGAGTCTTTCACATATCCATATAAAATTTAGAATCAATCTGTCAATACCCACAAAATTACTTGCTGAGATTGTGATTGGAATTTCATTGACTACATGGATCAAGCTGGGAAGAGCTGACACCTTAACAATATTGAATATTCCTTTCCATGAACATGGGATATCTATTTCTTTATCAGATTTTTTTTTATTTCTTTCATCAAAGTTTTGTCATCTTCCTCATACAAATATTGTAGAAAATTTTTGGTGCTAAAGTAAATGATATTCCATTTTTTCTTTCAAATTCTAATTTTTCATTGCTGATATTAAAAAAGTAGTCAACATTTTAATGCCAATCTCATATCCAGAAACTTTGTTCTAATTGCTTATTAAGTTCCAGAAAGTGTTTTTCTTTCTTTCCTTTTTTTTGATCAATTTGGGGGATTTTCTACATAGGCAATCATTTTACTTATGAGCAAAGACAATTTTATTTATTCCTTCCCAATCTGTATACTTTTATGTCCTTTTCTTGTCTTGTTGCATTAAGCCAGGACCTCCAGTACAATGCTGAATAGAAATGGTGAGAAGGGACATGTTTCCTTGTTCCTGATCTTAGGGGAAAAATATTTAGTTTCTTATCATTAAGTATGATGCTCTCTGTAGTTTTTATAGATGTTCTTTATCAACTTAAGGAAATTCCCCTGTATTTCTAGTTTGTTGAAAGTTTTTGTCATGAATGGGTATTGTACTTGATTAGCTGCCTTTTCTGCATATATTGATATGGTCAAATGGTTTTTCTCCTTTAGAGCCTGTTGATTTGATAAATTACATTAACTGATTTTCAAATGTTAAACCAGCCTTCCATACCTGGAATATAACCCTCTTGGTCATGGTATCTAATTCTTTTTTACATATTGTTGGCTTTGATTTACAATATTTTGTTGAGGATTTTTGCATCTATGTTCATAAGAGATATTGGTCTATAAGTTCCCTTTCTTATAATGTCTTTGTCTGGTTTTGGTGTGCACTCATTTCATCATCAGACTCTTCCCTGCTACCTAAGCACATATGTTCACAAATACTATTGGCTAAGTATTACTATACAGATAATAGTGTTGCATGTTTTGTCTCTGATCCAGACCTTTGATAAAAGAAAGCCTCCTAGAGTATCAGGAATGGGGTATCTTGTTTAATTTTTTATTTTCATTTATAAAATGAGACTAGATTGAACCAAAGATGGCTGGTAAGATTCATTACTACCTCTGATGGGTAGTAGCTATCTCTAAGCATGGTGTTAAGGAGGATTCTGAGGCTGTCTGCTTCAGGGAAAGGAAGTTTGACAGATTAGCAATGCTGGTTTTGAGAGTGGTGAGACGACAGCACATAAGCAGTGCATTTGCTGTTCATGAGCAAAGCCACTTATCTTTTATAATTTGATTAAAGGAATAATTCTAATTTACAATGTTTAATAGTAACTGAAAAAACAAAGGTAATGTGAATAAATTTACCAAAAACACTACTTAGTAAAGCTAATTAAATAATTCCTGGAAAATGCTATAGACTAAATGTGTTAACGAATGAGCCAAAGAGGGTTAAGGACTCTAAATAGTTTCACATTGCTTTGGAAGTCAGTATTTTTCAGTGATTTAATTGGCTGGATGTAAAATAAGAATGGCATTTGTTATCTGTAAGTCTTTGGCCAAAAACTGCTTTATTTTCGAAGGGTGCCAAAATTTACTAGGGTGGTTTTCCAATCTGATAAAGAATAAAAAGCCCTCTAAAATCCTTATAAAACAGTAAATGCAGATGGAACAATGGATTTGTTTGGGAGAAGTCTTTCTTAAAAATAACTTCATGGAGTAAAGGAAAAGGTGATATACAAGAATCAAAATTTCACAAAGATTCACAGTGGCAACCCACGTGACTGTGACAGGCTTATGAAATAGAAACTGTCTGTGACAGGCAGAGGGATTTGCCTCCTGCTTTTCATAATCACTGAAACTCTACTTTCCAAGGTCAAGTCCTGCAAAATAACTCAGAACACTGACCATCAACTGATTTCAGTTCCACCATGTGCCTGAGATTCATACTCCTTTCACTCCCTTTCTTCCCTTTCAGAATAAAGTTCAGCGTGGCATGAAAGAAAGCAGCAGTTTTGGAAATATTTTCACCTCTCATCCTTAAGTGAGGAAGTAGAGTTGTTTCATTTCTGATTTTGTTCTTGTGTTGGTTAGGTTTTGCTTTTGTGTTTGTTGGTTGGTTGGTTCCAGGCCACCAACTGGGGGGTTTTCATTCTGGGATAAGTAAGCAGGGCAGAAGACAGACAAAGTGATTTTCAGTTCAGTCTGTGCATTAAAATCACCTGGGGGAGCTTTTTAAAAATGCCACTAAACAGGATCCACATGCATACATGCTGAAGTAATTGATCTGACGTGAGGCTGATGCATCGGTATTTTTTAAAGGGCACTGTGGGTTGAGAATCGATGTCCCACAAGGAGAGCTGTTCACAACTTTAAGAAATCACTCACTAGAGTTGGTGACAGCATTAAAGAATGAGGAAACTAAACATTTTTTCTAAAAAATCTTCCCCATCACAGCTTTGGTTAAGTTATTCTACTTTCGGTTAGCCTGTGCTCGTGAAAGAAATATACAGACCAGATAAGAATTTCATGCACTAGAAAAGATAACTTAGACAAAAATCAATCTGACCTGCCACCGCTGCCTTTTATCACCTAACTCCAAACACCAACAGCCCCATTATTATGTATCCTTTGATAATTTCACCTTTGAGAGGAACCAATCGCATATTCTATTGATAACAGAAAATCTCCTACAAAGTAATGATATGGATAAATTTATAGAGGAAATCAATAGTGAATTTTTCTGCAATTTTCCCCCCAAATGACAGCATAAACTGATAGAAATAAGTTATTACAATTGGTAAACTCTTTCAAAATTTATATTTACTATCCCAATACAGGTAGTCACTTTATTTAGTTATACAGAACAAAGAGCTACAATTTACAGCTCCATCATCCAGTTGTATTGATTGAGATGATTTGTTACTCAGGAATCAAACATTTCAGTAGACATTAGTAAACATTATCAAACACATGTTATAGTCATCGTGCATGGATTAATAATGTCTGCTTTTTAAATAACAAGTTAAAATCATCTCATATATTTAATATGGTGTTGAACTTTGATGGTTGAGTCAACTCATTTTTTGCTAGAATGCTGATCTACTTGGCTCTACGCACAGATTCACTACAATTACTAATTTCAACACTAATGACATACAAATTTTTCTAGGTGGGCATTCTGGTCAGGCAAGCACCTATTTGCTGCTTGTATTTCTAAGGATACAAATTAACCAATACAGGTCCTGAAAAAAGAATATAATCTCAAACTGCTTATTATCCAAATTTATCTAAAGTTTAGTAATATCTTTGGAGGATTTTATGAATGACAAGCAGTCTGTCCATTCTTCTATATAGTCTGAGGTTTATCCTTTTAAAAAGCCAAGTCGCCAGAAAGCAAGGTATTGAATACTCACACCATTTTGATTAAACTAGGGATAGCAATACTGTAACTGAAAAGTACATATGTATCTTACTATGAGGGTTCTCTTGGAGTGTTACCCCATAAGAGGCTCTGAGTACATATTTGTCAGGGGAGGGGAGGGGAGGGGAAGATGGAGGAGAGAAGGGGAGATGGTTCTAAAAGAAAGAACCTCATGAAATGGATTTTTTCACTTGCTGTTTAAAGGAACACTGCTCAACACTGTATTTTCCCTTTATAATGACACGAACGCAAAATTTCTCGTGAAGTTCAGCTTTGGCTAATAAGAGAAACCACAATTTTTAGCTCATGAAAAGTTTCATGACCATGTTTTGCACTTCACTTTTTCCATCCGAAAGCCTCAAACCTATACGTCTACTTTAATTTATGTTTACATCTTAATACATTCTAGTCTATGGTTACTTTATATCTCATATTTAACATTTATATTTATTTATCACAGACCCTATCGAATCTTTAAGTAAAAGAAAGTAAAATCTTTTCTCTCTGAACTCATTTATTGTAATTAGTCATCTCAATTACAAACGTATACAAAGATATAATATAAACCCTAAAACCAAACTACAATGCATACAGGATTCATGACTCATGTATTTATTTCTAAACAACACAAAGTTAACAATTTAATATGAATTTTCACACACTGTTCATACTTAAGCTAAATTTATAAGGGGCATTTACAAGTAAAGATTTTGGATATAGAATAGTAAATGTCATATAATTACCCAGCATGTTCGAACAGATTAAAATATTACCCTGTCTTTCTACTGTCAAATAAATATGGAATTCCCTGTGTGGGGGCTTATCATCAAACCAAATGCTTTACACTCGGTGTGAAAATCACAATGGTCAACGATCAAGCTGCTACTTCTGATGACAAACATGATGAGATATCATCTTGTTCAATATATGCTTATATAGCCTACTTGACATGTAGGCTAATAAAAAAATATGAAGTTGTAGTATTCATTTTGTTTCTTGTACAACATAAGGCTCCTTATAGGGATGATCAAAATAGCCAGTACCGTTGACTGAAAATACAGTCAACTCTATTACCTGGAGACAGATTAACTGGTTTGCAGCATGACTATAGTAAAATCGTAGCAGCATGCATTGTATTTGTAAGAGGTTTTAAATCACTATGCATCAGTGACTGTATATAAACATGAGAGGATTTCTATTTTCAGCTACATAATAACATTGTCTCTACACAACACTGTATGTACTGCATTGTGTCCACTGCACTGTTATCCATTCAACAGCTATTTGTTCAGTATTTACTATGTACCAAGTACTGTATTAGGGAATTCCACCTCATTAATCAGACCTAATCTCTTGTCTACACTTCTCTTTCAAGGCAGAAATAAGGGAGGGTATGTGGTCAACTTCTTGTGAGTTGGCTGTAGTTCTGAGATGCAAAATCTAAAGAGGAACAGACACTTGGCACTATGAAACAAACTCCAGTAGGTCTGTACGTGTGGAATTAACTTCTCCCCCACCTCGCTCCTCATCCTGTTTTTCTTCCTTTGCTTCCCTTCTCAGAAAAAGCCTGAACCTGGCAGTCTTACTTGCCTCCTTATCCTTCAGCCTCCAAGTTAATAATCACCATGCCCTGACAATAACTAGATGTTCCTTAAATGTGTACACTTCCCTCCATCCCCTTTCCCCTTCTACGCCTTTACCACTACCTTAACTCAGACCTCCAACATCTCAAAGCACAGTGACAGTTTCATAGTGGACACTCAAATATTTGGTAAAACATTTGAATAAGGCAGCTTCAGTCAGATGCCTTCTAAGACACTGAGGTAAGCTAGGAGAAGGACACACCAAAATCAGCCTGAACTCTTTTCTCTTTTGAGCAACTACTTCAAACATGTCAGTAGCAAGGAGTTATCTTTGACCCCTCCCTTTTTCCTTCACCATTCCCATCTATCTTCTCAGCTCCATTTCCTCTGGCATCTTCCCAGGTCACATGACACAGGTCAGCCCATCACCGAGTCTATCCCCACTATACCCCCCACCCCCAACCCAGCGCTGTCCAATAGAACTTCCAGCAATGATGGAAATGTGCCATATTTGCTGCCAGCATGTATGGACACTGACTCACTTGAAACATGGTAAGTGTGAGGAATTAAATTTTTAATTTTATTTAAATAGTAATTGATTTAAATTTAAATATGTATGGCTAATGGTGACAGTACTGGGAAGTGCAGCTTACCTTTCTTCCATACTGCTGTTAGAATTATCTTCCTGGAAGACAGATGATAATATCACTTGACTTACAGAAGTAACATGTCTCCATAAAACCTTCAGTATAAGGTGTGACATTTGAAGCTCTTCACCATCTAGACCCATTTACTATCACATTTCCATTTTCTCCACTCCTCTTCCATCCAGGCTCCAACTGTGCCATGATATAACCCTTAATGTGAACTGTTGACACTTGCTTAGAATGCCCTTTCCTCTCAGGGAACATCCACTCATCCTTCCAGATCCAGCTCAAATTCCTGATCCTCTCTGAGTGTGAAACTGCCCTTCCTTAGCCAAGCTAGCCACTCTCTCTTAACTCTGCTGCCATAACTTTAGTATAGAGCGCCATTAAAATATCTAAGCATAATTAATGGCTTACATGTGAAAAATATGAGTCCCATTATCCCAGGTAAATATTAATCACATACATTAAATGAGATGATCAGGTCAAGCATTTGGCACGGGATAAGTAAGCATTCTATAAACGTGCAGTCTTATGAATCACATCATAATACTTGCTAGGAATCTTAACTGAACACAGCAGGCTAAGAAAAGCAAGGAGAGGAAAATAAAAAGATGGAGATGGGAGAGGGGAAAAGCTCACAAGTCACCGATACCAACAGAAAGCATAAGCCAGGGAAATTGTGTAAGAAAAGCCATGAAAGCATGAAGAGATCAACTATTCAGTAAACCCATAGCTAAAGCTGAACTTGTTTCTCACCTTCCAATCTAACCGGTAATCGCAATAATCAAATTCCTTAATCAGGGAGCGTAGATGTTACGAGGTCAAGAACAAGAGAAAGCTTTTCTTGTGATGTGTAACTGAGAAGAATTTGTTGTAAGCTGATCAATAAAGCACTGTTACTATGGCCCACTTCTTAAGACAGAGAGCTCTGTTATATACAACACTGAATACATTTGCTGTAAGAAAATTTAAACTATGGAAGAACCTGGAAGAAAAAAAATCTCTAAACTTACTCAATTTTCATCTCCTCTAAAATTATATTTAGATAGAAACATTTCAAAATAATAACATCCGAGTTATGTCTATTCCTAATATAATGATTTTCCCTTTATATAAAGCAGTCTCACTTTTCTCTCCCTTTAGTCAGCTTTCATAAAAGAAAAATGCAAAGAAATATTTAAATAGTTAAAGGTAAAGATTTTAGTGGCAATTCCAAGCAATGCTCAATATATATACTGTCATATGCACGTATTTATATTGAATGAATATTAGGTTTAAATAATATTTTGATGTTCCATTTCATCAGTTCGAGAAAGCACAGGTTTACAACATAATTTTGCAGTTAAACAAAATTCTTCAGTTGAATTTGCAGATCAGAGAAAATTAACATTTGGATTTAGTTCAGAGGCTGAGTTGAGCTCAGTTCACTCTGGGTTTGGGTTGATGGTTCAGTTTAAGTTCTTGACAATGAGCACATCAAAATAAAAAATAAGTAATGTAATCAGGGCTGACATTTAAGAATAAGTGTTCAGGCAAATTATATGTTCTGAAAAAACAAACTCACTTTACAGAGAGAGCTAAGGTTAAATCCGAAGGTTTGAGCATTCCGGGAGCCAGCATTCATGTAGTTTCCCATTAGCAACACAAGTTCCAGCAACTTGCTAAAGCTCCTGCTCTTCTTTATCTCTTCGCAGGCAGTACTGACAGCCATGATGTCAGGTTTGATGTTGTTCACCTGCTCTTCAAACTGAAGCTTAAAGAGAATAGCACTGAGCCGTGGCCGTAGTCTCTTCACATTGCTCATCTGATTGAAAAGAAAATAGCAGATTTCCTTTAAAATGCATGGTACACTTTAGTACTGTGCGGCTGCAAGTAATCTGGGATGATTTATTGGTATGACAGTATGGAAAAAGCAATATGTCCCCTGAAACTGATAGCAGGAAGAGAGAAAAGCCCTGCGTGTTTTTGTGAGGAATCCTGAGTCATCACTCAAAGAAAACATTAAAAATTTAGATGCTCGATGAAAAGAGAGCTTTACTTAAATGACAAAGTTTAAGAAATAAAGTACATATATCTTTTTTTTAAAAAAACTGAATTTTTAAAAGGTAACAGGATACAGAGGCAACAAATTACAAAGCATTCATAGCACTGCTTTAATTTTTGTTCAATACTGAAATATGCTGGGTCATGTTTAAAACATATTCAGAAAGGTCTAAAGAGGGTTTGTTTCCTCAAATAGCAATTGATGTCCACAGGAGCCCTGCTGACTAACAGTATGTGTTAGATTGAAGGAGGGTAAATAGGTCCCAATCTGTACTAAATTGACTTTCTTCAGAAACACAGGACAGCAGAATGACTCCTGACACATGCTAAATTAGCAGAGTCAGAGTTAGAAAACATGAGCAGAGCAGGAGACAGAAGCCGTGCAAAGCCACAGGTCTACCACGTGCCAGGTTAGCCCCGTTTGGGACTCTGCGTTTCCTTACTGGGTATAAAGGGGGTTGAAAATGTTGAAAGAACAAAAGGGTTAGAGGGTCAGCAACTTCTTGCCTTAAATTTACCCCAGAACCATGTGCTAGCAACACACGTGAGGGGGTAGAGCCTGAAGGCTGGAGACATACCACATTTAAGTTACATGTGAATTCCTTGACCAAACATGTTAGGAATTTGAGACTTAGATTGATGGGGGCAGCAGTGGTAAAACAGGTGAACTTCAACAACGATTATAAACATCAAAAGCACTTTGAGGCAAGGTCAGAAAAAAAAAAAAACAGTGACAGAACATGATAGGATCAAAATAGGGAATAGTTCTGTTAATCACTGACCCTCAAGGAAAAGCTAAAAAACAATGCCAGATGAAGCTTATAGGATTTCTGTTAAAAACTAACTGCTCATAATATAACGATTGTTATTTAAAATAAACTGTACCATACAAAAGCCTGAACTTATTAGATTCCAATAGGATACTACAGGCACTGCTTTAATGACTTAACAACATAACCCAGTTTACTCATCTAACAAAATCGGAGCAATAAAGAGCTCTCAGTAGATACCTCTGAGAGAATATCTTCAGAGGAACCAAGTTCTTACAGTCACTAAATAGTTTCTCAGCAAATAATATATCTAATTTACATACAGCATTCTCCCCAGCAACTTGACGTGTTAAATGCTTATGTGTATGCAACCAAGACTCCAAGAGCTCAACTAATATAATTAGTAAGAAGTCTCCTCTACAAAGTATTCTAAGGAATGTCTTAAAATTCCTTGAATTCAAGAAACGT
This sequence comes from Delphinapterus leucas, assembly GCF_059928025.1. Classification (NCBI taxonomy): domain Eukaryota; kingdom Metazoa; phylum Chordata; class Mammalia; order Artiodactyla; family Monodontidae; genus Delphinapterus; species Delphinapterus leucas. Next base: position 46,767,968 of record NC_143146.1, on the reverse strand, counting down.
CTTCAAAATCCCATCTAGAGAAAATAAAATTTTTTCTCCTAGAACAGAGTAAAGAAACTATAAGCTCAAAAATGACATTTTTTAAAGTACAAAGAAACATTACTAATAATGGTTTTATAAAATATATTTTAGTAATATAAAAATTTATGAAAGACAAAGTGAGACCTTATTAGAATACCAATTCTTAGTGGGAATGAATCATTGTTTGGACATTGTATGTCTAGCACACAAAGTAGAGGTAAGCAGTGATTACTTCTGATAAAGTCATTTCACTTGTTTTAAAATGCTCCCAAATGGACTCACTTACCTGGAACTTGTACCCTTACTTAAATATTACAAATGTAATATTTGTACACATTCATATTATACTGGACCAAGGCTGTACCATGCTCTGTTACATTTAATTTATCCTTTAGAATACTAAGACATATAAGGGAACACTCACATGAGCTCATACAGTTATGGCCATTCAGAAGGTGTATGATGGGCCCACAGCATCTCTGCTTTCAGCCTATGCCCTCATTCATGATTATGAAATCAGGTATTTGGTACTTTGCAATAACAAGAGAAGAATTCTCCAGTACCCCATGCAAAACATTAGTATTGCAAAATATATTAATTTTAACATATATTAATGTACTACTTCATGTGCAAAGAGAAAAAAGACTACTTAAATGTCTACATTAAACTACCCTGGGGCTTCCCTGGTGGCGCAGTGGTTGAGAGTCCGCCTGCCGATGCAGGGGACCCGGGTTCGTGTCCCGGTCCGGGAAGATCCCACATGCCGTGGAGCGGCTAGGCCCGTGAGCCACGGCCGCTGAGCCTGCGCGTCCAGAGCCTGTGCTCCGCAACAGGAGAGGCCACAACAGTGAGAGGCCCGCATACCGCAAAAAAAAAAAAAACTACCCCGAAGTATGTTAAAGCTTTCCTGCTGACAAGCTAACCATATGTAGCCAGTACAAAGTAATTAATTTTCCTAGAAAAATATAACTTAGATTTGTATGAGTAATGAGTCTACCTGGCACTAGGGACAGGTACCTTGAAAAAATAGAGTCTGTGATGTAATGCAGAACAAAGTGCTATGAGTTTATCAAATACCCTGACAAAGCCAAGTCAGGAAAGGTAACCTAAACAGATTTTTGAACACCTTTTTAAATTAGATGTCCTTTTCATATTGTTCTTTCTTCCAAATTTTGAAAAGTGAGTATTTTGGCTGATAAGAAACAAATGCATTTTAGTGAACAAAATTACTGCACTGGAAAGGAATTTGAGAGATCACCAGAACTAGATCCTGTCCAGGGTCTACCATTTAGCCTACACTAATCCCCTAGGCCAAATGGCTGCCCCTTTTATTTTAAAAACAACGACAACAAAAAAAAGTCAATGAAAGCTAACGTTCTAAGATCTTGTAATCTATGAAGATGATGGCAGAGTTATTTTTCTCACTGGGCAAATCAAATTCTATTTCTTCAAATGGGATCAAAGAAAAAAGGTAAAAAAAGGGAAAATATATATATATTTTTTAAATCCTGAAGAATGTTTCTTCACCCCCTCACATATTCTATCAACACTAGACATTTGCTGGGACTTCCCTGGTGGTCCTGTGGTTAAGAGTCGGCCTTCCAATGCAGGGGACGTGGGTTTGATCCCTGTTCAGGGAACTGGGATCCCAAGTGCCACAGGGCAACTAAGCCTGTGCACTGTGGAGCCTGCGTGCCACACTGGGGAGCCCACGCCTCTGGAGCCCACGCGCCACAACTAAGACCCGATGCAGCCAAATGAATAAATATTTAAAAAAAAAAAAACACTGGACATTTGCATTCTGTTTGCTTGCCCAAGAATCTAGAACTATGACTTGTCTGCCAAAGACTAGACTGAATGCGTAAATGGAGAGCTATGATGCTCAAATAATATTCTCAATGGTAACAGAAAGTCATTAAAAAAGAGATGAAGAAAGGAAGGGTTACTGCCAAAGTTTAACTGTAAGATAGTTAATAATTAGAATGTTAGAAGAAATTAGAATTCATTTTTACAGAGGTATCCTTTACATTTATTAGTACAGAGTCCTAGCAATGTAAACACATAGCACCAAAATCTGACAATAATGAGTTATAGTCTGAAGACCAACCTAAAGGCATAAAAAAGAAAGTAAAAATATTTTGGTTTTATTACTATTTTTTGAAAGCAGGCAGCAGTACTCCGGCAACCACCCCATCACACCACTGCAGATGTCATGTGCCTGAATGAAAACACCTTAAGAACAGTGACTGGATAAAATCAACAAACAATATCCAGAACACTAAGGGTAATTTTTATTTCAAAATTTTGTTTGTTGGCAATATACACATTGTTGGAGCAGGTACAAAGTAAGATGAAAAGACCTTGAGAAAATCTGTGAACCAACAAGCATTGACTGGGTGCCCATCAGTGCTGCGAAAGGCACAGAAGTGGTAGTTGCTGCCCTTATATCACTGAATTCTTTCCATCTGTCTTAAAGGGCAAAAAGGAGAAAAAGTCTTCAGGGAGATGTACTCTTCCATAATCTCACTATGGTTATCTTTTTCTCATGTAATTTTAAGTTTATCCATTATTTCACAGGGGGAAAAAACAGAATCCATCTGACATTTTTATACCAACTACATTTAACACCATATCCTCTTTATTCAGTTTCTTTTATAAATATGAGATTTTCAGGAGCCAACTTATTCAAAACTTGTTGGGTTTTCCCCCACTTCTTGCCTGCAGCCTTGTGTAGGCGCACCTCAAAAGAAATTTGAGAACATCCTCTATATCTTCATTATTCTTCCCTAAAGTTGTGCTAAGACTAATTAATCATTCAACTTTCCTTCTAATACAAGTAACCTGCTGATTGAAAAGCTACTAGCTTGAGTCTTAATTGATTTACTACTCTAAACCTTTACGTTATACATGTTGTAAATACATAATTATAAGGGATAATGGGACGGCGTTTCTGTAAGGTTAAATGACTCCTTCAAGGGCACAGGGACAGTAGGGCATGAGCCTAGAGCTAACTTGCTGCCAACTAACTGTGCATGCCACTCAGAGAATCACAATGTGGAAATTAATAACCGCAACTTAAAAGCCACCTGATACTCAAACTATCAATACTTCTGCTATGTTTTCCTATGAGTAGGAAGAGACTTTAATTTCCCCACGGTAGTTATCAGACAAATCACTATGAAGACAGGTTGACCCTGCTGTGAGCTCTGCCTGCTACTACTTGATATTTCTTTCCTTTCTTCTTGGTATACCTAACTACCCCTGTATGTTTCCAGATCCACTTTTGTTGTCCCATTACACTGCACTCTCCACTCTTATTTCCATATTTGCTAATTCTTCCACTCCCCATAAGAGAGGTGTGAGAAGCAAAGAGACTGTGAAAAAACGAGTGCATCTTTGTGAAAGACAAGGCTAGAGAAAACGACAAAGGGTTGAGGGAGAAAAGTGACATCTGAGAAAGGAAGGTGATCTAACAACAGACTTAAGACACTTAGGAAAAAGTTTTGAACTTGATTTTTCTAATTAAACTATATGAAAAATGTCTTCCCTTTACTGTTAGCTGGCCAATATTTTCATAATCTCCAGAATTCTCAGAAAAAAAAGTTCATTTCACTTTAGGAAAGGCATCAAAAACATAGCTATTCAAATGCCTTATGCCTGGGTAGTGCTTAGAATATCAAGAGTATTTTTAAAATAAATGTGCTCTTATGATAATAAAACTCATAAGCTAAAATTATTTTTTTTTAAACTACACAACAGCAAAGTACATTTTTTGTACTTTGCTGTGGCAAAGTCGCATTTTTTTTTTTTTTGCGGTACGCAGGCCTCTCACTGCTGTGGCCTCTCCCGTTGCAGAGCACAGGCTCTGGACGCACAGGCTCAGCGGCCATGGCTCACAGGCCCAGTCACTCTGCGGCATATGGGATCCTCCCAGACAGGGGCACGAACCCGTGTCCCCTGCATCGGCAGGCAGACTCTCAACCACTGAGCCACCAGCGAAGCCCCAAAGTCGCATTTTTTACATTTTTCCAAAGGAGCAAGGTAAAGCCAAGAATTATACAAAAAGAAAAAAAAAATTAAAAGGATAAAATGTATATTCCTCCAGGTAGTCAAGAAATAGACAATTAGCTATAGACATCAGATATGCTTTCTCTTTGTCTACAAATGCTTATCAATTCTGGACCACGAAGGATTTCACAGGAGGTCCAAATGAGTTCCACAGATACTCAGGATCTGAAAGTGGTAAAGTTAGAGAGCGAGAGACTTCTTATTTAATTTGGCAGTCTTAGCAAACACTCAACACATAAGTTTCATATCTGATGAATTAAAAAGCTGGCATAAAACCCAGAACCTTTCTGGTGTCTTAAATTCATTCATGTCTGCTTCCAGACAATCCCCACCCTAACATAGGAAACCAATGTTTTGATTGCTATCACTATAACTAAGTTTTGCCTGTTCTTGAAATTTATATAAATGAAACTTTCAGGAAACACTTTTGGTGTCTGGCTTCTTTCACTCAATAAAATGACTTTGAGATTCACACACATGTTAGTATGATTGAGTACTGTGTTCCTTTTTATTAATATTTCATTGCAAGAATGAGCAATATTTCATTGCAAGAATACACCAAAATTTGTTTAGCCTCTTTCCTAAACCAAAGCATTGATGGACTTTTTGGTTTCTTCCCAGTTTGGCACTGTGTAGTGGGTTGGAATGAATAGGCATTGGAAGGATAAGTCCTAAACCAGGTATCTGTGAAGGTGACCTTATGTAGAAATAGGGTCTTTACAGATGTAATTAAGTTAAAGATTTCCAGGTGAGATCATGCAGGATTCAGGGAGATCCCTAAATCTAATGCCATGTCATTTTACAAGAAAGGAGAGAGAAAGTCACACACAGGAGGAGGCAACATGAAGACTGTGAAGATGGAGGCAGAGACTGGAGTGATGCTAAAAGTCAAGAAATACCAAAGGCTACAAGCAGCTACCAGATGCTAAGGGAGAGGCATGGAACAGATTCTTCCTCAGAGTCTCCAGAAGGAACCAACCCTGCCAACAGCTTGATGTAGGACTTTTGGTCTCCAGAAATACGACAGAATAAATTACTGTTGTTTTAAATCACTAACGTTGTGGACATTTGTTATGGCAGCCCAGGGAAACTAATACAGGAGATTATGAATATTCTTGTATGAGTCTTTTCATTTCCATTAAATAGTATAGTGTAAATGCATACTTAACCTTACAATAAATTGTCAAACTTTTTACAAAGTGGCTTATGACAATTTACGCCCCCTTTGCCAATGTTATGCTTTATTCTTGAAGCTTTTATCTTTGCACATTTAGGTCTATATTCCATCCCTCATTAACTGTTCTGCGTGGTGTGATGAAGGAGTTGAGATTCATTTTAGTCAATAGAATATCCAAGTTTCGCAGCATCATTTGGTACAAAGAAGTTCCTTTCTCTACTCACTAGCCTTAAAGTCTTTGTTGAAAAATCAATTGATGGTATCTTTGTAAATCTATTTCTATACTTTTGAGAAAAACACTTATATATCCTTAAACCAAAACCTTACTGTCTTGATATCAAATCAGTAGTCTAGGTCCTCCAAGTTTGTTTTTCAAAATTGATTTTGTCCATTCCAGGTCCTTTGCGTGCCATATGAATTTTTGTGATATCTTGTCAGTTACTATTATAAGACCTGCTGGGATTGATTGAGAATGTGTATCGTATGTGTATTAGGAATCTATAGATCATTTGAGGGAAAAATGAGATCTTAACAAATTGAGTCTTCCACTCCAGGAGCATGGTATGTATCGCCATTTATTTACAACTTCTTCAAGTTCCCTCACCAATAATTTGTAGTTTGCAGTGTAGAAAATTTGCGTATGTTCAGGGAAATGCATCCTTAAGTATTTTGCATTTTTTGATGCTATTGAAAACAGTACTATTTTTATTTTGCTTTCCGATATATCATTGCTTATAGAGAAAAATACAACTGATTTTGGTACAGTGACTATTTTGTGACCTTCTAACAAAGTTTACTACAGATTCCTTATGTATTTACATAGATAATTAGTTCACTTACATCATTTCCAATGTACAGGCCTTTTATCTCATTTTTTTTTATTACACAAGTTAGAACATATATTATAATGCAGAAAAGTGATAAATCCTTGTCTGGTTTCCAATCATAAATGACAAAGAATTTAATCTTTCCCAACTAAGTATGAGGATAGCTCCATGTCTTCTATAGATGTCCTTTATCAGGTTGAGAAACTTTCCTTCTTTTTCTACTTGCTAAGAGTTTTCATATATCATAAACAAGATACAATTCTGTCAAATGCTTTTTATTTTGTATCTAGATAATTATATGATTTTTCTCCCTATTTTCTGATAATATGGTCAACTACATTAATTTTTAAATGTTAAACCAACCTTGCACAGCTTGGTAATGACACACTCTCCTTTTTAGGCATTGCACTATTTGATACAAAAATATTTTGACAATTTTTGTATATATGTTTATGTATGATATGAGTCTCTAATTTTCTGTAGTAGATTCCGTTCTTTGATTCCTGATGGAAATATGAGAATTTAGTTTTCTTTTTCAGTGCTTTCATTTTCATTAAGTTTAAAATTATTTCTTCTTTGACCCATAAATAATTTAAAACTATGTTATCCAATTTTCAAACAGTGAGAGATGTTCTATTATTGTTGTTGTCCAATTTAATTCCAATTTACATAGAAAACATACTCTACAAGATTTCACTCTTTTGAAAATTACTGAGACTTATTTTATGTTCCCATATAGTCTACCTTGGTGAATGTTCCATGTGTATTTGAAACGAATGTATATTCTGCAGTTATATGGGCAATGTTCTATAAATACCAATTAGAACAAGCTGGTTGATAGAACTGTCTTGATTTTCTAATTATTTACTGATTTGTTTCTTGATCTACTTTTTCTAGAATTTACTGAAAGGGGGCATTAAAGTCTCATTATGATTGTGAAGTTATCTATTTCTCCATTTACTTCTACAGGTTTTGCTTCATGAATTTTAATGTTCTTTATTAGGTGCAGGCATATTTAAGATGATTGTTTCTTGTAAATTACTCCTTGTATCCTTGTGTAATGCCTCTATTTCTTATATGATTTGTCTTGAAATATACATTCTCTGAAATATACAAAGCTATGCTACTTTTCTTATTGTCTAGTATCTGTTTTCCATTTGTCCTTTCTGCTTTTTACCTCTCTTTTATCCCTTCCTGCTTTTGTGTTTAACAAGCAATTTTTAGTATTCCATTTTATTTCTTCTACTGGCTTCTTAACTATATCTCTTTATTATATTTTCCTGGTTGCTCTAGGACTACCAATATGCCTCTTTATGTAGTCTACTTAGAGTGACTATTAAGTCAGTATTGTGCCTGTTCATAGGTTTCATTTCCTGCCTCCCCCTTCCAGCATTTCACTCACACTTCCCACCTTCTGGCATTTCATGTGTGTTATAATGTTACAACAGCATAATTTCATTTGTCCTACCCAATCATTTGTGCTACTATCATATCTTTTACTTCTATATACATATAAACCTCATCCTGCAATGTTATTTTTTTAATTATTAGTTTTAAGTAAATTATGAGAAGAAAGAAAACATAGTTCGTTGATCATTTCACATGGTTTCCATTCCTTTTTGTGGATATCACTTTTCATTTAGTATCATTTCCATTTGGCCTGCAGGACAACTTTCGCATTTCTTGTAGGGCAGGTCTGATGGTCACAAACTCTCTGTTTTCACACAACTAAAAATGTATTTATTTTACCCTATTTTGGGAAGGGTATCTACTAAAGAGATAATTTTGAGTTTACAGAGTTTCTTTATTTCAACATTTAAAATATACCCTAATGTTGACTTCTGCTTTCCATTATTTCTGCAAGGGCAGCTAAATCTCTCTCCTCGTTTTCTTACATGTTTTCCCCTCCTCAAATCACTTTCATGACTTTGTCTTTGTCTTTCAGCAGTTTGACTAGAATGTGCCAAAATGTCTTTCTCTTTATATTTATCCTGACTGGGTTTTGCTGAGGTTCTTGAACCATAAGTTTATATTTTCCACTCAATTTGGCATTTCTTGGCCTGTATTTCTTCAAATATTTTGCCAGCCACAATCTCACTTTCTTCTTTTGGGACTACAATTACAGGTGTTTTAGACTGTTTATCTCCAATATACTATTAACCCCTATACTGAATATTTTAATTCAGTTATTGAACTTTTCAGTTTGAGAATTCCCATATGGCAAATTTTTATAGTTTTCATTTCCCTGCAAAGATTCCTTAATTAAGATCATGTTTTCCTTCAATTCTTAAAAGATAATTTGCTTTAGTTCTTTGAACATATTTATAATATGCACATTAAAGTCTCTGCATTTGAAATCTAAAACCTGGGCTGTCTTGTGTATCTGACGTTTTTTACAATACATCCCATTTTATTAATCTTTACTTCTTAATGAAATGATGAAATGTTATAACCACTCTTGAGTTGTAATATTCCTTTGAAGAATGTTCCTTCTTGTTTTAGCAGGCAAATCAGTCATTGGGTGATCACCTTAAATTTCTCAGTAGGCTTATTTAGAGGCTTAATAGGCTTGAGCTCACACTTTGTTAGTGTGGCTCTGCGGAAAGTGGGAGTTGTTTCTCTAGCCCCTCTAACTTGGTAGGACTCATTCTTCCCAGAGAAGCCTGTAGACTTGATTATAGGTTTTCTTAGGGTGAGTCTAGAGTAGGTACTCCTTTAGGATGTTGGTCTTCTTTCCTAAGGTATAACCTTTCCAGTTGTTTGAGTGAATACCAAGTAAGTTAATGAGGTGTCAAGAAGCTATCTCTATTCTGGCAGGGCCAGAACTCCAACGCCTCCTAGGAATGTAGACCCCTAGTATCTCTCTTCTACTCTCACTGTGCAGCAGGTGCTATCTGGCAAATCTTGCTCAGTATATGAACAGCTCAGCCTCCAGGCACAGACTCCAGGGAGACTCCCACATGGAAAACTGGAGTCCCTTTCTGTACAGTTCATTCCCCTATAATGGCCTGCCCTGTTTCAGCTGCTATAAATTCTGATCCCTGCTTCCACGCTCCAGAGAAAACCACACTTTCTGCTCAAACCCCAGCTCTCCGTGCTATTATCGGAAAACTTTCGCCAGACCAAAAGCTGGGCATTCACAAGTTCATGCAGTTTCTATTCTCCCAAAGCTTGCAGTTTTCTTCTACTGGTTGTCTATGGCCTTAAGATGGAGGACCTGAATATTTTATCCATTTTATCATTGTTAGTGGTTTACCCAGCTTTTTAAAAATGTATTCCTAAGTGTTTTATAGTTTTGTTACTGTAAATGGAATTTTAAAACCTTTTTATTACAATTTCAGTTTTAAGAATACAAAAAAATTCTTTACCCAGATTAACCAAGTGTTTCCATTTTGTATCATTTGCTCCATCATATTCTCTCTCTTCGTCTTCACATATATGTATTATAAAGGAAATACATATGTGTATACATACTATAATATAATACATAAATATTTAGCTAAGGTTATATCCACCAGTTTTTCCAATCAATGTAAAGTTACAACATATTCCCTATATAATTAATGTTACTTATAGGAAGATGCTTTGAGACTATATAAATATAGTATGCATCCAACTTATTTTCATCAAATTTTCACCTTTGTGTTAATGGGGAGAGCCATTAAGTAGAATACTGGTTATAGTATTTACTGAACTTTATTAAAAATGCACTTTACAGACCTTTCCAGATGGCGTCAAGAATGAGATATGACATAAGCCAGTCTATATCTACAACAATTACACCTTAAGCCACCACTGCAATAAAACTGCCTAACTCTATAGTAACTTAGTTTCATTAGTCCAGTCTCCCTTTTCCATTATGTTTCCAAAGTAGTCTTAGAAGAGAATATCGAGACCTGTATGATGAGATTTGCAGAATACAGGAAACGCTTCTCAGGCACTAGATGATACTCAGATCTAAAAAGCAACCTTAAAACAATGTTGTTTGCAAAGTGATGAATCATAAGAGACCTTTTTGCTTACAACTACAAAATGCTTTAGGCTTTATTTCAAATGAATGATGCATGGCTAGTAATTAGTATGTGACTATAATGATGTTTTGTTTCATTTTTGCAAATGAAACACATTAAGCAGATTGTGCCATAAAATTTCAATACTACATAGATGGTCTAACTAGAAAGCATCATGTTTCTATACCAAAAAACAACCATAATTCCTATTATGGACTCAAATGCCCCACTTTTTTTTTTTTTTTCGGTACGCGGGCCTCTCACTGTTGTGGCCTCTCCCGTTGCGGAGCACAGGCTCCAGACGCGCAGGCTCAGCGGCCATGGCTCATGGGCCCAGCCGCTCCATGGCATGTGGGATCCTCCGGGACCGGGGCACGAACCTGTGTCCCCTGCATCGGCAGGCGGACTCTCAACCACTGCACCACCAGGGAAGCCCAATGCCCTACTTTTTAGTTGCCTATTTAGAAGATTTAAAATCCCAAAGAAGAAAAAGGAGTAACTGACAAAATTTCCAAAAACTTAATTTCAAGTTCAACAACTCAATAATTTAAGCTCCTACATAAACATACTAAGTAATTTGTACTTATTATTAACTCAAGTTAATCTTTAAATATCAAAAATAAATTTTCTCCAGTGATGAAGATACAGAAACCAGTGCTAAAAGCAACTTCGAGTACAGTGGGCACCTACAGCAAACAAACACACAAGAGTGACTGCCACCATAAAAAATGAAGGACATCCTTTAATGTCATAAAACTATGGTTCACAGCTGAGCTGTACTAGTTACTAGTTGAGTGAACAAGTTGCCTCAGCTCTGAAATGGTAATGCCTATTTCTGGAGTTATGTGAGAGGCAGATATAATTACTCATTTATTTATGTATCAGAGTATTTACTGAATACTTATTATGTACCAAACTCTGTTTAAGGCCTTGGGGAATCACACTGAAAATAAGATGACAGGGACCGGGTCCAAATGGCTGTACTAAAGTAAACAGATGGAGAAAGGGAGAGAAAAAGACAGAAAAACAATAAAACAAATAGACAGGATCACTGTAGTTAAGGATAAGTGCTCATGAATAAGTAGGATGATGGTGGGGGGGACACCAGGATGATGAGCCCTACCACAGGAAAGTGGCACCTGGGCTGAAGCAGAGGTTGCAGCAGGAGTAAGCGCAAATCTGAGGTTGGAGCAAAAAACAAATGCGGCTGAGACACAGTGGACAATGAAGGCAGTGGTAAAATATGAGACTGGGGCTTCCCTGGTGGCGCAGTGGTTGAGAGTCTGCCTGCCGATGCAGGGGACACGGGTTCGTGCCCCGGTCCGGGAAGATCTCACATGCCGCGGAGCGGCTGCGCCCGTGAGCCATGGCCACTGAGCCTGCGCGTCCAGAGCCTGTGCTCTGCAACGGGAGAGGCCACAACAGTGAGAGGCCCGCATACCGCAAAAAAAAAAAAAAAAAAAGTATGAGACTGAAGAAACAGACACAAGATTATCTTACAAATTATAATGAAAGGAGAAACCATTAGAATGACCAGAAGGAAATTCCCCTTCTGGCCAAAGATGGAAAAACAGGGACTGGACTTATCTCCCTTCCCCCTGCTGCCCTGAGGCAACAGTTTTCAGGCACTGACTCCCGGCAGTGTGGGATGGTGGTGCCTGAGAAAGGGGAAACAGGTGTGCCCCGTGACCATCCCAGCTTACTGTTTAGAAAGAGTTTCCAAACTGCAGCACAGGAAGAAGGAACCCAGGTGGAGCAGGAGGTGTCCATGATTGAGAGGGAGGTGAGAGTCTGGGAATGCCAAGGCAGCTAGAGTTCTCAGGACAGAGTATCAGAAAGGAAAGAGTAGCACAGGCAGAAAGCTCCAGAGATCGCAAGAGTTTCCCGCTCATGTCTTTAACTGTAGTATCCACCACATACATGTGAGAAAACTACTGAAGGCTGGGGAAAGAATCAGTCAAAAGCACTGGAGGTAAGAGTGCCCGATTCTCAGACAAAGCTGGGAACGCTTATTTGTTCTCAACAGGCAGAGTGGAAAAACCTCATAATTCATGGGACATTGAGTAGGGTACTCAGAAGGGTATTGCCTTAGTTGTGGGGAAAAATAAGGTCTAGTCTCAAGGCTACTCTGATACCATGTAACAAAGTTTAAAAACAAGCCATAAAAGTCTGAAACGGTTTCCAAGTAATTTAACTGCCTCCTAAAACAAAGTTCAAGAATATTTATAAGAATACAAAGGTATCTAGAGTACAGCATGGTAAAATTTTTGTTTGGAGCCCAAAGGATCAGGAAAATACAAACAATGAGGAAAAAATTTGATAAAAACAGACTTACAAATGCACAGATGATAGAAATACTAGACGGGAAAGTTTAAAGTTATTATATTTCATATGTTTGAGAAGGTTGAGGAAAGATCAAGGATTTTAAGCTGAGACATGAGAGGTATTTTTTCAAAAATACCTGAACTGAATTTCTAGAATAGAAAGCTATGATATCTGAGCTGACTAAATAGGAAAAACAGCAAATTAAACACCATAAAAGAAAAGATTAGTGAACTGGAATGCATGTCCAAAATGAAAAAAGAGGAAAAAGAAAATAAAAAGGGCATCAATGAGCTGTGGAACAAGTTTAAGAAGCCTAACATATATGTAATAACAGAATAATATATGTGTAACTTAAGTCTCTGATATAGAGGAGAGAAGGGAGGTATAGAAAAGATATCTGACAAACATAATGGCTAAAAAAATTCCAAATTTAAAGAGAATTATAAACCAACAGATCCAAGAAACTCAATGAAACCCAAGGACAAAAATATGATGAAAACTACACCCGAGGTACATCATAATCAAATTATTCAAAACAAGCAATAAAGAAAATCTTCAAAAACAACCAGAGAAAAAAAGAAACATGTACAGAGGAGCAAAGTTAAGGGTGATGGCAGATTTCCTGCCCAAATAATTCAAACAAGAAGACAGTGCAGTAACATGTTTAAAGTGCTGAAAGAAAGAACTATCAACTTGGAATTTCATACCCATGAAAACACTTCAGAATGAAGGTTAAAAAAGACTTCCTCAGACATACAAAAACTGAAAGAATTCATTAGCACTGGAAGAAATGTTACAGGCAATTTTTCAGGCAGAAGAAAGATGATTCCAGATGGAAGATGTACACAACAGAGTGAAGAATGCTGGAGTATGTAGATAAAAAAGACAACTGATTTGCTGAAAGTAAAAATAACAAAATGTTATGAGTTTAAACATACGCCAAGGTAAGATGTGTGATAACAAGTGCACACAGCCCAAAATGGGAGAACATTGTTGTGAGGTTTCACACCACACTTAAGGTGGTATCATATCCTTTGAAGGTAGTTAAAAATATATTATGTAAACCCTAAAGCAACCATAAATAAAACAAAAAGTAATAACTAATTAACCAACAGAAAAATAAAGTTATTAAAATACTCAATCCAAGAGAAAAAGAATACCAAAGAATAGATGAGATAAATAGGAAATAAATAACAAGAGGGGAGATTCAAATCTCACCATATTAATAACCACATTAACAGAAAATGGTCCCTCTAGTTAAAAAAGAGAAATCATCACACTGGATTTAAAAAAAAAAAAAGCAATACTCAACTAATATGCTGCCTGTAACAACAGTAGGTTAAAAGGAAAAGGACAAAAATCAGTTATCACTAATCAAAATAAAGCTGGACTGGCTATATTAATATAACACAAAGTAAACTTCAGACCATTAGAGTATTTTAAGCTTGGAAGTGACATAATCACATCTACTTTTAAGACTCTGCCCCTCACCGCTGTGGCCTCTCCCGCCGCTGAGCACAGGCTCCGGACGCGCAGGCCCAGCAGCTCCGCGGCACGCAGGATCCTCCCGGACCGGGGCACGAAACCGCGTCCCCTGCATCGGCAGGTGGACTCTCAACCACTGCACCACCAGGGAAGCACACATTTACTTTTATATTAAAAGATCTCTAGCTGCTATATGGAAAAGGACAGAGCATTCAAAACATGAGGCATAGGGCCTGAAACACAATAGGTTATCAACAAATGGCAAACACAAAAATATACACAGTTATGATGGGCTGACCCAGCATTACCACCCCTGAGATTTTATCCTTTCTCAACAATATTATTCTAAAATGAATACCCATGCTTTATTCTGCTTTAAATTTGTCTTCCCGTTGCCATTCATTAACATGTATGAAACAAAAGCACCTTAGGCGTGGCAACCCCTGCCTGACTTTCAGAATTTCATTTAACAAAAGAGGGATTATGAGAAATCATTAAAATACCATAAACAAGATACTTACATTCAAGAGGCACTTTGGCTAAATCCCCTAAACTCACAAGTGGTTAATTAATTACATGTTCAAGATTAATCAGTGGACCAGGTAAAGGTTAGTCACAGAGTAAAAGGGAAAGTTGGAGCTGGGCATCAAAAAGTCGAACTCGGATCCTTGGATGCGATGCCAGCCAGCTGACCCTTTTATCTCTATCTCCAGAAGCTGATCTCACTAGCGGGCACTAAAGTTTGGGGTGGTACTTCAGGGTGGCAGGCTCAGGGTAGTGGAAGTAAGAGAAAGTGACAAAGGAAAAACTATGGCATAGATTAGGTTACTCAAAAGTAATAAAGAATAAGAGGGCCTTTTCCGGTAACATTTGTTATCTGAGTCATATTTTAAAATAATAACTCTCCTCAAAATACCCTTAAATGATCGACTCTCTGCCTCGACTTTATTTTTTCCTATGCCATTTCACAAATTCTTGCTCCTTCTCTAATACCAGAATATTAATGGCAAAGCTGTTTCTGTATTTATTCCAAACTGAAACCCATTAGGAATGACACCTTGCTGCATTTCTTAGTATTGATTGCTTGCAGTTTTTATTCTGTTTCTACATTAGGACAAATACAGTTCATTCAGGGGCTTCTAAAAGCAAATCAATGGCCTTTCAGAAATTCATTCAGTGTTTGGGTTCATGCTTCAGTTCAAGCCATTGATTTGGTGGGAGCGTTCAAATCAAATCACCCTGATACATTTTTCGGGCAACTCTTCTGCCCTTCAGTAATAAAGTATGTCTATTGCTTTGTCTGAAGATGCCAGAGGGCCCAGGTCTGTGATCTGCACTTCAGGCAAAATGGGAGAATTATGTGGATACTGACTAAGGTGTGGTAAGACAAAGGAAAGTGTGAAGGCAGGATTTAGACAAGGCACATAACTAACAAAGGATTAGGCTACAGCTAAGACCCGTGGTTAGAAAAAAATAGATGGAAACCTGAATTTTGGGGTGGTTAAAGTTGAGGGGAAAAAGTAGTCTTCAACTGGCAAAAGAGGTAATTACTAAAGCCAACAGTCAGAATGAGAGAGTTCCAAAGGAGATTATAAAAATCCACTAAGAAATAAGAGGCTAAGAACAAGCAAAGCAAAAAAAATAAAAGGCAAAAAGACTGCATAAAGTAATAGAATGAGAACAGAATAGCAAACAGACAATTAAGCAATAAAGGAAAGGACTGTCATGAAGCTAACTGAACTAGTTTCTTCTTAATTGCATTCAAAATATAGAATGCCTCGGGATTCCCTGGTGGCGCAGTGGGTGAGAGTCCGCCTGCCGATGCAGGGGACATGGGTTCGTGCTCCGGTCCGGGAAGATCCCACATGCTGCGCAGCGGCTGGGCCCGTGAGCCATGGCTGCTGAGCCTGCGCGTCCGGAGCCTGTGCTCCGCAACGGGAGAGGCCACAACAGTGAGAGGCCCGCATACTGCAAAAAAAAAAAAAAAATATATATATATATATATATATATATAGAGAGAGAGAGAGAGAGAGAGAGAGAGAATGCCTCAAAAAACTCTGGGTCAGAAATTAGGAAAAGCATAAATAATGATAGTGTCAAGGAAACCCATAATACAAAGCTACTGGAACCTTAAATCCTTTCAGAATATACCAGCATTCAAATGATCAGAATGACTGAGGTGCTTTACTGTGGTGAGTAGTTCCAAGTGGAGCTACTTACAAAGTAAACACTGATAAAAGAGGACTGAAAGACTACTTGCCCATAGCACAAAACTTCAGTAAAGCAGGGACGGGACTAGTCCTGAGCAAAAATGCAATGTAGGCTAAAGTCTACCTTTAAAAACCTTCCCTTTGCATTCATTAGCCTTTCCCACCTCTCGTATATATACAATTCTTTACCAATAGATCAGGAATCTTGTATTTAGAAGCAACACGGTATGGAGGAAACAAAATAAAATATGGAAATGTGGACTCAAAAATCCTGAATTTCTTTCTACAGGAAGAAACCCATAATGTGACACCAATGAACAAAACATTGACAGAATACTAGTCCAATCAGTTTCAGCATAAAGCCACAAACTATGAGAACTCAAACATATTAAAATTTATACTGAATTGACTATTTAATATATTAATGTAAGTCAGTGGTGGTCAATAACGTTAAGTCAATAAGTGGTACAGTACACATACACACACTCAGAATTAGATATTTCTAGCAGATGGAAATTCGGACAAAAATAAAAGTCAAATGATTTGGTAGCAGTGATATTGGTGGTATGGAAGTTAACCTTAGCTTTTCACTAAAGGGGAAAAGAATTACTTTGTTCCCCATCTTATTCCTTAAATAAATATGTCAACTTGGACACAAAATTGGCATTCTTGGTAAAGAAAGAAAAATAGCATTAATAACGGATAATAGCTAAGTTTCAGGACAGGAAACTTGACCCAATGTTAGAGAAAAGAAAACAAATACATTTATCCTTTCAAAAGAGCCAAGTCTGGTATGGAAGATAAGGATGTTTAATGAAACATACAATTTAATACAAAATAAAAATATAAGCAAAGAGGGAAAAGGACCAAAAAGCAACAACAAAAAAAGTTTTTAAAGCCCAGACAAGTGTGTAAAGAACCAAATAAACACAGGCCTGAAACACCGCCATCCTCTGTGCCAGGAGCCACAAGCAAATTAAAATGCATAAAACTTACTCAGTTGAGGTTCTGGGTATCCCAAAGATATTTTCAAGGGCTCTTAACACCAATTCCCTGTCTACTAGGGGACAGAAAATGAGGAGAAGGCTTCTCAAGTGAAGTGAGTGCTCACAGAGTGATGGAGCCAGATAAGGCAGTTTATATTCCAGGCTCTTCAAGGAAGGACAGAAGATTTCCCTCCCATTTGGGCCCTGAGTTTCTAAAGATAAAAAATGGTTAGCATTTAGTTTCTACAAAGAAAAGCAGGGACGGGACTAGTCCTGAGCACAAGTGCAATGTAGGCTAAAGTCTACCTTTAAAAACCTTCCCTTTGCATTCATTAGCCTTTCCCACCTCTCGTATATATATAATTCTTTACCAATAGATCAGGAATCTTGTATTTAGAAGCAACATGGTATGGAGGAAACAAAATAAAATATGGAAATGTGGAGTCAGAAATCCTGAGTCTGAATCCTTCTCTTCTGTTTATGAGGTGTGTGGGGCGGGGGGGTTTCTGGGTTGTCACCTCTTCTATATGAGTTTCAGTTCTTATAAGCCTAAGAGGCTGTCGTATCAGAGGGATAGATCTACCAGGTCAATGTATATAAATATACCTTGTGAACTGTGCATCACTAAAGCCAAATAATATAATTGTCATGTAATTACTTGACTGTGGTATAATTGCTAATTTGATACAATACCTATGTCACTGACCTGAAACTCCAAAATTAATCTCTCT
Organism: Delphinapterus leucas; assembly: GCF_059928025.1. Taxonomy (NCBI): domain Eukaryota; kingdom Metazoa; phylum Chordata; class Mammalia; order Artiodactyla; family Monodontidae; genus Delphinapterus; species Delphinapterus leucas. Next base: position 46,750,128 of record NC_143146.1, on the reverse strand, counting down.
CCTTGCTCCTATTATCCAAACTCGCATCTTCTAAGTGTAATAAGTCTCAGAAACCATATTAAAAAATAATCAGACTAAACTAATGTAGAGTAAGTTTTTAATCTCCTCTAGCTCTCCTATTGCATGACATGATTTACAAGCGGAAGGTTAACCTGCTATATTATAATATCTCAGATAATTAAAATGAATTTGGGAGTATTTTTTGGTCCTTGAGCACACTTTCTATAATAACCATCAAGCTATTATCGTATGCAACTGGGTGATTTTAATTTCAGGAGATTCCTAAGGCAGAGACCCTCAGTTGGATATACCTACTCAGAGAGCTAGAGGTTATTTCTGGCTCCAACACGTGCCACTAATACGAGACGTTCATCCTAATCAGGTTTTCAGTAATTTGAATTGTCCCCCTGAAAACTGGCCCCACAAACAGAAAATAAATACTCCAGCACCATATCTCATCATGAGACCTGGAAGTCATGATAGCTGATCATAACTGAGATGGTTCATGAGTCAGAATTGGCCTTTAGGCCACACTCCTAACCCATGACCTTTGCTGCTTTGGACATTAAATTGTGTACATTTAAAAGTCAAAGTACAAAAAAGTCTGGGAGATCTAAAAAAAATGGTCAAAGAGAGTTATTAGAAAACAATTGTGGAGTGAATAAAATCATTGAGAAAGAGGAGGGTATGAAACAGCTAACAGAATTGAGCACTTATTATTCACTATTGACTCCACACATGCACGCTCTCCCTTAAATCTCACTACAACCTAATGAGATAGGCTCTAAATTCACATACATTTTATAAATAAAGAAAATTAAATTGAGGGGTATTAAGAAACTTCCCCCAAATTTTATAGCCAGTATATGGTACTTTAAGAATTCAAACCCAAGTCTGTCTAATTAGACTAGAAATGCAATGAAGGATATTTGAAGGAACCTGGAATACCAAGACAAAGTCATTTTAACCCAGATTTGTGTTTCAGTACTAGGAACATGTGGCATGGCAAGTCTCAGTAAGCCAAGAGCTAAATGGTTTTAGTTTTTCAGTATTTAAAATAAACCATAAAGCACCTTAGGGAAAGTTATTTATCCATCTATCAGATATTTATTAGTGATTATTACATGCCAGGTATTGTTTAAGACATTAGAAATTCACCAGTAGGTGTCTAAGAGAATGATTCCTGCCATGATCACGGTCATTCTTATGATAAACTAATAGATTAATGGACAGAACATAATATAGTAAATGAGAAGGTAATGAGTGCTTGAGGGAAAGATAAAGCAGGGAAGAGGAAAAGAAGTGTTATGGGCAATTTCAAATAGGGTACTCAGAGAAGACCTCCAAAAGTTGACATAGGAAGAAAGATCAAAAGGACATGAGGAAGCAAGCTATTTGGATATATGTAGGAAATAAGTCCAAGGAGAATAACCAGCCAATGTAAACCTCCCAAGAATGTGATTGGCATGTTTGAAGAACAGTACAGAGGCCACGTGGTTAAAGCTGAGTTAGGGGAGAGTGTTAGAAAATGAGGCACGAAACAGCGAGGCAGGGGCACGTATGCAGAACCTTGTCAACTATAGCAAGGGTTTAGGCTCCTCCTCTGAGGTGGGAAGCCAGTATAAGGTTACAGGTAGAGACAGAACATTATCGGCCTTCTGTCACTAGCTGCTGTGTTAAGAACAGACTGTGATATAGATAAGTTGACATAGATATCACTTCTTAATATTATCAAATCATTTCACAACATTTTACATTTACTTTCATGTTAGATAGAACACAAACAAAATTGCGTACCTTTTGCCACCACATGAAAAAAGGGGTAAGATCAATATAAATCACAGTTGAAAATTCAGTTTTTGAGAAATTTACTAGAGTTGGCAACTCAATGAAATAGCATATCATTCTGATCATGCTGTGTTTTTATTCGTTCTAATAAATTAATGAATTGCAAAGTTATTTAATATAGCTGACATTCTACTAATTTCAGGGGAACAAAGGTAACAAAAGCTCATAAGAGAATTCATTCAGAGTTCAATTCCACTTATCCTCCCACTCTACAGAGAACACAATTGGTAGTATGTAAGTGATTTTTTCCCATTAATGGCAGGATTTGATATTACTATTTTGATGTAGATTTGAACTAAATGAACTCAATCCCTTGATTAAACGAGACTTTATCACAGAATATGCCTGCACACTTTTGGCATTTTAACTTTATCTTAGTTCATAATATAGGCGCTATACATTTATTATTATGATATATTAGAGATCATTCCATTTTCTTTCATATGAGAGCAAAATCTAGAGGCAAAAGTAGTCTTTTCTTCCTTTCCACAGATACACATTCTCATGACCACTAGCTTCTTTCCAAAGGTCCCTGATGAATTATATTCCACAAATGCCAAACAGCCCTCTCACCCTTCCTCATGCTTAGTTTTTGAAACAAACTGCAATAGTGTCACATTATAAAATCACCTTGTACAATTCCCTAGACCATGGATTGCAATTTTCCTCAAAGAGGTGGTAACCAGCAGCAAAAGCAAACAAAACGTTGCTGACGATGAGTCTCTCTTAAGGGAGAAGATTGAGAAAACCAGTAAGCTTTGCATATTTTGCCTTACCCTTCACTGTCTCCTGTGTTACATTTCTAATTCACTCCCTGGCTGATCTCATCCAGTCCCACAGCTTTAAATTCCACATGTACGTGACAGGCTCCCAAATTTATGCCTCCAGCCCTGAACTCCCAGCTTACATCCTAACTACATATTTCATAGGTCCACTTAGATGTCTATAGGTGTTTTAAGTGATCTTCCCTCCCAAAGTCTGTCTCTCTTACAAGTCTTTTCCTCTTCTCTGTAAACAGGATCTCCTATCTTTCAAATTATACAGGCCAAGCACCTTGGGGGTCATCCTTGACTCCCTCTCATACCCTAAATCCAATCTGTCAGAAATCCCGGCTTCCCTACTTACAAAATACATATGGAATCTGCCCTTCTCACCAGAGACACTGCCATCAAGCCTATCAAGCTACCACTATGTCTCACCTTAATCACTGTCATAACATGTTAACTGGCCACTGCCTTCAATTTATGCCCCCACCCCGCAATCTGTTCCTCACACAGCTGCCAGAATAATCAATCTGATCTAAATCTAAAGCACAGATAGGATAATTTCACTTCTTTGTTTAAAACTCTCCAATGGCTTTCTCAGGATAATGTCCACGGGCCTCACAACATGGCTGCAAGGTCCTGGTGGCATCTCTCTGATGTCCCCTCGTATTCCCACACCCCCTCATTCACTTTGCCACAGCCCCGGCCTCAGCTGTGTCACACTCACATATCCCTCAAAGCCTGGCGCTTGTGGTCTCCTCTGTCTATAACATGCTTCCCCAAGACAGCCACACAGGCTTCTGCTCAGATGAGAGAGGCCTTCCCCAGCCATGTTAATCTCACATGCACGCACCACCCTCATGCCACCACTTCCTGAGGAGTACTTAGTATTACTTGCTATTACATCACGTTTTTGTTTCTGTGTATATTGTTACTATACTCAACCAAAGTGTAAGACCAAGAAGGAGTAAGAGACATGTTCACTGCAACAAACTCAGAGTCCAGAGCAATGCCCAGCACACAGTAGGTGTTCAATAAATATTTGCCAAATAAATGAACAAACGAATGAATCATTGCTGAACCAAGGAGACGGGTATTGAAATAAAACACATGAGACAGCAGTACAGTTACCAATATAATCTCAAGGTCTAAATTCATCCATAAAACACCTGGTAATCCAGACCCCTGTAACACCAAAAGGCTGAGGCAACACTAATGGACCCGAAGCTATTTCCTCAGAAGCATCTAATGAGAACTCAGATCAATACCAGAGATGTTCTTAAATATACTCAGTCTATCAGCAGTGAAGCTATGTTAAGTTCAACCATAAAAAAGCCTCTAATTTTCTGTGAATTTCAGTATATTTGCCTAAATCGATAAATCTGTTACACATTATTTTATACTACCTGTTAAACATGTAAAGAAAAAGGTGTAAATGGCCTTTTAAGAGTTCTGTCAACATGTACCCCCATTGTGTCATATGTAGGCAGAATTAAGAAGAAATCTGTGAGAGAAAAGATCTTCAGAGAAAATACTACGATGGGCAAGACAGATATTAGCTGACAACGGATGTTTAACTACTTAAACCAACAGAATTTCTATAAGTTTCACTAAAAATTCAAATGGCACTGTGATCATTTTGACTTAGACTGCTAAAGGAGATGAAAAGCAGAAATCAGATCATAAGGAAAATGATAGAAGTATTACATGTCTGAAGAATTTCAGGCTACAGATCAATGACAATTGAAAGCAAGCTAAATTAATAAGCCCTAAACTAGGTGGAAGAAAAGCCATCTGCGCTAGTGAGCCTATATTAAGTCCTGGATCCTGGCAGAAGCATGTCAAGAAGGTTGCAAAGCAAAGTGCCAAGAATAACTGAACAACAGCTGAACGTTTGTGATCTTAAGAGAAGCAGACCTCTAAGATTTAAATAGCTATGGATAGAGTTATAACAGTTTATTATTCTAAACAAATGTCCTCCTGGGTAGATTTGCAGATGAGACTGCCAGAGTGCTATCTAGAGCATCGTGGAATGTGAAGGGCCTGGGACAACTGGACAGGTACCAAAAAGCAGCAACTGAAGACAAATAGAACTTCATATTTTCCAGGAGGAGAGACTGGCAAGATTTATGCCACTGACAGACAAGACTGAAGATGAATTATTAAAGAGTAAAGGAAATAGTAATTATAAGAAGCCAAAGTGGGTCCTTGAAGAAGACACTGTATTGCACTAATTCTATGTCTTTTGTTAAGTTTTAAAGTGATAATTCTGTGAAACATGAATGATTTTTTATCTGGACATTTGCAAAGCACTCAAAATAATCAGCACTTGAGGAATGAGAGGGATGGATACTTTAAATATGGGAAAGCGATGGCTCAGTGGACATCTTCTTTCAGGTCCCTCACCAATCTTCATCAGTCTTTTCTTAAATTGTTTCAATAAGCTGTGATTCTTATACCAAATCACAATTTCCTCAACACTTTTTAGAATATACAACCACTGAGTACCTGAGTATTGACAGACTTAAACACCATGGCCTTCTGAATTAAAGAAGGATCAGGAAAAGGTCCAACGTAGGTGTGGTACCAGGAGAAAAGTGGAATACTGTGACAAGTCTACAAGTTAGGTGGCAGAATCATATAGGGTGATTATATTCTGTTTTGAAAAAAAGTGTGAAATTATACTTTTATGCCCAAAAGTGTTGGGTACTTGGTCTACTTTTGAATTAACCCATTCTTACCCAGAGAAATAATTGTCTGGAGACCCATTTTAACAAAAATTAAAATAACTATCTCAGGGCTTCCCTGGTGGCGCAGTGGTTGAGAGTCTGCCTGCCGATGCAGGGGACGCAGGTTCGTGCCCCGGTCCGGGAAGATCCCACATGCTGCGGAGTGGCTAGGCCCGTGAGCCATGGCCGCTGAGCCTGCGTGTCCGGAACCTGTGCTCCGCAACAGGAGAGGCCTGCGTACCACAAAAAACAAAAACAAAAACAAACAAAAACAAAAAAACTATCTCAAAAGTATCTAACATTTTCATTTCAAAATGTGATTTAAAAAAAATACTCTGTATTATACCATAATGATGGATACATGTCATTATATATTTGTCCATATCCACAGAATGCACAACACCAAGAGTGAACCCTATAGTGAGGGTGGAAGGGAGACACAAGAGGGAGGAGATATGGAGATATATGTATATATATAGCTGATTCAATTTGTTATAAAGCAGAAACTAACACACCATTGTAAACCAATTATACTCCAATAAAGATGTTTAAAAAAAAAAAAAAGAGTGAACCCTAAGGTAATCTATGGACTTTGGACAATTATGATGTGTCTGTGTAGTATACCATGTCAAAAAGTTCCAAGCATACATGAATACTATGACTATATTCCAGGGTAATAAGAACCATTTAGATATATACACTGGGCATTATGGTAGCAAAGAGGCAGGATCCTGAATTCTACAGGGAATAACAGAAATGCTAGGGAAAGAATTCCAGAAAGGGCTTCCTCAAAGCAAAAAGAAAGGAAAAGCAGCCTATTGACAGCCCTGAGTGTGGTGCCTTGAGAGCACAGCAAGTTGTGGAGGAAAGACGAAGCACAAGCAGAAAGTAAGACAGTGGACGGGGCAGGGACTGTCTCCTTAAAGATCTAATGCTGGGTGACTGGGTGGCTAGGAAGGAGGGGATTATGGAGAAGTCTGAGGAAACACTTGGGGGTGATCGGTATGTTCATTATCTTAATTATGGTGATGGTTTCATGAGTGTACTTATGTCAAAATTAATCAAATTCTGCAAATTTTAAATATGTGCATTTTACTGTATGTCAATTATAGCTCAATGAAGTTTTGTTGGTTTGTTTGTTTTTAAAACTTTAATGCTATTCTAAAAATTTTAGACATCCATGTAAAAGTTATGGGAAGCAACTGAAGCAGTTTAGGGAGCTAGTGAGGGATGGTCAGTGGCATTTCATTGCTTATTTTACAACTTTACAAGATGTTCCACACAATCAAACGAAAGACTTAATCAACTGCTATTTATCACGTTCCTATTATGTGCAAAGAACCAAGCTTCTCCCAAAACACAGAACGTTCCTTTAAGTAAGTAATGTGGATCTTCAATTCACTCATGTGAATTACAGATGTATTCTATTTAAATAAACACTCAAATTTGATACAATCGATAAAGTCACTAAGGTTGTTTGCATTATATAATCAACTTTAATTCCAAACAAGAATTATGTAAAATAGTAAACAAACAAAATGCAGCTTACCTGGACATCTGTGTTTGTTTACGTTATTTCTCTTTGGTAGAAAGGCAGTGTTCAAAAGTAACACATCCAAAATGCTAATAACCAATGTCAAATAAAGACCAAATAGAATATATAAAATATAACATGTAAATGAGAAATATGTTTTACTTTTGTCATGTATTACTTACATACAACTATCCAGGGTTCTACGTCCTATACAGTATGGTATACAAATATAGTATTCAGAAATATGTGAATATCCATTAAATTGTACGTCCTTGAAGCTTTCTTTCAACTATCCTTCATTAAGGGAATAGTTACAGAAAAAGTCATAGTAGGGACCATGAAATACCACATAGGAATTTCAAAACAACACATTATAAAACTAAAAGCCTCCAAAACATATTTCACGGTGAAAACTTTCAGAACAATGTGCATATGAACATGCATACATTTGTAAATACAAAGAAATAGGATCGGAAAGTCAACAAAATGTTAAAAATGATCATTTATATGGAATGCAGTGGGTAGTGAGATACAAGGAGCTTCTACATTGTATTCAATATTTTTATATGCTATTTAAATGTTTTATAACACGAATATTTAGGTGTATTTTAAAATGAGGCATTTTTAATGCAGGGAAATTTGCATGAACTTCCTACAATATTTTTTGATTAAAAAAAAAAACAAAACAGGAGGTCTCTACTGCACAAAGTTTAAAAGCCCTGCCCTACAGTGACACCAAATGGTGGTAGATCAAAATACAGTACACAAACAGAACATTGTTTAATTCAATTTCCTATAAGCATTATGATTCCTTTGAAGAATTGGCAGCTTAACAGTGTGGAAACAAATACTCAAGAACCTAGAATTTTTAATCAAAGAAAGTCTAGTACACCAAGTTTCAAATGCAAATTGTAGGTCTCTTTCTAAACTTCAGTTAAATCTTGTGATCCCACTGAATATTTACATATCTTATTCCTCACACAGTTAACCATGCTACTGTGAGCACAGTGATTTTACCTAATGGCTTATTGATCAGAAGATCACTGCTAATATAAAAAATACAGTCACGTAACTAAAATCAGGTTCTACACAATGGGAACCAACTTTTGGTAAGTAGGCAATATTTTGGGGAAATAAATGAGAAGGTTCTGGGGCTAAAGAGGGAAGGGAAGAATCCAAGAAAAGAGACAGGTAACTGATCCAATGAGTGAGAGTTTCTAGGAAGAATATTTTCATTTCTAAATCTTATTGATAGAAAATTAAGTTGAATAAAGCATGAGGCAAGGACATGCCAAATATGAACCAATTTCTCAGCAAAAAGTTGTGTCCTGGACTATCCAGGGAAAAGAATATTTCAAGTTCAGCACATCGGTTAGTACTCAGTGTCTTCTGCCCAGAACCTAAACCAACAAATAAAATTAGCATGTAAACTGTCTCATTCATTTCAAGTCACACAGAAAGATATAGAGATGAACCACCTCCCAGAACGCTCCTCTAAAATAACAAAATACCATTTGACTAGAACACTTAGTCTCTCAACATTAAATGACAGCTTGTTCAGACTTTTTGATGGGTTATTGTTTTTCTTATGCCAAAATCCCCTGGAAAACAAAGGACATATAAATACACTATCAGCCACAAAACAAGTCAATAATAGCATTAAACTACTAGGTCCTGAATTCACAGCACTGGATATCAGTTCTAAAAGGTACCAGCCACCACCATGTCAACACCACTACTAGACTACAAGGCATAGACAGGGCCAGCTCTGGAACACCTGAGAACTGTCCTGCTCAAACTGGCCAATGCCCGAGTCAGAAGGGCTGCAGGGAGAATTAGTTCAGGGAGATACCTTAAGATTCTGAATTACCAGTAATAACAGAGGAGTGACTAAACCCTTAGAACCATAAAAGTACCCAGGTCTAGTACACCTGCATTAAGACTGTTTTTTAAAGAATAGAGATAATATCAGGATTAAAGAATTTTGCTTCCAATTTCAAGGGAGAAATAAATAAAAGAGGATATGAAACTCTGTATTACAGGAAACCTGGAAAGAATATAGACATAGCAAATGGTTTAGTGGTTGAAAGAAAGCTTAAAGGATGTACAACTTAATGGATATTCATATATTTCTGAATATTATATTTGTATACCATACTCTATAGAACATAGAACCCTGGATAGTTGTATGTAATACACGACAAAAGTAGAACATATTTCTAATTTATAGGTTATATTTTATACATTCTATTTGGTCTTTAATTGACATTGGTTATTAGCATTTTAGATGTGTTACTTTTGAACACTGCCTTTCTACCAAAGAGAAATAACGTAAACAAACACAGATGTCCAGGTAAGCTGCATTTTGTTTGTTTACTATTTTACATAATTCTTGTTTGGAATTAAAGTTGATTATATAATGCAAACAACCTTAGTGACTTTATCGATTGTATCAGATTTGAGTGTTTATTTAAAAAGAATACTTCTGTAATTCACATGAGTCAAATTAATGAATTTACATAACTGGATAAAAGGAAAATGTAAACTGACTGGCAAGTAACACAACTGCAGGGTTTTAACTGATTTTTGTTAAAATGAAAACAATGCTAGAAATCACAATATCAGTGTATAGAACCTGAAGATGAAACAGAGCTAACAGCAAGTCTATCTATAGTGAAAACAAATAAAAAGGCAAGCTTTGGCCCTATTTGGGTGCAAAGGCTATCCCAACCTTTGACTCTTCCTTGTTTATGACTCTGTGATGATTTTTCATCTAGAAATGATTAGCACTTTAGGTTTAGTCAATAAGTAAAGGCTTTTCTACAAGAGAAAAGTCTTGTAGGAATCTGCAGTTTAGCTTACCTCAAGATAACAGCCCGTCTTTGACATATACACAATTACATTAAGCATATAACTTTTAAAATAAAACAGGGCTTCCCTGGTGGCGCAGTGGTTGAGGGTCTGCCTGCCGATGCAGGGGACGTGGGTTCGTTCCCCGGTCTGGGAGGATCCCGCATGCCGCGGAGCGGCTGTGCCCATGAGCCATGGCCGCTGGGCCTGTGCGTCCGGAGCCTGTGCTCCGTAATGGGAGAGGCCACGGCAGTGAGACACCCGCGTACCGCAAAAATAATAATAATAATAAAAATAAAACAGCATTATGGGAATCTTTAAAAATGTACCTGGTAATTATAATCAGTTTCCTAAAACCACCAAATTTATATCATTTATACAATGTTGATAAATTGAAAACACATCACTCTTTAATGAATTAGTGAACTTATTGAGCTTTTAATCCAGAAAGGAGAACAGAAAACTTCAAGGCATTCCATGCTGTTCATCATTTTTTGGGTAACTCTCAAGTATTGTTCAGAACTCTAAGCAAATTTTCCTGTCTTTTGGGGGATGGGCGGGAGTTTAAGAAGTAGGGAGAGCCAGATTGGAAATGGTGAATAATTGATATGGAAAAAAAGGTGAAGTTGAAGAACATTACCATTTGTCACCCCCTCCCCCAAAAAAGAGTATATAGAAAGTTTTCATTTTTTCTTCAACTGTCTTTCTGCTTTCTTCACCAAGACAATTATATTTTACAATGTTAGTACAACACAAACCAGAACTTGAAACAATATTTTTAGGAATATTCATAATCAACAGGTAATGAAGCTCTGTTCATATTTCCATAGCAGATGGTTTTCAACAGCGTCACTCCTTTCTCATTATATTCCATTTGTAGTCAGGTATGATCCAGCATGGAATGTGGAGAATCAAGGTCAAGTTTGTGTTGACATGTCCTGAAATGGAAGTGATCCATTTCTGTCTTAAAGTCAAAACTATAACCTCTAGCCCTGGTATCTGGGAATATAATTGTTTTAACTTTCTGATCCCTCTGAGCACACTGCTTGTAAATCATATCTCTTTGATGTGAACTCTCGTTTTCAAAGGCGGGCATAACCTGGCTATTTAAATAAACCTGAAATATCTGCAAGTTTGAGTTCATTCTTCTGTGACAATCACTAGAAAGAACATGGGAATAGTTTTAAATCTCTGTGATGATATGCAACATAAAAGGTTACTCATTAAATAGACATTTTCACATAAGTTTGCATGTGTTTCAGGCTTAATGTGGATGGGAATATTTCAAAATTATAATTTTACATGTTATGCTTTTCATTCAAGAGTCAAAAAAGATGGGCAAAAATCAAAACTCTAAGTATAGTCTGTGGTTAAAAATGTAATGCAAATTCTCCTGTGTCTCATATGGAAGATATTATGCCAAATAGGGATCAAGAGAACGACAGAGTGACCAGGTGAAAGAAAATAAATAAGGAAATTAAAAGAAAAGAGAAAAACAAGATGAGGAGGAAAGAGTACTCTGGAGAATTGGGTAAAAAAAAGCATTTTTCTAAAGATAATAAATTTAAAATTTCATAATAAAAATTATAAGGCTGTGAACAGGAAAAAGGCGCTTTTTTTTCTTCTGAGTTTGTGAACTTTGGGTTCAGGATGGAGGGGTGAGGGAGGAGGGGAGGTGCTGTAGGGAGGGCTGAGTAGAATGGGTTCATGAAGACACAGGAAGGAGTTTAAGAGCAAACGTCGACAACATGCCAAATATAGTATGTAGACATAGTCCTTTAGTTATTCAACCCAAATTTTCAAAATTATATCAAATACAATTCCATCATGTCCCTGGAAGTTGGTAATAATATAGCTGAAGGCTGCAGGAAAAAAAATAATCTTATATATATAAAAAAATGAAATACTACTTTAAAATATCATCACGATGGCTGAGTGTAACCAATCTCAAAATGATAATTTAATGGTAGAAGGAAAGAGCAGGAGAAAAGAAAGCTTGATAAAAAATCTTAAAGTTACAATACCACTAATATATAACACTGGAAAGTCTTTTTTCACCTCTTTAGACCCCAACTTCTATAAAGTAGGAAGCCGGAACAAGGTGATTATCAAGGTGTCTTGAAGATTTTCTAAAATGTATTCATTTTTCACCCTCATTGCCAAGAAAGAGACTATATTTCTAATTTCAGAGTCTAAAATATGAGATGAACTGACATGAATGATTAGAATGAAAAACTGAAGCTACTCTTGCAATATGCTGGAATACACAGCTCTAGAATAAATCACAAATATACTCTCTAGTCTTAGGAGTACAGGTTTCATTTTACATTTTGACATTAAAAGGAGAACTTAAAAAAAAATCATGTTTATGCTTTTGAAAAAAATCCTTGGACTTCATTTATGGCTAGAATTTCAATATATATTTTAAAATCAAGATAATTTCCCATAAATATCCTCAGGTTTAAAAAAAAATGCAAGATGGACATTAAATGTTTTTGAGCAATGATGATGTGAAATGAAAAGCCTTACATTTCCTTTTCTCTGTTTTTGCACAGTATAAAAATCCCCTCCAAAGAGAGCTGACACTGAGAGACGGTACTTACCACAACAGCAAACTGCTCGGGTTCACATAAGTTGTTATAGTCACTCTTGAACTGAGACAGTGAATTTAACTGTTCTTGATCAGGAAGATGCTTCATTAAGTTCTAAAAATTAAAACCAAAAGAAAATATCTTCACTAAATGTGCTTCTTAAATTCTAGGAAAAATTTTTAATAAACTATGGGAAGGAAATCATTGAAGAAGTTAATCTTTAGTTTTATTTCTAGGTAACCTCCCTAATACTAAAACTTAAGCTACATTCTCTGCATCTTGAAAGCAACCAATTTTCCTCTTCTCTATCCAGGGTTATTATATATTCAAATCAAGTACTACTGAATGTTTATTTGATTAGCTATATATTGGAGAAAGAAGAATTCAACCTATACCAAAGGAACAGCTTTCTCACCTGGATAAATGTGATCAATTACATTTCAGCTTTAGGGAATTAAATGTCATAAATTTCAGGCAAAGCCAAACATATTTTAGCACTCCACTCAAAGGGATAAAAGAAATCATCATATTGCTATTAATAGGCAAGGTAAAGAATGGAAAAGAAATCAAGGGAATTGTAATGACAGCATTTGCAAGATTTAACCAATATGATTACAGTTTTAATAATAAAAATGAAGACATCTCTAAAACAAAGTAACTTTTTTGATGTAAAAGAAAATTTGAAAAGGCATTGAAGACACAGGATGATACACCTTGCAGATGAAAGCATATAGAGAGAACTTAAGTGCCATGGCCGTAACAGCCCTTTGCCTATATCATCTGCAGCCCAGAAACCACAGGTTCATTTGGTTGTTCTGGCTCCTTTGTCCACGCACAGCCACAGATATGGATCACTTCCATTTCAGGACATGTCAACATGTCACAAGCCACACACTTAGACAACAGAAACACTCCCAATGGAGAAAGACCAAGGGAATACATATAATTACACTTCTCTGTTAAACCATCCCTTAGACAAAGTCTATATAGATCCTCTGTATCAAAATATAATCAAAATATAATCGACTATAATAGTATTATAGCGAGTTAGTATACGGATATTAAAATTAAGAAAGAAAAGAGTGGTTGGTGCTCACAATTCCAAATTACACCATCTATAAACTCCGTACAAGCCCAAAGTCAAGTACAAATTATAATTAACCCTACATCATGCTGAATATATTTAAGGAGGAAAAAAAAACCCAAGGGTGTTATTAGTTAAAAAATAATGTTAGAGAATGTTACATATCAAAGAGTTAGATCAAAGAACAAGTTTTTGACTCACTGTGTACCTTTGGACATAAACTTGATTGACTGGCCAAAAACAAACAAAAAAGTGGCAATTTAAGATCATCCCTAAAAAAAGTATTCACCATTAATACTATCAAACTGAATAAAAACAATAAAGGTATATGATTTTCCCATATAAACAGAAGCTTCCCTTAGTAGAATTGCCTGAGATCAAAGCACCTGGTTATTAATATTTTCTTTTAATCATTCTAGTTGACATCTGATCTATTTATTACATTGGGCTTCTGAATTTCTTCAGCATCCTTTCAGATAATCATCATATCCCCTTAAGTATTTTTAGTTAATATATACTTAAGTTTTCATCTTTCATCACAAATTCATTAATTTTTCACTTCATTATTTTTGCTTTCTAAAGTAATGAAACTATTGTGATTTGTAAGAGTACAGGCCCGACCTTCCTTTGTCTCTCCCTTTATCATATTTCCCATCCTAAGCTACTATCGAACTAAATTCTTCAGTTGCCCCCACACACCCAGCTTTTCCCTCGCATGATCCCTCTGCTCTTTTCTACATACATGCCATATTCAACCTTTAAGGACACTTACACACAGATACGCACACTTAGCACATTCCCTAGTTCTAAAACAACCTCAACACAGCCATGTTTATCCTGTATTATAGTTATATATAAATGCCATCTCCCTTGCCACTCCAGAAAGGTAAAGTCTATGTCCGATTGAGCCTAACACCATGCCCTGCACATGGTGAGCACCATGAAATGCGTGCTAAATTAATTAATTAATTAAAGACTGATGGGACAAAGGTAAATGGGTAACAATGAGGTGGAAAAATAACATGCAAAGATGACATCAATACTGACATCTTGTTATATATGAATAAATAACTAGATATGCCATAATAAGATCATGACAATGAACAAAGCCTACCAAAATAATGATTATTACAAAGTAATGCTTTTTCCATGCCCTGTTCAAAACAGGCAAGTTCTTCACTTTACAATTAGAAAGTATTTTTAAAATTAAAAACAAGACTTCAAATAGCATAAAATTCTTATTGTTAATGAATATTTGAAGACTTTGCATATGTCCAAACTAAATTTTTAGATTTTAAATTCATAAGATTGGTTTTATATTTAGCAAGTGTGATAACCAGAATAATGCCCCAATCCCACTAAAATGTTCACACCTAATCCCCAGAACCTGTGAAATATTAGGTTACATGACAAAGGGAATTAGGGTTTGGGATGGAATTAAAGTTGCTATCAGCTGACCCTAAACTAGAGAGATTATCCTGGATTATCCAATGTGCCCAATGTAATCACAAAGGTCATTAAAAGTGGAAGAGGGAGAGAATAACAGAGTAAGAGGAAGATGTGACTATATAAGACAGGAACAGAGAGCTGCAACATTGCTGGCTTGGAAATTAAAGGGAGGCATCGACCAGCCCAGGAATGCGGGCAACCATGAGGAGCTGGAAAAGACAAAGAAATGAACTCTCCTCTGAAGCCTTCGGAAAGGAATGCAAGTCTGCTGACACCTGGACTTTGGCACGGTAAGGCCCACACCAGACTTCTGTTCTACAAAAATGTAATACATTTGTTTTATAGTAAGCCACTAGATTTGTGGTAAATTGTTAAAGCAGTAATAGAAAACTAATATATTAATAAATTATATGGAACTGAATGTTCTTAGGACATGAATTTTAAAATGCAAACTTTTTTCCATCTCAAACAACAAAAGCCACATGATCATCCAAAATATTCATATAATCAACTTAAAAGCTACTCTGTAAATATTTAACAAATACATTGTAAAAAATACATATGCATTAAGTAGAAATATTCTATTGAAGGACTTACAAATCTACTCTCAAGAACAAAGCACATTCACGATCAACAGGAATAAAGACAAAATGTAGTAAAGAGAAACTACTAGAGGGAAAAAAAAAATGCTTGAAAAAGGTTTGTTGAATTAGGTAGTTTATGAGTCTGAGACTCAGCACAAATCACTGATGGGATTATATATTACCACCACACTTAGAAGATGGGACAGACAAAACCAAGAACTTCCAAGGATACCACTTACTGATGGATTAAAACATCTAGAATATTTTTAATCAGTTGTTAACATAACTAATAAGAATAAAAGATAGCAAACTGAAGATATTATTCTCTCACTGTATGATTTGTGGTCTGCTTCTCCAAAGACATGCATTACTGTACCTTATGTATAGAATTCAGCAAGTAATTCTGAAACCATACTAGCATTCATTAAATAATCCTGTGAGTAGAAAATATTTTAAAAATCTTCCAGCCTTCTGAATGATTCAGAATACCATGCAAACAAATTTCTAGAATTCATGGGAACACAAATGACTCAAGTAAGGTTCGTTAATCAAGATAACTCTAAATAAAGAGAAAATTCCCTCAGTATTCTATACCAAACAATAATATACCTTTATAAGACATATAAGCCCAAGAAAAATACATTCTATAAGGATTATACAAATAAATTTAAATTAGCATATTACTAGGCTTAACTGTAACATAAACATACATGTAAAAGTAAACAATTTGCCTTTCAAAAACAGTCATTTGAAATAATTGAAATGTAATCATTTGATAGCATTATATTTAGTTTGCAGTTAAGAGAAGATGCAGAGCTTTATCTCCTGGCAATGCAGAAGTTATGCTCAAACTAATTATGCAGCAATGATTTTCCAGTTGAATGATTTAGTTTAAGAATTTTGCTTCACTTACAGGTTTCTATTTAATGAGAAGCTTGCAATGAAATATTGGAATTTAAGCTCTCTGCCTGTTTGTTTACCTGAATCATAGACTCTCCCAACTGTGTTTCATCCACTTCCAATATCATCATTTTGATTTCCTCATATGGCACCCGAAAAGAACTCAGGAAGATTGCTAAGAGGAAGAGGAAAAAAAAGGTTCATAATGAAGAAGGTAAGAAAACAATTTGAGATGTAGTTCTATATATAAAATCAAAAATAATTCATAAAGTGAGAGATTTTAATTATTTAATATAATTACTGTGGGGGAAACTTTCATTAGCACATTTTATACCCTTCTCCAGTTTTAGAACTAGTGTTTAAACAACAGTCCTATATTATTATGCTGGTTCTGAGGTTGATTTTTAATGCTTAGTTATTAGCCTAACATAGGAATGGTGCCAATTTTGATGTGATTTTAGAAAACTGAAATATGTTTAGAACACAATAGAGATAGCACACTGTAATGAAAAGAACCATAAAACCTTAATATGTACATGTAATATTTATCTACACATGTGTGTTATTAGCCTGCATAATATCCTCTGGCCTTACTAAATAGTTCAGAAAAAAAATTTTTTTAAGAAAACTGCTAAGCAGTGCATTAACACTTTTCCAAGTTATAATAGCACTTCACTGTTCAGAAATATTGTAGACAATATGCCAGAGAAATACCTTTTTTATGTAACTAAAGCTTAAATATGCAATATTAGAACACAAATTTCAATGGAAAACTGTCCAAATGGACTAGATGGGATAATATGTTATTACTGAGAATTTCAACATTATTTCCATTTTTATACCTCATACATCTTATGTTAAAACACAATGATTTCAAAAGTATATAAGAATATTTTCATAGCATTAGATTTAATGCTTTTACTGTTTCCCCCCTTATTTGACTAGTATTATTGTTTCTTCTGTCCAGTGACAGATGTCACTTCTTGAACACACACAGACCTTGCTACCACTACCTACTACTTTGTTTTATATGCCAAACATATCATTTCACTTGTAGGTATTTTCATATAAAAACACTATTTTACATAAGACAGAGAAAACATGATCTTTCTTGGAGTAAGGCTGTATTCCTGAGGATACCATGGATCAATTACAGACGAACAACGAGAGCACCATCTGTGTTCTTATCATCAGCTTCATTCACACATTTTGAACTCACACAGTCATAAATGTGGGATAATAGTGCTAGAAATTATAAATGTGTATAATCCTCAATATCCCAAGCATAAGATGGAACAAAGGAGCTAAATGATATTGTAAAAGATAGAGATTAGTGGAATTATAAAAGGATAACCCCATTGTAGACATTAGAAAGCACAAAAATATAATAACTATATGATCTCAAAGAGAAAATCAATGAATAATTGATAGAGAGGGAATAAAATCTAAATCTGTACATCATGTATAAAACAAGTTGCATATGATTGTAGGATTAAGTATAAATATTAACAAATAGGAATACTAAAAGAAATTTAGCATGGCAAATTAGCTCATTTATGGTTAGAGAAGAACTTCTTAATCATAAAAATCAGTGAAAGACATATGAAAAGATTGATATCTGACAAAAGAAAACACTAAAACAATTAAAAGCACTTAAAACAATTAGAAAGCAAGGAAATTGGGGGGGATGAACCTGCCTCAAATTCAGAGGGCTTTCTCCCACTTCATTTAGAAAACAATGAGGTCCAAATAGGAAAATGAGAAAAATGTATGAAAACGCAAAGGAATAAGAAAAAAGTTACAAAAAAATAATAAATAATATGTTAAACATCAGAAGTAAGCAAACTGAGAAGGCAAATTGTTAAGACAGTACCTGTATTGCAAACTTAGAAAGATAGTAAGATTAATCAGAATCCTTAAAATTCCCTTTGAGAGACAGTAAATTCTACTCAAGAAACCTAACCATGGACACAATAACAAAACATAGAAAAGGTTATAATGTTAAATAGCAAAATTAAAAGGAAAGAATTATACCAAGGCATAATATAGTAATTGAGAGAAAGAAATTATAGTTTTGTATTTCAGGCAGCATGGCAAAGTAGACAGAGAACCTTGAAATATTTTTTAAAAGTTATTTTTTATCTTAATCTTAAATCTATTTCTGAGCTGTAGTGAAAGAAAGGAAAATAGAAATCCTGAAGAAAATGAAATAATTACTTAAAGAAATGAAAGAAAAGTTTGAAACACTGGACAGGAAAGAAAAGAACATTATTAAAGAGAAACAAAGATTTGAGGGAGAAAAGAACTTTAAAAATAAAAATATATATATTTAGCTACTGAAATGGAAAACTCACATGGATTAGACATGAGATAAAGAGAAAATTGGTGACATAGGCAGAGAAGCTACCCAAAAGACAAAGAGATGGAAAAGTACTAGGTTAAGAGACATAGAAGATGAGTAAGGACACCTAAAAATGTCTTCTTGGAGTTCCAAACGGAACACATGCACATACACAGACGCATGCGCACGTGCACGTGCGCACACGCACACGCACGCACACACACACACACACACCAGGGAAGAAGGATATTTAAAGAGAAAATGTCATTTTCCAGAATTTTAGAGAGAGACAAATCATCAGAACAAGGAAGCTCAACAAGTCCTAAACATAATTTTTTCTTTAAAGCTACATTAGCTTCTTGTAAAACACCAAGCATGGGAGAGTTTGTACAGTGGGAACACTCAAGCTTTGATACTGGAAGAGAAAACTGGTACGAATGCAGAACAGGTATATATACTTAGGGTAGAGGTATACTTAGAGAAAAGCCAAACTTTTTCTGTAAACGGCTACATGGTAAATATTTTAGGTTTTGTGAGCTATACAGTCTGTCACAACTACTCAACTCTGCTATTGCAGCCCCCAAAGCAGCCATAGATAATATGTAAAAGACGGTCCTGGCTAAGTTCCAATAAAACCTGTTTAAAAAAGCAGGCAATGGACGACATTTAGCCTGAGAACTACAGTAAGCCACACCCTTAGTATCACCAAAAGTAGGAAACAACCCAGAGGTCGAATGAAATAAACTATAATATTCAAAGAATGTTATACACACTAAACTGCAATGAAAATGAATACACTACAGCTAGATGCATTAACATGGTATGATTTTATACATGTAATATTCAATATTAGTCAAAACCAACAACTTATTGTTTAGGAACATGTATGTGGTTGGTAAAACTGTAGAGAAAAAAGGAAGGGAATATTTAACTCAAGATTCAGGATAAGGTTACTTCTCACAGGAAGGGGGATAAGATTAGAGAGGGTCATATATAAGTCCCTAAGTATTAGTAATGTTCCATTTCTTTAGGTGTGAATGTTTGATTTATATATCATGCATTTCATATATTCTCTTGTATGTATAATATGTCATAACAATATATTTAAAACAAATTTAAATGAATAATATGAAAACAAAATGCATCTGGTGGAAAATGGTGACATACTGTGTGGTAAAGGATTAAGTTTTGGAAAAAGGTGACATACTGTGTGGTAAAGGATTAAGTTTACCCAAGTAAGGTCTGGCTCCTATGAGGTATTCTGTAAGCCCTAATGCCCTGTGTGAAAAAAGTGTCTTTGTTTACTGGGGGCATTCACTGGACCACACCAGACAGTTTATGCTAATAATGTGATTTATGGTGGGTGCTTTGGGTCACACAATATTAGCTTGAACTGTGGAGGGGCTGGGAACTAAGGCCATCATATAGGGGTTCAGCTATAATCAAGACCCAGTAAAAACTCTGAACACCAAGGCTAGGGTGAGCATCTCTATTGGCAATAATCTGTGAGAACTGTCACACATCATTACTGGGAGAAGCTACTACTGTCCATGGCTCCACTGGGAGAGGACAACTACAAACTTTACGCTTACAACTCTCCTGGACTCTGCCCCACATGCCTCTTCCCTTTGCCAATTTTAATCTGTACCATTTTGCTGTAATAAACTATAACCATGAGTAAAACAGCTTTCAGTCAATTCTGTGAGTCCTAACAAATTATCAAACTTAAGAGTGGTCTTGGGGACCCCCAAATTTGCAACTGGTGTCAGAAGTGAAGGTGGCCTTGGGGACCCCCTAACTTTGCAAATAAAACAACTATATGATCTCACTTATACAATTACGTAACTATATAAACATAAATAACATAATGCACAATTAATAATACATGTTTAACAACATACAATAATACATGAAAGAAAAAATTAAATGTGAATAGAAAAACCTACTTTGCAGACAGACGTAACTTATTCCTTAACTTTCTTCTATATTTGTAATTCATCCACTACTTTCAGGTATTATTCCATAATTAACATATATATTAAACAGATATATTTATAAAGATTGAACTATGTTTTTTTTATAGTTTATGAATAAGTTTTGGGGAAAACATTTGCTATAACTAAGGGCAAATAAACTACAGAAGAGTTGAAAATGCCTAATGCATAACACAAATCAGAAAATAAGCATAGACCTTTAAAAATTTTTAAGTTATTGAGAATAATGAGATACTCATTTAAAGCTTAAAAAATATCCATTAAACTGAATCTTTGTACTAGCATGCATTTTATCCTTCAAAATGTGATTATATTGACCCCAGTGGGAAGCTTTGAATGCAGTGAAGGAGTGTAAAATGTGCAGATTTTGGAACCAGTCACACATGTTTTTTGCAAGGGAACTTATAAATATTTAAACCTTTACATTAATTCCTAGGTTTCAGAGTTCCTCCCTGTATACCCACTCCAAAAAATCTGGTAAAGCATATGAACCTTGTAAAACTCCTGAGCCATCTCTTGATTCTAGAATGGCTAGAATTCTATCTTTTAAACTGAGCCCAGAGTCTGCCAAAACCTTTACAAACTCAAAATATAGGGATCCCAACCCACCTTTAAATAAATAGGTAAATAAATCTGTGGATTTTAGATCCTTTCTGCAAAACTCTGTGAAATATTTCAGTTAAGGGAAATCTAAGAGAAAGTATCTTAGATTTCTAAGTGATATGATAGAGTCTTGTCACCATCACAAGACTCTTCTCAGAATTCAGTATCTCAGAAGACTCTGAATTTCCTAGACAAAAACCAGCTGTGAATCAGACTATAATTACAGTAAAGATTATAGGCTGCTAAAGCTTCTTAAAGCTTAAATCATAACACTTGCTACAATCAGAGAGGGTAAGAATAATCTGAGATGGATTACCTCATAATATGATGACCTGGTATGAATTCTGACCTTTTGATCTTATACATTAAAACATGTATAACAATTAAATGAATGAATACATATGCCCTAGCTACAGCAACCCAGACAACAATATCCTTCTTTATGATAATATAATTTTGTTATCTCTAAAGAGGAATAAATATGCCCTATACCCACTGGCCATTTTCAAAAACAGCAATCTTTTTCAAGTCACTGAACTGCTACACCCACCAGATACCCTACTTACAATGTCAATAATACTACCTACATGATGAGACTGTAGTAAAGGTTAAAGAGCTAAATACAGAACTAGCACACCAGCTATTACAATTAAATTTGAAATCCCATTTAGCACATGTGTGTAATATGTAAGTAGAATCCTATTCAACAAGTCAAGTATTCAACTTTGAGATGGCTATTTAGGCTATCTTATCATGGCTAACCCATCTAAAAAGAATTATACTCAAAATGATATTTCTTTAGGACACCTACCTAACAAGACAATTTGTAACGCAGGTCATAAACGTTTTTCAAGACAAAAATCATCTTTCAAATCACAGAGTATAGAACTTTTTGACATTATCTAAGTTACCAATGCTTTTAACAGAGACAATGTTCCTTTAAGAGGGAAATGCCCTGAAATATCTGTATCACATAACAAACCCCAAAATTTCACTGGTCTAACCTCCCCTGCAAAACATATTTCTAATTCAGACTACATGTCCATCCCACACCAGGAAGAAAGGCTCTTTTACTTATCATCCTCATATCAGGATGATGATCACCACTCTGGGTGCGGGGCAGAGAGCACTGCTCCCATCAGCAATTAACGCTTCCACACATAAGTTACCTCATCCCCACTGATGTTTTCATAGGCCCAAGCAGGTCACATGGTACCACCTAACTTGAAAGGGGCAGGTATGTGCCCAGAAATAGAAAACTGTGTATTGGCCAATAGCACTAATGTCTGCACACTGCCCGTGGGGATTCTGTCAGGCTTACACTGCAGAAAAGTGATGGCCCTCTGTCATAATGAGTTGCAAAGCAAGAGGGTTCCAAACCTTTCACAAAAGGAATGTCAACTCTGCCTTCTCTGTACACTAACTTAATTCCCTCTTTAATCAGTAGCATGGATCTTTATCCTCTGATCAAGAATTGTTTTGTCCCAATACTTGCAAAAAGCTCACTTGAGGAATGTAATAATTGAAAAGCAGACTAAAAGCCATGTTAGCTCTTCATGCCTCTAGACTCTCCATATTTTATCCCTCTTATAGCATCAGAAAAGTAATATATCCAGATCATACTATCTCAGTTCCAAATAGAACTATCTTTGATGCATTTAAGATGCAGTTAGAAATCAGTCAGAAGCAAAACTATTTGCCCTCTTCTCCCACAATAATTCAGTCAGGAAAACAATTCAATACTAAGAATTTAGCTCCTGTAACAATAATTAAATCTAAAATATTTCCAGTCAGTACTTTTGAGGAAAGGCTTTGAACTGCTCAGATGGGATAACAGAATTCATTTTAATCATCATCCTTATTTCCATTAACATTCCAACCTCCTTTGTGTGTGATCAAGTATCACAAATAATAGAGATTCAGCGGTATAGAAGAAATAATCCACTACCGATATTTTTCAAAATATTATGTCATCACCTAAATTCCATAATTCTTTACTGTTATACTTAAAAGAAAGACTTTAAAGGGTAGGTCTCTTTTCAGTTACGGGAAATATATTTCCCTTTCTTAGTTTTATCTTCTAATATGCATTAATCTTTTGAAGAATTTAACTCATAATTTACCTAAAGGAAAGGAAAATTATCTTTGAATTTATTATAAATGATAATAATAAAATTAACATAAAATGAAAAGCAAGTCAAAAAGAAAATGAAATAATTTAAAGGAACCAGTGTGTTCAGTGGTGTGTTTCACTAATTTAATTGTATTGAAATCTGATACTTACAAAGGTTCTGGGCAACTTTAGAATCTAGAAATTTAAGTTCTTTAATTCTTTTCTTAATAGCTTTCTTCTCTTCAAAATCTTCTTCTCTTCTCTCTGTAAAACCAAGGATAGATCCATGTTAAGGGCGGTAGGCACTCAATTGCCAAAAGACAGGATATGAACTTTGTCATAAAAGAATCTAAAAAAAGATATAAATCATTTAAATCAGTTATAAAAATAATAGAATAATAGATATCCCAAGACCTAAACTATTTCAGATAGGGAGTGGCGGCTCTTTCCCTAGAAAAACTACTAAGAGTAAATATTTAGAGGTCTAAACAGCAAAAACAAAAACAAAGCTGTGTGCACCATGGAAACCAATGCTATCAGGTGAAGAATAAGTACAGTTAGCTCCTTTGAACGATGTACAGTACACAATTATAAAAGTAAATGTATTACACTTAGGATAGGTTAAGGAGTTAGCTCTAAGAGCGCTAAACAAAGACAAACACCGAGCTGTTTTACGTTTGATATACCTTGTTCATTTCAAAAGACAGCTCATATAAAACTTGAAGAGTAGAATGTTTACAATTCGTTTTCCAAATCTTTGAAAAATATTCAAATTTTGATAATCAACCTACTTTATCTGAGCTTTTAAAACTCAGCAAATGCATTTAACCTCTCTGTCTTTGCAAAAAAATAAGTAAGAGAATAAATACATCATGCTAAACAACAATATATGAACTGTGATTATAGCACAGCACATGACAGTCAAGGTTAACAGCTGTAACCAATAAAGCGATCCTGTCATCTTTCCTCTCTCTTTTGCATACGTTGACAGCACTTCTGATGAACGTAAGTCATCTTTACAAAATTAGGATCTTGATGACAAAGAACAACGGATCAAATTGTTTAGATACGTACAAATAAATCACTAATGTTGAGGAAGAATAACTTCGAAAACAATCTTCATATACAAGATAGCACATTATACTTAAATTCTTTGTATATCAGAAAAGCATTATAATTACATGTTTAGGTACATAGTGTGAAATAGGGATCAAATTTTATACTTTTCAAAATGTTTATTAACTAATTATCTCTATCATTTTATGAATAATCAACCATCTTCCTCAACTGATTTTATATTACACTTTTATTCTATGTGTTTTCCTGGACTTCTAATTCTGCTCCACTGTTCCATGTACTACTCTTGTGCTATTATCATTCTGTCTCAAGCACTGTAGGATTTATGATATATCCTACTATATAATTGGCTGTTCAAATTACTTTTCTTCCTTTTCTAAACTTGCTTCACTTTTCTCATTTATTTTTCCACAGGAACCTTAGAGTAATTCTGAAGTTCCAAAAATAAAATCCACTTGAATTGTATTTGAATTGCAAGGCATTTGTAAACAGATTCAGGCAAATTTGATATGTTGACAATTTCTAAACTTCCTAATCATGAACATGACATGTGTCTATAACTTTTCAATTTAACACAGCACTCTGTGTAGGCATCCTGTGTATTTATTGTTAGTGTTAGGTATGTCTAAGTATGTCTAAGGTATGTTGTTAGTGTTAGGTATGTCTAAGTATGTCTATTACACTCCTATTATACTCCTGGGGGTACTGATTAATTCTACATTTCCCCACTATACTTTGCAACTAGTTACTGCTGGAATACAGAAACTGTTGAATTTTACATATATGTTTTATAATCATTCACTTTACTTATTTATTCTTTCATTCAAGTAAGAAGTATTTATTAAGCACCAATTAAAAAAGACCATGCTAGACAAAATGGAGATGTCTAGACCTCAAAGAATTTAAGGACCAATAGAGAGGACTGCAAAGTAAATGGCAATTACAGTACATAGATATATCTTCAGTGTTTGGGTAAGAACCACAGGATATTAAAGAAAATTAATCTATACTTGCCAGAGACAGTCTTCATGATATCTGAGCAAAAGCTAGAAAGGGAAAAGAAGTTAGCCAGGTGAGAAAGTTTTAGGGTGAGGGAAGGAAGGACACAGACAGATAACAGAAGGATAGTGTTTCAGGTTCTGCAAGAACTTGAAGGGCACAGAAAGAATTAAGTATAATAAGAGCTGGGGTCTTCCCTGGGGGCGCAGTGGTTGAGAGTCCGCCTGCCGATGCAGGGGACACGGGTTCATGCCCCAGTCCGGGAAGACCCCACATGCCGCGGAGCGGCTGGGCCTGTGAGCCATGGCCGCTGGGCCTGCGCGTCCGGAGCCTGTGCTCCGCAACGGGAGAGGCCACAACAGTGAGACGCCTGCGTACCACAAAAAAAAAAAAAAAGAATAACAAGAGCTGGACTTCCTTGGCAGTGCAGTGGTTAAGAATCTGCCTACCAATGCAGGGGACACGGGTTCGATCCCTGGTCCAGGAAGATCCCACATGCCATGGAGCAACTAAGTGCATGTGCCACAGCTACTGAGCCTGTGCTCTAGAGACCGCAAGCCACAACTACTGAGCCTGCGTGCCACAACTACTGAAGCCCACGTGCCTATAGCCCATGCTCCACAATAAGAGAAGCCACCGCAATGAGAAGCCCGCACGCCGCAACAAAGAGTAACACCAGTTCACAGCAACTAGAGAAAGCCCGTGCGCGCAACGAAGACCCAACGCAGCCAAAAATAAATAAATAAATAAATAATTTTTTAACAAAGAAGAAGAGCAAAGAATATTGGGTGTAAATAAATGACACCAGAAATTAATCAGACATCAGATCATGCAAGACCTTTTAAGCCATGATAAGAATTCTGGCTTTTATCCTCCGAGCAATGTGGAGCCAGTGAAGGCTTAAGCATGAGAGAGACATCAAAAGAACTGAATTTTAGAAAAAACTCAGCTTACTGAAGGTGTATTGAAAGAGTGGCAAAAATAATTGTAGAAGGGCAAGACAGAAGGGAGTTGTAGTAATCCAAATGAGAAAAAAATGGGACCTCACCCAGACCACCAGGATGGAGAGAATAGATGAGCCTTCAAAGCAGAATCCAGTCCAGACCCATCTCTTGAGTTCCAACTTGACTATCCAACTGCCTACTCTCACACCTCTACTTGGATGTCTAATGGGCACCTTCAACTTCACGTGTCCAAAACCCACATTCACACACCTCCATGCTGCTCTTCCTGGAATTTTCCTCATCTTAGAAATGGGAATGCTCTTATTGCAATTGCTCAAGTCACAAAGCTTGAAGTCATCCTCTTTCCATTAACCCAAAACTACATTTAGTCCATCAGTGAACCCCATCAATTCTAACTCTAAAATATTCACTAAAATTTAATATTAAATTTAAAATTTAATATTCACTAAAATAAGCAGGGGCTACTATACTCCCCCACTTGTGGCTACCATCCTTTCTCACCTGGATCACAATTGCTTTCTAACTAGTCTCCCCATTTCCAAGCTTGACCAACTGCAGTCTCTTCACCACAACGCAGCAAAAGACTCCTGTTAAACCTTAACAGAAAAGGTTTACTTCTCTCACTTCCTTATACAGAATAGCACCCCAACCCCCGCCCAGTATTTTCTATCAACATCACTCTGCCTTTTTTCTCCTCCAAAGCACTTACTCCTCACATATCATAAATCTGCTACTGTCTCTCTTCCCCCATTAGAAAGCAAGTTGCTAGAGGCAGGAACTTTGTTCACCGTTGTATACTGAGCATCAAGCCTGGAACGTAACAGAAGCTCAGGAAATGTCTGTAGGTGTGTATGTACCTGCAGACTAAAGGAGCAAGAAGGGTTTAAGTAACCAGGCAGATGATGATGGTGCTGTTTATTTAATTCAGCAACAAATGAGGAACAGTTTTGACCTAGTCCAGTTTTAAACATGTGTAGTTTGAGGAGCTCTTTTATCTCCACATAGTCATGTACAAGAGGCAGCTGAATGTACAGAAGAGAAACCTGAAACAGTGATACAGGTATCAGTCCTAATAATTATTCTACTGACTGTCACAGGTTCTCCAAGTATCAGCAAATAATGACACATTTGTCTCCTTATTCCTAGTATTGAAATCTTTTCCTTGTCTTGTTATACTGGTTAAAATTTTCAGATGAAGGCGAGTAAAAATTTTATTAGTGAACTTCCTTTCCTCAACCTGACCAAATGGCAATCCTTTACTCGTTAGAAAATGTATACATTTTATTTTCCTATCTTTATCCTCAAGAAAAAGGCTGATTCTAAGTTTTTAAAAATCAGTTTATTTCTCAACAGCAGTAACATGCCACATTCTGAAACATTTTCTGGTCTACATAAAGAAAAAAGTCAAAGAAATGAATAACCTTAAATTTTAAATAATATTGACTGAACATCTGCTAGGCATTGCACTGAACACTTTCTGTTGCACTTGCTTATATACTTCTCATAAGAGTAATACCATTTCTGTGACTACTATCATCATCATCATAATCATGATGAGAAAGATAATGCTCAAGGTGAGTAGCTTTAAAAGCAACAGATCTGATAAAAGAATAAGGGTCACTACGCTTTGACTCTAATATTCTTTCCACTAGTTGTAAAATATGTTAGGTGTCACAGTAAAAAAAGAAAAAAGTTTATCTAGCAATCTTGACCACTTTAACCTGCAAATCAGAAACTGAAGCAATTTTAACCAATTCAGCTTTTTTATAAAAACGACAAATTAGACTCTTATTGAGTTTAATGTATCAGCATGCCCATAATGCAATGAAATCATGGCTTTCTCCTCTCTTATCTGCTCCATATAGTCAAAGGATGGCTGGGGAAAGATGGAATGGAAATAGGGTAAAGGGGGGAAGAAGCAGAGTTTTCTAAGACAGAAAACAAGATTCAAAAAAAACAGGTAGAAATATGCTTATGTAGATATGAAACCAGATAATCAGTTTATTACCCAAACAGACTGATTTGGTTAAAATCTTTCATACTGAGAAATAATGAAAAGTACTGCTGGGGAAAAAAACACAGCCAGATAATGGACTGCCTCAAATCAGAGTAAAACCAGTGAAAATGTTTATGCAAATGTCACTGATAAAGCAGGATATACATGTTGACAACAACAGGGATGCATTAAAGAGGAATAAGAATAAAGGAGGCTGTTTAGGGGGAATGAAATTTTTTCACAAAATCCTGTTTCAGTTTCCCATGCTGACAGTATCTCTGTGGAATACTAGCCAGGAGAGTGCAGGGTCCTGCAGGGAACTCAGGCTTAGAATCTCAATGCCACGTTCTGCCATCCTGGCCCCACAGGGTACCAGACACAGTCCACTGCAGCTTACATCCCTCACCTGGAGACACTGGCCCTCTAAGGACTTGTGAGAATGAAGTGAAATGATCATTACCTTCCTGAAACCATCCCCTACCTCTGCAGTGACAGAGAAAAAAGGGATAAGAAACAGAGGGCCTGACCACAGCTCAGGAGCCCAGAGGCGAGCACATTTTAGATTCATCCCATCCACTGGTGGAGCTCCTATTCTAAACCCAGTACCAACACATTTTCACTAAAAGACTAGCTCTCCTCAAGTATGAGTCATAAAGTCAGATTATTAGTGCCATCTGTACTTGTGACCTAGCTTTTCTGCCATTAGAAGTCCGTGTTTAACCTTACTTCTTAGAGATGTTGAGTAAGGCTACATTTTTCCGAGAGAAGATTAATCCTGTTCAAGAATGGTTCTGATCACTAACACAGCATATGCCGCATTTCATGAGGGTTTTATGTCAGAAAGAAGTCAAAGATGACCAAACTCTTTGTTGCCGAGAGCTATGAACTGAAAAAGTCTTTTTTAATTACATTTTCTCTTTATTCTTTTCCTATTTTCAAAGTTTCAAAAATAGCAGCAAAATTATATAAAGAATCTCCTTTCAAAATCTTTTCTTTCATACTAAATTTTCCATTAAATATCACAGTTCCATGGTACATGGTTATACATCTTACTCTAGTTCATTTTCCATTATTTTCTAATCAGATTTATTAAAAATGTGACCTTTTTCTAGGAATAGGATTCCACATAAATTTTACAGTACATTATTTAACCACTGCAAACAATTCTAGAATGTGCACAATTCTAGAATATGCACAATTCTTACAATTCTAAACGTGTGAGTACCTAGTAGAAGCACAAAATGTAATAAATACTATAGTTTCTCTTTCCACAGTTGAGTATTTTAAATCAGTAAATGTGAATAATAATTTTTTATTCTATTTTTGTCAGAGCTTCCTGGGTAACTATCTTATGACAACGTTTTTAAAATACTAAGCATTTTAATTTTTTCTGGTTTTCATTTAGTACAAGTGCTATTAAATTTTACATGTTGTATATTTAAAATAAATTACCTTTTTTTTGTTCATTAGACTATTATAGCACTAGCCTTCAGAGGATAAAAGGGAGTGACTGAATGATTAAATAACCATTCTCTATGACACTGAAAGAAGCCAATAAAAATCATCTCAACTACAGAAATAAAGCGAACATAAATCATATGATTAGGAAATGAAAACTGAGGCCCACCACAACCTTCAAATAGGGTGAAAGGTGGGGGCAGGGAGAGAGCTATAAACTAGAGATTATTTGCACAATTGTGGTTGTTTTTCTTCCTGACTTTTCTAACTACTGAGGTTCTAAGAGGCCAATAAAGAGTATCAAAAATTTATTGGGCCGAAATTTAGAAGCAAACAGCCCTTGAATATGAAGTTTAACTACCTCATCTATCAGTGAGGAAACCTAAGTAGAGAAAATATGAGTTACTTGCACGAGGTCACACAAAGGCCTCGGCTGTCACCAGATCCTAGACAAGAACACTGACCACTGCATCACAGGCCCAGAGCAGCTCTGGGACAGGGAATCTGCAGCAGGAAAACAGTCTGCAACCAAGCTCATAAGAGGAAGTTAACTCCCCAAGCGTTGCTTTTTCAGGTAATGGAATTTTCCCTTGCTGCACATGTTTACTGGGAGAGTAGGTGAGGCAGTGAGTGGACCCGGGGAAGGAAGAGAAATGCTTGGTCTCCTGAACACAATGAGCAGAATTTAAAGTTATGGGAAAAAACTATACTTCCAAAGGGAAAGTCGAGAATTCAGCCATCACTACTCTCACATGGTGGCTCCCTTTGGACGAGGCACAGTTATTCAGCTACATGGGGTGAACGGAATGGAAGTCTTAGGGGTGGTATTGAGAGCAGGTGAACGGTTGAGAAAAGAAAGCAGGTTTCTGAGAGTTAGTACTGCTGGAGTTGTGATAGGACGATATGGTTTCAAGGAAGATTTAGGCAGCTCGAAGACAGAAGATACATACAAAATCCATAGAAAAAAGTGAAAACTCGGAATAAATTAGCATTTTTTAAGTTGGCACTATCCCCTTCGCAAAATACCAAAGTAAACACTTTGGTACTGAAAACTATAATTGTATAAATAGCTTTAGTCATATCTGACCTGTCAAACCCAGTTTTAATATTTCTAGGCACAAAAATAAATGGCTATGTGCCTAACTGCAAAGAAAATAAATAGGGCAGAAACAGATTATTTTTTTACTCAAATATTAATATATGACTGCCATAACTAATCAGAGCATTTTACTAGCAAAAAGATGTCTGTTTGGCAACCCAAGGCTAAGAATTATATAGTATATAAGAACACTAGTTGAACCACTAAATAAAATCTTATGGAATAGATGATTTCAACATCAGTAACGATCAAAAGTATAGCAAATAAATGCACATTTCTCTATACAATTAGAAGACAAGGGTATAAAACAACTTTTCTTGAAGGACTTTTTCTCTATAACTCAAGTCCTATATGGATAAGGGAGAAGGATTTCACTACTTAACAAGCCTTGAACTAGAGGTGTAGCTAGATTTTTTTTTAAATGATGTACAAAAGGATTATTAAGGCATTGAGAATACACTTTATAAAAAACTTAAAACATATACTTCAAAGTGATCACATGATTTCTACATACTTAACTAAAAGCAATTTGTTTTCTGCATCTCTTTTTCCTGTATGAAAAGACAAGCTGATAAAAACAAACTGTTATAGAAACTACTTCATCTCTAAGGACCTTTGCAACCACAGAAATAAGCAATATTGCTCATCTCAAAAGTATTACCACTACAAACTAAAAGAACCACTTTCTTCAGGTTCCCTTGTGTGTAAACACTCCTTAATGACCAAAGACTTAAATAGCAGAAAAACAGGAGTTCAAACCAAATAAAATTATCAACACCCTTCAAAATCACATATTCAACAACTTTTTTTAACTCAACAAGCTTTGCTGGGGTGAAAAATAACCCTAGGACAGTTAAGCCTATTTATCATGTATAACTTAGTGTTAATTGTTTTAATTAAATTAGTTACAAATTGAGATGAGTTTTGATTGAATAAACCATAGGTATGAGGGAAGAAAGTAAAAGGAATCACTCAGCTACCAGAGAATGAAGCCCATTCTCACATGATCTTTCTTGGCTCATCACTTCTTATAAAAACATCCCTAAATTGTATCCTCAAAATCTCCCCACTATAAGGAATGTTTCTAGAACCGACCCCTATGAATTATTTCTGAATGTTGCTGTTTCCCATTCATAGAATAATATGTGTATTCATAAAAAATATTTTTTCTAACTATGGTTTTTGCCAGTACAAGCTACTCCCATATATCCTCTGATGATATTAGAAAGTAGAAATATACCTATGCTAAAGAAATTATAAAGCAAAGAATAAAAGTTAATGTATGACAT
This sequence comes from Delphinapterus leucas, assembly GCF_059928025.1. Lineage (NCBI taxonomy): Eukaryota > Metazoa > Chordata > Mammalia > Artiodactyla > Monodontidae > Delphinapterus > Delphinapterus leucas. The sequence continues at coordinate 46,717,861 of NC_143146.1, read as the reverse complement.
GCTAATGCATACACAAGAGAATCAACTGAAGGGGAAAAGAACCTTATTATGAAAAGAATGAGAACTCAGTGTACATTCCTAATTTAAAAGAAGGATTAAGTCCAAATGAGGACACAGGTAATTCAGGATATCTAGCATGCTGTAGAATGGAAAGACTTAATAAGCCAACTTATTAGTATTTGTACACACAGTGCTAAGTAACCTGGGAATAGAAAAAGTAACAATAAATTATATTAACTGACAGATATAAAGCAATGCCATATTAAATAGGGAGAAGGTCGATGCTCTCACTCCCTCTTTCGAGAACACCGGAATCACAACTAACTGCTGAACAATCATCGACAGGAAGACACTGGAACTCACCAAAAAACATACCCCACATGGAAAGGCAAAGGAGGAGCCACAATGAGATTGTAGGAAGGGCACTTTCAAAATAAAATCAAATCCCATAACTGCTGGGTGGGTGACTCACAAACTGGAGAAAACTTATACCACAGAAGCCCACCCACTGGAGTGAAGGTTCTGAGCCCTACATCAGGCTTCCCAACCTGGGGATCTGGAAATGGGAGGAGGAATTCCTAGAGAATAAGACTTTGAAGGCTAGCGAGATTTAATTGCAGGATTTCGGCACAACTAGGGGAAAGAGAGACTCCACCCAGGACACACAAAATGTAGTGTGCGCATCAGAACCCAGAGGAAGGAGCAGTGACCCCATAGGAGACTGCACCAGACCTACCTGCTAGTGTTGGAGGGTCTCCTGCAGAGGCGGGCTGCGGATGTGGCTCACCAAGGGACAAGAACACTGGCAGAAGTTCTGGGAAATACTCCTTGGCGTGAGCCCTCCCAGGGTCCACCATTAGCCACAACAAAGAGCCCGGGTAGGCTACAGTGATGGGTAGCTTCAGGCCAAACAATCAACAGGGAAGGAACCCTGCCCCACCCATCAGCACACAAGCAGATTACAGTTTTACTGAGCTCTGCCCACCAGAGCAACAGATAGCTCTACCCACCACCAGTCCCTCCCATCAGGAAACTTCCAAAAGCCTCTTAGAGAGCCTCATCCACCAGAGGGCAGACAGCAGAAGCAAGAAGAACTACAATCCTGCAGCCTCTGGAACAAAAACCACATTCACAGAAAGATAGACAAGATGAAGAGGCAGAGGGCTATGTACCAGATGAAGGAACAAGATAAAACCCCAGAAAAACAACTAAATGAAATGGAGATAGGCAATCTTCCAGAAAAAGAATTCAGAATAATGATAGTGAAGATGATCAAGGCACTCGGGAAAAGAATGGCGGCAAAGATCAAAAAGATGCAAGAATGGTTTAACAAAGATCTAGAAGAATTAAAGAACAAACAAACAAAGATGAATACAATAACTGAAATGAAAAATACCCTAGAAGAAACTGATAGCAGAATAACTGAAGCAGAAGAACGGATAAGTGACCCGGAAGACAGAATGGTGGAATTCACTGCTGTGGAAAAGAATACAGAAAAAGGAAAGAAAAGACATGAAGACAGCCTAAGAGACCTCTGGGACAACATTAAACACAACAACATTAACATTATAGGGCTCCCAGAAGGAGAAGACAGAGAGAAAGGACCCAAGAAAATATCTGAATAGATTATAGTCAAAAACTTCCCTAACATGGAAAAGGAAATAGCCACCCAACTCCAGGGAGTGCAGAGAGTCCCATACAGGATAAATCCAAGGAGAAACACGCCAAGACACATATTAATCAAACTGTCAAAAATTAAATACAAAGAAAACATATTAAAAGCAGCAAGGGAAAAACAACAAATAACACACAAGGGAATCCCCATAAAGTTAAGAGCTGATCTTTCAGCAGAAACTCTGCAAGCCAGAAGGGACTGGCAGGACATATTTAAAGTGATGAAGGAGAAAAACCTACAACCAAGATTATTCTACCCAGCAAGGATCTCATTCAGATTTGATGGAGAAACTAAACCCTTAACAGACAAGCAAAAGATGAGAGAGTTCACCACCACCAGCTTTACAAAAAATGCTAAATAAAGGATCTTCTCTAGGCAAGAAACACAAGATAAGGAAAAGACCTACAATAATAAACACAAAAAAATTAAGAAAATGGGAATAGGAACACACATATCGATAATTACCTTAAATGTAAATGGATTAAATGCTGCCACCAAAAGACACAGATCGGATGAATGGATACAAAAACAAGACCCATATATATGCTGTCTACAAAAGACCCACTTCAGACCTAGAGACACATACAGACTGAAAGTGAGGGGCTGGAAAAAGATATTCCATGTAAATGGAAACCAAAAGAATGCTCGGGGGGTTCCCTGGTGGCGCAGTGGTTGAGAGTCCGCCTGCCGATGCAGGGGACACGAGTTCGTGCCCCAGTCCGGGAGGATCCCAAATGCCGCAGAGGGGCTGGGCCCGTGAGCCATGGCAGTTGAGCCTGCGCGTCCGGAGCCTGTGCTCCGCAGCGGGAGAGGCCACAATAGTGAGAGGCCCGTGAAACGCAAAAAAAAAACAAAAGAAAGCTGGAGTAGCAATTCTCATATCAGACAAAATAGACCTTAAAATAAAGACTATTACAAGAGACAAAGAAGGGCACTACATAATGATCAAGGGATCGATCCAAGAAGAAGATATAACAATTGTAAATATTTATGCACCCAACATAGGAGCACCTCAATACATAAGGCAAATACTAACAGCCATAAAAGTGGAAATCGACAGTAACACATTCATAGTAGGGGACTTTAACACCCCACTTTCACCAATGAACAGATCATCCAAAATGAAAATAAATAAGGAAACACAAGCTTTAAATGATACATTAAAAAAGATGGACTTAATTGATATTTATAGGACATTCCATTCAAAACCAACAGAATACACATTTTTCTCAAGTGCTCATGGAACATTCTCCAGGACAGATCATATATTAGGTCACAAATCAAGCCTTGGTAAATTTAAGAAAACTGAAATTGAATCCAGTATCCTTTCCGACCACAACGCTATGAGACTAGATATCAATTACAGGAAAAGATCTGTAAAAAATACAAACACATGGAGGATAAACAATACACTACTTAATAATGAAGTGATCACTGAAGAAATCAAAGAGGAAATCAAAAATTACTTAGAAACAAATGACAATGGAGACAAGACAAACCAAAACCTATGGGATGCAGCAAAAGCACTTCTATGAGGGAAGTTTATAGCAATACAATCCTACCTTAAGAAACAGGAAACATCTCGAATAAACAACCTAACTTTGCACCTAAGCAATTAGAGAAAGAAGAACAAAAAAAACTCCAAAGTTCGCAGAAGGAAAGAAATCATAAAGATAAGATCAGAAATAACTAAAAAAGAAATGAAGGAAACGATAGCAAAGATCAATAAAACTAAAAGCTGGTTCCTTGAGAAGATAAACAAAATTGATAAACCATTAGCCAGACTCATCAAGAAAAAAAGGGAGAAGACTCAAATCAATAGAATTAGAAATGAAAGAGGAGAAGTAAAAACTGAAACTGCAGAAATACAAAAGATCATGACAGATTACTACAAGCAACCCTATGCCAATAAAATGGACAACCTGGAAGAAACAGACAAATTCTTAGAAATGCACAACCTACCAAGACTGAATCAGGAAGAAATAGAAAATATGAACAGACCAATCACAAGCACTGAAATTGAAGCTGTGATTAAAAGTCTTCCAACAAACAAAAGCCCAGGACCAGACGGCTTCACAGGCGAATTCTATCAAACATTTAGAGAACAGCTAACACCTATCCTTCTCACACTCTTCCAAAATATAGCAGAGGGAGGAACACTCCCAAACTCATTCTACGAGGCTACCATCACCCTGATACCAAAACCAGACAAGGATGTCACAAAGAAAGAAAACTACAGGCCAATATCACTGATGAACATACACGCAAAAATCCTCAACAAAATACTAGCAAACAGAATCCAACAGCACATTAAAAGGAACACAAACCATGATCAAGTCAGGTTTATTCCAGGAATGCAATTTCTTCAATATACACAAATCAATCAATGTGATACACAATATTAACAAACTGAAGGAGAAAAAACATATGGTCATCTCAATAGATGCAGAGAAAGCTTTTGACAAAATTCAACACCCATTTATGATAAAAACCCTGCAGAAAGTAGGCATAGAGGGAACTTTCCTCAACATAATAAAGGCCATATAGGACAAACCCACAGCCAACATCGTCCTCAATGGTGAAAAACTGAAAGCATTTTCACTAAGGTCAGGAACAAGACAAGGTTACCCACTCTCAACACTCTTATTCAACATAGTTTTGGAAGCTTTAGCCACAGCAATCAGAGAAGAAAAGGAAATAAAAGGAATCCAAATCGGAAAAGAAGAAGTAAAGCTGTCACTGTTTGCAGATGACATGATACTATACATAGAGAATCCTAAAGATGCTACCAGAAAACTACTAGAGCTAATCAATGAATTTGGTAAAGTACCAGGATACAAAATTAATGCACAGAAATCTCTGGCATTCCTATATTCTAAGGATGAAAAATCTGAAAGTGAAATCAAGAAAGCATTCCCATTTACCACTGCAACAACAAAAAATAAAATATCTAGGAATAAACCTACCTAAGGAGACAAAAGACCTGTATGCAGAAAATTATAAGACACTGATGAAAGAAATTAAAGATGATACAAATAGATGGAGAGATATACCATGGTCTTGGATTGGAAGAATCAACATTGTGAAAATGACTATACTACCCAAAGAAATCTACAGATTCAATGCAATCCCTATCAAACTACCAATGGCATTTTTCACAGAAACAGAATAAAATATTTCACAATTTGTATGGAAACACAGAAGACCCCGAATAGCCAAAGCAATCTTGAGAACGAAAAACAAAGCTGGAGGAATCAGGCTCCCTGACTTCAGACTATGCTACAAAGCTACAGTAATCAAGACAGTATGGTACTGGCACAAAAACAGAAAGATAGATCAATGGAACAGGATAGAAAGCCCAGAGATAAACCCACACACATAAGGTCACCTCACCTTTGATAAAGGAGGCAGAAATGGACAGTGGAGAAAGGACAGTCTCTTCAATAAGTGGTGATGGGAAAACTGGACAGGTATAAGTAAAAGTATGAGGTTAGATCACTCCCTAACACCATACACAAAAATAAGCTCAAAATGGGTTAAAGAGCTAAATGTAAGGTCAGAAACTATCAAACTCTTAGAGGAAAACATAGGCAGAACACTCTATGACATAAATCACAGCAAGATCCTTTCTGACCCACCTCCTAGGGAAATGGAAATAAAAACAAAAGTAAACAAATGGGACCTAATGAAACTTCAAAGCTTTTGCACAGCAAAGGAAACCATAAAGAAGACCAAAAGACAACCCTCATAATGGGAGAAAATATTTGCAGATGAAGCCACTGACGAAGGATTAATCTCCAAAATTTACAAGCAGCTCATGCAGCTCAATAACAAAAAAACAAACAACCCAATCCAAAAATGGGCAGAAGACCTAAATAGATATTTCTCCAAAGAAGATATACAGACTGCCAACAAACACATGAAAGAATGCTCAACATCATTAATCATTAGAGAAATACAAATCAAAACTACAATGAGATATCATCTCACACCAGTCAGAATGGCCATCATCAAAAAATCTAGAAACAGTAAATGCTGGAAATGGTGTGCAGAAAAGGGAACACTCTTGCACTGCTGGTGGAAATGTGAATTGGTACAGCCACTATGGAGAACAGTACGGAGGTTCCTAAAAAATTACAAATAGAACTACCATATGACCCAGCAATCCCACTACTGGGCATATACCCTGAGAAAACCATAATTCAAACAGGGTCACATACCAAAATATTCATTGCAGCCCTATTTACAATAGCCCGGAGATGGAAACAACCTAAGTGTCTATCATCAGACGAATGGATAAAGAAGATGTGGCACATATATACAATGGAATATCACTCAGCCATAAAAAGGAACGAAATTGAGCTATTTGTAATGAGGTGGATGGACCTAGAGTCTATCATACAGAGTGAAGTAAGTCAGAAATAGAAAGACAAATACCGTATGCTAACACATATATATGGAATTTAAGAAAAAAAAATGTCATGAAGAACCTAGGGGCAAGACAGGAATAAAGACACAAACCTACTAGAGAATGGACTTGAGGACACGGGGAGGGGGAAGGGTAAGCTGTGACGAAGTGAGAGAGTGGCATGGACATATATACACTACCAAACGTAAAACAGATAGCTAGTGGGAAGCAGCCACATAACACAGGGGGATCAGTTCGGTGCTTTGTGACCACCTAGAGGGGTGGGATAGGGAGGGTGGGAGGGAGGGAGATGCAAGAGGGAAGAGATATGGGAACCTATGTATATGTATAACTGATTCACTTTTTTATAAAGCAGAAACTAACACACCATTGTAAAGCATTTATACTCTAATAAAGATGTAAAAAAAAAAAAGACACTGATAAAAGAAATTAAGGATGATAGCAACAGATGAGAGATATACCATGTTCTTGGATTGGAAGAATCAATATTGTGAAAATGACTACACTACCCAAAGCAATCTTCAGATTCAATGCAATCCCTATGAAATTACCAATGGCATTTTTTACAGAACTAGAACGAAAAGTCTTAAAATTTGTAGGGAGACACAAAAGACCTCAAATAGCCAAAGCAGTCTTGAGGGAAAAAAGCGGAGCTTGAGGAATCAGACTCCCTGACTTCAGACTATACTACAAAGCTACAGTAATCAAGACAATATGGTAATGGCACAAAAACAGAAATATAGATCAATGGAACAGGATAGAAAGCCCAGAGATAAATCCATGCACCTATGGTCAACTAATCTATGACAAAGGAGGCAAGGATATACAATGGAGAAAAGACAGTCTCTTCATAACTGGTGCTGGGAAAACTGGACAGCTACATGTAAAAGAATGAAATTACAACACCTCCTAACACCATACACAAAAATAAACTCAAAATGGATTAGAGACGTAAATGTAAGTCCGGGAACTATAAACCTCTTAGAGGTAAACATAAGAAAAACACTCTTTGACATAAATCACAGCAAGATATTTTTTCATCCACCTCTTAGAATAATGTAAATAAAAACAAAAAGAAACAAACGGGACCTAACACAACTTAAAATCTTTTGCACAGCCAAGGAAACCATAAACAAGACTAAAAGACAACCCTCAGAATGGGAGGAAATATTTGCAAATGAATCATCGGACAAAGGATTAATCTCCAAAATATATAAACAGCTCATCTGGCTCAATATTAAAAAAAACAAGCACCCAATCCAGAAATGGGCAGAAGACCTAAATAGATACTTCTCCAAAGAACACATACAGATGGGCAAGAAGCACATGAAAAGTTGCTCAACATCACTAATTATTAGAGAAATGCAAATCAAAACTACAATGAGGTATCACCTCACACCAGTTAGAATAGGAATCATCAGAAAATCTACAAACAACAAATGCTGGAGAGGGTGTGGAGAAAAGGGAACCCTCTTGCACTGTTGTTGGGAATGTAAACTGATACAGCCACTATGGAGAACAGTATGGAGGTTCCTTAAAAAACTAAAAATAAAATTACCATATGACCCAGCAATCCCAGTACTGGGCATATACCCAGAGAAAACCATACTTCAAAAAGACACATGCACGCCAATGTTCATTGCAGCACTATTTACAATAGCCAGGTCATGGAAGCAACCTAAATGCCCATCGACAGATGAATGGATAAAGATGTGGTGCATATATACAATGGAATATTACTCAGCCATAAAAAGGAACTAAATTGGGTCATTTGTAGAGATGTGGATGGACCTAGAGACTGTCATACAGAGGAAGTAAGCCAGAAAGAGAAAAACAAGTATCGTATATTAATGCATATATGTGGAACCTAGAAAATGGAACAAATGAACCGGTCTGCCGAGCAGAAATTGAGACACAGATGTAGAGAACAAACATATGGACACCAAGCGGGGAAAGCTGCAGGGGCTGGGGGTGGGGGTGTGATGAATTCGGAGATTGGGATTGACATGTATACACTGATGTGTATAAAATACATGAGTGATAAGAAAAAAAATTAGAAGTAAACATAAAAAAAAAAAGTAGTAATATAAATAAATAAATAAATAGGGAGCAGGTCATCCCTGATGTATCAGTGTGCAGGGAAAACAATACAGAGTTTCATCAGAGTGGCCTGCAAGACTATCTAAAACTTGGTAGGAGAAATGTGATCAGACATTAAAATGACCATTATTCCAAAATACTGAGAAAGAATTTCAGGTTTAAGAAGCAGAGGGCTTCCCTGGTGGCGCAGTGGTTGAGAGTCCGCCTGCCGATAAAGGGGACACGGGTTCTTGCCCCGCTCCGGGAAGATCCCACATGCCGCGTAGCGGCTGCACCCGTCAGCCATGGCCGCTGAGCCTGCGCGTCTGGAGCCTGTTGCTCCGCAACGGGAGAGGCCACAACAGTGAGAGGCCCACGTACCGCAAAGAAAAAAAAAAAAAAAGAAGCAGAATTTTACAATGAACATAATTCTATTCAATGACAGCATGCTTACATTCTTTAGGATCTTGTATTTTTGCAAAAAACTAATCAGAGTGTGGAGGATACACACAAATTTCACATTTAGTGTTAGGAAAAGAAAAATGAAGCTCTGGTACTCTATCATAAAAACCTTGGACTTTTCTACAACTATGGGCTTGGCATTGCCCTGGGAAAGGGGTATATATGTTGTCTCTGATCAAAAAGATGCCGTAGTGTGTGTGTGTGTGTGTGTGTGTGTGTGTGTGTGTGTGTGTGTGCTGTGTGCACGGGAGCCAGTATAGGGAAGAAGAGATGGAGACAATGCCTAGATGTTTATTCAATTCAATTCAACCTTAATTATACAGTCTTTCTGATAAGTAGTTATCCTGTCCCTCTGATTTTATATTCCTGTCTCCGATAGCTCAGTTAAAAATTCAAGTTATTTGCCTGATTTCTCAGTTATTGAATATTTATTCCTCTGTGTTCCACGATACTGCCCATGTTCTAGATCATTCTGGTCTCCAGGTGTTCTACCTAAAATGGAGCTCCATTATTTGTCTGGGCTATTTTCTAGAATCAACTATTATGTGCTAATTTCCTTCCCATAACCACCTGAACTTTGGCTCATGTACACACCTCTTTTCCGTGCATCACCTTCCTTTGATGCAACCCAAATGTTCCATATATACCTTTCCACTATAGGGAAGTGGTTAAGGGAGCACTAGGAGGGTACATGTTATACTGTGACTGGGAAACTGTTCTAAAAATGATCAGACAAGAAATTGGGGAGTTAGTGCTTGATGGCTACAGAGTGTCAGTTGGAGAAGATGAAAAAGTTCTAGTGATGGATGGTGGTAATGGCTGTGCAACAATGTGAATGTATTTAATGCCATAGAACTGTGCTTCAAAATAATTTAAATTGTAAAATTCTGTTATGTAAATTAACCACAATTTTCAAAAGTAGGAAAACTATTTATTAAGGCTGGATTTCAAACCATTTTTTTAATAATATTAATTTGACCTCTTCTTGATTTGGAAATATATGTAGGAATGAGTACAAACTTTTTTTTTAAATAGAAGAAACAGAAATCTAAGTGATTCCAAAATTCTTGAACCAGACCAAGCTGGGATCTCTTAAAATGCGTATGGTTTTTCCCAAGAAGTGGTGAGGCCAAGATGGTATTTACTCTGCACAATACCCCCACACATATACAGTGGTTTGACTACTTCTCTGATGACACAGAAAATACTGCTACAAAAGAATCCTTCCTCTCTTACCCCTCACCCTGGATTATCTCTTCAAATTGTACAAGGAATTTAATTCTTGGGCGATTCAGTGTTTTAAGTACCTAATCATATTTCCATTTTCTTGAATGTCACAACCCAGCTCTCAGATTTCTAAGAATATGGTAGCCTATGTCAACTACTCTGCAATTAGAGATGACAAGGGAGAAAACAAGGGTGGATTTTTATACAAAAGGAGATCTAATTCCTCTTCTCACTTCTTCTTATCCCTCCACTTTAAGAGGTTAGGCACAGAGTGTAGTCCTCCCACCTTTTAATTCCTTCCTTGCTTAAGAGTTGGCACAGGTAAGAGAGCCTGACATTTTCCAGCACTGGAATTGACCCTCTCATCTCCTTGGTTGCTGCTCCATCTAGGCAGCTGCTACATGGGTTCTTGGCCTCAAACCACTTACCTGAGGCCAGAGAGTCCTATTTAGCATATTCAGACAAAAGCCACTGTAATAAAATGGTTTTATCTTCCTGTGCTGTGGATCCCTATGGGTATATCTTACTATATAAAAACGAGAAAGGAGAGCTGATCCAAGACTGGATTCAGAAACCCCCGATGCTTTATAATCTCCAAGCCCAACAAAAATTCCTCAGAATTTAAGAGGAACATAATTTCCACCTCCTTCCAAATGTCTATATTTAGAGTTACTGGTTTTTAAATCATAATTTCCCAATGTCCTCCAGCCTGCCTCCTGAAAACCATCTTACCTTTAGTAGACTAACCAAATGTGCTATTAAAAGGAAAAAAGAAACTACTTAACAGACCATTCCGTGAAAGGGGAAGGGAAGAAACCTTTCATTAATGGGAATGCAGTGGCTTAAATTTTATTAGAGAATCTTACTTTAAACTCAATTACTTCACAATTATGTTGGGCCACCTGACACTTGAGCAAAGAAGCATTAACATCTTAGTGGAGAAGAATCTACAGGAACTGAAACATCACTCACTTACTGTAAACTATCTAAACTTACTAATTAAAAACTATCTCTAGTTTAAATGCTGTATGAAAATCTCAGACATTAAAAGTTAATGAACAAAAGACATATACCAACAAGCCAATGCAGAACAGGGAATGAAATATTAAACAAAACAACAATTCTGACATCTAGGAACACCTATTAATTGGGACTCTCTGGTGCATGTCAAAATTCCTAATCTTGAAAGTGTTTTAATATATTGTATTTCTATTCTTAAGACTATTCTACTTCATGCAGAAACATCAACTCCATATATCAAATGATTACTTGAATTTCTGAAAGCTTCAAATCCTTTTTTCCCCCAATTAAAATGGATAGTAAAAAAATCATCTAATAAAAATCTCAATTTACAACAAGAAAACCAAAGCAGAGTGAGGCTAAGAGTCTGACAAATGCACATCAGGATTCCGGACTCCTGTTCTTGCGCTTATTCCACTGGAAATTTTACCATCCTGGCCACCTGAAACCTATCTAGTCTACCTATCAGTAGAAACTGCAAATGTGATGATGTGAGAAGTGAACAGAATTAAAGGCGGGGAGTCATTCTACCCTGCAGAGAAAGTAGAGCCAGATAATAATCGGAGATGATAACTGAAGATTAATTTTTTTTTCTTTGCTGAGATTTTTCCCACAGCCTTGCCATTTCAGGATCAATGGCATTTATTTCCTCTGGGGTAAAGATAACACTTAGAATAAGAGGTCATCCCTCAACACTGAGTATAAAATTAGATTACTGTTAATATCCACAGTGACACAAAAGTCTTGAAAGCCATGTGGTTCAATTGCAAGAACTGAGTACTTAGAGGGAAAAAAATTTTAATGCATTTGCAGAATTTTCCTTTAATTACATAAAACTGAGGACAGGATCCCACGAGCAGTGGAAAGGAAAGATGCAGAATGTAAGGGAAGCACGAAGTCTTAGACACAGGGAAGACAAAAAAACCCTTCTTGGGCCAATGGAGAATTTGTAGGGGATCAGATTTTAGACCTAACTGTGGAGGGTGTGTTCCCCTCCTCCTGCCACAGATGGAAGTGGGCTGGGGGAGACGCCTGGGGAGTAAGGAGACACCAAAGAGGGTTTGGAAACCTCAGAGCAGACTGTCTCTCAGTGGCCTTTTACCAACACAGGGCAAGCTCTGGAGAAGAATGGCGCCCACACATTTAGACAGTGAGGGCACCTGTAAGAGTATCTTGCTCTGTAAACAGGGGCGTGCAAGTGCTAAAGCATCAGTAGACATATTTTCAGAAATATGTGCTCTACTACATTAGACTTCTCAAATAATGATTGAGAAATTCACACTGGATGTAAATTCCCCTGCGATTCTAATACGAAAACAATTTATACTAGCAGTAAATATTATATTCTAAACTTTAAAGACTAAGTCGGTGAGAGGACCTGCAAAAAAATATTTCTTCCCAATATGTACATACAAATGCCCCAAAGGAAAGTAACATGTAAAATATACTTTTCTATTGACACATAAAACTTGACCTCAAATTATCAAATTTAAAATCTTATCCCAATACTTAGTCCTCCTAGGTTACTTGAATACTCACAATGCTTTCTCAGCTTTTCACAAACTGCTCCTTCTAAGCCTGAGGAAGATATATGCAACTTTTCACTTCATCAATTACTTCTGTCCTCACAGGTGAGCAAACATTCTTCACGAATAACCATTACACAGATTCCCTGTATTACAAATGGGTGTCTCTTTTGATCACTGGCACCATTTGGAATAATTAACTATCAAATATATTGCCTTCTGAATGCAGTTTACTGAATTAATGGAACCTTGTGTATGTAATATACTTGACAAAAATTTCTTCCACTTCAGAAACCTAAGGTCATTCCTAAGCTGTGACTGTTTAAAAATAAAACAAATGACTTACATATCTTGGTACAAGTCTGGGGATTCATTTACATTGACTAAGGCAAAGTCACCCTTTTACCTTCTGGTTAAACAATACACACATAAAATATATAAGAATTTTTTTAAAAAAAAGACTGAACATACTATTCCAGCTAATTGCCAAATTATTCTGGAATTGTTCTCTAGGAAAAAGAAATTAATTTTAAAATTCATTATAAAACAATTCAAACAGTATAAAAGTACATAAAGTGAAGGTTCCTTTACACGTTACTATAAATATTCCCCAAAGATAATGAGTACTGGTAATGATAGATACTGGTAACAAAAACTGCTACTGGTAGTCTTCTAAAAGGCTACACATAAAATGGGTATGAGTATAAACACAAACAGATGTATATTACGTGCATACCAAACTACATTTTAGGTTTTTTTTTTTCTTTTTAACCAAATTAGCTTTTACCATATATTATATTTTACTTTTTTCACAAAGCAATAAACCCTTAATATTTTTCTATATTCATATTTATGGATTGACCACATTCTTTTTAACAGCTTCATAGTATATCTCCTAGGTACCGTAATTCAACAATATCATAATTTAACTATTTTCCTTATTGGTGAGTATTTAAGTTGTTTCTAAACTTTTGGTATCAAAAATGTCATTACAGTGAACATCCTTATACATATATTTTTTCCTATGTGTATAAGCTTTTTTGTGTCTACTTTTAACTGTGCCTAAGTGATAATCTCATTCCCTTATATGAAAAAAAGAAGTATGGTCAATTTATCACTATTAGCACAGTTCTTCTACTACCCGGATAAAACAGATTTTTTAAAGTTTATTTTGGTAGCTTATAAATATTAAACTAAAATTAACTCTGATTTTACTGATATGTAACTGAGGCCAGGAGAACTAACCTTTCTAAGGCCATACAACTACCTAGTGGTAGATTCAAGACTAGAATCCAGCTTGATTCTAGGCCATTCACACTGTACCATACTCCACTTCCTGGAAGAGGACATCCAGGGCAGACAGCCCTGTCAGAGCAGTGATAACAACTGGACCTGTAATGGTTGTCAGTATGGAGCTCCCCAAGGATGCCTTTGCCACTATAAAGACAATCTTAAGTTTCACTCACTCACTCACTCACTCAGAAGGCACAGAGGCTATCCACAGAAGAACTGGGAAAGTAAAACAGTCCCTGTCCTTAAAGAATTTTAGTTAAAGTTGGAGCAATAAGATGGGCAGAGATAAAATTATAGAATAATACAATCACTTACATAAAGTAGAAAGTTTTAGAGAAGTCAGCATCATTTGATACATAACCGATCAAAAGCCCAGAAAAAGAGTTTATTGAAAAATTAGTAAAATTTTGAATGACTAAAAGAAATGAGGCCAATCAAGAAAAAGATGCATGGAGGTTCAGAGAAGCAAAAAGAATAACATGTGGCCAGATTGATCAGGGAAATCTTCATGGAGCAAGGGGTATCAGATGTGGGCCTTAAAAGATGAATAGACAGGACTAGAATGCATTCATTTTCTCTCACCCCCATAAATAGTCGCTTTCTGTATATAAATATATGAATTTGTATATACACACAATATAGTAAAATATAGTCCTGAATAAGTTTTCTATAGAATGTAGAAGGAAAGTTGAGTAAGAAACAAATCCAAAGGGCAAGAGCTTCGGCTGTTTCCAGTCTTATTGCACTTAAGGCAGCTGCAGAACAGGAGGGTTTAATTTAAGAATTATCATCATACATGAACTCCTCGTGAATCTCTGAGACAAAAGAGAAACCAATCCTTACAGGGAAGCAGAACTAAAGCAATGGACACCATGATTTGTATGCAATGGGATTTTTGATAGTTTATTTATTTAAATATATTTATTTATTAATGCAGAGTTGACTCAAAAACTAATTAGTTTCAACCAAACTTTTCTGTGTGTTAGAAATAAAGGGGCTATAGACCTTTTCACCTCTTTTAAGAGAGGCAAAGCTTCTAAAAAGAACTTGCCGTTAGCATCAATCTTTCTAGGTTCGTAGCAGGCCACTTCCTAGCTTTGTAGCACCACCACCACCCAACCTGGCCAGCAATGCCATCATCATCACCATCTACCTTCCTATGCCTAAGTTAGCAGGCATTTCAATAGTGTGTCAGTTCTTCCTCTGCCCCCACCATTCCTTCTGCAGGAACAGCGTTCTCCTTCCTCCCTGCTTTCAAAAATCATAGTCATCCTTCAGAACAACTCAGATTTTCCAAACAGTCCAGGCTTCAGACTTCATCTCCTGCCATTTTCCACTTCATATAATGTGCCCAAGCCATACTGAACTTTATGGATCCTAGGTTACAGATTCTTTCTTCCAACCTGAGGAACTTTGAACGTGCGATTTCCTGCATCTGGAGATCTTGTCCCTTGATCCCTTGCCTGGCAAATTCCTACTTCTTTTTGAGTCTCCATTTAAATGTCATGACCTCAGAGGCTTTCCATGACCATCCTCTCCAATCCAGCACCTATCACAACTTGCTCATTACTTTCAGAGCACATTCAAAAACTATGGTTATTTTTCTTTATCTACCTATTCATTTTCTATCTTCTCCATTTGAAAATACACTACACGAAGGCAGGATCTGTATCTGTCTTGCTCAGCACTGCATCTCAGGAGATAGCACAGTACCTTTTATAGGGGAGACATCCAATATTATTTGTTGTTTGGCTGACTGGTTGTTTGGTCAGCTGGCTGGTCGACTGAGCTGTATGATTTGCCATGATTTATTCAATAACCAAAACCAGAGCCATTGCTTGCTGATGGCAGATAACTGCAATCCTAGTCATAGAATTAAGAAGTAGCTAGCCCTGAGGGAGTATGATTTGTATATCCAATTTCACTCACTGACAGAAAAAAAGCCACAGGAGCACGAAAACTTAAGCACTTAATACAATAAGGATTACAGAGCTCTGAGGAGAAATAGTCCTTAAGCACAAAGCTGCTGGGCTAGAGATAAGAAGGACCCTCTTCTGCAGAGGAGTATCGATCCGCAGAATAGATGTGGGAACAAGTGCCAAGAGGTACGGGTGGGTATTCCTGTCCTGTTTCTTTCAGAACTCAGGGTGTGTGCATGAGTATTTTCTATAATAATCATGAATTAATTTTTATTTAAACCTATAAATTAAAATTTTAAAAGCAAGCTTTACACATTAAAAATATGCTTATATAAAAAAATTAAGAATAACCTTCTGGGTTATTATTAAAATCTCTTACATTAAGTAGGCAATGAATTATAGGGAATATAAAAAAGAAAGAAAATACTTCTCAATGATCAACAAATAACCCAAATGCATCCAATGACGGTTCTACTGGCAAAGGCTTTAAGTCTACTATGCTTAGCCATCAAATTTTTCACCTATTAAATGATAAAATGATCACTATAGATCCTATTAACTTTACCAGTTAATGTTTATTTAACAAACATTCCTACTTTTTCTGTTACAAGATGCAAAGCACTATGATCGTTATGGGTGGTCCTTTCGGCTAAAAAGGTTAAAAACAAATATCTGTATAACGTTTTACACTTTACAAAGCATAGTTTCCAGTTGGAACACCAAGTTCCAGTTTATCAGTAATGAAGAAAATGATGAGGAAACAAAAGCCCTATCAACACTACTTCATATTGTTCCTTATACTGTCATTTCTTTAAAAAAAAAAAGTACAGTTCTTGTTCAATATATAGCACATGAAATGCAATGTTCGCAAAAATCAACCCGAAAGATTCCAAAAGAATATATACACAGCTAATTTTAATTAGTATACAAATAACAAAATACAGGCAAACAGACACAAAGGAAAGGACATGTTGCTGAGGAATATTGGCCCAGGCTTATCAACATGAACAGCTACTGGATAAAATAATTTGATCATACTTAAAATTGCAGTTATTAGTCTAAAAAAACATAAGTACATAATAGACATTTTGAAAAATTTGTTAAACGACACCACCACTGCCAGGCACATCTTTAAAATAATGTGTAATATAAAATGAGAGAATGTGAAAATCTAGTACAATAGAAAAAAATGGAAATTGTAAAATAAAACTGATGGCTGAAGTGTGGTGCTGCACTGGGGGTCAACAACACTGTGTCTATTGTTCAGCTGAAACACACAATCTGCCTTTATATACCACTATAATGTTCAATCAAAAACCGTCAATCAGCACCATTTGTTTGTAATCCCTCATCAGAACCCATTGCCTCAGTCTGAACATTCACAGGAAAGAATGCAGAGAGCATATCTGCAACCACTTAACCTTCATCAACCAACATTCATGCACACTCATTAACATTTTTTTCATACCACTTTCAAGCATGACACAGCTCATACCAGAATAATAATTCGCTGATAATTGTTCAAGACAACAGCTGGACAGGCAGAGCGCAGAGGTGAACACTCTCATAGATTATGGGGTACACTAATGCATTACAATTAGTATAAAAACTCATATGCTCATGTTCAATAGTTTTCAAAAAAAGTTAAGAAAATGCCATTAGCAAAAACAGTGATCCTAACTTTAACTCTGCATGGCCCACTGTCTGGTTCTTTTAACACTTTACTGTTTTGAAATAAACCAGTGGCAGCCATCGACCCCAGTTACTGCACCATTGCATTAACAGAAGCAATAATTTTGATGCAGTACCATCTGACATAATCTAAAACTATGATCTAAGTTAAAGACTATCAAGAGGGAAGGAAGAGTTTCACATCTTTCTAATAACATTGTTTTGTAATAAATCTCATAAGATTATTATTTATTTTAAAAAGTGGGACTAAATACTATGCTTTAAAAATGTGAATCCAGGGCTTCCCTGGTGGCGCAGTGGTTGAGAGTACGCCTGCCAATGCAGGGGACACGGGTTCGTGACCCAGTCCGGGAAGATCCCACATGACGCGGAGCGGCTGGGCCCGTGAGCCATGGCCACTGAGCCTGCACATCCGGAGCCTGTGCTCCGCAACAGGAAAGGCCACAGCAGTGAGGGGCCCGCGTACGGCAAAAAAAAAAGTGAATTCAGAGAAATTAATACCACTGAAGAAACCTGGAATGATATCAATAAAAAAGAAATCCTAGATATAGAAGGGAACTTAGAGAATATCCAGTCCAATGTCCCATTAATAAAAGCTTCAACAGCTACTCTACTTCTTTGCCATGATACAATACAAATAAAATGAAATTAATATGATAATGATAAATTAGTTGCCATTTATGAAGTAATGTGAATCAGGTATCATGCTAGGTATTCAATAGACACAGTCTCTTAATAATACTTTAAGAAGCTATTAACCTTCTTTTTCAAATGAGAAAATTGAAGTTAATCTGAAAAAGAGTGAAAATGTATCCAAAGTCAAAGAAAACCCAAACAAACAGAAAAAAAAAAAAACAGAGACAGGATTCCAATCAGGCAGTCTGATTCAAAACCTGAAGGTTTTCACTGTTAATTTCTGCATTAGAATCTTGTTTCTATTTCCATTATTTCATTTTAACATTCTGGCCGCAAGATTGTTAGAATTAGACCTATCTCTGCAAGGTTTTTATAGTAAGTCCCCTACGAGCTCCGTTCCGAGAGCTCATTCATAAGTCCAATTTGTTCGTAAGTCCAACAAAGCTGGCCTAGGTACCCAACTAACACAATTGGCTTCACAGTACTGTACTGTAATAGGTTTATAATACTTTTCACACAAATAATATATAAAAAACAAACACAAAAAATGAAACATTTTTAATCTTACAGTACCTTAAAAAGTACAGTAGTACAGTACAACAGCTGGCGTACAGGAGCTGGCATTGAGCTAACAGGCAAGAAGAGTTACTGACTGGAGGAGGGGGAGGAGGTGGGAGATGGTAGAGCTGAAGGATCATCAGCAATAGGAGACAGAGGGCAAGCTGCAATTTCACTCACGCCTGACACTGATGGCACAGGTTCTGGTTCCTTGCTGGAACAAAATGCACGTTCACATCTTTGAAAGTTCACAACGTTAAGGTTTGTATGTAGGGGACTTAACTGCGTTCCAAGACACAGCACTTAATGTTCCACAGTTTTCTACTCTTCTCATGTCCAAGAAACCTGCTCTTAGCATTCACAAAATCTCTAACCCTGTAGTTCTACCTAGTTTCCCTCTGACACTCCACCAGCCTTTATTTCTTTCACCACCCACCTTAGATTTCCAGATCAAACTTCTTAAGGTAGCTCCTACTATGTCTTTTCCGTCTTGCTTATTTGACATTTAACCACAAATGTCTGGGAGGTGGATCACAAAACCTAAGTAAATACAACGTCCGTTTCTGCAGTCCTATTTCCAATTAGTGATCCTTGTTGAAGGAAATCACATAACCTACATTGGGATCCACTATGCTTTAATAATATTCAATATGATCTAAAATAAGACCTCAGTAACATAACCCAGGGGTCAGCAAACTATAGGCCCATGGGCTAAGGCCCATCTGCCACTTGTTTTGTAAACAAATTATTAACTGGAACACAGCCATGACCAACAGTTAAAATAGAGTCTGTGGCTCAACAGCACAGGGGCATAAGTATGACAGAAGCTATAAGCCCACAAAGACTAAAATAGTTACGCTTTCGCCTTTTATAGAAAAGCTTTGCCACCCTATGCTGGAGATCCATAACAGCATCTCAAGTCAACTGGATAAAAACCCATTTGCCTTCAGCCTAGAATCTATAGACACCAGCCTAATTCATGCTATAAACCTAAATTACCCCATGGTTCTACAATTCTTTCCAAAGTCCATCAGCTAATGATTATCTAAACTTGGTTGATTATACATCCACAAATCTCTCTCATATGTATGCATTCCCATGGAAGTATCCTAGATTCAGGACTTCATCACCAATCCCCTGGTAATTAAATTAGTCTCTTAACTGATATTCCAGCCCCTGGACTTTCTATGTCACAGAGCAGCTCGATACTGAATTTTCATGCCAAAGCATAGATTATATCATGTTATACATTTATTCAAAACAGTCCAACCTTTGTGATAGAATTTAATATATTTAATATTTTAAATTATTAACTTAATATATATAAATGAGTGACATGAACCTCTTTCCAGGTTCATCTTCCAGGTTCATCATTGCCCCATCCATCTCCCCATCCCCACAGAGACTGAAGTACACTCCATCAGTACTCTTAACTTCCAAGCCCACATATTTGCCAAACGTGCCCAGCAAACATGTTCACAGTTTCAGCTCCCTCTCCTTGTGTGTTCATTCACTCATCCATCCGACTGGCTTATAAAGCACAATTAACATCAGACACTGGCCTGAGTAAAGGGGATGCAGTAGGGAGAAGACATGTATCTGCACATGGAAAGATTACAATCTAATAGGAAAAGAAACATTAAATAAACAAACAGATATGAATTTTACTTGAATCACAAACCAGTGTAATGAATGAAAAACAAAGGGCAATGTGGGACTGAATTACAAAGGGATCTACCCTAATCTGGGAAGCTAGAGAAGGCATGTCTCTAAGAAAATGACACATAAGCCAAGAAATGAATTATGTATGGGGTCAGCAAGGTGAAGCTACCTCCTTCATAAGGTCTTTTCTAATTACCCCAGTGTAAATCAACAGATTTTTAAATATGTCTAATAGTTGTGATATAATGACTTGATGTAATATGGTCAGTCAAGATATGATAAAAGCTACTTAGCATAGAAAGTATGTATGAAAGTAACAAAAAATTATACTGCATATACAAATGTTGAAAGGATAAAAGGAAATACAGTCAAATCCTATAATTAATTCAAGTAAGGTAGTAGAGTTTAGGGTAGTATTTTTTCTTTCAGCCACTTCTAAATTTTCTCTAACATAATAGTTTTATAGCAGTTTAAATAGTTAAGTGAATTATCTTTACATAATTTTAATAAAAACATAAGTAATATTTTGTTGCTTGATTACTAACACACATATAATACTTTACAGTTATAATACAGAATAACCCATAAAACATTTATCTTTCATGTAAAATTGCAAGCTTCCCAGTTATAATACCTTTGAATCCTATACCACATTTCACTCAATAAACTTGTTATATTTAAATATTATTTGTATCAAAAAAAAAAAAAAAGAAATATTAGCAAGGGTGTAGAGAAACTGGAACCCCTGTATGTTGCTGGTGGGGATATAAAGTAATTCAGCTGCTTTGGAAAACAGCTGGCAGTTCCTCAAAAAACTAAACATAGAATTACCATAGGATACAGCAATTCCACTCAAAAAAAATCAACCCAAAAGGGTTGAAATCAGGTACTCAAACAAATACACGTACAAAAATGTTCAGAGCAGCACTATTCACAATAGCCAAAAGGAGGAAACAGCACAAATCCATCAAAGAAAGAATGGATAAACAAATCATGGTATAATACATACAAGGGAATATTATGCAGCCATTAAAAGGAACGTAGTAGTGATATATGTTACAATGTGGACGATTCTCAAAACTGATAGCTGAAAGAAGCCAGATACAAAAGGCCACATATGGCATGATCCCATCTAAATCAAACACCCAGCTTAGATCAATTCAGAGACAGAAAACAGACTGGTGGTTGCCAGGGCTGGAGGGAAGAGACAATGGGGAGAAACTGGTTAATGGTACAGGGTTTTACTTTGGACTGATGCAAATCATCTGTAACTAGATAGAGGGGGTGGTGGCACATGTACTAAATGCCACTGAATTGTATACTTTGGTTAATTTTATGTAATGTGAATTGTACCTCAATTAACAACAACTATAAAAAAATCAATACTCAACAAAGGAGCAATTTTAAGGAAAAAAAAAACTAAGAACAATAAAATGTGTTACAATCTGTTTGCTAACAGTTATTCCTGGGGTTTGTAGACATCAAATCAAGGTCCATCCAACAATAACAGAATTTACCTAAACTTTTTCCTCCTTCTTATACAGATTCTTGCTGCTAAAACAGGAAAAAAGGGTGAAGCATTTTAGCATCTAGATTCTGAACTTACCCCACTCTCAACCACCTTCATTATTCTCTGAATTTTTTACCTAATTTAGCCTGTTATTCACTTAGAGCTAAAGTCATCAGTGGTAGAGTTAATTGGAATCTAGATCATTTAAATAATTCTACTCTCTTTCCAAAATTCCTACTTGCTTAAAATGAAAAAAGACAGTTTGCTTGAGGAGGTTGAAATTATTATATTTCTGCTTTAAAGGGGTAAAAAAACATTAATTTCAGCCAACATTAATTTGGTGCCCACTAGATGCCAGGCAGTTCCCTAGGTACTTAGGACGAAACAAAGATCCCTCTCCTAAAGGAGTTTAAATTCCAATTGGTGCAGAGAGAGAAAAAGACAAATGTATACCTACTAAATAAGTAATAAACAATATGTTAGAAGGTGATAAATGGTATTTTAAAAAAAGAAAAACAAGGTAGGGAGAGTTGGGTTGGAGAGGTTGTGGGCGAACACAGGCAGTGTGGCAGTACTAAACTGGGGGTAAGTACAGGAGCCTCATTGAGAAGGTGACATTTAAATCAAGACTTGGAGGTGGTAAGGGGCTGACTCGAGCAGACACCTGGAATAACAGTGTTCCAGGCAGGAAAGAGACCAAGGCAGGAGTCTACCTGTTATGTCTGAGGTGAATCACAGAGGCTCTCCAGTGTGACTGCAGTGAAAGAACTGAGACGAAGGTTGTAGCAGAGGAAGTGAGAAAGCAGAGGAGCAGGAGTGAGAGTGGTTTCCAAAGCTTCAGCCCTCTCGCAGCAGAAAGGGCTGGCCCACGTAACGGCAGACGGGACGGCTGCACAGAGGTGGAGGCCAGGCAGGCTCTCCAGTGCTAACCTGGTGAAGGACACATCGGCAACAAGGCAGCAGAGGCTCCCATGGGGAATTTTCCTAGGAGATAAAGAATGGGTAGGGACTGCAAATTAAAACATTCAGAGTAAGTGATGACACAGAGAGAGGCAATGCAATGCATGGCCAAATTTAATGGAAAAAGTAGACCAAATTTACCGGAGAATGGTGTGTAGAATAGAAAAATAGCAAGAAGTATACAGCTAAAAATACAATTTGGACCTGAATGCAGAAGGCTACAAATGCCAGACAGGGAAGGTCTTTTTTCTTTTAATCCCTTAGAATGAATGCACATGTGGGAGACCTGTAGCGACGATAAATCTGAAGACAGTTTATATTACTGTCTTAAAAACAGAAAGACTATGAGAAAACAACACAAAAAAAAAGATTTGAAGAAAGTACATAATGAGTGAAATGGCTATCATGGCTTCTAAAGTTTAAAGGACCAAAACAGAAGATACGTCATTATGCTGAACTGTTAGTCACGGTAGCTGGTCTCAAGGTCATTTCCACACCGATGCGTATCGACTTCCACCCAGGCTCCCCGCAACATGCTCCCACGCCTTTCCCTCCCTCCCTTTCTCTAGTGTCCCAACAGGAGAGAGAGGAATGAACATGAGGCATGAAGTTAAGAAGTAAACCCTTGACTTTCAACTTCTTTCTAATGATGCGACCTTGAGGATTAGATTTTTAACTTCTCCAGGCAACAGCTTCTCACACTAACTCTTATAATGTGAAGACCGGGCCCAGTTAGGAGCTGAGCAAGCGCCCACTTCTCCTTTACTTTGTAAGTCAGTTCCTTTCTCTCATTCTTGTTTGCTTCCACCAGCTGTTCTGGCCTTCTTATAACTCTAGAATAATCAAGAATAATGAGAAATTTTGATTTACTGAGATTGTAGGTTATGCTTATTCATCAAGAACACACTGACAAAAATGGCTCTTTTGACAAAGCACACCTCAGAGATACAAAAGTGGGCATGGGACCATCATGTCAGTTTCATTCTCTGCACTCAACAATCCTGCTGAGGAAAAATGATAGCTAAAAAAGAAAAAACCAGTAATCCACTGATTAGTCATTTTTGGATTGCCTAGTCTACAGAACAGTATTCTTTCAGATATATACATATATGTGTATATATACATATATGTATGTATACACACATATAGAGTAAATTCTATTACAAAAGTACTGTTACCACACTGAAGTTGATACAAACTGCTGTTTTCCTTGCTATTGGTATTAAAAGCAGATAAATCTGCTTAAGTTTAATGGAAATACAAATGACTGGTCAATTTTAAAAAGTCATATTCACTTTTACAGATAGATAAGATTTTAAATGAAGTTAAATAAAACTTGGGGAAATTAAAAAGTATTATTCAGAAAAAGGATAATTTTTAAACAAAAACTTAAAAGCTCTAAAAACTAATGTCCATCATTTAAAAACAAACACAATTATCCCACTGGCTATTTCAACGCTTCTGGGTTGAATCTTACACTAACGGGACCAAGAACGCCAAACTATCCCATTGTGACCTGTGAAACCCTCAAAAATAATTGGTTCTCTAATTGAAAAAGAAAAGAAGATTAAAGAAAGGAGAAGAGCCCTGCTTCAGGAGGAAAAAGTCTCAGACAATACGATGACAGAAGAGTAGACTGGCAAGTAACTGAGCCAACAATTAAATTAAAATAAATTGCTTACTTTGTGTGAAATGTGGTTGTATTAGATCTTTTGATAAATGTGATATCCCTCAGTGGTGAAATTTTTCCAATTAAAATAAACTTTTTATATATTGTATTTAAATTATCCAGTGAAATATGCAATTATAATAACATTTCCCAGCCTGTAATGAAACTGTATGTTCGTATTAGGTCTGAGTAATATTTGGACTAGGAAAAGGTCCCTCTTCCAGAAGTCCCTATTATATAAATATTATATAAATATTACATAAATATAATAAACATGAACAGATAAAAATATGTTGTGAAGCATTGTAAAACAAGAGTAACAATCTGTATTTTAAAATATAATTAAACTTTAAGGTGAGGGAATTAAGTTTTCAACAAGGCAATATAGAAACAGTCATCTCCCACAAGTTTATAATGTATAAAATATAACACATTTCTTTTTCTAAATTAGAACCAGTCTTTCTTTCTTCCTTACATAGTAACAAGTGAAAGTCAAGAACCAATTTGTTTTTAAATACCAGTGGTTCTAGCTTTTTGAAGGGTATTTCTGGCTTGGAAAAAAAAAAATTAAGTAAAAACATATATACAGAATTTACTAACATCTTAGAAAAAATGAAATTAATAGTATACATTACAAACTGGAAAATATACAGTAGGCTGTGATACCTTTTCACATTAATTTAATATAGTATATTTAAATAAAGAAGAGGAAAAATCATTCCTGGCACTTAGACATGATATGAGGATTTTTCCTAAAACTCCGGAAAGGCACTTGGCTGCGTGTGGTAACAAAAACATATGTTGATGTGATTAGTAAAGATCCAAATCTCAATAAACATTTAGTGAACAGAACAAATGATTTAAACAGTTAAGCCAAAATGCCCCAGGACCCAAAAATGACATTCCTATAAAGGGAATGCAGGGCTAAAGGAGACTGGCATAATTTTAATGAGCGGAATCAACAGGGCCAAGTACCTTGTGAAATGCTGCAATTTTATGGCATCCAGTTATCCCAAACCCCGTCCTCTGTCAGAAGTGTCCACGTCCTAATCCTTGGAGTCTGTGAATATCTTACCTTACATGGAAAAGGGAACTTTGCCAGTGTGGTTAAGGTTAAAGACCCTAAGATTAGGAGAGTCTCCTGGATGATCCAGATGGGCCCAATTTAATCACATGAGTCTTTAAAGAACCTCTCCTGACATAGGTTAGAATCTGAGAAGCATGTACTCAAGGAAATCAGGTGGGGAAGACTCAGCTCACTGCTGCTGGTTTTGAAGAATCTAGAAGGAGGCCACAGACTGAGGAATGTGGGCAGCCTGTGGAAGCTGGAAAAGGCAAGGGACAGATTCTCCTGAGAGCCTCCAGAACATAGCCCTTGATTTTAACCCAGTGAGACTAACCTACAGAACTGTAAGATGGTAAATTTGCATTATTTAAGCTGCTAAATTTGGAGTAATTTGTTAGAGCAGCAATAAAAAACTAAGACAAAGCCCCACCTGTGAGCATAATAATTCCTCCCACCTTTGCCAGCTAAACTATGCTGAAACTGGAGGGAAAGAGAGGAAAACAGATGAGAAGCCAATCTAGAGTCCTGACATCACTGGGATACTGAATTTACTAACTCTGGGACTACCAACCACCAGACTTCCCTTTTAAATCACTTTTAACTGGGTACTGTCTCCCACAGGCAAACTTTCTCACAGAGTCACCAGAAAAGATCGATTTACATACACTAATGCAGCATGTAAGTTTCTAAGTTCATCATCCAATCTTAGATTTGGGGGCTGTGAGTCATTCTGAGATAAACACTTTTCACTTCAAGAGTTTTGCCTCCCCTATCTATTACTAGACAGGCTGTCAGAGAAGAAGAAATACCAACACCCATTTTCAATTAAGTTCCAGACATCTGTTCATGTATTTCCTTAATTTGTCACCAGTTTAGGAAACAAGAGTTAGGCTAAACCATATGTATAAAATACAATTGTATACAGTTAACCTAAATAATTTCTTTAGCTTACATCACAGAGCTGGAGGAGTAACCTATTCTTGAGAAATTATCACTCCTGTGAACATCATGCTAACACTCTATGAAACGAAGAAAATGAACAGTTATCATTCTTCCTGCAAACCCTGGGGGGAATTTAGGCCATCAGCTCTACTTGGTACTCTTATTTGCCTATCAACTAAAGGTTCCCTACGCCTTAATGTGCCCCAGTTCCACAATGACATTAAGCTGTCCGTACCATCCTCGTTAGGTTGAAACTGTAAATAAGTGTCAAAAATAATGAATTATTGGGCTTCCCTGGTGGCACAGTGGTTGAGAGTCAGCCTGCCGATGCAGGGGATGCGGGTTTGTGCCCCGGTCCAGGAAGATACCACGTGCCGTGGAGCGGCTGGGCCCGTGAGCCATGGCCGCTGAGCCTGCGAGTCTGGAGCCTGTGCTCTGCAACGGGAGAGGCCACAACAGTGAGAGGCCCACGTACAGCAAAAAAAAAAAAAAAAAAGAATTATTAACACGATCCAGTAAGGTTTTATAAAGAAATGAATGAGCTTTCCAAGATCACTCTCGAATCATCAGCTCAATGCTCTAAAACAGAATCACACCAAGAAAAACAAAGTTAAATTTTTAAAGTTCATGAAATTGCACACCAGCTCCATTAATGGGCACCAGCTCCATTAACGACATAAACTGAAAAAAAAAAAAAAATCACAGAAAAACTTTTAAAAAAAGAGGGAAATAAAATCCCAAACAGGTCTTTACATTTATTCCTGATTCAACAGATCCTTCTCTACAGAAACTTAATAAAGCATTTGACAGTTAAGATGTACACAAAAATGAAAGAAACAAGAGGTATAGACCAGTATTCTAAAAGTCTTCCTAAGTGGCTATTAACATAGGTCCATTAACAGAGCAGTTTCGTGGTTTAGAAAGCTTCATTTGGAAATAAGGCCAGGGACTTCCCTGGTGGCACAGTGGTTAAGAATCCACCTGCCAGTGAAGGGGACAAGGGTTTGAGGCCTGGTCCGGGAAGACCCCACATGCCACGGAGCAACTAAGCCCGTGCGCCACAACTACTGAGCCTGCACTCTAGAGCCCACGAGGCACAACTGCTGCTACAATGAACTGGGCATTGCAAAATATGTTTTAAAATATTCATCATATAATCCTCACAATAAACTTATGAGCTGGATCTTATCTCCCCCATTTTAGAGAGGAAAGACCTACAGCTGTAAGGGCTGGGGTCGCACACTTGTAGGTGGATTCCACAGTGTCTCACTTCTGCAGACTCCACAGCGTGATGTTAGTATTTACAGTTCAAATACTTACAGAAGTAAAGAGAGGTACCAAATGATGAAAGATGGTCTTAATAAAAAACGGCAGGTTTTTAAAGCCTTTAATATAAATTGTGGGATGAGGATGAACTGCTGTGGGGCAGTGGTAAGGTGGCAGGAGATGAGAGGAAAATTATTTTAAATCAAAGAAGAGCACTTTAAATAAAACATAATAGGATTTCTTTTAATCAGAGAAGCAGCATGGCATAGCAGAAGGAGCAATGGCTTTAGACTCAGATCTGTATTCCATTCACAGTGGCGGCTCCTTTTAGCTGAACTTCACTTGAAGAGCACAATTTTTTCTTACTGATAAAATGTATACAACATTTGCCTGGGGTCCTTTGCAGAATTGTTTTGAGGAGCAAATAAAATGATATAAATGAAGTAAACATAACTGCTAAAAAGAAAGACACATTATTAATACTGTTGTTTTGTTACTGTCTAATTAGGGAATAAGTTTTCTATTTTTTTTCCCATTTTTGATATATGCTTTTATTAACAAATGCATTATGGCCTGTTAACATGGATTTAAAAAATGGATGGCCAGATGTTGGAACCACCATAAAAACTTATTCTAAGCTGGATAAAATATCTCATTACAAATAACACACTAGCCCTTTAAATTACAAAACAAACAAACCCAAAAACCACATACCTGTGAATAGGCAGCAGTTGAGGCGAGGCCCCTGACCTCCACCTCACTCCCACCTCTACATGCTGCAGCAGGGTCCTTAACCTTTTTTGCCATGGAGCCCCATCGGCAATCAGAGAAGTGGACCCCTTCTCAGAATAATTTTTAAATGTGTAATTTAAATACATA
Source organism: Delphinapterus leucas (assembly GCF_059928025.1). Lineage (NCBI taxonomy): Eukaryota > Metazoa > Chordata > Mammalia > Artiodactyla > Monodontidae > Delphinapterus > Delphinapterus leucas. The sequence continues at coordinate 46,689,391 of NC_143146.1, read as the reverse complement.
AGATTTCAAAGGAAGCAAATTGTTCTCGAACGCAGTTATTAAAATGCACTGTTTATGGACTGGTAACAAACATGTATGGCAACCATGGAGATGGACTGCTCAGATCTCCCTTTAGGAAAGAACTTTCCACTCGGTTACAAAGGAACACACTTAGCTGACAGGCTCCAAGCCATGAGCACCCTCAGGACCCTCCTCAGTTTTGGAGCCCCAGCCAAGGACTGAGCACGGCAGAACTAACCAGGCCTGGCCATCATGGCCCAACCTGGGACTCCTCTGACAGGCATTCTGGGCTCCAGCACTCCCTCCCAGCTGCAGTGGCTGAGAAAATTTCTCAGATTTGCATCATAGTCCCAGGTTCTTCCTGCCTAGTCCTGCTCTCAACTGCCTTTACCTTTCACATACATTACCCATCCCTTGCCCCTTAAAAAAGCCCTCCTGCACGTCAACATCTCAGCATCTGCTTCCTGGAGGACCCAACAGACAAAATATGCTTCTTTATTAATGCCTTAAGTAACAAGGTCTAGCTGCAGGTCTAATAACTACTCTAATTTTGAAGTAGTGATGAGTTTCAATGATATTTCAATGTACCTGAAGCAATTCTCATGTGATATGAAAGTACGTATGAACCTTACAGGTAGAAACGACATAGGTACTGCTGCGTTTGTTGCCTATATTTATCATTGAAGGAAAAACTAAATTTCAGTTAGAGGTTAATGAAAGTGATGATGCTAAATTTTTTTTTTCTTAGCCAAGTTCATAGGCCTCAAGTTAAGAACTCCTGGTGTAGTGTGTGTCTGACTTTGAAATACCCATTCTTTTAAGGCACAGACACCTACTCAGACAAGTCAGAGCTGTGATAAGCAAAGGTCTCTAAACTGGCATTCTCCTCAGATGCCATGACAGCCATGAAAGCTTGTGGTAAACACAGAACATGTCCAAGGTATCAGAGCATATGCCCAAATGACCTAACCTTGAGGGACCAAGAAAACAACAACAACAACACCCAGCTTACCTAAACACATGAATATATAATCACCTCCAAACCTAAGTTATGAAATTCAAAGTTATAAAATTACAATAAAGTTATTTACACAGAAAGTTTTTTTTTCTGTTACAAAAGAATTTACTACACTGTTTATTTAATATAGAATTCCTATAGCATGGAATACAGCAAGAAGCGCTTATCACCTTATGACTCTCCTACCACGATCCCACTCCCTCCTTGTGCTCCAGGGATGGATCCAGGTACAGTGCTAACTCCATGTGATTCTCTCTCTTCCAAGCCTGGCAAGTGGTGTGTGTGGAGGAGGGCATGGGGGTCAGAGAGAGTAGAGAAGAGAGGAAGTGAATGGCCAGATTTACAAAATACTACTTTAAGATTAAAATAGCACATTCAGAAGGAGGAGCCTCATTTATATTTTCAGAAGAACAATGGTGTGCACTAACTATGAGTGGGAGTCCTGAGTGATAGAACATACTGCAGACAAGGCAGTCGAAAAATGCACTTTGAGCAATCAGAGGGCAACAAGAGATGCCAGGGTAAATGGGGAAGAAGACAGAAGAAGGAAATGCAGGAAATGGAAGAGAAATCCTAAGAGACAAAATCCTAAGTGATGACAATGGCATGTAATGACCTTACAATTTTGTTAAGGTTTGACAGCTACAGGCGCACCACTGAAAACTGCTACCAGAATTAAAATACCATGATGAGCTACTTGTAATACGGAAGGGAGACAGCATCCCCCAATCTACCACTAGACACTAGTTGAATCCAGTGCCCTAATACCATTCTTTTCTCCAGTGGAAGAAGAAAAAAAGAGAATAGAAAAAAGGAGAAGAAAAAAAGCCATGTTTATGGGCATACCCCCCCCAATACAATACATACAAGTCCAAGCCTCCTCCTTTTCTGTTTATAGCATCAGTACAATATATAAGAAACATGCCTATTTACAGGGACCTTTAAACCTTCTATCACACCATGCCAAAGATATGCTGGGTAACTAAGTGTGTAACTGAAGCATTTTGTGGACTTGAAAGTTGCCTGTGGCTCCAACCTAAATAACCCCTTTCTTTACGCTCTCTCTATAGGTTTTATTTCTCTAAAGCTTTCAGAATAAATTTCTGTTTCTTTTGCAACCCAACAGAGAATATAATTGGTAACAATGAGATACTCTCTAATGGTAAAACAAGCAAGACATTCCTGACCTATCTCATAATTTCCTTAAGTTCTTTCCAGATTCAGCCACAGACAAGAACCAAAATAAATCCCTAGAGAAATATTTAATTTGCCACTGACTTCCTCCCCAATCTTCCCAAACTAGTGTTTGTCAAATGTCTTTTCAGAAACCTTTAAGATGTTGAAGATATGTTACATTCATTTTGGCATCATCTCTATATTAACATGCTCTCAAGAACCATACTTCTGTTATAAATTATATTGTTCACCTTAATGTAGGCTTCTGAGGTAGTTCGGGATTTTTTATACACTTTGGTTCATACAGAGGAATAAATTGTGTTTCAGATACAAAGCAACAAACTGAACACAGCCAAGTCACTGGGATACTCCATGGTTTATCACTCCCTACCCCAATACTTTGTCCACTGAACTATGATGTCAGAAATCGAAGCTTGATTTGTTTTTAAGTACATAATCCATTAACTGTTTCCATATGCCATAACTGTTCAGTTGAGAAATTATTTATAAACCAGTTTATTGGCCCTATCTGGCAAATATGATGCACCTGTTATAAAATTTGATTACTTCAGAAAGCTAACAATTGTGGAATCACATTTTCATAATAAATCAGTCTATGAGAATTAGACTATTCATATACTTTCAGAGAGCCCTTTAATCCCTATTAACAGTTTGTGAATAATGAAAGTAATTAATATTAATTTTAGTCGATAAATCCAACACCAATAACCCGTTAGTATACGTTAATCCATTTTCCAACAGCCTGTAAAAATTAACCAACAGATGCTTCCACTCTGGTAAAAAATATGCAGGTCATTAGCATTATTTTGATGATACCAAATGTTCAATATAGTATATGAACATTGTGATTAAATTTCTGAGAGATATACAAACAATGTTCTTTTATAACCTTGTTAAGTCTTAACAGAAGCCAGAGACAGTAAAACACGGCAGTCTTTTCTACAATCAAGATCAGTACTGGTTGTCCCACTCCTTGTTCTTAAGACTTCACCTGCGAACTTGACTGCGCTTCACCAAGGCCACAGAGTAACATGAGTACAGGGCCCCTCACCACAGTGTCCCCAGTGCTAAACACAAGGCCTCACATTCAACGTGTCCCCTGTAAATACTTGTCGACTTGAACAATGGTAGCCAAATAGGATAAAGAGAAAAAGCAGAAGAAATTAAAGAGGCAGATGAGAAAAATAAAAGAAAAAGATGATCAGGAAAAATGTCTACATGTTATTTTCAAAAGAATCTAAACTATGGAAAGCTAAGATGTATCTCAAAAGTTTAGGATGGAGAGAAGCAAGGAAAACAAAGTGAGATACTTAATAGGGAAATAAAGTACAAAAAAGAAAATGATACTACTGAATCAGAAAAAAAAATGTTGATTTCATAGGAAATGGCTTAGAGGGGGGTTTCCGTACTCCTTAAGATATTACACAAGGGGGCTTCCCTGGTGGCGCAGCGGTTGCGAGTCCACCTGCCGATGCAGGGGACACGGGTTCGTGCCCCGGTCCGGGAAGATCACACGTGCCGCGGAGCTGCTAGGCCCGTGAGCCATGGCCACTGAGCCTGCGCGTCCGGAGCCTGTGCTCCGCAAAAAAAAAAAAAAAAAAAAAAGGTATGACACAAGGCACGCTTCATTGAAGCAATGCTATAAAAGTCACAGGGAGGGGATTAGTTTAGAAAGCAAAGTAAGTAAAATCTAACTGGAAAAAAAGGAAGAAATATAATAAAGGGCAACATGAGTTAAGAGGGAATGTCCAACTCGCTTACCAAGAACATCTTGCTCCATCTATGAGTCAGTGGGGCAGGGTGCTATTGTGGGGAGTTAGAACTGTTTTGCAATCGTAGACCAAGAGAAAAACCTCAGCAGAGATGTGGTAAAGTTTAAACAAAGTCACATGAAGACCCAGCTCAGGGCTGGTATACCACAGGTACTCAATAGGGATTATTAGTTCCTCTTCCTCTTCTAACTCCCAGGTTATGAGACCTCTGAAACCCAACAATCTTAACCTAAATGTCTCATAAACCTAAAGCAGTGCAAAATAAATAGTCATACTTAGGACAAAAAATAAAGAACATGAGAGAAAATCCCAAGGTTCTTTTTAAATTATTGGATTCAGTTCCTTTCTTTCTTTTTCCTTTCTGCCAATTTCAAATGCTTAGGAAGCACAAAGATTGGCATCTACCATTTAAAATGCCTGGAATGGAACATTCAACTATGTCAGAGAAAGAGCCTTGGTTCTTAGTCCAAACAGGTACTTCAATTAAAAAAATAGTTTAAAAAAATCTTTTCTCTAAAAATCCACAACTCTTCAGTAATCTGAATTCTTTGTCCTTCCCTGCCAAGTTGTGATGCAAGCCAATGATGACAATCAACTAGCAGCCCGTGCCTCTATCTCCCCCTGCCTGCTAGAGAGTGGAGAGCAACTATATTTCTACCTGGAACTCAACAATGAATAATAGGTTTAATTTTGAATTCTGCAGAAATGACAAAATTGATTCAAAGTAACCTTTGGTGTCACGTGAAACAGGCAAATATTCGCAGCCAGGCCACGAATAAAGAGACAAGGAGCAACCTATCCACCAGCCCTCTGTCTTGTCCAAGTTTTCTAAGCACCTTTCTCTTACCTTCCTTTCTGACCTTTCCTATAAAATATCTACTGAAATCCTGTCTTTCTGAAAGCAGCAATGAATAGCCTTTTCTAATGAAATACTAATAATGCCAAAAAGAACACTTAAGGCTCCTCAAATAATGCTTTCTAGGAATTATTCTTTAAAATCCGAACCAAAAATAGTCACCTTCTCAGCTCGCCACCTGTTGGCATTGTGAAATGCTGGCACTGCCCCGCGTTACAACCCTGGGCTTCCCTATCTTTCTGTTGATCATGGAAATATCATCTACTGTCCCAGAAAAGAGGAAGCAGCATTTAAGCTGAGAGAAAAGAAGTCACAGCCTCTGCCAGCCTCTAAGTCAAACCAAGGAGAGATTCAGGGCAGTGTGGATGCATGCACCAATCCAGAGAGGCACTGATAATATGGAATATTCAGAAAAGGATCATTATTTCCTCACCTTAACCTTTACAACTAGTATTAGATTGAGCAAATATGTTGATTTTTTTCAACCTTAAATCGTAAGACTAAAGTTAGATGACAAGAATTTTTTAAAGGTCCAATTATTTCATTTAGGGCTAACACTACAGCTAAATTAAAGACATGCTAACAAGTTTCCCTTTTGAGCCTCATTAATTAAGAAAGTAATCAGAGTAAAGAGGGAAAAAAAATAGAGAAGCTGGATCCCAGAATTACTTAAATAGCTTTTAGGTACCACCCTTTCTACCTACTAGAAAAGCAGAGGGAAAACTAATCAATTCCAGATTATGAAATCTGAAATTCTGAAGTTTTACATGTAAATACACATTTTAACTGCCATATATTTTCCCTGATTGCCTGAAGAGTGCACTAATCTTATTCAAAGAAAATTTTGATTCTCCATAATCAAAAGATAAAATTAAGATCTGCTTACTTCACAAGTTTTCCTATGGTAAGCTTGCTAAGAAAATGCCCCTGGTTTTCAAAGATCAAAATATATCATTTTTACTATTTTGGTCAAGACCAATCGTGTTCCAAAATATCTGATAAAGGCTTTGGATTTAACACAAATTCTAGAAATCTAATTTACAATTACCTTTTAGAGTTTCTAACTTACAATTATTTTAAGTTTTTAATTTATATTTTAGAAAGCATTTCAAAGGAAAGAAATGATTTTTTTGCTATCTGCCAACATCCCTTGGTTGCTGTGATGATCAAGTTAAATCACGTATATAAAGCATCTAGCATGGTGCCTAGTACACAGTGGGCACTTTAAGAAATCAATTCTTCTGTCTATACCAAGCCTTCCCATCTCCATCCAGATGGAGAAAAGCCCGCGCACAGCAAAGAAGACCCAACGCAGCCAAAAATTAAAGAACTAATAATTTTAAAAAATAATTAAAACAAACAAAAAAAGATAATGACTGACCTAAGTGCCTTGTACTACAAACCTAAAATGTGTTACTTAAAAATGAACTGAACAGTATATGTGCATATCAGCCCTGAAACATAAGTGGTAGGCCCATGACACTGGATGAGAAAAAAATAAAATTTCAGACAAGAGTAATTCCTAAATATAATTGTTAAAAGGAGAAAAATCACACTGCACAGGTAAAAGCTATCTGTGATGGCTTTTGAAAATGAATTCCATTGCATTTAATGAAAAGATGTTATAATCTACTCATAGACTCTATTTCAAACTAATTTTCAAGATGCTCTATAAATTTGATATTTCTATCCCATGTGAGTCATACTAATTAATTATGTGATAGTCACTGTAACATTAAAGGGTGGGAAAATTCTGACTAGAGGAAGACTTATATTTTGTTTTCATTTTTCTATTTCTCATTGACTACAGGGAATTTTCACACCAAAATTTTCTCTGAAAATACCCTCCTTTACGAAAGTCTAATTTAGAATATCTTCAAAGAAGGTATTATAAAGAAATTTTTTTAAGTTTTGTATTAAATCATTTGTGTTTTAAAAATTGTTCAGTTGATACTCTATATAAAAAATTAACTTCAGATTATTCATTGGATTATTCATTTATCCATTAGTAACATAAAAAAATACCATTTATATGACACAAATAATACTTTCTAAAGGTAAGCATATAAAAAGTTACAATATTAAAATACTAAGAGTAACAAATAACCAAGATATTAAACTTACCTTTTGGTTGGCAACAAAACATATTCTCAAGTTTACAAAGCAAATCCACATTTTCATACTTATTTTCATTTGCTTTTACCCAGAAACAGTCTTCAGTCATTTCTTGAGGTCTGATCTGCAGCCAGAGAGAAGACAGATTCACACACAGTTGAGTGCTTCATCTGTCCCCCACACCCAATCACCATGTATACACCCAGTGCCCCAGAGCTGCCAGCAGATGTGTATGAAGTAATCTCTGTAAGATTTTTTTCCCAAAGTATGTTCAATGAAATACAAGTTCTGCAGGAAGTTAATGTGTTATTAGGGAGAAAAAAAAAATAAAAGGTTCCGCTCTCAAATAGTTGGGAATTTGAAGTTGAATGAAATGAAGTTTGTTTCTTCTCAATTATACTTCTCCTAGTCTTTAGCAATGCTCAATTTATGTGACCATGGAACCATCATTCTGCAGGATTCAGAATTCCTATGTCTCGACTAACTATCCACTTCTGACAAGTAGGAATACTTTTCCCAATAGCTATCAATATAAAAAAGGTCCTAAGAATACTATTTTTTTGGTACTTTTGAAAAACACTTCAAAATACAGAGTATAACCACAATAATGTTGAATTGGCAATTTAATTACAATCAAATCCCATTGTAACAACTAACATCAATTCCTACCCAATTTATAAACCAGAGAGCTTTAGTCAATAGCAAAGGGCTTTGACTCAACATTTTTATTTAAAATAATGCCTGTTTATTTAATGTCATTTTGAATAGGGATCCCATTGGAAACTAAATACAATTATATTTAAGTTTTAATCTAGGTAACAGTATTATTTCTCTATTTATTTCTGTTTTACCTTTAACCAATTCAATCTTCTCATGCTGGTCTCCGGTTTAAATTCTTTCTTTGGTTTTAACCCAAAAGGCAGGGTTGGTGGTGGGGGAGAGGTTCGTCCACAGAGAAATCCCAGGGGAGGTGGTGGAGGCACAGGACCACCACCAAATGGCATGGGCATTCCTGGAAGGGGAGGGGGTGCAGGTGGGGGGGGAGGGGGTGCAGGTGGGGGGGGAGGGGGCAAGCCTCCACAAGAGGGCAGTGGCTGCGGTGGAGGAAGTGCTGCGTGGCCAGTTCCATTTTCTTTTGAAGAAGGCAAATAGGTACCCGGTGGCAAGGCACCGAACTATAGGGGAAAGAAAAAGAAGAAATATGACAAAGAACTCTCTATAAAACACATTAAAGTACACTTTTCTCAAAAATAAGGTATTGTTTTAAACCAAAAACAACTGAATTTCAGTAACGTCATGTGGTTTAACCTAAAAACAAAATTTCAAAGATTTTTTTCCCCAATGTAAGAATATTATAGCTTTTGTTTTCATAAAAATGTAATTGTCAGAAATATTACTCCCGTTTTGCAACATGGGCCTAAAAGATCTGAAAGTCAGCAGTCTCTACAGGACAGCTGAAGAAGCCATGGGTGTAGATATGTTCACCCAGGGTATGCAGCATGAGGAAAGGTTTATATACAGAATTCTACAGGACACCAGCATTTAAGTGGTAGGAAAAAAAAAATAAGATCCAGAAAAAGAGAGGTAAATAATATTGCCACATCGTGCCTTTGCCCTTGAGAAAAAAAATCTAAGATTCTTAGTAGGACCTTCAGAGCATGTCACGATCTGGTCCCTGTGACCACTAGGCACTTCTGTCCTTATGTTTCCATGGCATAATAACAATAGATACATTTTTACTATCATAAAGGTGATCTGGGTTGATAAATAATTTTTTGTGATACGGTTATTTCCTGAAATTAACTTCAACTCTGAGCCATATAGCTATAGGAGTATTAATAAATCATTTAAAAGTTTTATGGCACAATTATGGAAAATAGATCATGTATAAAGGCTTGAAATCGATATCCAAGGTCAGCACAAAGAAAAAGTATTTAAGAGAAGTTGAGACCACAGTCAAAAAACATGCCTTATCAAAAACATTAAGTATAAAGAAGAATCACTTTAGTGTTATGCTGGGTCGCTGTGATCATGAATAGCACAGCCCTGTCAATGTTAAGGATGTATGTACATTATACTCACACTCAGTATACATTTATGGTTAACAATTAATGTCTTAAAACAAAGGTATGGTTGAATTTCTGCTCTAGATTTTGATGGGTGTGACAGACTTATCACTGATGGGGCCAAACACTGTGACCACCTTGTCCCCCATTCTATCCCCAGGACCTAACAGTACTTGGCTGTTAAGTGCCTGAAGGAATGAAGTCACAGATAATAAAACATATTTTATTCATAACCTTTATAATCAGCATAGCTTTGATCAAAGAGAAGTATATTAAGACAAATGCATAGATTTCATGAGAAATACAAACTTATCCAAAGGAAGTATTTGTCAGTTGTTATTCAAAAATGAATATTGTGGCCAGTGTCAAGTCTCTAATTACAGGCTTTCCTCTAATAGACATAAACAAAGGTCATCACTGTACACAATTTAAAACAACACAGGAGATTCCTTGATTTAATCTGCTTCAAAATGTAAATATATTCCCATTTTATATAAAAGCACATGCAGCAATAACATATCCAAAGATGGTGAATATGTTTTCTATAAATTGAAATTTTCTAGAGTAGATTTACAAGTAATGCTTCAACTGGGAAAAATTAAAAAAAAAGGAAAGTCTAAATTTATACTAGCCCAGACCAGGAAAAACTTTTCATGAATATTTCAGCCATTGTCTATAACTCAATCTGAAATTAAAAAACACAAATTTTTTTTAATATGAGAGACAAGGAGCCACATAAGAAAGATGAAAACTTTCAATAAATTGTGGTACCTTCTTTTGCAGCACTAAAGAAAGATGATCAGTGAGAATTTTCTTGTAGATAGATTCTATTTTTTTTTTTCCAAAACTGAACACTAACATATAGCTCTTAGGGTATCTTCAGACAGACTCTGCAACAAAACTATACACTAAAGTATAAAAGAAAACAAACTCTCAAAATAACATAAGAAATAGTATACCTAAGACTATTTCAACATAACCATAAATTAGGATGAAAGGAAAACAGCAAAACTATACTTATTGCTCATCATCTTATGTGTAAATCTACATGAAAAACTTTAGCTGTGAAAATTCTACTTCCTTACTTTCATCCATTTAAAACCTGCAGATGATGTATTTCTTGCTACCTAAATGCTTTATGTGTAGAGAGCGTATGTGAGTGTATGTATTATCTGCTCCGTAATCCAGATTTGCTCTCTTTTTTGTCATGTTTTAAATCTGTTTACTTTCGGAAATTGAAAAATTATCAGAAAATGTTCTCATTCAGCTAGAGGTTCTCCTTCACTGCAAGGTACCCATAGGCTGAAGGTTTTCAAAAAATAAATACCTTGAGCAATAATTTTCTGTAGTGGGATAAAGATCAGTGATGAATGACAAATCTAAGAATAAAAGACTTTCTTACCCTTAACGCTTAATTACCTAGCAAACACGTGACATCAGGTACAAAACCCAAACGAAACATAAGGAAGTAGATTAGTAAAAGTTTAGACATTCTTAAAAATGCAAGCAGAAAAAAAGGGGCAAAATCATTTTAAAAATAAACACAGCAGAATAGAAATACATATAAACAATAATATGAAAACATACAAGGGAAATTAAAGTTTCAACCTTTTGATGCTATGAAGATATGATACGACCTTTGATCCCCTGGTGAGCTTTCAATACCCAAATTCACTCCAGGTAGATGGTATTTTACCTGTGATTTAAAAGCTTGTAACTCTGCTTGAAGCTCATTAATCTGTGCCTCTTTTTTCTGCAATTGAGCCTGAGTTTCTTGGTGGTCGGTAAACTCTTTTTCAAACTGAAAAGGAAAAAAGAAAAAGAAACAAAAACACACAAGAAAGAGAGAAAGATGAAAATACAAAGCACTATTCTTCATCTAGAAATTTGATTCTAATGATCTGTTGGTAGAACATAAACTTTTATGAAAGGAGTGGTAGATTTTTGCTAAGTCACCCACAGCTTTTCTCTAGGTCCCTCTAGGTCCCACCAAAATCATTCATTTTTAAAGGAGCAGACAAAGCCAGAAATGAAATCTGTGACCATCTCCTCTCAGCAGAACAAACTGGGCCCACAGTTATCCAGAACCCTGGCATTTTTCTTAAAAGTCCCTAAATATCATTGCAACTTTGTGTAAAATAATAGAGAGCTAGGCATTGTACTGAGTTCCCTGACCCCCACCTGCGAAAACTTATACTTGAAACTTGTCTGAAGTTTATCAACATGATTTAAAAGAATTCCACTTTAATATTTATTTATTAATAAATAACTCCACTTTGTAAATGCATCAATTACTTTCTTTTTTCTTACTACAACATCATGAGGTTTAAGGACCTGATGCAGGCTCTAACCTTCAACAACAGTTTAAGAGGATAAAGTCCATTTTATTTATCATTAATCTTTGGGAAATTAATGATAAATTAGTCTTTCAAAGTCCTTAGTGCAACACTTTGTGGGAGGAAGGCAAATAATAAAATTTGGTGAATCGAATGAGTTTTCTAATTGATACAGCCACTCATCACAAGTCACCATCCTGTATTCAAACACCTTCACCTCGCCATCATCATGACTAAAAACCTCTACTAGCAGAGGTGAATTCAAATAGAGTACTGTCTCATAATCAAGAACAAGTATTTGACTGCCTTTTAAAAATAAAAAAAAATAATAATCATTTAAGAAAATACAAATATTTCACAAATGTAGCCTTGAGAGAGTTAGGGTTGGGCTCAGGGTTAGGATTAGGGACTCCATACACTGATGGCTTCCAAGTCCCTATCACCAGCTCAGCTTCACATCTGCACTCCAAACTGTAAACCAGTCTATAAATATATTTCCAACTTAATGAACATTTTTCAAGACTAAGAAAGCATTCCAGTATTTTCAAAGCCAATATTATCATCTTCTCTACAAACTTCGATTTTTGAATACTGCTGTTCCATCTAAAAGATAGCGCATATATCATGACTCCTTTGCTCTTAAACCTTTAGTGGCTTCATTATAAAAGCTACACTCATTAACCTAATATCTAAGTATCCCCTGATATCTGGTCCCATACCATCATTTTCCTTTATTCAATAAATATCTAATAGCATGACTATTATGTGTTTCTCAGAGTAGCAGGGACTAGGGGTACATAGTTTTAAGAGAGTATGATCACTGTGTTTAGTAAGCATAGTGTCTGGTGGCAAAGTCAAAGCAAACTAACCACCCAAAATCTATGAAAATTACCAGCAATAAAGAGAGAAAGACTGGAGGCATGTGCATCATTCCTGGAGGAATGATGCTTGATCTCAGGTTTAAAGAACTTGAGTCATTAGCTGAGAAGTGTAGCTTGCATTTCAAATAGAGTGACTAGCACAGGGTGTACATGAATGGCAAGCCATCCCCTGTAAGGGGCACAAAAGGAGGTATGAGAACAAACTGCACAGGATGAAGCTGGAGGTAGACAGGAGTGAAACTGTTGAAAAGAATTTCACAATAAACCAAGAAGCTTTTTTCTTTTTTGTAAAACCTAAAAACTGTAGAGAGCTATTAGAGAATTTATCATAAGAAAACAACATAATCAAATTTGCACTTTGGAAAACCCAACCAGCAGCAGTGTGGACAATGGACTGAAAGATAAATACTAGAGGCATAGAAATGAGTGTAGAGTTACTGAAGTTATCCAAGCAAGAACTGAAGCCCTTCCTAAATGAAGGTAGAAAATAGGGTAACGGAAAGAAAAGAAAAAAATATATATATTATATATATATATATATTAACACAATCCAAAATATTAGTGTCTGACTGAACAAAGGAAATGAGTGAGGGGAATATATCTAAGATCACGACATTGTTCTGTTGCTTTGCAAGCCGGCAACAAAGTACTATAATTTGAGGGAATGACATACTTATGGGCAAGAACGATGAATTTGGTTTTGAAGGTATTAAGCTTCAGATACTTATGGGAAATTCAAAATAAATTTATATATGCCTCCACGACTTCCTTGGTGATGGAGTGGTTAAGAATCCGCCTGCGAATGTAGGGGCATGGGTTCAAGCCCTGGTCCAGGAAGATCCCACATGCCACAGAGCAACTAAGCCCATGTGCCACAACTACTGAGCCTGCACAATAGAGCTTGCATGCCACAACTACTGAGCCCACGTGCCACAACTACTGAAGTCCACGTGCCTAGAGCCTGTGCTCCGCGACAAGAGAAGCCACTGCAATGAGAAGGCTGTGCACTGCAACGAAGAGCAGCCCCCACTCTCCGCAACCAGAGAAAGCCCGCGCACAGCAACAAAGACCCAATGCAGCCAAAAATAAAAAGAAAAAAATAAATTTATTAAAAAGAAAAAATTTATATATGCCTCCTCCTCGGCCATCTCACCTTGTTGCCTCACACTAATACATCAGGGCTCACATTAGCTCTTACTTCCTTGGGTAAGTCTTCCCTGGCCACACAAGATCTATAGGCTTACAAACCACACAAGGTTTTCCTACCACAACAATTATCACACTGTAATACAAAATTATCAAAATGTAGTATCACATACCTCAGTAATACCCACCAACCTGGAAGCTCACTAATAGTGAGAACCTTTTCTATTTTATTCATCACCTTTCCAAAGCTTTATACTTATAATTAAACTCAATAAATATTTGTTGAGTGAAGTCATGAGACTGTTTCTGTCACACTTTCCTTTATATGTTGTATAACCACGTCAATATCATATATACCTTTAGGTCCTCAATCTCCCAGCCTCAAAAATCTTTGAGAGGTCATTTTCTCTACTCTCCTTTATACGACTGCTCAGCCAATGTTTACTGCTACTTAGCAAGAAATAAAAAACTAAATTCTTAGGAGATTACAATATAAATATGTACACTATCCTATCTTATAGGCCTTACAATAAGATGCAAAAGGAAAAAGAATTATTTATAGGAATAAAAATAAAACTATAAAAACAACCAGTCATAATTAGTACACTCAAAGAAAACTTATTAAAATTAACTTGACCATACTGACAGTATCTGTATTACTTACCAAAGAGATAAATTTCTACATCTTCCCCTATAAAACGATCAGACGAAATATAAAGTGTGCTTTAGCATTTTTATATCTATAGTCAAATCACAGTAGCCTTGGGGAAAAAATGAATCTCCATTAAAGACGTATTTTATAAAAACTGATATGATAGCCTTCTTCTCCAAAAGAGTTAGCAGAGCAGTATTATGCTTACAAAATTACATGCAAAAATGTCAAGAAACACAGTTAAGGTTGAAGCTCTGCTTAATTTCATTCCCTAGGGTAAATGTATTAGTGCATCTGTACAAGAAGGTGGATAACTCAATATACTCTATGTACTTTCTGACATTTCTGGTCTTCATTTTTCAAATTTATGCACTAAAATAAAGAATGTGTCTAGCAACCATGATAGCTTCCTGCCTAAAGCAAAGTATTTACATGTGTCCTTATAAAGCTATCAGAAAAAAATTCTTGCTGACACATACAAAATGGTGTGGCAACAGAAATCTTCTATGGAGCAAAAAATATTTTCTGAATATACCTAACACATATAACTGCTGACTAAAAGGAGACAACTAACCTTGAACAAGTTCTTTCTTCTTTTTACATGAAAAGCATACAATTTTAAAACAATGTCTTAAGAAAGATATCAAGTTTAACACCAGTCATATATGAATACTGTATACATAAAAATGATTATAAAAGCAAACGTAGGGGAGACCTTCAAGATGGCAGAGGAGTAAGACTTGGAGATCACTTTCCTCCCCACAAATACATCAGAAATACATCTACATGTGGAACAACTTCTAGAAAACACCTACTGAACGCTGTCAGAAGACCTCAGACATCCCAAAGGCAAGAAACTCCCCAGGTACCTGGGTAGGGCAAAAGAAAAGACAGAGACAAAAGAATAGGGACAGTACCTGCACCTCTGGGAGGGAGGTGTGAAGGAGGAAAAGTTCTCACACACTGCGAAGCCCCTTCACTGGTGGAGACGGGGAGTGGTGGGGGGAAAGCTTCGGAGCCACGGAGGAGAGCGCAGCAACAGGGATGCAGAGGGCAAAGTGGAGAGACTCCCGCACAGAGGATCGGTACCGACCAGCACTCACCAGCCCAAAAGGCTTGTCTGCTCATACTCCCGCACAGAGGATCGGTACCGACCAGCACTCACCAGCCCGAAAGGCTTGTCTGCTCATACTCCCGCACAGAGGATCGGTACCGACCAGCACTCACCAGCCCGAAAGGCTTGTCTGCTCATCCACCGGGGCAGTTGGGGGCTGGGAGCTGAGGCTCGGGCTTCGGAGGTCAGATCCCAGAGAGAGGACGGGTTGGCTGCGTGAACACAGCCTCAAGGGGGCTAGGGGGCCGCAGTGAGCCAGGAGGGAGTCCAGGAAAAAGTCTGGACCTGCCTAAGAGGCAAGACATTGTTTCTGGGTGCATGAGGAGAGGGGATTCAGAGCACCACCTAAACGAGCTCCAGAGATAGGCACAAGCCACGGCTATCAGCACGAACACCAGAGACAAGCATGAAACGCTAAGGCTGCTGCTGCAGCCATCAAGAAGCCTGTGTGCACGCACAGGTCACTATCCACACCTCCCCTCCCGGGAGTCTGTGCAGCCCACCACTGCCAGGGTCCCATGATGCAGGGACAACTTCCCCAGGAGAACACACGGCTCGCCTCAAGCTGTTGCAACATCCCCAGCCCTCTGCAGCTGCAGGCTCTGCCCGCATTCCGTACCCCTCCCTCCTCCCGGCCTGAGTGAGCGAGAGCCCACGAATCAGCTGCTACTTTAACCTTTCCTGTCTAAGCGAAGAACTGACGCCAGAGGGTGACCTACACGCAGAGGCAGAGCTAATCCAAAACTGAGCCCCAGGAGCTGTGCAAACAATGAACAGAAAGGGAAATTTCTCCCAGCAGCCTCAGGAGCAGCAGATTATATCTTCACAATCAACTTGATGTAGGCTGCATCTGTGGAATACCTGAATGGACAACGAATCATCCCAAAACTGAGGCAGTGAACTTTGGGAGCAAATGTAGGCTTGGGGTTTGCTTTCTGCATCTAATTTGTTCCTGGTTTTACGTTTATCTTAGTTTAGTATTTAGAGTTTATTATCATTGGTAGATTTGTTTATTGATTTGGTTGCACTCTTCCTCCTTTTTTTTCTTTTTTTATATATAGATATATTTTTTTTTCGTTTTTCTCTTTTTTTTAGCGTGTATGTGTATGCTTCTTTGTGTGATTTTGTCTGTATAGCTTTGCTTTTACCATTTCTACTAGAGTTCTGTCTGTCCATTTTTGTTTTTTTAAGTATAGCTTTTAGCGCTTGTTATCATTGGTGGATTTGTTTTTTGGTTTGGTTACTCTCTTCTTTCTTTCTTCTTTCTATTGCTTTTTAACTTTATTTATTTTTAATAATTTTTTTTAAATTATTTGATTTGATTTGATTTGATTTTTCTCTATATTTCTCCCTTTGCTTCTGAGCCGTGTGGATGACAGGGTCTTGGTGCTCCATCCAGGTGTCAGGCCTGCGCCTCTAAGATGGGAAAGCTGAGTTCAGGACATCGGTCCACCAGAGAACTCCCATCTCCATGTAATATCAAACAGCAAAAGCTCTCCCGGAGATCTCCATCTGAACGTTAAAACCCAGGTCCAGTCAACAACCAGCAAGCTACAGTACTGGACACCCTATGCCAAACAACTAGCAAGACAGGAACACAACCCCACTCATTAGCAGAGAAGCTGCCTAAAATCATAATAAGGTCACAGACACCCCAAAACACACCACCAGAGGCAGTCCTGCAAGACAGAAAGACAAGATCCAGCCTCATCCACCAGAAAACAGGCAGTAGTCCCCTCCACCAGGAAGCCTACACAACCCACTGAAACAACCTTAGCCACTGGGGGCAGGAACCAAAAACAACGGGAACTACGAACCTGCAGCCTGCGAAAAGGAGACCCCAAACACAGTAAATTAAGCAAAATGAGAAGACAGAGAAACACACAGCAGATGAAGGAGCAAGGTAAAAATCCATCAGACCATACAAATGAAGAGGAAATAGGCAATCTACCTGAAAAAGAATTCAGAGTAATGACAGTAAATATAATCCAAAATCTTGGAAATAGAATGTAGAAAATACAAGAAATGATTAAAAAGGACCAAGAAGAACTAAAGAGCAAACAAACAATGATGAACAACTCAATAAATGAAATTAAAAATTCTCTAGAAGGAAGCAATAGCAGAATAACTGAGGCAGAAGAACGCAGAAGTGACCTGGAATACGAAATAGTGGAAATAACTACTGAAGAACAGAAAGAAGAAAAAAGAATGAAGAGAACTGAGGACAACCTCAGAGACCTCTGGGACAACATTAAATGGACCAATGTTCGAATTATACGGGTCCAAGAAGAAGAAAAGAAAAAGAAAGGGTCTGAGAAAATATTTGAAGAGATTATAGTTGAAAATTTCACTAATAGGGGAAAGGAAATAGTCCAGGAAGCACAGAGAGTCCCATACAGGATAAATCCAAGGAGAAACATGCCAAGACACATACTAAACTATCAACTATTAAATACAAAGAACAAATATTAAAAGCAGCAAGGGAAAAACAACAAATAACACACAAGGGAATGCCCATAAGGTTAATAGCTGATCTCTCAGCAGAAACTCTGCAAGCCAGAAGGGAGTGGCAGGACACATTTAAAGTGATGAAAGGGAAAAACCTAAAACCAAGATTACTCTACCCAGCAAAGATCTGAATCAGATTCGACGCAGAAATTAAAACCTTTATAGATAAGCAAAGGCTAAGAGAATTCAGCACCACCAAACCAGCTTCACAACAAATGCTAAAGGAACTTCTCTAGGCAGGAAACACAAGAGAAGGAAAAGACCTACAATAACAAACCCAATTCAATTAATAAAATGGTAATAGGAACATACATATCGATAATTACCTTAAATGTAAATGGATTAAACGCTCCAACCAAAACACAGACTGGCTGAATGGATACAAAACAAGACCCATATAGATGCTGTCTAAAAGAGATCCACTTCAGACCTAGGGACACATAAAGACTGAAAGTGAGGGGATGGAAAAGATACTCCATGCAAATGGAAATCAAAAGAAAGCTGGAGTACCAATTTTCATATCAGACAAACGGACTTTAAAATAAAGACTATTATAAAAGACAAAGAAGGACACTACATAATGATCAAGGGATCAATCCGAGAAGAAGATATAACAATTGTAAATATTTATGCACCCAACATGAGAGCACCTCAATACATAAGGAAAATGCTAACAGCCATAAAAGGAGAAATGGACAGTAACACACTCATAGTAGGGAAGTTGAAAATTTCCCCACTTTCACCAATGGACAGATCATCCAAAATGAAACTAAATAATGAAACACAAGCTTTATATGATACATTAAACAAGATGGACTTAATTGATATTTATAGGACATTCCATCCAAAAACAACACAATGCACATTCTTCTCAAGTGCTCATGGAACATTTTCCAGGATAGATCATACCCTGGGTCACAAATCAAGCCTTGGTAAATTTAAGAAAATTGAAATCGCATCAAATATCTTTTCCGATCACAACGCTATGAGACTACATATCAATTACAGGAAAAAATCTGTAAAAAATACAAGCACATGGAGGCTAAACAATACACTCCTTAATAATAAACAAGAGATCACTGAAGAAATCAGAAAGGAAGTCAAAAATACCTAGAAACAAAGGAAAATGAAAACACGCCAACCCAATACCTGTGGGATGCAGCAAAAGCAGTTCTGAGAGGAAAGTTTATAGCAATACAATTCTACCTCAAGAAACAAGAAATATCTCAAATAAACAACCTAAACTTACCCCTAAAGCAATTAGAGAAAGAAGAACAAAAAACCCTCAAAGTTAGCAGAAGGAAAGAAATCATAAGGATCAGATCAGAAACAAATGAAAAAGAAATGAAAGAAACAATAGAAAAGATCAATAAAACTAAAAGCTGGTTCCTTAAGAAGATAAACAAAATTGATAAACCATTAGCCAGACTCATCAAGAAAAAAAGGGATAAGACACAAATCAATAGAATTAGAAAGAAAAAAGGAGAAGTAACAACTCACAGTGCAGAAATACAAAGGATCATGAGAAATTACTACAAGCAGCTATATGCCGATAAAATGGACAACCTGGAAGAAATGGACAAATTCTTAGAAAAGTACAACCTTCCGAGACTGAACCAGGAAGAAATAGAAAATATAAACACACCAGTCACAAGCACTGAAATTGAGACTGTGATAAAAAAATCCTCCAACAAACAAAAGCCCACAACCAGAGGGCTTCACAAGTGAATTCTATCAAGGATTTAGAGAGCTAACACCTATCCTTCTAAAACTCCTCCAAAATATAGCAGAGGGAGGAACACTCCCAAACTCATTCTACTAGGCCACCATCACCCTGACACCAAAACCAGACAAAGATGTCAACAAAGAAAGAAAACTACAGGCCAGTATCACTGATGAACATAGATGTAAAAATCCTCAACAAAATACTAGCAAACAGAATTCAACAGGATGTTAAAAGGATCATACACCATGATCAAGTGGCGTTTATCCCTGGAATGCAAGAATTCTTCAATATACGCAAATCAATCAATGTGATAAACCATATTAAAAAACTGAAGGAGGAAAACCATATGATCATTGCAAGAGATACAGATAAAGCTTTTGACAAAATTCAACACCGATTTATGATAAAAACTCTCCGGAAAGTAGGCACAGAGGGAACCTACCTCAACATAATAAACACCATATATGACAAACCCACCACAAGTAGCATACTCAATTGTGAAAAAATGAAAGCATTTCCACTAAGATCAGGAACAAGACAAGGATGTTCACTCTCGCCACTCTTATTTAACATAGTTTTGGAAGTCCTAGCCACAGCAAGCAGAGAAGAAAAAGAAATAAAAGGAATACGAATTGGAAAAGAAGAAGTAAAACTGTCACTGTTTCAGATGACATGATACTATACATAGAGAATCCTAAAGATGCCACCAGAAAACTACTAGAACTAATCAATGAATTTGGTAAGGTTGCAGGATACAAAATTAATGCACAAAATCTCTGGCATTCCTATACACCTACAACGAAAAATCAGTTAGTGAAATTAAGGAAACAATCCCATTTACCACTGCAACAAAAAGAATAAAATACCTAGGAATAAACCTACCTAAGGAGACAAAAGACCTCTATGCAGAAAACTATAAGACACTGATGAAAGAAATTAAAGATGATACAAACAGATGGAGAGATATACCATGTTCTTGGATTGCAAGAAGCAACACTGTCAAAATGATGATACTACCAACAAAAAATTTCACAATTTATATGGAAACACAGAAGTCCCCAAATAGCCAAAGCAATCTTGAGAAAGAAAAACGGAGCTGGAGGAATCAGGCTTCCTGAGTTCAGACTATACTCAAAGCTACAGTAATCAAGACAGTATGGTATTGGCAGAAAAACAGAAATATAGATCAATGGAACAGGATAGAAAGCCCAGACATAAACTCCCGTCCATATGGTCACCTTATTTTTGATAAAGGAGGCAAGAATATACAATGGAGAAAAGACAGCCTCTTCAATAAGTGGTGCTGGGAAAACTGGACAGCTACATGTAAAAGAATGAAATTAGAACACTCCCTAACACCATACACAAAAATAAACTCAAAATTGATTCAAGGCCTAAATGTAAGGCCAAACACTATAAAACTCTTAGAGGAAAACACAGGCAGAACACTCTATGACAGAAATCACAGCAAGATCCTTTTTGATGCACCTCCTACAGAAATGGAAATACAAACAAAAATAAACAAATGGGACCTAATGCAACTTAAAAGCTTTTGCACAGCAAAGGAAACCATAAACAAGACCAAAAGACAACCCTCAGAATGGGAGAAAATATTTGCAAATGAAGCAACTGGCAAAGGATAAATCTCCAAAATATACAAGCAGCTCATGGAGCTCAATATCAAAAAAATGAACAACCCAATCCAAAAATGGTCAGGAGACCTAAATAGACATTTCTCCAAAAAAGATATATAGATTGCCAACAAACACGTGAAAGAATGCTCAACATCACTAATCATTAGAGAAATGCAAATCAAAACTACAGTGAGGTATCACCTCACACTGGTCAGAATGGCCATCACCAGAAAATCTACAAACAATAAATGCTGGAGGTGGTGTGGAGAAAAGGGAACTCTGTTGCACTGTTGGTGGAAATGTAAATTGATACAGGCACTATGGAGAACAGTATGGAGATTCCTAAAACACTAAAAATAGAACTACCATATGGCCCAGCAATCCCACTCCTGGGCATATACCCTGAGAAAACCAAAATTCAAAAAGAGTCATGTACCAGAGTGTTCACTGCAGCTCTATTTACAATAGCCAGGACATGCAAGCAACCTAAGTGTCCATCGACAGACGAATGGATAAAGAAGATGTGGCACATATATACAGTGGAATATTACTCGTCCATAAAAAGAAACGAAATTGAGTTATTTGTAGTGAGGTGGATGAACCTATATTCTGTCATACAGAGTGAAGTCAGAAAGAGAAAAACAAATACCATATGCTAACACATATATATGGAATCTAAAAAAATAATAATAATGGTCATGAAGAACCTAGGGGCAAGATGGGAATAAAGACACAGACTTACTAGAGAATGGACTTGAGGACATGGGGAGGGGGAAGGGTAAGCTGGGATGAAGTGAGAGATTGGCATGGACTTACATATACTACCAAATGTAAAATAGATAGCTAGTGGGAAGCAGCCGCATAGCACAGGGAGATCAGCTCGGTGCTTTGTGACCACAGAGGGGTGGGATAGGGAGGGTGGGAGGGAGACACAAGAGGCAGGAGATATGGGGATATATGTATATGTATAGCTGATTCACTTTGTTATAAAGCAGAAACTAACACACCATTGTAAAGCAATTATACTCCATAAAGATGTTTTTAAAAATAAGGAAATTTAAACTATCTGGGATGCATTCAAATCAAACACTTGAAAGTTTGCTACTACTTTCCCACGATGAATTGAAGTATTTACTGAGCTTGGAATACAGAGTCAGTGGGGTGAAAGGTCACCATACAACACAAACATTTATCAACTGGAACACTTATGACACTTAATTTAAAGGATCTAATAATTTGTTTCCCCCTGTAAACTAAGTTGCTTCGCAGCAATGGTGATATATCCACAGCTGTAATCCAAGCCTACAGCCAAAGGCCTGGGAGATAATATCCTCTCACTAAGTATTTGATGAAACTTAGGACTTCTTGGACAGGATACTTACAAAGTTTTTCATAAGTTACAAATAACTTATGAAAGTGTCTACCATTTGCAAGTTATGTTTTATCTTAAAAGTCTATAAAAAATGTACAATTCTCTCAAGATTCATTTAGGGCCTGACACATCAAAAATGTAGACTCCCTGGAATAGTGCCTAACTCAGTGTAAATGTTCCTTTTGTATGTGTTCAGTTGAGGTGGTGGTAGCAGTAATTACCATGATTCTTTGAATGTGAGGAACCAGCCCTAAGAATTCACATCAGAATGACTACTTAAAATGTAAAGAATCCAACAACAACAAAAAATAATACAATTTAAAAGTAAAATTTTAAAAACAGAGAAAAAGTCCAATAGATACCCATTAAGTAGAGATAAAAGCACAAAACAGTACCTTAAAGAAAAGTGGGGAATGGCTAGATGGTCAGCAATGCTATTGGCCAGAAACAAATGAAACTGCTGACATTCAATACTTTTTATCTATGAAAATGATAATTTTATGTGGTTCCTCTTAGTCTAATGAAGTAACTTTAATCAAAACAGAAAGCAAGTTAAACTTTTTCTCTTAAAATTTTTAGACATAATTTCAATCTTAAGGGCCTGAATTATATGATGTCTTGAGAAATACTCCAATCTTAAAATGCTGACTTTATACATTGTCAGTCATTTATTCATTCAACTCATTCAAAGAATATGTTTTAGTTCTCAGTCCAGGAATTGTTCTAGGTGCCAGGATAGTGAATAAAGCAAACACAAATCCCTCATAAAGTTTATTCCAGAGGGAGAAATAAACAAGGCATTTGTATATACACACACAGATACCTAAATTATGCAACATATCAGATGGTGATAAATACAACAGTAGAAAAACAAGAAAAGAAGCACAGGGAGGGTCAGAGTTGGGAGTGGGGAGTTTAAATGTTTAAATATAATGGTCCAGGAAGTCCTCCTCAGAGAATGGCATTTGTGCAAATACCTGAAGGAGGTAAAGAAGGAAGTGAGAAGAAGGCACACAGTCCATGAGGCAGAAGCAGAGCTGCAGGAGCCCCCATATAGTCTTGCAAAGTTAGTCAAATTACTTACTTTCTTGTTAAGTTCTGATGCTTTCTCTTCAAACTCTTCTAGTTTCACCTGATACATGCAAATATCTAAAATTGCAATGACAAAATTTTTATTAAATTCATTGTTACTTTAAAAGTTCAAAAAGAAAAAAAACAGAAAAATTAGAAATAGTGTCAGTAATAAAATCAACAAAATGGTGAAACATATAATGTTGGAATGGAGGATTTTCTAAGCATGATACCAAGGTCACAAAATATAAGGAGAAAGATAAACCAAATTACAATTCTAACCTTGTATTAGGCAAAAGGAGGAGGGAGTTCAACTGTAACATACAATACTAAAAGGTTGCTATCCTGAATTCATAAATATTTTGAAAAAAGAGGAGAAGAGGATAGTCAATACCAACTAGGAAAATGTGCAATAGTAATGAGCAGAAAATTAGGAATAAAAAAAGTAAAAATTGCTAAATCATAAAAACAGATACTTGATTTTCCCTAGTAATATGAAAATATAAAAAGTTTTAATGAGAAATAAGCAAAGATTAAATGATCCCTAATGTCAAGTATTGGAGATAGCACAGGGAACCCCACTCTCCTAAAAACAGTGGAAGTATAATTAAGGAACTTTGCTGATGAGAAATGATGCAATATGTACTAAAACTTAAAATTAATATTTTCTTTCACCCAGTAATGTATTTCTAGGACTTTGCCTTTAAGCAAGAATATTCATTAAAATATTATGTTAGCAAAAAACTGCAAATAACTTAAATGTCCACCAATAATAGATTGACTAATAAGCTCTGATATGTATCCACAGGATGGGATACTTTGCAGGAGAAGTAATTCATATTATGAATGAATTCATTATGGATGTCTCATGAATGTATTGTATCCCTTCTTTCTTTTTTTAATGAAAGTAATAATGAACATGGTTTAAGAAAATATACCACAGAACAAGTTAGAAGAAGCAAAAGTCAACCAAATCATTGCATCCAAAACTCAGTCCCACTTCCTAAATGCTTCCTCTTACAGCTCTGGTGGTTAGCTTCCTAACTCTAAATAAAGTATGTACACCATTATTATCTGATTTAACTATTTAGGACATTATATGAAATAAGAAAACACTGTTTCCCATCTAATCCCAATTTTTGATAATTTTACTTTCATTTGGCTGGCTCTGTAGCACTAAATTAATACTTAATCCTCTGATTCCTGTTGCACAGACAGCATCTCTTGAATCCCTCTTTTAATATATGGAGTTATCTGTGCCCTATACTTTCCAATATCTGTCTCCCCTACTGTCCTCTCTCACCTAAGCGTGTAAATACAGGGACACTCTCTTCTGTACTTAAGTCTTCTGCATTATGTCTATAAGTTTATTCTAAACATTTACAATAAATAAACACAATGGACTTATTATAACTATGTAACATGTTTCACTTATATAGCCAAGAAGTATTCAAAGATTATATAGTATTTCCTTCTCAAGAATTCAATGTCAAAACCTCTCACCTACTCAAGAAAAAATATTCCTAATGTCCAGGTAGAAAAAGTTTTCTCTTCAGACACTATTCAGAATCATTCCACATTTTAGTTTGCTACATATTTAGAGCATATTTTTCTTCATTTCTATGTCCCTCCCACACCCAAGAACTCCTAATTTCTTCTCTCCTGCAGAGAGAAACAAGTATTCACTTTATCAGTCTCACTAGTATTATCTACTCCTTTCTCATTCTATACATTCCACACTTCTTCCTGAACTCAAATATTATATGAAGAAAAAACAACTTCATGCAAATAATAGATATTCCTTTTTAATGCTAAACCAAGATTTGACATATGGTAACTTCTTAAACATTAGTTACAATGTGGAATCGGGTATGATGTCAATGACCATTTTGTACTGTTACTTTTAAATCATTTAGACACATCAAGCCCTGGTCATTTGGGAAAGAGTGGTTTGCAGAGTCATGCAGATCCTCCAAATGGTGACACATCTCATCATACAATATCAAAATAAACAGATAGGGTAATACCACCACTGATCTCATCAGAAAAAAATTTAGGACCGCAAAGCTGCCAAGATGATGGTAGCAAGTACAAGTTTTCCAAAACTCAAATATTTACTTGAATATTCCAATTTTATCATTGGTAACATATTCTATCATTTTCATTGAAGTTACAGACACATATTATTTCATTTTTAGGAAAGTGTGTGCCAAACACTCACATCTGAGTAGCCACAATTTGTATGACGATCCTTTTTTCAAAGTTAAAAAAAAAATGCAGGCATTTCAGCTGGCAGCTCAGACGATTACACAAGTATTTCCAATTGGACTCTGGTTTGCAGCACAAGTGATTCACACACACAATATATTGAATATTGAATATATTCACACAGAATATTGAAATGATGTCTGTGCAAAGGTAGATATTTAATAAAATTAACATTTTTTTAGTTCTTTATCAAGGACATTCTTAAATAAAAAATGGCACTTTTTTTGTTTCATTTCTTTTGTTTTACTGAGAATAAAGAATCCCATGGCTACTAATACAGTTTGGTGCCACTGCCTTGATTCACAACAAAGTACCAGCTGTTTTCCCAATATTGCTCTGAAAATATCAACAGAGTAAAAATGCCAAATAACTGTCTCAGTATTGTTATGAAAATAGTTTTGACTATTAGGACCTCCTGAAAGGTATCCAGGACCCTCTGGAGTCTACAGCCCACACTGTGAGAAACAACACTCTAGCACTAACCCATGGGTAAGGGACATAAGGTATTTTCATTTAAATAACAGAGAAACACTCACCAACAAACTGACTTAAATCTAAGTCTAGTCTTTTTCGATATGTGAAGTCTGGATCCATCCCATCTCTATGCAGTACAATCTGGGATACACACTCATCAATTAATTTGAAGTACTGTTGCCTAGAACCAAGGAAAAGAATAAATGTACACTCTATTAGTGTAACTTTACATCAAAATATTTCAGTAGCTTGATTTCTACTTCAATAATATACAATTGTATAGTTTCAATAGGTGACATATAGATTTAACATGGGAGTGAGAGTAAATACAACTGCCACTTTCTTTCTAATGATTTTAACACATTACATTTTTTATGATCTTTTAGCTATAAATACAGTGTGCTTTAAAGATCATTTTCTTGCAAAAGTCAGAATCTTGACTTAATTAGCAGGCAGTAAGAAATAGAATATTAAAATGAAGTGATATGTACTTAAAAGCAGTCCTCAGCAGAGATCATCAACCTATCACTGTACCATACTGAAAGAGCTACCATTAATTCATTTTATTAATACAAACCAAAAGATATATTTTCTAAAAAATTATCTGGAAGGTTCTTAAAAACATACAGTTCACTGTTTTTAGAATGTTTGTGATACTGTGAATTATAAACAATATCAAATGAATGTTCCTTACTCAAAAGAAAGCTAGAAAACTTCAGCATAACAATTTTTGTCCAAAATTTAAATTTAATTAAAATCCCCAAATAGGCTTCATGTGTTAGTACAATTAAGTTCAATCCACCTGTGTTAGTAATAAGCTAAAATACATCCCTTAAAACTCAAGCCAACAAAAGTGAAAGAAATATCCAGAAGATTTTACAAACAAAACCAAACTACAGTGATAGAGAGAGTGATAGAGAGGGTGGGTAATATTCTAATGAATACAGTCCTCCATCCGAACCACCACTTAGGACTATTTCTTCTCAATGACTTTTTGCACAGTTTTCCTCTCCAACCCCTTCTCACCACGTATGTGACGATGCCTCCAGCTACTTGAGACTTCCTTCCCTGTATACTATGACCTACTGCCCTGGACCATTTACCTGGTACCTAATAAACCATCCATTATGCTGAATAAAATTCACTACAGCTTAACATTAGCAAATAAGACAATGTTCATTAATTGTCATAGAGTAAAAATATTCAAGACATAGTGTTCTTGGATACAAATTAAAGCAAGAAGGTATTATCAATGCTTTCCTCAATTTTCTCAACTTCTTTCAATGAAATAATCTCCCATTCCCTAATATTTTAGCTATAATAACCACATTTACACTTGAGGTACATAAATTGCACACACGTTTCTAGCTATCACATTTAAAAACTGAGATGACGCACTCTGTCCCTTTTTTACTCTTATTTAATGTTATCTTGATGTTGTTTTAATAAAAACATGGCTTAAATTAACACCAGCTATTGTGTATAATGTTTTTAAAAAACATAATGTCATTAAGTGTTTTCTCACTTCCACCACCCTAAATTATGAGCTCATTTATAATGTAGCTGAAAATTCATGCAAAAACTCTTTCAGTAAGGCAATACTAGTAAAGAACAATGTACGTCTGGAATTCAGAAATGTAAATCTAGAAAATAATCTCTATGAGTGATATTGGTAAGGTAGTGAATATGTCAAAGGAATATGTAAACAGTGTAATTAAGGGATAAACATAAATGTCATTACTTCATTAATAAAAGTCATTTTTGTTGGAGAATATTTAGAAATCACCTTCACTTTCTCTGCAGTTTTTTTTTTTTAACCAAATATCAGAAATTATCTCCCATGCACATTCAACTAACATGCTATTCTGCACACAATAAGCCATTAGTAATTTGTTACAGAATTGAATTTGATCTTCTATCCACCTTCCAATTATCTTACTGCATTTGATTTTTCTGGGGGACCTTTGATGTACATTCTCCAATCGAGTTCCATTTCAGTAAAATTTCCTTTTGTTCCAGATGTGAAAGTAAGCAAAGATTTTAATTTTCCTATCCACTAATTCTTTTAAATGACAATATTTTGCATTCTACAATGAAAATTAACTTATAAAAAACTTCAAAAGTTGTATTTATTAATGTCAATATTAATTTTAAATGTTCATCAGTCGAAAATGTTCAGATAACTGAATATTTCTGAAAGGTGAAATCTAGGTCCATTCGAGATAGTAAAACCGAAAAATGAAGGTAAAACCAAAAGAACAAGATTTATGAATCTTGGACTACACAGCAAAAAGAGTAAAATTTACTGTATGTTAATTAAAAGGATGAATATATAATAAAAGTATTATGTAAGTGACCACAATTCTGACTCTATCTTGTAATAAATGTATACTCACTATAAGAATCAACAACAACAATAATAGTAATAAATAACTGAGAATTTTGGAACATAGGAAAGAATCGATGGGATCATCTTCACTACGGCAGTCATGGGAAGAATTCTGCCTTCATAGCAACCATATCTGGAACAAAGACCAAGGGCCTCGGGCTTAAAGAGCCAAGAAAGAAGGCAACATAGACGAGTATCAAACTTAAAAGGTGTTACTCAAAAAATGACCAAACTAGATGAACTTCTATGCCTCACTAATGTCACTTTGGTAATGCTACAATGTAATATTTCTTTAGACTCTTGATTCCACTAAAGTGAAAGGCTCGCCTGAGTATGCCCCACTACAGTTGTGCTTTTTAATCTGTTTTGAAGTTAGACACAACCACATGCTCCCTGGAACACAGATGAAGGGATTAAATAACCCCCTTTGTAACACTGTAGACACATTCAACGCTTCAAAAGCAAACAGCAGTCTTAAATTCTTGGAAATTCAAGCAGCAAAAAATCAGAGGTTGACAGGACCAACCACACAGGTATCAAGAAAAGGATGGGGCTACTTTAGAATAAATGGAAGTTCCAAGTTTATTTTTAGGTAAATCTTCAGGAGAGTATAGTATTACAATTAGTGGGGTACCTATGATACTTAAAAATATTATTAATCAAGTATTAGTATTTTTTATCTAGCATTTATAGAGTGGTTAAATATTTAAAGTGTCTTATTTTAATAAAATATGAGAAAGAAGCAAATGAAGACTCAAAACAGGTTCCTGAACTCTATTTTAGAATACCACGGGGACTTCCCAATTCTACAAAGGAAAGAGGTAGGGTGGATGATCTGTACTCATCTCGAAGAACCTAAAGTTTTACCACGTTTAGACTTTTATTCTATTCACTTGTTAGGTACATCAAAAACCTAAATTGCACCCTCTGACATCACCTAGAGGACACAGCCTGAATGAGACTGTCTAGCAACTCCTTCTACTTGAAATTAGAGTAAGAAAAGACATATTACCCATAGTATTTGAGAATAAATTTCAGCAAAATTAAATTAAAGGTGACCAAAATGGTTTTATATTCAAAGATCTCAGCTTCCTTCATAAAACAGTAATAAAAGAGTTAAGAGGGTATAGAGGGCATTTATTGAGCATACACCATATGCCAGATATTTGGCTAGGAGTCTCACTCATGTTACCATTTTAATCTTCATAACAGTCCAGCAGCTTAAGTGTTACTATCCATATATAACTACAGATAAACATGGATAAACAATTATTTTCTTTAAACAATTTGTTACGCTCAAGATGTCTAGGATACAATCAAACTTGAGAAGTCATTTGTCTAGCGTTCTGATACATTAGCAACATTAAACACAACTGTATTATTAAGGAACTTGCTAGCTACTTAAACACTAATAAAAGTGATGTTTAGTATCTGCCATTCCTACTGCCTACGGACTAACCAGAAAACATTATTCATCACGCAGTAAACTAGTAATTTGTTGCTAGTTTGCATTTTTATTCAGCTGAAAAGCTGTAACCAAGAATCTGCTGGAGCTTAGAAAGTAATAGTAATATCATTTTATACCATCTTCTACCTAAATATATGCCCAGAGGAAACAGTGCATTCTATGAATCAATATTATGAAAGAAATACAAAACTTAAAAATATTTGCTTGCCCAAATCAAACATCAGGTGAATTTCACAATTAATAGAATTTTATTAGTGAAAGAAAATATTAGAATATAGCTTCCTCTTACCTTATAAAATAATCGTTTCGAATCAGCAAAAGATGCTGCAGAATTGAAATGAAATATCCCTCTGCTCTGGTTTCCTTAACTGTGTTCCACACCATGTTGTGAAGATCATTCGCTTCAGTAAACTGATTAAGGAATATGTGGATTTATTTATCCTCTATACCGAACAACTGCAATAATGTGACACGGAATCTGCTCTGTAAGGCTTCAAAAGATTACTGTGTATCTTAACCTAAAATAGGCATCATATATACTCAGCATATAATAAAACACATGTAGTTAGGAATGAGAATAGAGGGAAAACTATGTGCAAATGACAACCTGACCTGACACTTCCTGGCTTCTCCTCCACAATCAACTCCAACCAGTATTCCTCTCTTGAGCCAAGATACTGCTGGCAGAAAGAGTAGTGGGCAGCTGGTTGTTAATGAAGTCTTTGGGTTCTGGGGGAGCCCTGACCAAGAGGGCTGGTGCCAGGCATTACCTACCATGGAGCAGTCCCAGTGGAAGACAGAAAGGTGGCAGATCTCTGGACAAGCACAGACATCTGCAGATGCACAGAATTAACAAAGGCCCGTATGAGGATACACCCAAGGTACAGGGTAGGAACTAACCAGCAGGCTAAGGGCACCTATTCCTAATGATGAAGGCACTAGGGGGAGGGGAGGTGCCAAACAAAAAGAACAGATTGTACATGTATACATAAGAGGCTTGTCTAAAAAGCATCCATTTGTAGATTGTAACATCCATTTGCATATGCATGTATTCACAAAAACGCACATAAACTAATAAAATAAAAAAGGTTTATACAAACATCCTTCTGATTCAATAAAGGTTTGATTTTATATCGTTTATCTAGAAATGGCTTCAGAAGTTTAATATTTTATGGGGTGGGGGCTGTTTAAGGGTTAGCAGTAATTTTACATATTTGATTAGACTTCAGAACAAAAGGATATTCAAGTTCAGCTCTAACATCTTCGAGGCGATGGAAGAACTCAATCAAATCTTCTTCCTTATGCTCGTCAAAGACTTTAAGTTGGATATCCAGGCCATCATTCTTAATACGTTTTAAATTCTAGAGATATTAAATAGGAGTTATAAGGAACAGTTTTGTTTTTAACGATGTAAAAAATTAATGAAAAACATAAACAATAAACCAACCATTCAACTTGATTTACAGCATTCAAACACTTAAAGTGTTAAATAATACTCAAACCTTATCATCTATTTCAAAAATAGATTTTATACTCAAGCCTTTTTTCCCACAGATAAATTATTCTTGAAGGTAATTTATCTAAATTTCCCCCTACTCAAGTATTTCTCTAATTTAAATATTAATAAGGAGACTGCAGGGCACTTACTGGCAATATCTCTTTCAATCCACAACGCATAAATTCATTTCTGATGTGAAGCCTGAAGTCCAAATCATCAGGAGATGTAACAAGGGCATTGATAAGCTGCATACATGCTACCTACAATAAATTACACAGCAAGACTTAGACTTGGATTCTGACATTAAAGGAGTAATAGAACTGAAACATCAAGGCTGTGTTCCAAGTATTATCAAATATCTTCCTTCACAGGTGAGTCTATTAAAACAATAATTTGTATGTAAAATATTTTAGTCAATTACAAATTCGACAAGAAATATAGTTTCAGGGGACTTTTTAATTCACTCCAACCAAAAATTAAGTTCTTCTCCAAAAATATCATTCCATACACATAAGACATAAACTGAACACACACTAGTTGAAAAACTATAAATATCCTTAGATAGATCCTATCCTAAAATAGGATAATAAAATAATTTCCCATTCATCAAGAGAAACCCAAAGACTTTAAGTCAATGAGAGTTAGCAAAGGCCTGAAACTAGTTAATGGGGTTGTTATAACCAAAAATTATATTATGAACATTGCACAGCTAATTACTAGAAGTTAACTTATCAGGCAATGGTTCCTACAGTTTGACAAAAATTCAGCTTACTGTGTGTTACACTTATTAAGAAGACATAAAGAAATAACATAGCTAACTAAATGCTTTAGTATATAACTTAAATGATGAAAATTAAAAATCTCTGTATTTTCCCATTCATATTTAACATTCCAACTTTCAACCTGGATCTCCTTTTTTTTTTAATGCCTGGCTGAATTATATCTTTCATTATCCAAAATCTATATAATGGAAGCAAAAGAGGTTGCTTCTAGAGAAGCAAAGAATTCTTTGCTGTTGTTGATGATGTTATTTTTCTAAGTCCACATTCTACCAAAATCTAACAAGAAAGACCAGCTTACTGATCAATGTGTTTAACCTCATGCTGTTCCCTAAATTGTCCTTTCTCCATCCCTTAAGGCAAGGTTATATGAATTTAAAATGCCATTTTGGGATTAAGACACCAACAGGGGTCTCAGTTCCTGCTGGTTGAAATATATTATAATTGTTCTATTTGATATCTAAACACTAAAATCTGGCCAGCATGCCTCTACTGTCAAAACTTGAAAGAGAGGGAAAAGGAAAACATATTTAAAAGGAAAAAAGAGAAAACTTAAAACGGCGTCTACCTTTCCAGTACACGTTCACTCAGCTGTAACCAGTTCATGTCAGAAAGTCAAGTTTAAAATGCTTTCTTTCCACTTCCTTGCCAGTCATTACCCAATACCCACAAATGTTTTTTTCAGCATTTTAAAAGATCTCAAACAGCATACAAATATTTAAATTAGCATACTAATTTAATTTCTCTATGTTCAGAGAAATTAAATTAGTATTAGTCACCAGGTTTCCAGGAAAAGATGCAAATTATAGACAACTCAAAGAAAGAAGCAAAAATAAACAACATAAAAATTAGCAGCAAATATCACCTAAATGGAAAGTTGATATGTGTAGAATAATATTAGCATGAAATTGAGGAGAAAGAAGGGAAAAGAATCATCCAAATTATTCCCAGGAAACGTTTTAAAAGGCAATTTTTCATAAAAAGAAAACTAGGAACTGACTTAAGCCGAAATAATGAATTTAATTCTTTAGGATCCCTTCCCAACTGTAACAGTAATTTGCCACTATCATGACCTACAACCACTCTTTGATTAATTTATGTCATGTAAACATATGTCTACATACAGTAAAATGTATTGATTTACATCCTTAGAGATAAAAAATTCTATAATCAAGATAAAGACCAAAGAGTTCCTTCTAGATTTCTAATACATATATTGAGACATTTAGACCTTTTTTATCACATGATTTCACACTGGTATAGCATAGCAGCATAAGTGGGAGCCAATCTGGCATCTATCCCATATAACTCAATTCCTAGAGACAGTAGAAAAGGCTCAGGAACTAAAAAGGTAAAATAGGACATGTTGCCTCCCCTAGTGAAGATAAGCAGGTTCAGTAACACAAATATACTATGTACTGTAAGAGATGTGTTCAGTATATGATGAGAATGTGGAGACAGTAAATAAAAACAGGGAAAGCTGAGGAACAGTACTGACTCTTAAGGATTAATAGGGAGACAGCCAGATGAAAAGGAGGACCAAGATGTTTAAAGCAGAGCAGTTTACGTGTTCAAAGATCTGGGCTCTTTTGCTGAGTTACAAGGAATTCAGATTTCCTGAGCAGTTTGTAAGGCGGGAAGTGGGAGAACAGGGGAAGGACCCAATAAAGATGAAGCCAGACAGAGGAGGCACAGCTTCATGTGCCGAATCAGAACTTTCTGACTCAGCTGGAAATAGGGGAAATCATAAAGGATTTTATTCAGGAGCGGCGATAATAGAGGTAATAGATTCAAGTTAAGAAGCTATCATACAAGTAGCTTCGTTGAGCGATGAGGAGGTCTTGAACAACATTTGAAAAACATTTGAAAAACATTTGATGGCTGGATGAACATGTGGTTGAGGCAAAAGAAAAGAATTTACAAGTCCTCCCACCTTTGTTGTTCAACTAGATAGGAGGTGGGACCATTAACAGAGACATAAAATGCAAGGAAAGAAACAAATTTCACAGGAGAATAGGATAAATCCTGCTTCTAAAATTCTGAGATTGAAATGTACATTAGGAATCATACATTCATTTAAGAAATTAGTGAATGCTGGAATATTAACAGAAGCTCAAGGAAATAATAAAATTGTGATATTCATCATAAAGAATTAATCACCATGTTCTGTTTGATGTTCCCAAAATGTAGCATATATGATCTCCATTAATTTGCACTAATTATGCCATACTAACAGTTTCAACAGCAGGCAAAAGCCACCTTCCTCTGGGACTGACGAGGGTAAGAAAACAAGAGTTTCTGCCCTCCTGGGAGCATCCTAACTTATCTGAAGGTTCTATCTTTGGGCACAAGATCTTCTCTGTTTACTAGCTCATGCATTTCATTCCTTCCAAGCCTGTTAATGATGTCTACTAAGCACTTCTTGGTGCTAGAGATGCAGTCATGAAATGAAAAAGACAGAAATCACTACTATAGAAAGAGAGGAGGCAAGATTGAATCCACAGTTTGAATTGCCTGGGCAATTCAAAGGCTGACATTTATTAAGCTAGAAAAAAAATCAGCATAAACAGAGGAAACAGGCTTGGGAAGAAAGATCAGGACTTAAGTTTTGGAGATGTTAAGTTGGAAATATTGTCTATTATTGATCCTCATCGAAAAAACTAGAAAAGTAAATTGGATATAGGAGACTCCAGTTGGCGAAAGAGATTACCATAGCATTTGTATGTAAAAACCAAGATCTTAGATGGAATCACCGAGAGAGTTGTAAAGAGAGAGAGAAGAGGAGGTACAAGAACTGGTTGGGACATTTCAATTGTAGGTTTTGATTTGAAGGTTGAGGAAATGAGTTAAAGAAAAGTAAAAAGCTATCAATGTGGTAGAAGATAAATGAAGAGATTGTGGTGTCCTGGAAGAATGGGAGAAAAGTGTGTCAACAGGGAGAGTGATCAACTGTGTCAAATGCTCTAATAGGTCAAATAAGATAATTACCACTGCATCTGGCAAATTGGTGACTTGACGAGAAGTTTCTACAAAGGGACAGAACTGCTGCTGCACGTGGAAAACATTTTCCTTCTCACATGTACCATATGCAACCAGTAAATGAAAGCATACAATTAAAACTGGCTCTAAAATATTCTCCTTGCTCCAAATGTACCTTTATACTTTAGAAATACTGCTCATTAACCTTTGGTTTAAACAAGGCTTATAAGTAAGACACATCTTTAGGTGTTAGATATGTACTCAGTTCTAATGATATGGAAAGTAAATGCTGTAACCTCATTTGTTACTCTTGCCCCAATTATCAAAAAGGAGCCTTACATGAGAAAAGGTATTTTTAACATAACTTCTAGCTATAAAGATGTGTCTGCACACACAGGCACGCACATATCCAGCTAGAATTCGGGACAGTTGAGGATTTCCTCAAGAACAGCAACAGACTGAAAATGTCCTACAAAAGCTGAGACCAGCAAACCCCACATAGCCAAGGATTAGGAAAATAAGCAGCCAAAACAGTAATTACAAATAGTGGGACAAATGTCAGCAATGTTGTAAACTAGAGGGGTAAAGACATATAACAGGGGACAAAGTAGATAAACTGTAAGCAAAAATCTCAAAGATATTCAATATGAGGGATAGAGCTTGTCAAAGGCAATCTTAAGAACAAGGCAAATGATCAAAGGAAAATCATTAGAAGTAGAAAGGGGTTAAACAGCAAGACAAAGACACATGCTGGAATTTTCATCACTTAATCAGCAAAGCAGCTTTCTGTCCTTGAAAATGAAGTGAGAAGGTTTCTTCACATGTGAATATGCATCACCTAAAGTTCCTCCAGTACACAATTTAATTTACTGCTGTCTATCACTATGTGCAACACAAACAGGAGAAAAAATAAACACTTTATGCATCTTTAACCTTTGGTTTCCAACCCTTTTCAGACAAACAAGTTTAAGTACAAAATGCCAGGTATACTAACAGCAGTGACGCTTGAGCCTCGAACACAGGCCTGTCCAGGTTTTTCAAAGGCCACCAGCACAGGTGCTTTCTCCACGATTATGTGGAAGGAATTGAAAAGGTATCCAACAAACAGCAAAAGCAAACATTCTTTAGAAAGTTCACACTTGGTCAACATATTCATCCTGAATATAACATGTTTTCACATGTAAAATGATGGCTATACTACACTGAAAACATATCAGCTTCCGAAGCTAAATTCAGACTGGAAACAAGCACCAGTAAAGTACTTAAATAAAAATCCTATCAGAACCTGTGAATACTTACTATCTGGGCCTGGAAGACACAGGTCAGACCGCTATTCATCTTCTCTACCCCATAGCAGAAATCATGTCTCTCTCTGCACAATCAAATTCTACATTATCAAGTTAAAATGAGTAAATGATGCTTATAGAGAAATATCTTGCCTCCAGTGCAACTAAAGAAACTCCAAAGAATTTTAAAATCTCATGCATTAATTCAGAATATAAACTAAAATAGACTACTACATTATGTAGACAAACACAGAAAGAGTGAAGTATATCAGCATATGTAAAGTCCTATAATTTTACTTATATTTCCAATTAAATATTCGGTAAATGAACACAGTAAGAGGACAAGTCAGAGCTTGAGGTAACTGCATATATCTCATACAGATGCAGAGAAATAAACTGAAGGATTCAAGAGGCCCTAATTTATATGAACAGGAACAGCTGGATTCAAGACAGAGCTTGGATTTTTAAAGGTTCATTCAGACACTCCCCCTGAGACATCATGAATTTCTCCTGTGTTCTCCCATTTTGTTGAAACTCCTAGTATCGCAATTTTCATATGAAACATTAGCCAGCTATAAATTCCTGAGTATAAGCTTCTTAAGGACTTAAGCAGTGTATTTCATTCATCTTTATAGTTCTAATATCTAGCAGAACCCTGAACGGCAATCTCTGAATAATTAACTAATTGACTGGTTAATTATGAAATTTTGCAGTTACCTTGAGTCATGAATTAAGTGTATCTTTTTGGTGGTCTATTGTAGCATAAGTGAAAAAATGTATTACACAGACTCAGAAAATTGGCAGTATACTCTAGGACAAAAATGTTTTTTTTAGTTTAGTAGGTGTGTGCTCCACATGACAATATGAGTTCACGTTAGTGTATTATTTTACTGTTTCTTTAATGTTTATTAGCTTAATGGCATATTATTTACTAGTCCATTTTAATATGTTTAACAGTTTGATTCATATAGATACAGTAACCAAACTGCTGCAAACCTCAATAAAAGTAGTAGTAAAAAAAGAGAGGAATTAAAATAAATTGATCTCTGCATCCTTCTGGAATGCCCCAACAGTGATCCTAAAGATAAACGTTCTACTACACTCTGTATCCTTCATTAAATGTGCGAACGACTTACTTGATATTAAAAATAACTCTAGTTAACATTGACTTTTTTGAGGGGGTAGGAGATACTTGAAACAAAAAGAAACAGTAAATCAAGATATGACTATTCATTATAGGAAGACCTTCGCTTGGTCTCGTGCAAAATTAAACTTGGGTACATTTTGAGCATTTAAGGGGTAAGGGAAACAAAACAAACAGAAGCTAATAACCTTGGCTAAATTCAAAAAGGCATTGTAACTGATCTGTTTCAATGTCATATTTGTCGATTATTGCCAAGTAACATATTTCAAAGTACAGAGTACTATGTACTACTACTCTGTAGTATCATATGAAGCGAAAATAGTGAAGGTTTTGTTCCATTCACTCAACATCAAGGTACAACAAACGCACACCTTTGTGTATACAGGAACAACACCAGGAGCATCAGGCTGAAGGAAAAGAAGCCAAAAAGGTGGCAGAAGGAGGTGCAACGGTCTGCTCTCTGCTGCCAGGCAATTCTCTCTGTGTCTCTGCATGTATTGCAAGTAGAGGTACAGATGGCTTTTCTTCTGCAAGACCTTGACAAGGATGTCTGTACAGCAAACCATCTTGGAAGACAGAGACAGCATCTCCCCTCCAGAGCAAAAGGGCAGGCAGACCCACAGCCCATTCTGAAAGATCTGTGTTCTCCAAGCTCCTGTAACACGACCTGCCATTGCAGCCATGTCTTCAGACAGTCCCTCCAAAATAAAGACTGGACTCAATTATTTCCTGAACTGAGAATCCAAAAATTTATCAGCTGGCTGGGAGGCCTTGTTGAAAGCACTGTCACCTGGTAGCCCCAACTGATAGAGATCCCAATTGGGGGTTCCCAACAACTATAAACAACATGTTCCTTCCAGGAACACCATGTGCACCTTCAAAACTATGTATCTTGTGGGGAAGCCAGGCATTAACATGCCTCTCTCTCCAAAAACACCATGACTTACACCTCAGAGGTGCTCATAAGAGATGCTCAGGTGTGTGAGGAAACAGTATCAGCACACGTACAGCCTCAGACAACCGTGGCCATCTCTCCACACCCAGGCGAACTTTGGTTACTCTGGGGAGTTTCCTGGAGAGAACACTGATCACTACATACGTGCACCTGCAGACAGTTATCCCTACGATGAGTCACTGAATTAGAACAGATGATACGAAATGTGTCCCTGGTTTTAGCTGAAGTAATCAGTGACACTGCATCAGCCCTGCAAGGCACTCAGGTCAGCTTTCACTCACTGGCAGGGCTGTTACAGATGAAGGAGTTGCGCCAGATGTCCTCCTTGCTGAACAAAGGGAAGTCTGTGCAATCATTAATACCTCAGGCCGAGTGAAAGAGCAACAGAAGAAGATAAGAAAGCCTCCTGGTGTCCTAAGATAGACCCTGACAGTTTACAGGATTTGTTCAGCTGATGGGATCTGGGACCTGGAAGGCATGCCTGAAGTCAGTACTGCAGGGCAGCCTCAACCTGCTGCTTGAAGCACTGCTGACCAGCAGGCTTAATTAAATACTCTGGGAGACAAATGGAATGGAGCTCATCACAGCCTGTATCAGTCAGAGTAACTGCTGCCCATGATAGCAGACTTGGATTCTCTAAGCTCAGGGTGTCGTCCCTATAACACAACCCACTGAAACTGGAAACTGGGGTTGACAAAGCTGATACTTGAGCTACTGCTATGGCTGTAGGTAACTGAAGTCCTTTGTTTTTGACCTAGGAGTTCGTGTCTTTTGACAGCAGCACCCATACAAGTGTGGCAGACTAACACGGTAGTTTACAAGTGGCATAAAACCACAGATCCTTTGTGTTCTTGACACTCCAAGAGTCCAGGAAGACACCATAGGAAGGGAAGGTACAGCGTGCCGTCACTGAGGACACAGATGCAGAGGAAAAGTCAAATAGCCAACCCCAAAAACTCCAGGATTCCCACACTTTGATTCCTTTCCTGACAAAAATCTACCACAATCCCACCAGCCCTATGCCCAACAACATGGGTTTGAACAAACTCTTTAGGATCTAGATAATGCTTCTGACACCCTAGCAAAGTATGGCTCTAACAAGAGAAGAAAGAAGACACACATAGAAAGAAAATATAATAATAAGAGGATAGAAATGAAAATAACAATGAAAATCAAAGTGTGACAGATACTAGAGATTGGTGCACTCACATTATTCCAACCCTCTTCTAAGGAAGACCCAAGCAACACAAGGAGCTAATCACACACATGAAGACTGGACCCTATCAGAATCAGAGGTAGTCACGTTATCTTCATCATTATTATTAGCAGACTTAAGTAAATGTAACAATCCTCCCTTAAAAAGTACTTTGGAATAAATATACTTTGCACTAAGAGAACAATGAGGAATTTTTTAATTTTACTATCTCCCATTTTCTCCAATTTAAAAGCAAACAATTTGTTTCTATTTTATTCAGGGACAAACAAGTTTTATTTTTAATTTCATTTGTTAATATCACCCCTGACTAGTACATTTTAATAAATGCAACTTAAATAGCTAATGGAATAAAATGGGTACTTAGAGCAATAGCTTTACGGGAAAATTGATAATCAGCTAGTTCTAAAACATTTTTTTTATTTTTGTTAACTTTAGAAACACCCAGAGAGAAAAGTATTTAGATATTACTAAAGTACTGCTTGATCATTTTAAAGGAAATAGAATTAGCAACCCCAGAAAAGAGAATCTACTTACTTTTTTCCCCCTAAGTTAGCTATCAGGAAAACAATAACTTTACTCTTAACTTAAGCTTGCTACCTGCTAGCTATTTCATACATTTGACTTAACAGGAAGAAGAAACATCCATTAGAGTATAAACACACAACAAAATGGTTCAGTAGGGAATATTAGAATTGAGAACAATTCTTTGAATTGTTCAATTGAGAACAATTCACAAGAAATGAATTTAAATGATGCTAAAATGACCTTTCACTTCTCACTGAAAATTAAACTTTAAAAACTCTATCAAGAAATTATAGTGTTTATAGGACATCAAAAAATAATGACACTACTAAGTGTAACAGAAAATATACTTAATTACAACTTAAGCAATTAGTTTCATAAAAGCTAATATAATCAGCCACCTGTATCCTGATAAAAATTCCTCAAGCAATTTCCACAGCTGTCCAGAAAGAGGCTGCTGCTAGCCCCTCCTCTCCACCCTTAATGCCTTAACACTAAATATGGCAAATAAGCCGTCATTAAGAAAGAAATGTCCCCACAAATATTCACAGTAGCATTGTTCATAATAACCAAAAAGTTTAAAACAGTCCACATGCCCACCACCTGACAACAGATAAACGAAATGCCGGATACCATACAGCAGCATCATATACGGCATCAACAACAACCACAACAAAATGAGGCTCTGATACATCCTACAGCATGGATGAACCTTGAAAATACTATGCTAAGTGAAAGAAGGAAGAAAAGACCACATACTCTGTGATTTCACTGATACCAAACATCTGGAATACGAAACTCTATAGAGGGAGAAAGTAGAGTATTGGCTGCCCACAGCCAGAGATAATGAGGGCACCGAGGGGTGACGGCCAGGGCATGAGGGCTTTCTTTTGGGGATGATGAAAATGTACTAAAATTGACTGTGGTGAAAATTGCACCGTTCTGAATATACATAAAAAAACATGGAATTGTACACTTTAAATGAATAAATTTTATCTCAATAAAACTGTTAAAAAAATCATTTCAAAATTATATCAATTCTCTAGACGAATATATTTTCATTTCTTCAAGTCTTACTGTCTTCTATGGAATAGTAACCTTAATTTACAGTTTTTAATTAATAGTTCTTTTTATCATATTTTATCGTAACTATAAAGTTATTTTTCCATAACTTAGCACCTTCAGTAAAATCAGAGTAACTACCCATAATAGAAATGAATAAATTTACCCAAGAATTTTTTTGACTCATGCAGTTTGCCTTCAAGTTCACACAGTAATCAGGATTTTAAAAGACCAAATAGATTTAGTTTAATGTCTGGTAGCCAAAACAAATTTAATATGCCAAATAACCAAGAATTTTAAGGTTGCAATAGTCAAACTTTCCAATTAATGAGTCAATCATGTCATTTACCTAGGCAAAACTTGACTTTGTTCTTAAAGAGCCCTTCTTTATCCTTTCCCTCACAGCTTTCAAACATCAAATGATGTAATAATGTTGTAAAAAAAGTTGGGGGCTTCCCTGGTGGCGCAGTGGTTGAGAGTTCGCCTGCCGATGCAGGGGACACGGGTTCGTGCCCCGGTCCGTGAGGATCCCACATGCCGCGGAGCGGCTGGGCCTGCGCGTCCAGAGCCTGTGCTCCACACAACGGGAGAGGCCACAACAGTGAGAGGCCCGCAAAAAAAAAAAAAAAAAAAAAAGTTGGAAGCCCAATTTTATCAAGATTTTTTAAAACTTTTATTTTGAAATAATTATAGATTCATTGGAAGTTGAAAAAAAAAAAAATATGTACAGGTTGGTCCTGAGTACTCTTCACACAATTCCTCCCATTGGTAACATCCTGCATCATTATAGTACAATACCAAAACCAAGAAGTTGAAATTGGTACAATCCACAGAGCTTTTTCAGATTTTACCAGCTTTACACTCATCTGTGTATGCGTGTACAGTTCTATGCAATTTCATCACATGTATAGATTTGTGTAACCATCACCGCAATCAAGATACAGAACTGCTTTAATTGCACGACACTCCTTCCTGCTATTTATTTACAGCCACACCCAACACTTTCCCGGACCCGAATCCAAATCTTTGGCAACCAGTAAAGCAGTAAACTGTTCTTAGAGAACTGTTCTCTATAATCTGGTTATTTCAAGAATGTTATATAGGGCTTCCGTGGTGGCGCAGTGGTTGAGAGTCCGCCTGCCGATGCAGGGGACGCGGGTTCGTGCCCCGGTCCAGGAGGATCCCACATGCCGCGGAGCGGCTGCGCCCGTGAGCCATGGCCACTGAGCCTGCGCGACCGGAGCCTGTGCTCCGCAGCGGGAGAGGCCACAACAGTGAGAGGCCCACGTACGGCAAAAAAAAAAAAAAAGAAAAAGAAAAAAGAATGTTATATAAATGAAACCACACTGGGCAACCTTTTAGGACTGGCATTTTTCAACAGTGTGTAACCTTTTAGGACTGGCATTTTTCGATCTGCTTAATTCTCTGAAGATTCACGCAAGTTGCGTTAAGTCAGTAGCTCATTCCTCTTTGATGTGGAATAGTATTATATGTACGGTGTACCACAGTGTAACCATTCACCTGCTGAGGGACACGGGGTTGTTCCCAGTCTGGGGCTATGACAAATAAACCTGCTATAAAAATTTGTGCATGCATTTTTGTGTGAACATAAGTTTTCATTAGCAAGTTTTCATTAAATGCTGGGTTGTATAGTAAAGTATCAATTTTAATATCAACGCTGGTAATGTTTCTTTAAAAAATGAAGATCACATTTAATCTCCACTGACTTTATTTTTTTAATTTACCAAAATTACTTTTTAAAGCTAGCATTTACTGAACGCTTCTGCTAATGAACCAAGCAGCGTACTAAGCATTTAAACCTATATCCTATGTAATCCTTGCATCAGCAATGAGCTAGGTACTGAGATTACTGCCATCTTGCAACTGAGAAAGCTGAAGTATAGAATGATTTGGGAACTGATCCAGAGTCACTAAAGCTACGATGTGAAGAGCTGGGACTCAAATTCAAGCCTGCCTGACTCAGAGCTCTACTGTTTTCATCATTCCTGTAACATGTGTGTCATTAAATACAAAAAGTATGCATTAGGACCAAAAGGTCTTTACTTAGGGAATAAACTTTGTATGGGACTATTACATTTCATAGTGAGGTTTTTAAACTAGACATAATTTCTAATAAGTTGCACAAATTACCAAAATTAATATAATAACCTACTGGTATTTGCACAAACACTGTGCAAGTAAAAGTTACATGAGTACTAGAGGAAAACCCAGATAAAGTAATTGTTCAGCTTTTCTCTACACAGTTTCTTTTAGGCTCACTCTTCATTAGTCCTGTGGTGAACAGGAAATCTGGGGCCAATGAGAAATGGGAAGGAAAGGGAAATGAGGGTAATGGTAAACGGATTAACAGACCCCAGCCCACCGAGGAACTGAAGGAGCAGGGTTGAGGTCAGCGGTGGACACAAAGCCCAGGCCCCCACTCCCAGATGTGGAAGGAGGAGCTCTTTTCCAGAAGCTCCAGGAACTGGACCCACGCAATAGTGACCATACACGTACTCAGATCTTCAAGTCTGCATACTGTCCCGAGAAACCAGTCACACAGGGTTCCTCACCACCATTCACAAACACTGTCACCAGAAGCAGATTCACAAAATACCGTCTTCAGAAATGTCATAATAAATTATTAATATGACAGTCACTAACATTTTCTGATTTTTCCTCAAATACCATGTTTATTTTTTAT
The DNA here is from genome assembly GCF_059928025.1 of Delphinapterus leucas. Taxonomy (NCBI): domain Eukaryota; kingdom Metazoa; phylum Chordata; class Mammalia; order Artiodactyla; family Monodontidae; genus Delphinapterus; species Delphinapterus leucas. Next base: position 46,645,183 of record NC_143146.1, on the reverse strand, counting down.
TAACTTAACACTAAGATCTGGTTTTTCCATTCCTACCACAATGAGAAACAATTAAATGGCTAAGGTACACAGAGCTTTCAAGTAAAAATTAAAACTATAATATTTTACTATTAAGTGTGAAACAGATTTACTTCATAGCTATTAGCACCTTGCTTTCCAAATTTTATTGCACATTAGAATCACCTGAGGATCTTTCAAAAATCCCAATAGCCAGGTCCCAACCACACCAATTAATTTTTTTTTTAATTTGAAGGTAGGAATCAGTCATCGATAATTCCTTAAAAATACTTAGGTTTGATTAGCAATGATTGTAACAATAGTTCCAGCAATAAAATTCTTGTGTCTTTAAAAAAAGGGAGAAATTAAATGAATATTAGACATGCAGCTTGGGTACTATAGTGTTTCAAGTCTAAATGTGACTTTTTGGGAGTGCTTAAAAATCTTTGAAAGGAAAAAAAAATCTTTGAAAGGATTTTTCTAAGTGTATCTTGGTCTTTTTACTCATGGACACTCTCAACTTTTCAGATATAAAACTAATACAACGAAAAGCCACAATTCACTCAATTGCCTAGACTTCTTAAAAAATTATAAAAATCAACAATTGAGATAACAATTCATGGACTATGATTATATATTTCACAGAGAAATCTAGTAAGTCAACTTCTAGGAACCTAAGGAAATAATTATAGGTGTACATAAATTTGTATCTATAAGATAAATTATGATATGTTAGAATTCTGTATTTATTTAAAATGCTATAAAATATTAAATGGCATGTGGGGTTTCATACTACAGTATTAAATATAAGTCAATCAGGAAACAGTTACAAAAAACAGTATGAATGATAAACATGAAACCTACTTGCAATTGAACTGAATTGTGCCGAAGACCTTCCACAATAGAAGAAAATCTGTCAATTTTTCTTTCTTCTCCAGATGATGTTAAAGCTTCTAAAACTTCTTCAAGGCTATTGGAAAATTTGAAATTATAAAGGAAATTACAAACAGCAAATAACCCAATACAATAGCTTAATCTACTAAACTCCAGAGTGACTACTCCTAGGCAACCAATAACATTTTAAAAGTAGCTTACTGATCATATAGCACATATCAAGCATGAACTATGTTACATGTTTTAATTCATTTATTCCTCATAATAACCCTATGATCATGTTTATTTACCAAGCATTTATACAGTACTTACTACACATCAGGCACTATTTAAACCAGTTTACAAATATTAACCATTTTTAATGTATATAATTCTACGAACTCTATAATATGGGATAACTATTTTTATGCCATATTATAGGTTAGGAAACTGAGGAAGAAAAAGGTTAAGCACTACAACCCTACTCTGTCTTGAGTATAAATAAATGAAGCTCTGGTGCCCAAAAACATATAGTACTAAGGAATTACAGTCAAATATAAAGAATAATGGTTATGCAAGAAGTATACTTGCTACTTCTTTAAAGAATGCTTATGCTAACAGTACCCAGCATACTGTAAAAGCTCACACAGTTTGTGGACGTAGACACTTTAGTCCTAAGAGTTATTTACTCATTTTGATGACCTATCCTGAAGTCAAGAAATAATAAAAATAATATGGAAGTGGAGGAGGAGGAGTAGAAGAGGGAGGAGGAAAAAGAGGAAGAGGATTAAGAAAGAGAAGGTAAAGGAGAAGGACAAGAAGAAAGGAAAGGAGGGAGGAAGGGATAGGGAAGGAAAAGGGAAGAAGAGAAAAGAGATAGAAGAAACAAGAAGTAAGGGAGAGAGGGGGGAAGAGGAAGGAGGGAAGCCAAGGGAGGAGGATGGAGGAGGAGCAGAAAGGAGTTGGGGGAGAACAGGAAGTATCTTATGTGTCAACATTAAACTCACACTTAGGTTTCTGCACCAAAATTAACATGGCCTTTTTAAAATGGGAAAGTGCAGAAGCTGTACGCCTGGCTTTGCAGCTGGGACTGCAGCAGGCATGGCCTCATCCAGGGATACACACTATAGCTACATACGGGGGCAGAGGGCCAGGGCTGAGTGGTGCCTGTTGACTCTCCAACTAAGTCCAAACTGAGCGGCGCAACAGTCATCGGCCCCACAGGACCTCTACATGGACAATTTTTAAATGTGTGCAGGAGGTTTCACTTACAGGGCTCTGCCTACCCTTATAGGAGGGAGGGTCATTTCTGTTTGTTCTTTTGGTTGTTCAGTTTGTATATCTTTATCATTTATAAAAAGTATTTTAAATAAATTTTAAATGCTTTCTTGTAATAAGAACAGTAATCTTCCTTAAAAAGAAAAACAGGTTTATTTTTATTTATCTTTTAATATGTATGTAATGGTCTTTTAGTTACAGCTCTAGCAATTGTGGATAATGTCTTTAAAGTTAAAACTTTAGTATGTACTTTACTGTCAAGGACCTTGCACCCTCAACCATTACATTATCAATTACACACTTATTATTGAATTAATTCTATCCAAAAAGTAAATAAATAAATAAGAAACAGAACCAATTTGTATATTTTTCAAAGTCTCCATTTAGAATGTTTATTTAGGTTTTGAGTTCAGAACAGTTTAAATATAATGAAGAAATCCATTTTTCATAGAAACATGTTAGCCCATAACTACTATATTGATTAAGAGAGAAAAATTACTACTCAAACATTTCTGTTCAGCCAATATAAATCTAAATCACCTGCTTAAGTATAGTTCATTTTTTTAAAGTAAATTCTAGACTAAAATAGAATAATGAAAACATTATATGACTCAAACTGTATTAAATTATTATGTAATGAGAGAAATAAGTTGAGAAGACTTACATGCTTTCCTCCCCTACAATGCACACTGCAGAAAGGAGTTTAACCACATCCGTCATCATACTGGGCTTCTCAGGATCAATGGCTCTGGCTAACAAAGAAAGACTCCTCTCTTCACTCATAATTCTTTCCAAGCCATACTACAACATTTTGGAAATAAGAGGTTAAATTTTAGTGGTTAGTTGAAAAAATAATGCCCTGAAGGAAATGTAGTTATTTTTTAAATGTTTATAAGATAATATACGTGTACATGTAGTAAAGCCAGAAAATATAAAGAATGCATAACATCCTAAAAAAATTCATAGAAGTATTCCCTTTACATTAAGAACTATGAGAATCAAATATAGATAACCCCTCAAAGGTAATTTTATAGCAATATGACTGATAATTACTAAGATAGATAAGTGGCCAACTAGAGAAAGAGAGAAGCAGTGAGGAATACTGAGATTCCCAACAGGAACATACAAAATGAACAGACTGATACTGAACCAGACACTGAGGCCGTGAGGAGCTCTACTGGGAAGGAAGGTTGGTAAGAGGTACCACAAATAAATGCACAGATCACTGTCCCAGAGAAATATAATGTGAACCACATGTGCAATGTAAAATTTCAAACAAAAAGTAAAACTGATTTTAATAGAATTATTCCGATATACCCAAAATATTATCATTTTAACATATAATCAATATAGAACATTTATTGATGAGATATTTTTACTTTTTTTCTTCCTAAGTATTCAAAATCTAGTGTGTATTGTACACTTACAGCACATCTCAGTTCAGACTAGCCACATTTCAAGGGCTCAGTAGCCACATGTGGCAACCACATTACACAGTGCGGGCCTAGATAGTAACACTTAGTTCATAAACAGGCAAAAGCTGAAGGGTGATTCGGGCTGATACCATGTAGAAACTGCCATAAGAACATGTGTATTTTGATCTGAACGATATTTTGTTATCAGAAAGACAATGCAGTTGTAAACACATTATATAAATGGAATTATTTTGAATGAGGCCAAAGTTTGCTCCTGCCAGGATGTCACATTCAGTTGGAAGATAGGAGTTATGTTAATGACTTAGTGTTTTGATTTAAGGGTGTATACACCTGTTAGGGTCTACTTACAATCTATGGAAGATAAGTATCAAATAACAGAGGATGAATAGAAGCAATAAAACAGTACTATTTATCTACCATACATCCCAGAGGATCCTTTTAAAGAGTGAGAATTTAGTTGATTAGAATTACTACTAAGCACTAAAAAGGAACTTAATCTCAATTACAGACCTACGAACTCAAAATTAGCACTAGGTATTGGTATCAAAATAAAATCTATAACAAGCTTAAATCCAAATGCTTTGAACGTTATGAATGTTATGAAAACTTATTTATAAGTTTCCTGTCTTGTATATCGCATTTACGTAAAGAAGCTTCACACTGTGGTGAAACATTGCACTTGCTTTAAACCACTATCTAAAGAACACAGGTACAAAGAAGGAAATACAAACAGAAGGGTCAAGGGCCCCAGGGTATGATTTTTGAAGGGACTTCTCTGTCCTGTTGGTGACAGGGAAACGTTTACAAGGAAACAGCTAAACCAACCAGGAAATGCTCACTTTTGTGGTACTCTGGGCTGTTTCATAACTGGAAACAAAGAAAAGCAGGCATGGGGCCAGAGACTACAATATGCCTCGACAATCATTCCAGGGAATTGTCAGAGTTTTGTAGTGTACCACTTAGACCCAATTCAAAAAGTCAATCAGCCAATGATTACCAAGTACCAAAGGGCTAGCTCTGTCCTAATAAACCTGAGACTGAGTAAAGCTTGCCTTCAGCACTTCCTCCTTCACTTCCCCCACTCTGGGCTGGCCTGAGCCAGCACCTGCCCTTCTGGAATCAGAATCCTGTGGCTCCTCCAGCCATTCAAAGCAACTCATACTGATTTCCTCTAAGGGATACCACCTACCTTCTCTGTCAGGCCCTCTGACCCTAAACCATGTGTCAAGAATGGAACAGGAGCATTCTCTGATCTCCTAGTTTCAACCAGTGTCCTGTGAACTCAAAGCTGCATCACTGGCAATATTCTCTGACTTCGCTAATGGAAAATTGTACGGTGCTCATTTTGAGACTGGAATGAGGCCAGGTTACCACTACTGTATCTAGAATTAAAGACTGAACTGCTGCCTACTTGTATAAGATTACTCATTCAATTATTTAAAAAAACAAAGCAAAACTAAACCCGTTGACTCTGTGAGAGAAATAGTTAACTTACCAGTACTGGCACTTAAAGTGCATTAAATGAAGGCTATTACAAGGTTAGAGAGATAGTGACCAATTTTGGAAGGTCTGTCTCTCCACTGAATGTCAAGGATCCACTCCAGAGTTTAGGAAAACTCAAATGTTCTAAACTGAGGACCAGTGATAGGTTCCCTTTGCATTTTACTTGAGGCCTATTATTACCTCATAGAACTACAGGCCACTGGAGGTGTGTTAGGCAGGGGAAGGTGAATACCCTAAATCCCTGTGTCAGATGCCCTACATGAACATTGGTGCTGAATGACTACCCATGTTGAGTTAATACCAGCAGCAGAGATAACGTAGGGAGGGGGCTGGCTTCAGGAAAAAGGCACCCTCGCTGAGGGTACACACCTTAACACAAAAAGTTAACTGACCAAAAAGAAACCCCTGTTTTGACTACCTCTTAATTTAAAGGTATTTAACTTTTCATCTTAACTTTTATTTTCTTCCTAATAAATATTCAAAATCTTCTTCTATTTAAACACTACTATAAAGTTCAATTTAGTATTATAAGAAAATTCAATTTCATACAATGATATCAGATTCACTCATAATATCAATTATATGATTAATTACTAGTACCAAATAAGGTACTAGTACATACATTTTTTTCTCTTAAAGCCTATATTTTTCATCATTCAATGAACTTTTATAAATATTGCACAGTAAGGTAGAGGAAAAACCATCAACCAATCCTGGAAAAAATATATTTACCAAAAAATTTCACATATAATTATGTTTAGAATTCAGACATTATAATTCCAAGTATCAGTAACTTTTTATTCGTAGCAGCATGACAGTAATAAATGCAAATGGAATATATTCCAGCTCCACATAAACTATAAACAAAATAATCCATTATTTAACAATAAATCACATTATATTAATTAGAATATAAATACATAAAGTTTACTCCCTTTCCAATTCAGTCTTAAACCAAGTAGGAATATTATCTTCTATATACCACTTCACTTTAACCATGACATTCTTAAAATCAAATTATGATCCAAATGCCCCGTGCCCCTTTGTTTTGGAAAAATGTTCCTGGGTTTTCGCTGCTCTTAGCCTTCCCATCACCAGTGAAATTTCCAGTTGCTATATTCTTATTTTAGAAGCCCCCCCCACTCCGCCTGAAAGCAAGTGTTATATACTCAGTGTGAAAAGATGTCTCCCTATGAGCAATTTGATTCCTTTATTCACTCACTCTTAAAACATACTCTACAAAGGTTACAGAATATATCTAAAATCGAATTCTCACAGAACAGTGAGTTCAGTACAGAAAGTACTTGTGATTTCTACATCAGATATTTTCCCTGAAAATCGTATCTGATTGGAGGAAGCAGGGAGGTGAAAAATATTTCATTGGTTAAAAATAGAAAACTTAACTCCAGAAAATGATGAAAAATCCATAAATAATTCAATTAAAAAATAATTAGAAAATATAAATATTTGCTGAATTTAATAAAAAGAAATGTAAATGTTAATAATTTAAGTACAAGTACTTAAATATGAAGTTCTCTAAAAGTTTATTTTAAAAATGAGATTAGGGTTTCCCTGGTGGCACAGTGGTTGAGAATCTCCCTGCTAATGCAGGGGACACAGGTTCCAGCCCTGGTCTGGGAGGATCCCGCATGCCGCGGATCAACTAGGCCCGTGAGCCACAACTACTGAGCCTGCGCGTCTGGAGCCTGTGCTCTGCAAAAAGAGAGGCCGCGATAGTGAGAGGCCCGCGCACCACGATGAAGAGTGGCCCCTGCTTGCCACAACTGGAGAAAGCCCTCGCACAGAAACGAAGACCCAACGCAGCAAAAATAAATTAATTAATTAATTAACTCCTACCCCCAACATCTTCAAAAAATAAATAAATAAGGATAAGGCAAAAATATTAAAAATTAAAATTAACCAGAAATACACAGTTTTGCTATAAAACACAAATCATCACCCAACATAGACAAAAGTTCCTCTCCCGCTGTCTAATGAATGAAAACACCTATTATTACTGCACACATCATGAGATAGATATGATTAGATGTTAGAGCTAGAGACATGGCATGGAATAGAGCTAATTTCTGCAATTAACAGTATGAAAAAAAGGAAACACAGTTAGATAAACCCAGCTTCAGTACAGAGCATAAACCATTTCTCTCTTCTAATGTATCCTCTTTAAATATTCAAACTGCAGACCTGCCATATTATATTTGGTTTCAATATTACAGTTGACTCTTGAACATCACAGGGGTTAGGGGCACCAACTCCTCATGCAGTCAAAAATCCGAGTATAATTTCTGACTCCCCCAAGACTTAACTACAAATAGCCTTCTCTTGACTAGAAGTCTTACCAATAACCCAGAGTTGATTAACACGTATTTTGTATGTTATATGTATTATATACTATATTCTTACAATAAAGGTAGAGAAAAGGTTATTTTAAAAAAGCAGAAGGAAGAAATAATACACTTACAGTACAAATATGTATTTATTTTTAAAAATCCACATATAAGTGAACCAGTGCAGTTCAAACACATATTGTTCAAGGGTCAACTGTACTTGCATTAAGCATCATTGCTCCTCCACCTCTGGGACCTGTTCATATCTGTTCACATTAATTTCATTAAAAATTTAAATCTCTAGACTATAAAAACAAAGTCTTTCCAACTTAATTCTTTGGTAATAAGTATTACTGCAGACCACATTTAATAATCGTTTATGATTTCAAAGCTGATTCATGCTATACTTCTGAAAATTAAAAGAGAAGAGGGAAGGGAGAAAGAGAAGGGAACAAAAAAGAGGACAGATAAGGATGTAGAGAGGTAGGGAGGAAGGACAGGAGGAAAAGAAAATTAATCTGCACATGAAGGGTTAAGCACCAGAAGAGGATCTATTCATCCCCAAGTTTCTCCTGTTGAGAGAGTTGATTTGATAGAAAACTAGAAATCAATACTTCAATATTTTTTCCATTATATACTGAAGAGCTTATCAAAGCAATGCATCACTTTAGTGCAAATTCTATATTACATAACTCTTCTTTCATAAGAACTTCTGTAATAACTGATAAAGAACAACTACAATTACCTATGTACATACCTGGGTGTTCATCAAGGCCTTTAGACACTGTATGACTTTGTGCTGATTCTTCTTTATAATTTTTTCTTGTCTGCATAAAAGATATCAATGTTGGAATCATCACTGGACATGCAAATGTAGCTTAATTAGAAATAATGATTAGCAATACTTACATTTTGCCACTAATCAGCTTTTCCAAAATGTCCAGTAATAATCCAAGCCCCTCATGTCCAAAGCTCTCCACCCAACTGAAAAACAGAAGAAAGAGTAGTCATATATTAAGTCAGTATTCTAGTTTGGAATATCACAATAACGCTATATACTCACAAATATTTTGCACTTGTTATATTCTAGTCATAAATACAATAAAAGAATAACACTATGTGTAAAATCATTCATGATTCATAATCTTTGTGAAAAAAGGAGCAATGATGTGATAAGCCAGTGATGTGCTGAACCCAGCTTGCACTTGGCTTGTGAGAGCTGAGTGTGCCCAGCTCTTCCATGCCCCATGTCCATTGACATCATGTTAGTAGCTTAAAACCTGCCATGTTGGAAGTATTGACACTACAGAAATCAGCAAATGCTGCCAATCAGAGTATCCCCTCACCCAGAGCTGGCTGTTAAACATTTAACAGCACACCACTGGATAAGCCTCACTCTGGACTATTCCGAAGAGCAGAAATTGGGCAAGGGAGCAATATTTAAAGAGAAAAGATTCCGGTCTACATAAAGAAAAAGATTACCGAAAAAATTAGTCAAAATATTGTAAAAGCATGTTCTAGGAGAATTTTCCAAACCACTAAAATACATCTTTATAAACGTTAACAATTTCTTAAATTTCAATGCTCAGTTGTACTTTTAAAAAGAGCTTTATCATTATTTTTATTTATTATTTATTTATTATTTATTATTATTATTTTTTTTTGCGGTACACGGGCCTCTCGCTGTTGTGGCCTCTCCCGTTGCGGAGCACAGGCTCCAGACGCACAGGCTCAGCGGCCATGGCTCACGGGCCCAGCCGCTCTGCGGCATGTGGGATCTTCCTGGACCGGGGCACGAACCCGTGTCTACTGCATTGGCAGGTGGACTCTCAACCACTGTGCCACCAGGGAAGCCCTATCATTATTTTTAAATAAATATTTTCATCTTGACCCAACCACCTCTATTCCATTAAACCCATTAATATAATCAAAGTATGTATGTAATTAGGATAGCAGTGCCAATAGACAACAGCTCACCTTGTCTATAGGAAAACCACCTTAGGACAAATCAGTGTTGATTTGGAAAGCCTAGCACAATAAATAAAATAATGTTAACAATAAGTCTTCCAAAAAGTAGAGGAAAGAAAAAGATATAATATGCTATATATGTGTATTTCTTTGTATATATGTGCTTGTATACATATTTGTTTGTATGTATGATTTTATGTGTGTATGTGTGTCTGTGTGTAGCCTTTGAAAAATGGAATATTAATAACAAACTTTCATCCAATAATCAAAAGCAGGATGTTATAAAGATAAAAAATTTAAGTCACATACCAGCTTATAATGCCATTTTCTTACTTAAGACACAATATTAATTCCTTAGAAAATAAGAGTAAACACCAAATGTAATATATTTGCATGAAAAATAAAAATATTATTTTAAAAATTCCAGGGACTTCCCTGGTGGTCCAGTGGTTAAGACTCGGCACTTCCACTGCAGGGGGCGCAGGTTTGATCCCTGGTTGTGGAACTAAGAGCCCACATTTCTGGCATGGTGTGACCAAAAATTAAAAAAAAAAAATTCCCTCTTCTTCACTTGTACATTTCTGTGAACACGGCTTAATCACCTACAAATACAGTTTCTGATTTTAACCACCCCCTCACAAAGAAAAGAATTTGCCATTTAGATTGGCAGACTCATCTCAGACTATTTTACTCATCTCTTCTCTATGAAAACCACAGAATAACTAATTCAAGAATGCACTTAAACAGGAAAGATACTCCATGTAAAAGAAAAGACTGAAGATCACTACTATAGCTAAGGTGAAGAAAAAAAGTTCAATATAAGTTGGTGTTTTCAAACCAGGATGCTACTTCAAAAGTTAAGAGTTTACTCTCCACTATCAGCATCGCACAGATTACTTGTAGGCATTTCAAATCTTGCTTTCATATTTCATGAAAACGCCTACAGCATCCCACTTAACTGTTTGCCTTGTTGACATCCAATTCTGTATTTATTCTTATTTCACTTGCAACAGGGAAGCTTGAAATCAAACATGCAAGGAGTAATTTGAACGTTTTGCTTGGGCTGGAACTGAGATGTGTGGACAGACTGTTCATCAGACCCTCCTGTCTTAGTACCTCACAGTAAGACTTCAGTATTTTGTTTGAAGTGTTTCTCAACAATCTCTATATTCAAAAGTATATCCATTAAGATATCGTAAAGCTAATATAAATGGTTTGGGATTCTTCATACTGCTATCACCTTCAATCATCATACAGAATAAAGTTACTATTCCTAAAACTGCCTTATAACAAAATATACAAAGTATTTTAAAATTATGTTAATGTAACAAAAAGATTTTCTTGCACATGATATGCTCATGTTGGAGCCCACTATAAAATTCAGGGAGCATATCAATCCAGGTAAATCAAGTCTGAGTAATAAATAATAGAACACAGCTATTTTGAAGGTTTATCACCCTATTATAACAACTATTTAACTATACAATACTGGGACCCACAGAATTTCTCAAATCAACTATTTCTGGACCCACTAAATAACTCTCTTCTACAATGCAGAACATGAGTCATTAAAGTAAAACTTATGTCCACTCATGCATATTACATATGAACTAATTCTCTATAAAAGAAACTTACTAAGGTTGAATGTAAAGAAGCATTATACCCAATTACTTTACACTACAACCTTTTAACTCACGGTGGGAATTAATTTCTTGACAATGATAATATCAGAGAGATTGGCAACAGCCTTCTGAAAGCCAGACTATACTTTACATCATAAAACATATCAATAACAAGGAAAGTCAGACAGGGTGCAGGGAAAGGAAGATAAGATGCTTGATAACAAAAGAAACACTAATATGTAAACATAAAAAGAAAGCTGATGAAAATACTTACTGAAAAGGTAATATTATAATACAAACTAAATGTGCATAAAAAGTTTCCATGTTTTTCTTAAAAATTTTGCAAGGCCAACATATTCTTGTATTAACAAGTTATCATTCACAAACCCATTCTCTCAAAACCCTTGCCCTCACCCCTATTATTTTCAGCAATGTTATTTTTAAGAATAGGAGCAAATATCATTTCCTATCTCTTCTGGAAAAGATGTTCAAGATAAAAAAGTGATATTGAGTAGGCAGGTCTGCAGTGCTGACAGAGGTTTATTAAAATCGATAGCTTTCTACAGAAGTGAAAAATTTCTCATCATCAATGTAAGAAGCAACCTGGAAAAAAATTATCAACTGATCTATAAATGATCAATATTCAGGAAACAAAATCTGTGCTATTTATTCTGTGCCTGACAGCATAGCGCCATAGGGCATTATGTGGTTTAACTAAAACACCTGCATTCATGGATGAATAAGCACTGGGCAAATGTTTTTTTATTTGTGAATAGAAATGACAGAGATTAGTATGACGTGTAATGGAAAAAAAATGCTTTAAAACAGCAGAAAGTAATGTGCTAAGTACTAATTTAACACAAAATCTACCTCTTAAAATTCCATAACGGGAGAAGGTGAGATTTCCACTATTGAGAAACAACGGAAATGAGCTGCAGCTGCTCACTGGAGAACTGAAAGATCGAGATACAGAGCTCAATGATATGGGTGCAGTACATCAGACACACCTTCTTTCACAGGAAGAGGATCAGCAGAAAGCGTTGACTTTGGAAGAATGTTGCAGCAAATTAGAAGGAAACTTTATGTCTTGATTCCATCAAGGACGAATCTGAGAAATGAAAACTGACAACAACTCTCTCGGACACCTTAACCGGACAGCAGCTACTATTAGAAGCCCTGTTTTTGAAGAGAGAGGGATGCCTACCGTCCCCATTCCTCAGAGAGGGTGATCACAGAGAGGACATTCAGATGTTAATCCTGTGGTTTGTGAGCAACTTGTATTTTCTAGAGATTTCACAATGGAACTATCCATTAAAAAACTACTGCTAGGGTGGACCTTCAAAATGGTGCAGAAGTAAGACGTGGAGACCACCTTCCTCCCCACAAGTACATGAAAAATACATCTATGTGTGGAACAACTCCTACAGAACACCTACAGAATGCTGGCAGAGGACCTCAAACGTCCCAAAGGGTAAGAAAATCCCCACGTACATGGCCATGTGACTGACAGGGTCTTGGTGCTCCAGCCTGGTGTGAGGCATGAGCCTCTGAGGTAGGAGAGTGGAGTTCAGGACACTGGACCACCAGAGACCTCCTGGCCCGATGTAATATCAATCAGTGAGAGCTCTCCCAGAGACCTAAGACCCAACTACACCCAATGGCCAGCAAGCTCCAGTGCTGGACGCCCCAAGCCAAACAACTAGCAAGACAGGAAAACAACCCTTTAGGCAGAGGGGCTCCCTAAAATCGTAATAAGTTAACAGACATCACAAAACACACCATGTGACACAGTCCTGCCCACCAGAAAGACAAGATGCAGTCACACCCACCAGAACACAGGCACCAGTCCCCTCCACCAGGAAGCCTACACAAGCCACTGAACCAACCTTACCCACTGGGTGCAGACACCAAAAGCAACAGGAACTATGAACCTAAAGCCGCAAAAAGGAGACCCCAAACACAGTTAAGTTAAGCAAAATGGGAAGACAGAGAAATATGCAGCAGATGAAGGAGCAAGATAAAAACCCACCAGACCAAACAAATGAAGAGGAAATAGGCAGTCTACCTGAAAAAGAATTCAGAGTAATGATAGTAAAGATGATCCAAAATGTTGGAAATAGAATGGAGAAAATACAAGAAACACTTAACAAGGACGGAGAAGAACTAAAGAGCAAACAAACAATGATGGACAACATAACAAGTGAAATTAAAAATTCTCTAGAAGGAACCAATAGAAGAATAACTGAGGCAGAAAAAAATGGATAAGCAAAGTGGAAGATAAAATAGTGGAAATAACTACCACAGAGCAGAATAAAGAAATAAGAATGAAAAGAATTGAGGGCAGTCTCAGAGACTTCTGGGACAACATTAAATGCACCAACATTCGAATTACAGGGGTCCAAGAAGAAGAAGAGAAAAAGAAAGGGTCTGAGAAATATTTGAAGAGATTATAGTTGAAAATTTCCCTAACGTGGGAAAGGAAATAGTTAAGTCCAGGAAGCGCAGAGAGTCCCACACAGGATAATTCCAAGGAGTAACACGCAAAGACACATATTAATTGAACTGTCAAAAATTAAATACAAAGAAAAAATATTAAAAGCAGCAAGGGAAAAACAACAAATAACATACAAGGGAATCCCCATAAGGTTTAAGGTTAACAACTGATCTTTCAGCAGAAACTCTGCAAGCCAGAAGGGAGTGGCAGGACATATTTAAAGTGATGAAGGAGAAAAACCTACAACCAAGATTACTCTACCCAGCAAGGATCTCATTCAGATTTGACAGTGAAATTAAAACATTTACAGACAAGCAAAAGCTAAGAATATTCAGCACCACCAAACCAGCTTTACAACAAATGCTAAAGGAACTTCTCTAGGCAGTAAGCACAAAAAAAGGAAAAGACCTACAAAAACAAACCCAAAACAATTAAGAAAGTGGTAATAGGAACATACATGTCAATGATTACCTTAAATGAAAATGGAGTAAATGTCCCAACCAAAAGATATAGACTGGCTGAATGAATGCAAAAACAAGACCCATATATATGCTGTCTACAAGAGACCCACTTCAGACCTAGGGACACATACAGACTGAAAGTAAGAGGATGGAAAAAGATATTCCATGAAATGGAAATCAAAAGAAAGCTGGAGTAGCAATTCTCATCAGACAAAATAGACTTTAAAATAAACATTATTACAAGAGACAAAGAAGGACACTACATAATGATCAAGGGATCAATCCAAGGAGATATAACAATTGTAAATATTTATGCACCCAACATAGGAGCACCTCAATACATAATGCAAATGCTGACAGCCAAAAAAGGGGAAATTGACAGTAACACAATAATAGTAGGGGACTTTAACACCCCATTTCACCAATGGACACATCATCCAAAATGAAAGTAGATAAGGAAACACAACCTTTAAAAGACACATTAAACAAGATGGACTTAACTGATATTTATAGGACATTCCACCCAAAAACAACAAAATACACTTTCTTCTCAAGTGCTCATGGAATATTCTCCAGGATAGATCATATCTTCGGTCACAGATCAAGCCTTGGTAAATTTAAGATAATTGAAATCATATCAAGTGTCTTTTCCCACCACAACTCTATAAGACTAGATATCAATTACAGGGGAAAAACACTGTAAAAAACATAAACACATGGAGGGTAAACAATACAGTACTAAATAACCAAGAGATCACTGAAGAAATCAAAGAGGACATTAAAAAATACCTAGAAACAAATAAACAACCTAACCTTACACCTAAAGCAATTAGAGAAAGAAGAAACAAAAAACCCCAAAGTTAGCAGAAGGAAAGAACTCATAAAGATCAGATCAGAAATAAATGAAAAAGAAATGAAGAACACAATAGCAAAGATCAATAAAACTAAAAGCTGGTTCTTTGAGAAGAAAAACAAAATTGATAAACCACTAGCCAGACTCATCAAGAAAAAAAGGGAGAAGACTCAAGTCAACAGAATTAGAAATGAAAAGAGAGAAGTAACAACTGACACTGCAGAAATACAAAGGATCATGAGAGATTACTACAAGCAACTTTATGCCAATAGAATCGACAACCTGGAAGAAATGAACAAATTCTTAGAAAGGCACAACCTTCCAAAACTGAACTAGGAAGAAATGGAAAATATGGACAGACCAATCACAAGTAATGAAATTGAAACTGTGATTAAAAATTTTCCAACAGGGTTTTGCTGGTGGCGCACTGGGTGAGAAGCCGCCTGCCAAAGCAGGGGACACAGGTTCGATCCCTGGTCCGGGAAGATCCCACATGCCACGTGTGGCATAACTACTAAGCCTATGCTCTAGAGCCCGTCAGCCACAACTACTGAGCCAACACACCTAGAATCCGTGCCCCACAGCAAGAGAAGCCACCGCAACAAGAAGCCTGCAGGCGGCATGAAAGACCCAAAACAGCCAAAAATAAATAAATAAAATAAATAAATTTATTTTTTAAAAAAATCTTCCAAAAAACAAAAGCCCAGGACCAGATGCCTTTACAGGCGAATTCTATCAAACTTTTAGAGAAGAGCTAACAGCTATCCTACTCAAACTCTTCCAAAATATAGCAGAGAGAGGAACACTCCCATAATCATTCTACGAGGCGACCATCACCCAGATACCAAAACCAGACAAAGATGTCACAAAAAAGGAAAACTACAAACCAATATCACTCTGAACATAGATGCAAAAATCCTCAGCTAAATACTAGCAAACAGAATCCAACAGCACATTAAAAAGATCATACACTATGACCAAGTGGGGTTTATCACACGGATGAGAGGATTCTACAATATACACAAATCTATCAATGTGATACACCATATTAACAAACTGAAGGATAAAAACCATACGATAATCTCAATACATGCAGAAAAAGCTCTTGACGAAATTCAATACCCATTTATGATAAAAACTCTCCAGAAAGTAGGCATAGAGGGAACTTACTTCAACATAATAAAGTCCATATATGGCAAACCCACAGCCAACATCGTTCTCAATGGTGAAAAACTGAAACCATTTTCTCTAACATCAGGAACAAGACAAGGATGCCCACTCTCACCACTATTATTCAACATAGTTTTGGAAGTTTTAGCCACAGCAATCAGAGAAGAAAAAGAAATAAAAGGAATCCAAATCGGAAAAGAAGAACTAAAACTGTCACTGTTTGCAGATGACATGATACTGTACATAGAGAATCCTAAAGATGCTACCAGGAAACTACTAGAGCTAATCAATGAATCTGGTAAAGTAGCAGGATAAAAAATTAATGCACAGAAATCTCTTGCATTCCTATATACTAATGAGGAAAAAATCTGAAAAGAAATTAAGGAAACACTGCCATTTACCATTGCAACAAAAAGAAAAAATACCAAGGAATAAACCTACCTAAGGAGAAAAAAAGACCTGTATGCAGAAAACTATAAGACACTGATGAATGAAACCAAACATGATACAAACAGATGGAGAGATATACCATATTCTTGGATTGGAAGAATCAACATTGTGAAAATGACTATACTACCCAAAGCAATCTACAGATTCAATGCAATCCCTATCAAACTACCACTGGCATTTTTCACAGAACTAGAACAAAAACTTTCACAATTTGTATGGAAACACAAAAGACCCCGAATAGCCAAAGCAATCTTGAGAAAGAAAAACAGAGCTGGAGGAATCAGGCTCCCTGAATTCAGACTATACTACAAAGCTACAGTAATCAAGACAGTATGGTACTGGCACAAAAACAGAAATATAGATCAATGGAACAGGGTAGAAAGCCCAGACATAAACCCATGCATATATGGTCACCTTATCTTTGACAAAGGAGGCAGCAAAATACAATGCAGAAAAAACAGCCCCTTTAATAAGTGGTGCTGGGAAAACTGGACAGCTACATATAAAAGAATAAAATTAGAACATTTTGTAACACCATACACAGAAATAAACTCAAAATGGATTAAAGACCTAAATGTAAGGCCAGACACTGTCAAACTCTTTAGAGAAAAAGTTAGGAGGAACACTCTTTGACATAAATCACAGCAAGATCCTTTTTGATGCACCTCCTAGAGAAATGGAAATAAAAACAAAAATAAACAAATGGGACCTAATGAAACTTAAAAGCTTTTGCACAGCCAAAGAAACCATAAACAAGACGAAAAGACAACCCTCAGAATGGGAGAAAATATTTGCAAAAGAAGCAACTTACAAAGGGTTAATCTCCAAAATATACAAGCAGCTCATGCAGCTCAATATCAAAAAAGCAAACAACCCAATCCAAAAATGGGCAGAAGATCTAAATAGACATTTCTCCAAAAAAGATATACAGATTGCCAACAAACACGTGAAAGAATGCTCAATATCACTAATCATTAGAGAAATGCAAATCAAAACTACAATGAAGTATCACCTCACACCAGTAAGAATGGCCATCATAAAAAAATCTACAAACAATAAATGCTGGAGAGGGTGCGGAGAAAAGAGAACCTTCTTGCACTGTTGGTGGGAATGTAAATTGATATAGCCACTACGGAGAACAGTATGGAGGTTCCTTAATAAACTAAAAATAGAACTACCATATGACCCACCAATCCCACTACTGGGCATATACCCTGAGAAAACCATAATTCAAAAAGACACATGCACGCCAATGTTCATTGCAGCACTATTTACAATAGCCAGGACACGGAAGCAACCTAAGTGTCTATCGACAGACGAATGGATAAAGAAGATGTGGCACATATATACAATGGAATATTACTCAGCCATAAAAAGAAATGAAATTGAATTATTTGTAGTGAGGTGGAGGGACCTAGAGCCTGTCATACAGAGTGAAGTAAGTCAGAAAGAGAAAATCAAATACAACATTCTAACACATATATATGGAATCTAAAAAAAAAAAAAAAAATTGTTCTGACGAACCTAGGGGCAGGACAGGAATAAAGATGCAGACATAAAGGATGGACATGAGGACACGGGGAGGGGGAAGGGTAAGCTGGGACGAAGTGAGAGAGCAGCACTGACATATATACACTACCAAATGTAAAATAGATAGCTAGTGGGAAGCACCTGCATCTCACAGGGAGATCAGCTTGGTGCTTTGTGACCCCCTAGAAAGGTGGGATAGGGAGGGTGGGAGGGAGATGCAAGGGGGAGCGGATATGGGGATATATGTATATGTATAGCTGATTCACTTTGTTATACAGCAGAAACTAACACACCAGTGTAAAGCAATTATACTCCAATAAAGATGTTTAAAAAAAAAAGTTCCATAACTGGAAATACCAAACTCTTCTCTTTTAATTGCTTCAAGAAAAACTTCTAAGTGTATTACCATTTAGCACTTCCTCGTAGGGGTCTCAATGTAGGAGAAAAATAGAGGTGAAAAGGTGACAGAAGAAATAAAAAGAGGGAGAGGGGCAACTGGTGTCTAGGATTAAATGTTCAAACCACCTTCAAATGTTCAAAGCAGCTTAGGATTGGAAATTGTTATTGCTTCCAGAGACAGAGGAGGAAATCAAAAGTGCAGAGTGGTTTACAGTGTAATTTTGGGTTTATGAAGAAAATACAGTCACCTCATAAAGCAGAAATGGTAATCAGGTCTCAAATTTACTTCCTGGCCAAAGGAACAAATCACCATCTATATGTTTCCCATAGACTACAGTTAAAGTTATTACCTCTCTTCCCAAGTGTGCTCTAAGGAAGAGAAAGACAAATGCATCATGGATTGTCAGAGCTGGAATAAACCTACCAGATCATAAGGGCAACCTCACCTGTTACATACACCTGCAGGACAGGGATTATTTCTTATTTGTCTTTAAATCCCAGCACCTAGCACATATTAAGCACTAAAATAGTTTTGGAATGAAAGTGAAACTCCTTCCACTTCTATATACAGCTGACCCTTGAACAACACAGGGCTTAAGGCCACTGACCCTCCATTTAGTCAAAAATCGGTGTATAACTTATAGTAAGCCCTCCACATCTGTATCTGCAGTACCTCCATATCTGCGGTTCAGCATCCTCAGATTCAACCAACCTCAGATTGTGTAGTATAGTAGTATCTACTATTGAAAGAAATCTGCTTATAAGTGGACCCATGTAGTTCAAACCTATGTTGTTCAAGGGTCAACTGTATAAGGAAAGGGACACAGAGAGAAGTTAAGGTCGCTTAGAAATAGCACTAAGTCTGCCGATGCATGCCCTGGCTCATGACCTTAACTTTATATATTTAGAAAAAGGCACCAAGTGATGACGCATTCCACGCAACATCACTGACACTGTTTCAATCTTCATGCCAGAAACATCAATTCTGATTCTAGAACTGGTACTTATACATACTTAACCAAGAAGGATAAATCTGAGTCCCTGTCCTACATCACACTTTAGGACTTGACTGACTGCTGCTCAAAGGATGATGTTTCACCACTACTAAAACAAATGCTCATTAACTAAGTCAGTCAGCCTTTAGTAGGGGCGCACTGTGTGCTCGATACTGCACTAGGGATGAGAAATACAAAGCTGAATAAAACATGTTCTCTGCCCTTGAAAAAATTCACAGACTACTGGTTGAAACAAATGTCGAGCAAAATTATTTCCATAATGTAAGACATGCTATAATCATGGTGCTAAGGGAACAGAAAGAAGGTGCAGCATCTACCTCTCCTGGGAACAAAGCAGCTGATGTCTGCCCTGAGTCTTGATGGATAAGTCACAGAAAGAAAGAGAAGTCGCTAAGCCAGAGGGAATACATGCAAAAACATTAAATATGAAAGGCATGGCCTGTGCTAAGCACAAGTGGCTGTATCTGAGATAAAAAACCAAACAGGTAGGGAGGAGCTTGTGAAAAACCTATATACAGTCAGCACTCCATATCTATGGGATCAACAAATTGCAGATCGAAAACATTGGAAAAAAAGAAAATTCCAAAAAGTTCAAAAGGCAAAAGTTGAACTTGCCACACACCAGCAACTATTTACATAGCATTTCTGTTGTATTTACAACTATTTGCCTAGCCTTTGCATTATTAGGTATTATAAGTAATCTAGAGATGATTTAAAGTATACAGGAGAATGTACATAGGTTATATGCAAATACTATACTATTTTATGTAAGGAACTTGCGCATCCTCAGATTTTGGTACTGATCCCCCACAGATACCAAGGGATGACTGAACAATGCCATGGGCAATAAGAAGCCACTACAGGGTTAGGCATACGTGGTAGACAGAGTAATCCCACCCCTACCCCTCAAAGATGGCCATGTCCCAACATCAGAACCTATGAATACCCTACATAGCAAAGGGGGAATTAAAAACGGAATTACGGTTGCTACCAGATGATTTTAAAATAGGGAGATTACTCTAGATTATCCAGATGGACCAAATCTAATTACATAATTCATTAAAGCTGAGACCCTTTCCCAGGTGGGTTAGAGAGATGAAATGGAAGAAGAGATTCAAAGCATGAGATGGACTCAACCTGCCTTTACAGGCTTTAAAGATGGAGGAAGGGGAATATGAACCAAGGAATGTGGGTGGAATCTAAAAAGCTGAGACAACCCTAAACTGACAGCTAGCAAGGAAACAGGGATGCCAGTCTCACGAACGCAGGGAATTGAATTCTGCTAATAACCCAAATGATCAAGCAAACAGGGTTGAGTCTCCTCATTCTTGAACACACAACATGTCTCCATTTATTAAGACCTTCTTTGATTTCCTTCACCATGATTTTGTAGTTTTCAGCATAAAAGTCCTGTACACAATTTGTTTAGACTTACACCAGAGTATTTTGTTTGTCTGTTTGTTTTGGAGCAGTGGTAAACAGTGTTGTTTTCCAAAAGTCATTGCTAGAATATAGAAATACAATTGATCGTTTTGTTCAGGTAAAAAACAGATAATATAAATTTACCCTCTGAATATTTAAGTGTTCAGTACAGTACTGTCAACTGCATTCCCACTGTTGTACAACAGAGCTCTAAAACTTTTCCTCTTGTGAAACACAATTGATTTTTGTTTATCCTGAATCCTGAAATCTTGCTGAACTCAGTGATTAGTTCTAGTTCAAAAAGTTCTTTGAACTTTTCTGTGTAAACAACTATGTCACCTGTAAATAGGGACAGTTTTATTTCTTCCTTTCTGATTCATATGCGTTTTATTTCATTGTGGCCTCATTGCTCTGGCGAGAACTTCTAGCACTGTGTTAAGAGTGTTAAGAGGGAAAGTCCCTGCTTTGTTCCCAGTCAGAGGGGAAAAGCATTCAGTATTTCACCACTATATACCATAGTAGCTACAGGATTTTTGTAGATTCATGTTATCAAGTTAAAGTACCCCTCTGTATTAGTTTCCTAGGGTTGCTATAACAAAGTATCACACAGTGGGTGACTTAAAACAACAAACTTATTCTCATAGCTCTGGAGTCTGGAAGCTCAAAATTAAATTGTCAGCAGAATCAGGCTCCCACTGAGGCTATGGAAAGAATCCTTCTTTGCCTCCTCTTAGCTTCTGGTGGTAGCTGTTAATCTAGGATTCCCATACCTCTGTCATCACGTTGTGTGCTCCCGATGTCTCTTTTCTTCTTATAAGGACACCTGTTATATCAGATTAAGAGTCCATTGTACTCCCTATGATCCCATTTAATTAATCTGCAATAAAGTCACATTTCTAAGGTGCAAGTTAGGACTTAAACATATCTTTCTGGGGAACACAATCCAATCCATAACATCTATTCTTATTTTTATGACAGTTTTTATCATGAAATAGGGGTTAAGTTTTATCAAATGCTTTGTCTGCATCAATTGATATGATCAGGCGACTGTTCTTCTCTAGCCTTGTCCATATAGTATATTACAATAAGGATTTTTGTGTCTATATTCATGATGGACATTGCTCTGTAAAGGTGGAGGTTTCAGGTTTGTTTTTGTTTTGTCTTGTTATTGTTTTTGTCTGGTTTTGCTATCTGTACAAGCTTCATAAATTGCAAACTGTTCCCTGCTCTTGTATTTTCTGGAAGAGACTGTAGAATTGATATTATTTTTCTTCAAATGTTTGGTAAAATTCTCTAGTGAAATCATCTGTACTTGATCTTTCAAGGAGTTTCAAATTAGTAATTCAATTTCCTTAATAGAGGACTATTCAAATTTTCTATCTCATATTGGGAATGTTGTAGTACTTTATGCTTTTCAAAGAATTGGTCTTTTTCATCTAACTTGTCAATTTTGTGTGTCTACAGTTGTTTGTAGCATTCCCTTATTACCCTCTTGATGTAGGGTCTATAGTGATATTCTCTGTTTCATTCCTGATATTGGTAATTTGTGTCTTCTCTTTTTTTCCTCATCAATATTAACAAAGGCTTGTCAATTTTATTAATCTCTCCAAAGAGCCAGCTCCTTGTTTCACTGATTTACTCTATTGTTTTTCTGGTTTCAATTTAATTGATTTCTGCTGTTTATTATTTCCCTCCTTCTGCTCGCTTTGGGCTTACTTGCTTTTCTTTTTTTTTTTAAGATTCTTTTTTTTTGGCGGCACCACACAGCTTGCGGGATCTTAGTTCCCTGACCAGGGATTGAACCCAAGGCCTTGGCAATGAGAGCACGGAGTCCTAACCACTGGACCGCCAGGGAATTCCCTATTTTTTTTAGATTCTTAAGGTGATAACTGAAATTACTAATGTGAGCCTTTTCCTCTTTTCTAATGTATGTGTTTAGTGCTATAGTAATGCTTTAGATGTGTCCCACAAATTTTGAAATGTGGTATTCTCATTTTCATTATGCTTGGTATATTTTTTGTTTCTTTTGAGACTTCTTCTTTGACCCAAGGACTATATAGAAGTGTGTTGTTTACTTTCCAAATGTTCAGAAGTCTTCCTGTTATCTTTCTGTTAGTGATTTCTAGTTTGAGTCCATTTTGGTGAGAGAACACATTTAGTATGATTTCAGTTCTTTTAAATTTGATGAGGTTTGCTCTGTAGCCCAGGATATGGTCTGTCTCGGTATATGTTCTGTGGTAATAAGAAAAGAATGTGTATTCTTTTATCATTGGATGGAGTCTTCTATAAATATATGCTTTTGCTTGATGGTGGTGTTGAATTTTTTATACCCTTAGTGATTTTCTGTCCACATGTTGTATCAATTGTTGACTTAGTTGTTAAGTCTCCATATCTAATTGTGGATTTATCTATTTTTCCTTTCAGTTCTATTATTTCTTGTTTCATGTGTTTTGCATATCTGTGATTTGACACATACACATTTAGGATTGAGCTTTTGGTGGTTTGACTCTTATTATATAGAATCAATCTCTTTTACTTCCTTACTCTGAGGTCTAAATTATATTAAAAATAGCCACAACTGCTTTCTTTTGATTAACATTTATATATATGTCTATTATGCTTTTACTTTCCATTTGCCTATATCAATATATTTGAAGTAAATTTCTAATAGAAAATATATAACTAGTGATATTTTTAATCCAGTCTGCAAATCTCCTTTAATTAGCATATAACCATTTACACCTAATGTAATTATTGATATGTTAAGGTTTCAGTCAACCATTTTTTTTTTGGTTTTTGTTTGTTCACTTTATCTTCTTTTTCCTGACTTCCCATGGTTTACTTCAACATGTTTTAGAATTCCATTTTGATTTACCTAATGTGTTTTTCTATCTTGCTGGATGCCCCTTTCATGGTCCCCTGGCTTAAGAGTAGTAGTAGCCTTTTATTGGGATTTTGTCTATGCTTATTAGTATTTCTAGGTTGCTGACTTCTTTAGGTCCAAATCTGGGATCAAAGAGGCAAAAAGAAAATTCACAGAACTCACCACCATGTTGTTCCTTGGGTCCCAAGTTCCCTAGCCTACGTGCCATTTTGTATTTATTTCATATACAATGTCTTATTTTTTTAGTTGTGCTTAGTGAGGAATAGGTAAAAGTACATCTACTCCATCTTCTTAGAAACACAAGTTTGAAACATCTACAGTTAACATGTGAGAATAGGCAGAAACTCCCAACCAAGGCACCTGAGAAAAGGCAGTGAAGATGACATAACAAATCTTAAGGAATACACCAGAAACTAATACAACATTGTAAATCAATACTTCATGAATAAATAATTTTTTTAAAAAAATCATAAGAAGAGAGAAAATAGATAAGAGTCAAGGGTCAACTGCTGAAGTGAGGTCAAATAAAAACTGAAAAGAACCATTAAAAGCTGAATTCAAGACCAGTTTATAAATAACTCTGTAATAGTAAAATTCTGATTGCAGAAGAATTAAAAAAAGAAAAAGGGTGGTTAGAATAGACATAATAAATGTAATAGGGGATAAAGATTTGATGGGAAAAATCTGAAGGAGAAACAAGAAGAGGTAAACA
This sequence comes from Delphinapterus leucas, assembly GCF_059928025.1. Taxonomy (NCBI): domain Eukaryota; kingdom Metazoa; phylum Chordata; class Mammalia; order Artiodactyla; family Monodontidae; genus Delphinapterus; species Delphinapterus leucas. The sequence goes on along the minus strand of NC_143146.1, from coordinate 46,620,770 downwards.
AACAAATAGTTAAAATAGGGTATAACAAGCATTAGGACAAACGTAAGCAAAGGATGCTAAAGAAGCAGGTAAGGTAACTACCTAATGTGGCAGGGGCTAGAAAAAAATCCTCAATCAAAGAAAATTTTATGCCTACAATCTTCACATGGAAAGATGCTAACATATCTTCAGTTTAAAAAGCAGATATGGTAATACAGTAATTTCTACTTTTTTTCAAAAATATGTGTTTTTGTTCCTTTATAGGAAATGTGACACGTATGCGGAGCTATACAGACACATTCTTAATTATCTCCTACCTAATCAGCTCACTCATTTACCTGCCGGTTTCCAATCCATGTATGAAACACTGGCTAACATCCATGGCAAAACGAGCATTCCAGGCAAGTGTTCTACTCTCTCATACATCCACATGCTTCTGCTCCCACCAAGAATCAGATGGATTGGTTTCCAAATCCATTTTTGCCAGTTGTACTTATTGCTATAATTATGTAATTTAAACTACATAAACAGACAACATATCATTGGGAAAAGTGTTGTTCCTATGAAAATTAAGTCTAACGCTTTGGAAACGTTTTTTAAAAGATGACATTTAAACAGTGCTATAGAAGTAGATGTAGACGCAAGCGTAAATATATTGAGAGATCATCAAAAAGACTTTTTTTTAAAGAGTAAGAATTCTATTCTCAGGTTACTTTGTAGAGCCCCCACTTTCCTGTTCCCCAGTAAAACACCATCACGAGGGCAACAACGCATCATGACTATGGTTTATGCAGTCAGCCTTTGTCTCCTCCAAGAACAGCTCTGGGTTCCACATCGAACATCTACAGAAAAAAATGGATGTTTATGTTTTGAACTTTTAAAAAAAAAGGGTATATGTGAATCACTTAGTTTATGATTCCCTGCTTTAACCAACTTTTTTCAAATAAACAGCAATAGAGGTAAACAAGAGAACCTCCTCACACACACCCACTCCTACCCAAGAAGTTACAGTGTCCAAGTAGGTGATGCTATTCATTTCTCCTTCATTTTGCTTTTGTGTATTGTTTATTTTCCTGCCATGAATTTATATTTTTAATAGTAAGACAGCATTTTTTAATTACGAAAAACAATAATTTTACATGAACGCCTAGGGAAGCACAAAGTTATTTTGCTAAAAATCAACATAAGGAGCTTCTTGAAAGAGGAGAAAATACATCACTGGTCACATGTGACAAAGTAACAAATTTCAGACCTTAAACTTAGAAGGTCAGCTTTAATATGTATAATATCCAGATCCAATTTACATTTCTATGTCAGAGCAATATATCACCAATGCTGAATATAATTATAGCTTATTTTAAGCTTTCATTTTTACCTACTCTTAGCAAGGTGACTAATTACTTAAGATGAAGAGTTCTGGGGAGAGTACAAAGCAATTAACATGCTCTGTAGGGCAAAACAAACATACACCTACATCCCATTCAACAGGCCATCCACAAAAATGACACTAAATTATACAGGCGGATAGGGAATTTAGGAACTAAATAATGCTCTGATTGTAAAATCTACCAAACTTCAAAATACAACCATTAACATGTATATTTTCTAGGAATTGACTTTTAAAGAAATTATGTATTTAAAACTAGCTATTTATTCCTCCCTCTAATATTAGATGAAATAATGAAGTAACAAACTGAATAATCCATTCTCATAGTTACTTTTTAGCTACAACATATTCAAGGGGATAAAATGTCTAGAGAAAGTATTCCAAATAAAATGTAAAGACAACCAGATGAACTGCAATGACGAAAAACAAAGCACCTTATACAAGAAACATGAGTTCTTTATCTTTAGATGAAAAGATAGTAGGAGAACTACAGATTTAACATAATCACTATGCACTCTAATGAAAACTTAAGCCTACTATTAAAAGTAACATTGCAGAAATTGAAATAGTTTAAAACTATTAAATAGTTTAAGTATTAGTAAGCAAATTTCTTAGTATCAAATGCATCATTACTTTAGGAAAGCATTAACTGAATTATTCATTTTAGTATTAGTAAGCAAATTTCTTAGTATCAAATGCATCATTACTTTAGGAAAGCATTAACTGAATTATTCATTTTAAGTACAGATTAATTTGACAGCCAACAAATGGGGAAAGAAAAATTGTCATCACACTTAAGGCCTTCCACCATCTGTTCCCCCCCTAAATACTTGCTACTACTGCCCAATACTAGTCCAACAGATCAGATCAGTCCATAAATTTAACTATTAAGTCCATAATCTGCCCTTGATTCTGTCAAGTTCATTCCTAGCTTCACTCATAATGCTCCCCTCCACAGAATTACCTCTTCTCTAACCAATGAAACGATTTCATCTTTCAAGGGCCAGTTCGAATTTCCTCCTTGTTTGAACTCTCACTAATTTAAGTTTCTCCATTTGCTCAAAGGGTTTCATTCCCGTGATCCCAGATATTCCTCTGGTTACTGCCCATTTATTTCTCTCCTTTCTTTTATAGCAGAAGGTCTCAAATGATTTCATCACAGGTGTAGTCAGTACATCTTCATCCATTCACTCCATCTCACTTCAATCTGGCTTCTGCCACGCAGTCTCCACAAAATTACTTTTCTCAAAGGTCACTAACAGCCCTCCCCTTGCTAATTCCCACTGTATTACCTTGCCCCACCTCAGCAGCATTCTATGTGGTTTGCCACCCCCTTCTTTTGAAACACTCTTCCTCTCTTAGGTTCAGGAAATCAGCCTCCTGGTTTTTCCTCCTCCCCACCAGCCAGAGCTCAATCTGTTTTCCTGGCTTCTCCTCCCTTTCTGGGCCACAAATAATTGCTGAGTTCCTCAGAGCTTCTTCCAGGAACTCTTCTGTACCTTGCTCTTTTTCCAGGTGCATGTGCACAGATACATACACCCCAGCCCTGGATCTCTGCCATTCTCAGAGCTTTATGTACAATCCACATATAAAAACAGTACATATCTCCACTCCACATTTCTCCACTGAGCTGCAGACTCACATATCTGGCTCCTTGCCCGATATCTCAAATTGTGAAACTCTTGGACATATCAAACTTAACATGTTTAAAAGAGATATTTGATTTTCTTCTCCAAAATGCATGGAATCAGTAACAATCATTTTCCTCTCTCCCAGCATGGATGACGAATGTCGCCTGCCATGCACGAAGGATGTTGTAGACATCAGCCTCTGTAGCCACCCCCAATGGTGCACCTTGAGGGGATTCAGGATGGAGAAAAACATGATACTGGCCCTGGATAGTTAAGGTGCATATCAAAGGAACAATTTCAACAAGCCCAGACTCTTGCATCTTCCCATACACAGAAAACTGCTAAATTCCTTAACTTGAGATGTCTGGTTTTCTTTAATTAGCAGTAATTTTTAGATATTCTGACTACCTGGGGTTTTTTTCTGTTACAAAAACTCCTATATATCTTGGCTCCTCCCTTACCTCTTCCGAACAGTCCCTCAGAGCTATCTGAGAGGCTGTCTCCTGGGCTTAAGTCCTCAGTAAGTCTGCTAAATAAAACATAACTCTCAACTTTTAGGTTGCGCAATTTTTTTTTCAGTCAACACCAGTTAACAGCACTGCTATCGACCTCTTTGCTCAAGTCAAAAATCCAGGTTTTCTTTCATTCACAGCCCACATCCAATCCATCAACATGTCCTACTGTTTCTACTTCACTTTATCTGCAAAATCCACCCAGCTCCTCGCCCACTACTACAATCCTTATCCAAGCCCCCTCATCCCTCCTGTGGCTACTTCCACAGCCTCCCTTCTGCTCTCCCTGTCCACTCTCTCCCATCTTGAATCTATTCTCTCCACAGAGCAGGAGTGATCTTTTTAAACAGGTAAGTTAGAATACATCACTTCCTGCTTTAAACTCCTTAATAGCCTCCCACTTACTTAGAATAAAAATCCAATTTCCCTACCATGACTTTAAGACCCTCATGACCTGGCCACTGCCCACCTCTCTGACGGTCCCATCCGCCTGCCACTGTTTCTCCACCTCAGGTCTCTGCTGCCCAGGAGAGGACCAGCTCCAGGACCAGCACCAATGCCTAAGCTTCTCTTATCTAGTTCCTTGTCCTCCTGATCTCTTAAACTTCACCATCTCAGACTTTCTCTGACAAGCTTGCATCTAAAAGCCCTCTATGCTTTACTGTTGGTCCCATACTTTTTCTTGACTGAACTGATGATATCTTTTATTTACTTCTATTTTCTATGACTTTCCCCAGTATGCCTCTTGTTACTGTGGTACCTCACACAGGTAGAATATTACACCCTCAGCTGTAATCTAGTGGCATGTTATCCATGACACATACTTAAGGACTTAATTAGATAAGAGCTGGTGGTACATTTATTCTTTAGTGTTTGTTAGGCATTTCTCTCCAAATGGAATCTGAGCAATGTGAGGACCAGGAGAAGTGCTTGCACCTCTTCTAGTTTTGTAACAGGGAGGTCCATATAGACACTAAAGTACCTGGCCTTCTACCCTGAAGAATGAGCAAGACAGGCTCATGCATATCACTTCATTTCATGCTTTAAGTTCCCTATTCTCTCCTTACTATTTAAGTTCATTTAACCTGCGCTCTGATATTCTCTTCTGAGCCCCATATTAAGGTTCTACAACAACAGAACATTTTGTCCCCCTCCTCAGAAATTCACAGCATGACAGAGGAAGCAGCCATACCTAGACTCAAGAGTGAAAAGGCTCAAAACAAATGCACAAGGAAAATTACATGAATTTCTGATCTCTACAACTGTGTTGTCCAATAGGTAGCCACTAGCGACGTGTGTATACTTAAATTTAAGTTAATTAAAATTTGATTGCTCAGTCACAGTAGCCACATTTCAAGTGCTTGACAGCCACCTGTGATGAGTTCGAAACACCACAGACACAGCGCATTTCCATCGCTGTACAAAGTTACTGGACTTCTGTTCAAATGAGCCTAATTTCTCTTTGGCCCTGCAGAGACACTCCAGGTGACCTTCCTGGTTCTAAGCTTAATGTGAGTGTTTCTTTTCTGTTACCTTTTATAAATTTTAACATACAAAAGATGTTTAACATATGAAAAGTATACCTATTTCTTTCTGATGTACATTACACCTGTAACAAAATAAACAGAAATCTGTGGTCAGTATAAAATTGAGTTTTACTCTATACGATTTTCTGAATCAAAGAAATTAAAACTTCCTTCTATTGCCAATATACTGTGCCTCCTTTAATATTAAGGCCTTTCTTTATTTATAGTTATATATTTCTCTATGTAGAGTTATGTCAGAGAATATCAAGACAAGGATCAACTTACTTAAATTCTTTACTTAACCCACTCAGCAATATACTCAACACATAATGTCAAGACCAAAAAATTAGTCTCAGAACTAAACTATATAAATTTTCATTTGTAGGATACCAAATAACTAGAAGCTTTAGTGCCTGCAGTACAAATAATTTTTCCACTGAAAATATTTATCTTTACCAAAGAAACCAAAGTATTCAGTAAATAACATCATACTGATAGCTATTATAAATTTGAACACAGAAGGTTTACATTTCTGAAAACGCAGACAATTATCACCAAAAAGAAGAAAGTTTCTTATATTTTGCCTTTACATCCATAAGAAATTGTTTAAGATTAACAGCAGTTTTTTTTTCCCAAATTGCAGTAATCAAATCTTTTCAAATAGTTTTCATTCATATATTCTCCCTTTTATGCCTGAATATCAAACTACTCTATTTTAAAAGCAAAAATTTGAGACTCTATGTTACATTGTAACTGACTTTATATTTGAATAGGATTTTTTTTAATTAATCTTGGCTATTCAAACAGCAATTTATATTTCACTTTGAATAGACTGGGAGACATATATTTTAAAATAGATTGGCAGCACTTTACAATTCTACGACTTTTCATGTCAAGTATAAACTGAGCTATATAGCTCTTATTCACCATTTGCAGAAAATATGTATTTCTCTGTTAAAAGCAATTACTCTATTTTCGATGTACTCTACTTTTATTGTTAACCTTGCATTCAAAGTCAAAGCTTTAAGATACAGGTAAAGTTAACTTTGAAACCAAATAATTATAATACATTTTAATACATCTATGAGCCAAAGCCAAGCTACAGTATGAATGACGATGCACAAAGGAGAAAGCCTCCCAACCAGTGGGGAACATTCAACCTTCTAGAGAGTCTCTCAGAAAAATGACACCAGCTTTGGAGCTGTTGTGAAAAATGCATTGGAAAGTAATGGCTTGCCCTTCAAAAATATCAAGTTAGTATTCGCTTGAAAACATTAATAACTATTTTCTTCCAGGTCATGTTTTATTAATATTTCATTCATTTAAAGCACTTTGGAAAGAACAGCAAGCAAAATGGCCTAAAATTAGAGGTAATTCTCAACAAATATTTCTTTAATAAGCAATACTGTCATAAAAGTTACAAATCCTGAATGATAATTTACACATAAATAATGCAAGGCATATCCCAAGATATATGGCAATGTCTAAAGAGGTAAAGAAGAATATTAACATCCTACCTTACGCTTTGACTTCTTACTGGAAAACAACCTGGAAAAAATGCTTGTAAGAGGTAAAAGTAAGCACATCTCTGAGGAAATTTCTGTTTAAAAAAAAACACGAACCTCACTAATATTTTTAATCTACCAAAGGGGATGTTTCTATGACTTCTATGATGTGCCATATTGCCAATTTCCTCATCCTGACCACAGGTAGCCAAAGTGAAGGCCACCATGGACCAAAGCTATAGCACTCTGTCAGACCAGCCTCTCCTTTCCTTTCCTACTTTTTATAGTTGGTATGAAGCCCACTCCCTTAGCCTTATCCCACCAAGACTATAGTCCCTGCTGTAGGCAGCCTCCCTTAGATCACTCTTTGATTCTCTTGATATGAATGTCTACTCATCCTTGGAGGTTTTAAAATATAAGCTTTAATCTTTAAGACTTTAACTTCATATGTATTCTCATAGTCTTGAACATAACTTTGAGAAAATAATAATCATGCAATAAATATATCAAAGAAATATGCAGCTACTCAGAAAAACCAAGGAATTTAAGCAGCACTGTATAATAAAATATAACAGAAATGGTATGTGTGTGTTGTCCAATATGGTAGCCACAGCCACATGTGTCTACTGAGCACATGAAATGTTGCCCTTTTTTTCATTAAACTTTAATTAATTAAATTTAAATAGCCACAAGTGACTAGTAGCTACTGTATTGAACAGCACAGGAAAGAAAACAGAGTCATCTACATTACTAACCTTCCTGACATCATTACTGAAGAGAAAGAAAGAGAAAGACAGGAAAGGAAAATGAAAGACGAAAACTACAAGAATGTACATTACCAAGGAACACCTTTACTCCTCTTGCCCATTCAGAAATTATCACTGTAAATATGTATAAACTGCTAGTTTTTCTAAGGCTGATTTTCAAAAAAAATCTTTTTATCTCATGTCTTAATTTAAATTCCAAAACACCACGAGAATAAAAATAAACTGGAGCATATTATTAAAGAACATTATCCTCCTTCCCTCATTTCTACAAAGGGAGAGGTCTTCTACTATATTCCCCATAAAGCAACATTGGGGGTTACTTCTGGTCACTCCCTCTACCTCGTTATTGGAATATCCCCCAGGAAAAATTACTTTATCAAATTGGTGAAAGTGGAGAAAAAAACAGAACGCTCCTACCTGCATAGGAACCTGGCCTGCAGTTACCTATTCTCTCTACCTATTACTACATGATAAGTGATTCAGTGGGAAGAAGTAAGAAGTATATTTCACCTTCAAGCCCCAGTTTTGCTTTTCACTCTAGCTTTTCCAGCAGTACAGCTGATTTTGTTTCTTACCCTGCTTCTGTATCTACTTTTTAAATGTATTTCAGAATGCAAAAGCAAAAAGACGATGTAATTAGCATCACCATAAAACCCAGTATTTTGCATGTGTACGTGTCAAACAGGACAGAAGTTGAATTACAGGAAACTGAATAAATGGTAACAGGTCTCTTTTTTGTGGGATTTAGGGGTGAGTCATAGAGAAAGAAGACTTTGGGAGGCCAAGCAAAAGAAAGATACTGAAAAAGTGCTGAAGCAAATGCAGGACCTGAGAGATGACTGTTTATTTCACTTGACCAAGTTGACTGTGTTTAAGTAGAGGTAGTTTCAAGAAATTCAGAGCAGGGTAACCCTTTGTATCTTAGAAAGTTTTTGACCTGATTCAAGTCCTGAGGCACACTATAAAAGCACTTTTGTTTACATCTTCTAACACTAAAATAAAGAACCTAAATGTCCAATGAAACTAAAAACTGGAAAAAAACAAAAATTTAACACTTATTGACCTATTATGTATCCCAATAAATAATGCACTGATACTCAGCCCATTTCTTCTCACTCCCCTTCCCCACTTCTATTCTGTTCTGTTCTTGTCTCAAAGGGGCTGAACCTGCAGGCTGCAGTTCCCAGGCTTTGTAATCAACTGCTCTCTGCTAGGTTTGACCAGAGGGAAGGTGAAGAAAGAATAACAAGGATGTTTCTCTCCCTCTCTCTCTCCCTTGGCAGTTTCTCTGCAACAGTTGCATCTTCCCCATGGATCCAGTTTCTTCCACTCAACACCAGGCTGTGAGCTTCCAGAGCATTGCCTTTCCCTCCAGCACAGGGGTGGAGCAACTTCCGCTGTTGCGAACCTCCACTACCTCACTGCTCCCTATTTGGTTTCTCAGTCTTTCCATCACCCATTTAACCAATTTCTGGCATTAACTTCTTTTTTAAAAAGCGTATAGCATGCGCTCTGGTTCCTGTTTTCCTCTCAGGACCCTGACAACATGTATAATACACACATATACATATATGTGCATTAAAGTTTGATTCCGATTTCATCTCCAACTTCTTCCTAGGAAAGCATCTTTGGTAAGAACAAGGAAAGGAACAGAAACTCTTTAAGAATCATAATATGGTATAATAAAGCTTTAAGAAGAGAAACGTTTGACTTGTAGATGTTTTAGTTTGAGTGCTCTAAAGAGCCTGTACCACCCTTACCCCACCACAATGTCATTGATAGAATCCACTGACCAAGACGAGGGACTCTGCAGGCACGGTTGAAGGATGAAGGCCTGGGGGGATTGGCAGTGATAATAAAGGAGGGACAAGAAGCCTTCCTCACTCAAATATCTCTACATCATACTCATTGTCCCTTCCCTCAACTATGGGAGGGAGAGGGGATGTAGGAAACCCAGACTTCTACCGGGTTCACTCTCTCCATGAATTTCTTGGATGTTTCTGAGGAATATTAACACACCCACAAATGTCTAATGTCAAAGTATGATTTTCAGAAAGATAAAAACATTGCTCACCCAAATAAAGCCAGCAGTGTCAAATACTTACCACATTAATGAGAGAACCAGCAAGATGGTGAGGCTGGTTCAAAAAGAATTGGAAAAACATCAGAAGATATATAATGACTTAAAGAAAGGATAGTAGAAGAAGAACAATAATTTAAATATAAAACTAATTAATATCCTGCAGGGCAATAAACGTGCAACTTCTGGGGTTTATCTTTAAAAAATAAAAATTTAAAAAGCAAGCAACAGTAAGGTAAAATAACATAATACTAACATATGCATTAAAAATTTAGGGCAAAGGCACACAAGACCCTATTAACAGTTCACCACTGAGCAGCAGGCTTTGACAATCAAATGACAAAAGAGATGAAGACTTTTTCTTTTCTGGTTATACCCGTCTAAGAAATACAGATTTTTGACATAAGAATACAATGCCTTTATAATTTAAAATTTCTTATCCAACTTTCTTTTTCCTGGTATTAAACTAGATATCCATGACCACCCTCCCAACAACAGTCACTGAGACATGATTTTAAAATTGTGTCTGAGGTGACAAGAAAGTACAGTCTCCTCAAAAGCAAAATTTAAAGAGAGAGAAAGAGAGAGGAATTTAGACAGGTAAGCCTGCCTCAAGCCTCATCTGCTCTGGGGGACAAACGTGAAGCCCTGGAAACCCAACATCTCCTTTGTGGTAGCTGAGCAGAGCGAATAGAACAAGTGTTACAGCCTCAAGCCTGAGAAAAACACCAGCAAAAAGCAAGGCTCTCAAAGGGCCACACCTTAAGTAAGAAGGTGACCTAGCAATAAACCTGCCCAGTAAAGGAGGACATCAAGGCAAATGTCTTCTGATAATTCATAACCCAGTCACACACATATGTGGAGGAAAAAAAACAAAAAAACAAAAACCTCAAACTGGTCATTTTAGTTTAAGGGAGCCCTGGATCATTATGTTCCTAGTAGTAGAAAAGCATTAATTCATTCTAGCAAAATATCTTCAAAATAAATCTCAAAGAAAAAGTTCCAAGGAATAGAAGGTCACACTCTAAAATTACAAAACACACAAAGAAACAAGAAATGAGTAAAGGTGAAAAAAATAAATAAACAAATAACCAACACCAGGAGTAGGCCTGGGAAACCTCTATTTACTAAAATTACAGAGAATATAAAATATTTAATATGTTTAGAGAAATAATAAACAGGATAAAAATAAGCAAGGAGGGGTTTCCCTGGTGGCGCAGTGGTTGAGAGTCCGCCTGCCGATGCGGAGGACATGGGTTCGTGCCCCGGTCCGGGAAGATCCCACATGCCGCGGAGCAGCTGGGCCCGTGAGCCATGGCCACTGAGCCTGTGCATCTGGAGCCTGTGCTCCACAACAGGAGAGGCCACAACAGTGAGGTGCCCGCATACCAAAAAAATAAAAAATTAAAAAATAAGCAAGGAGCATTATGAAAAATTATGAACAAAGATAAGGAGTTTTGAAACAGCCAAAAATATTATGAGGATGAAATTATAATAATGGAAATTTAAAATACAACTTATAAATTAAATAGCAGATTAGACAATGGTGAAGAAATAATTAGGAAACTAGAAGATATTACAAAGTATTCCCAGAATACAGTACAGAGAGACAAACAGATGGAAACTTCAAAGAGATTAGGAAATAATGGTGTATGGAGTAAGAAGCTCTAACATACAAAACTGAGAGAGGGGGGAATCAATATTCAAAGAGTTAATGGCTGAAATTTTCACAGAACTTATGAAAGACACTAATCATATTCAGGAAGTCCAAAAAACTCCCTAGTAAAAACAAATAAGAAAGAAATTCCACCTAGACACATAGAACACACTATAGAACACCAAAAACAAAACATAATAAAACCAGAGAGAAAAGGCAGATTACCTAGAAGAGCATGAGTTTTAGATAAAAGAGCCTACCTCTCAAAAACAGCAATGTAAGGCAGAAGAAAAAATAGTATCTTCAATGGACTAAGAAAAGATATCAGAAAACCTTAATTTCATGCCCTTAGGAAAACTATTCTTCAAAAGTAAAGGTAAATAAAGTCACTTTCAAACAAATAAAACAGAGTTTTACCGCCAAAGGACTCTCACTACAGGAATGTAATGATATACTTGAGCAAAAAGTAAAATCAGAAAAAAATGTGCAAGAACCAAAAAAGGATGAGTATGTATGTGTATAAACACATATACATAAATACATATTTGTAGTATATCTCAGTAGTAACAATAGCTAATTTACAATACTAAAAAAGAAAAAAGAGAAAATTAAAATATCACACAGAACTAGCATACAAATCAAGAGAGGATGATTGGTGTTAACGTATTTTAAGTTCAGAGGAAGAGAGACTGCTTTTTTGTGTCCCTTTTAAGTACACGCATGTACAGTTTCCTTTTTAAGCGTGTGCATGTTAAATTTCTCTTCTGTTTTCAGATAGAAGAGAATGTCTTCCAAATTAGTAAATGAGGAAAAATGAAATGAGAAATTTAAAATCTATCAAAAGAATTTGAGGAAGAAGAAGGAAGAATACAGAAAAGAATGGGGGAGGGGTGAGCAGGAGGAGGAGGAAGAGGAACATGGAAAAGCAGCATAAACTGAAAATTTTAAATGGAATGTCATATAAATCCCAATATATTTCTACAATTGATATGAACAAAGATTATCAGACAAGATTTTTTTTAAAAGCATCCATGTACTATTTACAATGGATGTTCCTAAAATATAAGAACAAGGTATGAAAAATGATTAATTGTGATAAAATGTGAGTAGCTGCACACAGCATACATAAATATATGAAATACTGAGAGGAAAATGCAAGTCTTCAAAGAGCACATAGAAGATGATGCCATTTAAATAATGTTCAAAAAGATATAAAACCAAGCAATATATTAGGAATACATATATGGTAATCTATAATGCAAAGAAATCCAAAATTCAGGACAGTGGTCACCACGGAATAGTGCAAGAAAGGGACACTGAATTAAGGAGGGAGGCATAGAAGCTTCAAAGTTATAGGCAGTAATCTATATGCTGGCCTCATTAGTAGGTGAGTGGGCACTTATTTCACTATAATGACAAACAGCCTTTTTTTATACGTTTAACATTTTATAAAAATAATTTTTATAGTAAGTCAAACTATTAGTAACTTCAAATTTTTGTCTTGACTTTTTCTCTTCAGATCAGGTTGACACCAAGGAATACAGTGATCTCGTTTCTTGCCACAAGCCTCCTGTCTCTATCCTCATGTGCAGTACGTGGCACAAAACATTCAGCAACTCCAAAGATAAGCTCTCCTACCAGCTTTATGTTTTAAAGCCCAGAAATGCAGGAAAACTACACTCTAAACATAGCACTGATTAAATGGAATAATGACACATACAGGCTGCTTACTTGCTCTGCAGTAAACATATATTTTACTGCAAAATTTTCTAAAGTGATCTTCTCGAAGTTACAGTTAACTTAATCAAATCTAGTTCCAAAACCTCCTTAGAAACCTTCTAACAAAATGATAAACTGTAAAATATCTCTTGTAAACTTCAAAATGCACACATTAAGCATGAGTAAAGGAAGATAATACCTAGGGCTTCCCTGGTGGCGCAGTGGTTGAGAATCTGCCTGCCAATGCTAGGGGACACGGGTTCGAGCACTGGTCTGGGAAGATCCCACATGCCGCGGAGCAACTAGCCCCGTGAGCCACAATTACTGAGCCTGCGCGTCTGGAGCCTGTGCTCCGCAACAAGAGAGGCCGCGATAGTGAGAGGCCCACGCACCGCGATGAGGAGTGGCCCCCACTTGCCGCTACTAGAGAAAGCCCACGCACAGAAATGAAGACCCAACACAGCAAAAATAAATAAATAAATAAATATTTTTTTAAAACAAAAGATAATGCCTAATATCACAAAACACAAAAATCTAAGAAGACTGGTATTTCTGAGACAGAAACCTTATCCTTGACGACCACATCAACTTGAGCAAATGAAGATGCATTCTATAACTAATTTGCTATATGCAAAGATGAGTAATGGACTAAAACGCTTAATATCAATCATAATGATGTTAGTGTCTACCTTTTTATGTTTCTACCTCCACGTATTTGAAAGCTCAAACATAACTGTTGACTGTGTTGAGATCCACTAAAAGTTATGTTTGATAATTTGAAGAAATTGGTCTTTTCACTTGTGTTCCAAAAATAAAGCTTCTACGTCTTTAAGCTCAAAACTGTCCTTGATGTTGAATAATCAATAAAACTTCAAACAGAAGAACTATGTGATCTTCAAATCAAGTCTTTATAAAACAAGGCCAATAATTTGGTATTTAAAGCGCTGGTTTTCACATAATTCACTATGCAGATAGTCAAAGGATGACATGTCTCATAATCGTTACGCAGAGTTTCAGAGGTTGGTGAATGGCTCTAAAATACTGCATATCAGGGATGGGGTGGTGCAGGGGTGCTCTACTTTTTCCTTGATTTTTTTTTTTTGCGGTACGCGGGCCTCTCACTGCTGTGGCCTCTCCCGTTGCGGAGCACAGGCTCCGGACGCGCAGGCTCAGCAGCCATGGCTCACAGGCCCAGCCGCTCCGCGGCATGTGGGATCTTCCCGGGCCAGGGCACAAACCCGTGTCCCCTGCATCGGCAGCTGGACTCTCAACCACTGCGCCACCAGGGAAGCCCTCCTTGATTTTTGATTTAAATAAATCCTGATCCCAAACCAGCATTGGAGAACTGTCATTAATTAGTTCACTTGCTTCTTTTTCAATTGTATTCACAGACATTAAAGAATTTCACTCTGATTTTCTCAATAATACTACAGATCTAATAATAATCTCAAAAGCTTACAAAAAGTTGGAATTCCTTCTCTCTTGAAATTTAGTCACATACTGTACATAAAAAAGAAAATATGAAAACTGACTTTATCAGCAGACACATCATAACTAACTGCAAAGTCCAAAGATTTGATCAGAAATAGCTTCAAGTTTTACATGTTCAGCTAAGTCATTCCTCTAATTGGAGCACTGGGCACAGAAATACTCATGTCTCAATTTTCTATCTACATAAAGTGCCATGATTTCAGAAAAATTTCTCCAATGATATGGTTTTCTATTCTTTCCAATTAAAAAGACTATTTCGTAGGAAAGAGCCACACTTGTGAATTGCTGATAATATATTCTATTGTACGTATATTGGCTCAATAGGACTGGCCACTCTCAGGGAAATAATTCCACAAATTTTTATTTTTGAAATATTTATTCTTTCAAATGAAAGAAACATACAGCATTATTTCCCACTGTCTTTATATGGAATCACAATAAATAATTGTATCCATTGTAATATGCCTGAATTCATACATAAAATCCTCTCACAGTTTTTCTTTCACTATCATGTTCATCTACTCAAAATATGAAAAATTAGAAGAGGTAATGGCAGGGTCTATTTCTTATTATACTGAAATTCCATGGTTATTTCCAGTGCCCAGTAGCTGCCAGATAAACTGAAAAATGACTGTAGCTCCCCAGTTGACCCCAAAATACCCTCTTCCTACATTTAAACTCCACAGGAACAGGGCCTGGACCTGCTTTGCTATTTACTCAAGCCCCACATCTAAGATGGTACTTGGAAACAAAACATTGGTACTTGGAAAAGAGCAGGTGCTCAATAACCATTTTTTAAATGAAAACATTTAATAGGTAAAGATTAAGATGGAGACCAGAGCTCTTCATGTATGACTATACCTGTCAAATAAACAAACTCCTAATTCAACTTAGTTTCTAGCAATAGCCAACATAAAACAGAAGAAGGTTAAAACTGTTTCAATCAAAACTTCACTGAGCACTTTCTATGTGCTAAAAGCACTGTGCCTGGTAAAGAGAGGTATATAAGACATATGAAATCCCTGGTCTCATGCCCACCATTAATTTACAGCCTAGAGAACACACTGAAAGTGGTAAAATATGGAAAAATAAAGATAAAATTGAAATAATAGAGATTCTTTGTTTACTCTTCATGCTCCTTACTTCAACCTCACTTTCATGTCTCTCAGCAGATAGGGTCTTTTTATTTTAAATACTTATACTGTCAAGGATCTTTATCATACTGTAGCCAAACTTCAGAAACATCCGGAATATCAGAATATCAAAAAAAAGTCTTTTATATATCATTAACCTCCAATCATAGTTTTTCATTCTGGCCCTCTAGCCCTTTGTCTATATTTTATACTCACACACACACATATATGCATATATATATATATATATATATATATATACATACACATATATATGTATATAGAGAGAGGGCTAGAAAATATTTATATATATTTATGCAGAAATAAGCATTCATTATACAATAAATCAAAACTAATCTACCTTAGACTCTTGCAGCTCAGAAATTCTGATTCTATGACTGTTCAGACATTTTATAACAATTCCTACTTAAAATTTTTCAAGAATATGCTGGACTAAAAGGCCTACAAACTGATTTAGCAAGACACCTATTGTAGTGTGGCTAGATACAGGGCACCCAGTTAAATGTGGAATTCTGGAAAAACAACAAATAATTTTTTAGCGTAACTACGTCTAAAGCCCAGATTTTACTGGGCGTCCTATATTTTTATTTGCTAAGTCTGACAACACTAACCTCCTATGGGCTCCTATAAAGATACCAATTCCAATAAAGGAAATAATAAATTAATGGTATTTCTTGTATATCAAACAGGAATGAGCCAATATATATGTACAATACCAAAATTCAGAGTGAAACTCAGCCCCATTAAATTGACAGTTTCTGATGACTGTTCTCTTTTGAAAAACTCCTTAAGTTTTTAAAAATTCTAAGAAAAAAAAAAAAAGAATGACTTTTTTAAAAGTCCACAGGCTATATATCACTCAGTAATAAACACAAAAGGTACTATTGAGACTGTATTTCCACATGCATACAAAAATTATGTATTCAATTTTTACCTTGAGAAGTTGTTGAGGTAGACCACCTATTTACTCACAGGCACCAAGAAGTACTGCATAAAAGTGGCAGATCATGGCATCTGTTTAATTCAGTAATATGCCCTCATGTTCAGAAAGACGAATTACCTCACGGGATTACTCGTCAAAGACACGCGGAGGGACTCCAGGCACGTGAAGAGCCTTTCATCTGCAGACTCCATCTTCAGTTCATGGATGAATTCCTGAGGTGAGATCTGTCGACTACTCTTAACACTTCCCTGTAAAATAAGTTAAAAATTTTTAATTCATGTTGTGTGAAGATTATCCATTAAAATAGTAACTACACTAATCCCACCTTTCATATTAACAGCAGCACACAACTACTCTGAGTAGCATTATTTTGAGAGGATGATTTCCTTACTTCTGCCCATAAATCTATAAATTCATAATCCATGGTATCCACAAAAGATAGCAACATAATATCAAAAGGTTTTCAAATTAAAATAATTGCTTTGTCAAATCCAGATTATCATGGAAAACATAGGAAATATCTGAAGATATACCAATGTGTTTTAGGCACGTGCAAAATAAAAACCAAAACTTAATACCAGAATGACCCTATTAAAATTAATATTCCAAGCAACACAGAAAAACCTGTAAATCTTCAAGCACCTAGTTCTAGGCAATACAGACACAGAGATTATCAAAACCTAAGACTGGAAGGAGAAACGCAAGCAAGGAAACAGTACTATTCAGAGCAGTCTAATTCCTCTAACATGCCACCAAGGGACCAAAGGAGGAACACCCAACTTGGCAGAACAGACAAGGGAAGCCAAGGGGAAGGTAAGTAAGAGGGAGGCAAAGACTTAGACAAGAATACCTTTCAGGCTAAAACATCACACAAAAGCACACACCCAAAAAGAAAAACAAAAGCACATAGCACATATAACTGAGGATAGACGCCAGGTCCTGGAGTGGTAGAGCACTACCACACAAACAGCTTTTCCAGGGGGTTTGGAAGGATCACACTGGCAGCAGTATGAAATACATATGAGAAGAGCTGGAGTTCATTCATTATTCAACAAACGTTAATTCCCTAAGTGCCTGTCGCTGTGCTAAGTGCTGAAGAAAGACCAGTGAACAAGAGACAAAGATACCTACCTGCACGGAGCTTTATTCTCCACAGGGAAGAATAAAGAATGACAGACAATAAATGTAAAATAATTAACATACATCTCACTGTAGTGTTAAGTGCTATAGAGAAAAATAAAAACAGGAGGAGAAATAAGCAGCATTAGGAGGTGGGATGCAATTTCAAACAGGGTGGTCGAAGAAAAATTAAAGTCTCACAGAAAAGACTCTGAAGGCCTCAAACCTGAATGTTAGAATAAAGGTTTGAAGGAGGTGAGAGCTCTAAACATGCAGATATCTGGAAAAAATTTGTGATGGAGGGGACTGCAGGCCTTACAGACCACCAAAGAACTTGACTTTTACTCTGAGATCAGAAGCATCAGAAGCAGAAAGACCTGTTGAGAAGGTATGTGTATAGTCCAGATGGGAAATGATGAGGATGCCCAACTAATAATAAACTCCAGAATTATATCTATTTAAATTACAGATTACAAATCTAATGGGAAGAAAAGGAACTGTACATGTCCAAAAGCAGCTAAGTTGAGATGGTAGGAAATTAGATGTATTTTTTCATTTCTTTTTATTTTTATTAATTTGCTACAGCATTGCACAAGGAAACATTCCCAATAATGCAAAACAAATTAGCCCTGGGAAACAGTTGATTTTCATAAATAGCAAGTCATAATTTACTAAAGAAAAATATGCCATTCCATGAAATGGGAGCTAACTGAATCCACATTCTATGGGGTCCTTACAGCAAAGTTCCTAAAGAGATGAGTTCAGGCATCCAAAAACCCTAACAATGCTTTAATTCGCTTTAATGACCCAGAATAGGGCACTTAATGAATGGAATGTCCCCATTAATAAAGTCTTCCAGCTATTATAACTTCTATGTTGGTCAAATCAACATGTTGGTCCCCCTAAAATTGGGAACAAGAGAAGAAATGTCAGCTCTCACCATTCCTATTCAGTATTGTAGTGAAGGTCCTAGAGAGTGCAGTAAGGCAGTAGCAACAACAGACACACAGATTAGAAAGGAAGAAGTAGATATGTCTACTAGCAAATGAGATGATTATGTACATGAATTTAGCAAACTCACAGAATAAAATTCAATATAGAAAAACAATTTTTTTTCTAACTACGACAGCAATTAGAAAATAAAACTTTTAAATATATCATTTTCTAACAGCATCAAA
Organism: Delphinapterus leucas; assembly: GCF_059928025.1. NCBI lineage: Eukaryota > Metazoa > Chordata > Mammalia > Artiodactyla > Monodontidae > Delphinapterus > Delphinapterus leucas. The sequence goes on along the minus strand of NC_143146.1, from coordinate 46,602,122 downwards.
AAAATACAAAATCATTAGGAAAAATTTTAACAAAAGAAGGGAAATATCTATACACTGAAAACTATAAAACATTGTGGAGAGAAAAACGACCTAAATAAATGAAGATGCTATACCATGTTCCTGCATCAGATGACTCAATATCAAGAAATCCATTAATAAATACATTTAAAAAATAATAATTTATAGATTCAATATAATCACCATCAATGTTCCAGAAAGCTTTTTTGAAGAAATTGAGGAGGTTCTAAAATTAATATGGAAATGCAGAGAACCTACAGTAGAACAATTTTGAAAAAGAATAAAGTTAGGGGCTTACTTTATCTGATTTCAAGATTTACTGAAAAGCTACAGTAATCAAAGTAGAATTAATGGAACATTAACAGAACAGAAGAGAGTACAGAAATATATTGAATCTATGTAGTCAATGATTCTCAACAAAGATCTCAATGTAATTCAATGGGGTAAGAAGAATCTTTTCAACAACTGGTGTTAGAATAATTGAATATCCACATGAAAGAATGTGAACCTAAATTCTAGACCTAAATGTAAAAGCTAAAATTATAAAATGTCTAGAAGAACACATAGTGAAAATCTTCACTACCCTGAGGAAGGCAAAGGTTTCTTAGGATACAAAAGCACTAACTATAAAGTTGGATTTCATCAAAATGTAAACCTTCCACTTTTCAAAAACCTTTTTTTATTAAGATAGCTTCATTAAGAAAATGAAAGGTAAGCCACAGACTGAGAAAACATTGCAATACATGTCAAGAACTGTGCAGAGGCTGAGATTGTACCATACATACAAGCTAAGTTAGCCTGTTACTATTTCATGAATTCTGACAGAAAACACAAGACTCCTCAGTTAGAGACAAAAGGACTCTATTATACATGTTGGTTCCCTAACCCACCAACCCACAGGAATGATGCAGAGATCCCTGATGAATGATGGATACCTACACACACAGTGGACTGTATAACAACGGAAGAACACTGAGCTTGGGGCAATCACCACTTTTACAGTGAACAGTAACAAACCCGCTCATTATCCACAGAGATATAACTTCATCTCTAAAGTTGCTTCACTGTAAATGCAGTCCTGAGAAATGACCTGGATAAAGAATGGTCAGGCCTTGCATGTTGGCATAACCATAAAGAATATACAGGGATATCCAGGGCCCATGGTAGACTGGCTCTCCCAACGATAAATATATCTCATAAACAGCAGTCCCCAACTTTTTTGGCACCAGGGACCAGTTTCGTGGAACACAATTTTTCCACAGAAGGAGGGGCTTGGGGGGATGGTTCAGGCAGTAATGCAAGTGATGGGGAGCGGCAGATGAAACCATTTAATGAACTCCTACAATTCAATAGTAATAAGACAAACAGTCCATTTAAAAACGTGAATAACAGACTTTGCAAAAGAAGATGTATGAATGGCCAATAAGCACATGAAATGATGTTCAAGATCATCTGTCATCAGGGAAATGCAAAATAAAACCAAAAACAAAATAGTGCTACATATCTCCTGGAACGGTGAGGGTGTGAAGCACCTGGAACTCTCCTACACAACTAGTGGAGATGTAAAACAGTACCACCACTTATAAAACAGTTTAGAGATTTCTTTTAAAGTTAAATATACACTGACTCAGCAAGTGCACAACTAGGTGTTAAGCAGGAGGGGAAAAAAATCCATACAACATTCAGAACAGCTTTATTCATAAAAGCCAAAGACTGGGAACAATGCAAGCATCCATCAACAAGTTGTTGTATATCCATACAATGGAATACGATGCAACAATAAAAAACTTCACTACTGATAATGCAACAAGATAGATGAATCCAAAAAACTATGCTGACTTAAAGAAGTCAAAACAAAAAAATAGAACATAAGGTATGGTTCCCTTTATAGGAAAGACCGAGACCAATCTGTCAATCTTTTCTCTGGGGCCACTCTGGTTCAAGACATAGAAGCTGAGCTGTTAATTATCTGTGTGTTTGATTAGAGAATGAAGGTAAACGCAGACAACATCTTAAATGGGGCAACAAGTAGACTTTCCCAATAAACACTGAGAAAAAAAGAATTAACTTACTGGTAAAAAATAATTCTTTATTTCAACCATATTAGGTTTTTCCAGTTTGAAACATTTACTGTGTAAAAGTCTCTGCATTTTCACCTGAGATTCCTGCCTTAACACCCTCCCCTCTTACCCAAACCCGCATCATCACTACTATGCAGGTTCCTCGTGCTGGCTACTCCCAGACATCAGTTAGATCTGGGCCAAAACTAACTTCCTGGAAGGATTTTTTTATAAGCCACACAAACTGAGTCCCCCCCACCCCATCTATGGATTCCTTTTTCAAAACACTCACCACTCTGTATTGTAATAACTTTAATTGCTATTTATTGCTTAAAGGATATATTGAGTACCTACTGTGTGCCGACATTGTTTATATGATGTGGCTACACTGGTGAAATAAAAGTCAAAGATGACTCCTAGGTTTGGGGCCTAAGCCAAAATGTAGTGCTAACTACTTAAATGGGAAAGGTGGAAGAAAAAGAATGAGTAATAGAGGAAGCAGCTATTTAAAAGTCGTAAGTTTGATCAAATGACATTTTTTTCTGTCTAGGAAATAAAATCTGAGCAGAGACCAAAATAAAGAAAAGCAGGGAACACGGGCATTCTGGAAGAAGGGTATTTCAAGCAAACAGAAAAGCAAATACAAAGCCCTAAGGTAGGAATGAACTTGGCATATTTGAAGGACAGCAAGAAAATTCATCTAAATCCCAGTGAGTGTGACAAAGAGTTATAGATGACAAGGACAGATAAGACAGGCAGACATCTAATCCTGGAAGCAGGGGACTGACAAACCACAGCCAAATGTTTTTGTATGACTTGAGCTAAGAATGGTTTTCACATTTTGAAAGCTTGTAAAAAAGAAAAGGAAGAGGAGGAGAAGGCAGAGAAAGAAGAGAAAGAAACAGCAGCAGAAACAACTGAAAGCATACCTAACACCCTAGCCTAAAATGTTTACGATCTGGCCATTTAAGAATAAGTTTACTGGCCCCTGATAAGGTCTTAAAAACCATGGTAGAGATTTCAGCTTGTATTCTAAGTGGATGGAAAAACATGCATAGAAATTATAAGATAGAGCAAACATTTTCAGAAGATTATTCTAACTACTGTGTGGCACCAGACTCTAAGTGGCAAAACATGAAACAAGGAAACAAATTAGAAGCCTTCTACATTGTCTGGTCAAGAGTTGACAGCAGGGCTTCCCTGGTGGCGCAGTGGTTGAGAGTCCACCTGCCGATGCAGGGGACATGGGTTTGTGCCCCGGTCCGGGAAGATCCCACATGCCGCGGAGCGGCTGGGCCCGTGAGCCATGGCCACTGGGCCTGCGCGTCTGGAGCCTGTGCTCCACAAGGGGAGAGACCACAACAGTGAGAGGCCTGCGTACCGCAAAAAAAAAAAAAAAAGAGTTGACAGCAGCCTAGTATATGACGTCAGTGATGGAAGGCATAGATTTGCTCAATATGAAGGAAGATCAGATCAGACTTACTGATAGTTTGGATGTGAGGGGTGAGGTGTGAAAGAATTAAAATTCAAAGATGATGACAAAGCTTTTGTTCTCAACAACTAAGGGAATGGTGTCACCATCTTCTGATTGCTGTGACCCTGACAAGAGCAGCTTGAATGGTGGATCGGAGATAAGCCTGAACAGAAATTCAAGGGAGAAAGCAAGAAGAAGAATGGACAACTCTTGAGAAGATTCTGTAAATGGGAGCAAAGAACAAGGGCAGTAGCTAGAAAGGAACCTGCAGTGTGATTTGGGGTGTTGGGGGGAAAACCACAACATGTTTGCATGCTGATGGGAATAACCAAGCAAAGAGGAAGAAACTGATGATGCAAAGCATAGGTATAGATGCAGGAAAACAAACAAATGAACAACAACAAAAAACCCTTAAGTAGGTGACAGAGGATGTGACCTACTATACAAGAGGAAGGATTGACCTTACGCAATTGCAGGGAAAGTGGATCATTCTAAGAAGAGCAAAAGCAGAATCTAAGGGAACAGATTCAGGTAGCTTGTTAGATCTGGTGACTAGGAAGTAAGGTACGGCAGTTCTATTCTGATTACATCAACAGTCTCGGTGATAGAAGCGGCAATATAACCAGCTAAAAGTGAGGATGCAGAGCTAAAGGTATGAGAGGAGATATGAAATCATTTTCAGAAAGTAAAAAAGCACGCTGACAAAGGCCATGTGGTAGAATATCTGTTAACGTAATCTGCTAAAAGCTCGCTTTGCCAACTGTGGTCATTCAGAAAACACTAGTCAGCGTGGCTGTGTGCTTCCTCCCAGATGTATGCTGTGCTGACGTGCAAATGCAGAGGAAGTGGGAAGTTCCATTTAACCAAGGGCAGAGTTTATATGAACAGAGAGGAAAATGAACTGAAGATTTATGTAAGATAACAAAGGACTGTGTCTAAGGTCAATAAGACAAGAAGTAAGAGCATGGTGAGGGTGGGGAGGAGATGGACATGAAAAAATGGTAGAGTCAACAGATTAGCAGTTCTAAAAGGGTTATAGAATTCTTAACGTGGGAATGTTAAGTAAGTAAGTAGGTCAGGAAAGGAGGATTGTAAACCATATTTAGAGGTGGTATTTTATCAATATTATCCAAGGTAAATGGGTGGGTGAGATTGGGTGGAAAAACAAAGATTGTTGGGAGTGATAAAGTCAAGGAGATAAGAGAATGGAATATTAGTTTGATCATCTGTGTGAGTGATCAAGTCAGGAAGGGTGATGACAGTGGAGGGAGCAGGAAGAAAAGCAATAAGCTAGGTCAGCAAACCTCCTGGGAATAGTCAGCACCTCTGTGTGGTATCATCTTCTCCATTAGAACACATCTACTAGGGCAGCGTCTGCTTCTGGGAGCCTAATTCAGCACTGCATCATCAGTCCCTGGTTAAGTGCCTAGCATTCAATGAATGAATGAGGTTATAAAATGGAAGGCACACATGGACTAAGGATTACAACAAGAAAGGAGGGGCAGATAAGTCACACCAAAAAAAAATTCTGAAGAATGAATGCTTAGCTAGAAAGGACTATTTCAATGTAAAGACATAGGAAATAGACAAGATAATTGGGAGATTAGTTTTCAGCACCATTTCCCCCCTTTTATTATATTACTATCAAAATACAGGTACAAAAGAAAGGAAATTGAGGGGAGAAAATATTATGTTACATGAGTAATCAGAAATATTCCTTTTAAACAAAGCCCTTCCAGTGTTTCTTTCATTTTACATAACTTCAAAGGAAGCAGGCAGCCAGGAAGAGGAGGATACTCACGTCTGCCTATCTCTAAGTCCATTAGCCATGAAAATGAAAATACTTAGAAAGCTTTATCCCGTGGCATCAAAACACATTAGCGAGAGAAGGATGTCCGCCTGACATCACAAAAATTAGAATGATATTTATCCAACATAGTTTTTAAACCTTTTTTAATCCCTTAGTAAATTTTACTCTAAAATACCATACGCAGGATAAAAAGAAAAGTACATACACTACTCCTGTCATTTTTTATTAAAAAATATTCTAAGGTACAAAAAGTAATATACCCTTTCACAACTTATTTCCCTTACCTGTTCTATTTCTCTAAAATCAAACATTCATTCTTTTGCTATGTAACTATTAAAGGTAATAGTAACCATTTCCTTTGACCTGTCTTAGAACAGATTCATTTGTACCTGCCTCGATGCCTGCGTTTCATCTTGGTTTAGGTGTAAGACTTATTCAGCATGTTTCTTCATTATTCTGTCTCATTTATTTGTTTGGAGAGTAATTTGGAATACCATTTCTATGACAAATTAAAAATACTGTATTGTATTTTGTTTTGTTGTGTTTCCGAGTTACTAGTGAAAAGTACTAAAGAGCTGACTTTCTTTCCTTTTTCAAATAACTGAATTACTTCTATACAGCCATGGTGAATCCACCACTTAATGATGACCTGATTTTTAAAATAATAAAAGTAAAAAGCTAAATCTAGAAAGTCTGCATGCTCTGCAGGAAGCCGACACAGCATAATGCCCATGTGGGTGAGGACAATGGCCTTTTAGTCCCTAGTAGAGTGTTTAACACATGGTAGGTTGCTTTAAGCAAAACTTTGCCTACATTATCTGAGACATCACAGAACTCAGGAACTGTATCCTTAAAATACTATTCCAATCACTGTAAACTATTGCTCAACTTGTTAAATCATATATTATTCCTCTCAGAAGGTAGGCAGCCTATACCAAAATTCACCATGCAGCATCTCCAACTGCAGGGGATTGTTTAGTTTTTTTATTATACCTAAACCTATCAAGAAAAATCAGCATTTCTTAACATGAAGACCCAAAATATAGCCTCTAAAGATTAAAAAATTAAAATATTGGGGGGCTGTAAGAATAGATTGAAGATTTAAGTGCTTTTTGTATGAAGATATGAAGAGTTACTAGACTCAAGATCCTTCTCCATGACATTCACTTTGTAATTTTCAGCAGGTTAACTTCAGAATACAGAAAAATCCCATAAACAAAAAGCCAAAATAGTCAAAACACCTAAGTTCTCATAGTAATGAGTATGTGTGCTCTTGCATGGGTGTGTATATGTCTATCTCTATGTCTGTTTATTTATGTCAGTAACAAATTAACTGTCTCAGATTCTCTTTAGCATTGCAACTCCCAAATTCCTGGTACCTATTCAGATGATGAGACTTGTGAAGATAAATAAGATAATATGAAATATGGAGACTATTTAAAGAAAAAGTTTGCATTGATAATGACAACATTTTAAGAAAACAGCAGAGTCACCACTGTACAAAAAAGGGGTGGCACAGTTGCTGCCAAGCGGGTAATTAAAATCTAAATTACTATCATGTATATTGCTATTAAAATGCATTGTGACAATTTCCTTGCATTTTTCAAATGATTTCTAGCATCTCTAATGTTACTGATCAAAAGAAACACCAACCTGTCACTGCAGTATGAATTACTTGTTTTCAGAACATTTGTGATCCCAATAGATCTCCACTGCCAATAAAATCTGTCATTCAGAGATGATATTATGCTATTATGCTATATTATGATATTAAGATATTGTTTCATAGTAGAAACAATGAGCGATGAAAAGTACTGCAGAAAGGAGCATTCACTAACAAAATTAAGTTTAGCAAAGAACTCCCTTAACGAGTTATTTTTTTCCATAAGCATTTAATGAACACCATTATGAACCAAAAATTCTGCCTATAATTTTGAGAGCTGCTTTTAGTGTACAGTAAAAATAACATATGTTAAAAGTTTAGAATTACCAAGTACATTTTACAAAGAAACATGATAAAATACAGAAAATCTACTGCTCTTCCCCCTGTCAGTTTCTAAAATATCTTTATAGAGGAAAAAAAAAAAAAAAACTGATTGACCCCATACTAATTTTAGTCACTAAGAAGTTAACTTGAATAAATAATAAAAGAAATTCAACACACTATATTTCTCTTATTATCCATCAATACGTAACTAGCATCGATTTCCCTTCCATTCACAAGGAAAGCTTTCCTTTGCTGGCCCATTGCCTTCAAAAGACACTTGACTATTTAGACAATTTTATGTATTTAAAAAGTGTTGCTCCAACTGCTGAATGCATTATAACATTTCCACCTGCTTACCATGACCAGAACTAAGGTGTTCTTTAGCTTTTAAGCCTCAAAAAGGATATACCATAACAGTTAACAGTCAGCTGCTTTTACCAGAGAATAGTTACTGAATAAACCACGGTGAGCCATACCCCACAAACACACTGCAAAAACTATAGCACCACACACCGTGAACACATTGCATGAAATACAACATGCAGTTATAAAGAATGAAGATATCACTATGAACTGACACGGCATGCTTATCAGAACATATTTTGAAGTGGAAAAATTAGAAAAGAATATCTGTAGTATAATACTTTATATATTATAAAAGAGAAATAAGAAAATATACATATATCTGTTTAGTTGTACAGGAAGACACAGGAAGGAATAACCAGGAACTAATGAGACTATCCCTTCCAGGGATGAAAGGGAACATAGTAGATAAGATGGGGGAGTAGGACACCTAAGAGAAAGGACGGTAAGTGACAAGTCTCAGGATACACCTTTTTGTATAGTTCAGATTTTTGGAACTATGGTGATGTTTCATATACTCATAAAGAAGAAAATCAAGAACAATGGGAAGAAAATCCTAAAATGAAATGAATCCAAATACAAATGGATTTCAAATGGATAATAATGGCAGAGAAATAAGCAAGAATATGAAATTTGAAGGTGTGGTTTTGGGAGGCGGGTATTTAGATAGATACAGAGACAGAGAGATACATAAATAGATAAAGATAGGGAATGAAATATATGTAAGATCCATGTCTGTATACACATATCATGTGTTTTCCACATATGGATATATATATATTATATATGTATACGTTATACATACATATATGCAATATCCAAATATGCACACTATATATACGTGTCATACATACAAGCATATGCATGTATGTATGTATGTCTACATGCACATACATACACACGTTTATGTCCTAGCTCTGCCTGAAGGGCCTAGAAGTAAAGCCATCCTATTAGTAGAAGACCTAGAACCCAGATAATGATTTTTAAATTGCATTCTCCACAAAAAGGATAAGGGCTAGGACAGAACAAGATGATCTTGGAAGATTTATGCAAGACAGTAAGGAAGTGCTCAAAGAATGAAGGGGATATGCCGAAGGACAGAAGAACTGGCTTGAAAGGGTTTCTACTGGTCAAATATAAAGGGGGGGTAGGGGATGAAGAGTGACTGCTGAAAGGACATGTAGTCTCCTTTGCGGCTGATGAAAATGTTCTGGAACTAGATGGTAGCAATGTTTGTACAACACTGTGAAGATAATAAATGCCAATGAATTGTACACTATAAAATGGTTAAAATGATGAATTTTATATCACCACAAGAAACTTTTTAAAAATTTATAAAACAGAAAAAAATAAATTTGTTCTGTTAGAAGTCAGAACAGGAAATATCTTGGGGAGGAGGAAGGGGAATGACTGGGACACTGGAGCTTGCTACTGCAGTCCTAGCTCTCCAGCTGAGTCCTGATTACATGGGTGCATTTACTCTGTAATAGTTTATCTAGCACTAGACTAAAGATATGTGGACTTTATGAATGTAGAGTACTAAAAAGCCATTTTCAAATTTGCTAAGTTTGATGCCTTATGCTATTTCTAAGGTTAGACAGGTACATGCAAATGGAATTCCTTTTAAATCTTTAATTTACATTTAAAAATCATGCCATTTAGGAGGAGCTTCAAGATGGCGGAAGAGTAAGACGTGGAGATCACCTTCCTCCCCACAAATACATCAAACATACATCTACATGTGGAACAACACCTACAGAACACCTACTGAATGCTAGCAGAAGACCTCAGACCTCCCAAAAGGCAAGAAACTCCCCACATACCTGGGTAGGGCAAAAGAAAAAACAGAGACAAAAGAATAGAGAAGGGGGCTTCCCTGGTGGCGCAGTGGTTGGGAGTCCGCCTGCCGATGCAGGGGACACGGGTTCGTGCCCCGGTCCAGGAGGATCCCACATGCCGCGGAGCAGCTGGGCCCCTGGGCCATGGCCGCTGGGCCTGTGCGTCCGGAGCCTGTGCTCCGCAACGGGAGAGGCTGCGATGGTGAGAGGCCCGTGTACCACAAAAAATAAAATAAAATAAAATATGGACGGGACCTGCACCAGTGGAAGGGAGCTGTTAAGGAGGAAAGGTTTCTACACAATAGGAAGCCACTTTGCAGGCGGAGACTGCGGTGGTGGAAGGGGGAACCTTCGAAGCCACGGAGGAGAGCGCAACAACAGGGGTGCAGAGGGCAAAGCGGAGAGATTCCCGCACAGAGAATCGGTGCCGACCAGCATTCACCAGCCCGAAAGGCTTCTCTGCTCACCGGCCAAGATGGGTGGGGGCTGGGAGCTGAGGCTCGGGCTTCGGAGGTCAGATCCCAGGGAGAGAACTAGGGTTGGCTGCCTGAACACAGCCTAAAGGGGGCTAGTGTGCCACAGCTAGCCAGGAGAGAGTCCGGGAAAAAGTCTGGAGCTGCCGAAGAGGCAAGACATTTTTTCCTCCCTCTTTGTTTCCTGGTGCACGAGGAGAGGAGATTAAGAGCGCAAACCCCAGAGACGGGCATGGGACGCTAAGGCTGCTGCTGCTGCCACCAAGAAGCCTGTGTGCAAGCACAGGTCACTCCCCACACCTCCCCTCCCAGGAGCCTGTGCAGCCGACCACTGCCAGGGTCCCGTGATCCACGGACAACTTCCCCAGGAGAACTCACAGCGTGCCTCACGCTGGTGCAACGTCACGCTGGCCTCTGCCACCGCAGGCTCGCCCCACATCCGTACCCCTCCCTCCCCACGGCCTCAGTGAGAGAGAGCCCCAGAAACAGCTGCTCCTTTAACCCCATCCTGTCTGAATGAAGAACAGACGGCCTCAGGTGACCTACACACAGACGCAGGTCCAAATCCAAAGCTGAACCTCAGGTGCTGTGCAAACAAAGAAGAGAAAGAGAAATCTCTCCCAGCAGCATCAGGAGCAGCGGATTAAATCTGCAGAATCAACTTGATGTACCCCGCATCTGTGGAATACCTGAATAGACAATGAATCATCCCAAATTGAGGAGGTGGACTTTGGGAGCAACTATATATATATGCTTTTTCCCTTTTCCTCTTTTTATGAGTGTGTATCTGTATGCTTCTGTGTGATTTTGTCTGTATAGCTTTGCTATTACCATTTCTCCTAGGGTTCTGTCTCTCCGTTGTTTTTTTTAATTACTTTTTTAAAATATTTTTTTAATAATTATTTTTTTTTACTTTAATACTTTATTTTATCTTATTTCATTTCATCTTCTTCTTCCTTTCTTTCTTTCTTTTTCTCCCTTTTATTCTGAGCCGTGGGGATGACAGGCTCTTGGTGCTCCAGCCAGGCATCAGGCCTGTGCCTCTGAGGTGGCAGAGTCAAGATCAGGACACTGGTCCACAAGAGGCCGCCCAGCTTCACGGAATATAAAACGGTGAAAATCTCCCAGAGATCTCCATCTCAACACCAAGACGCAGCTCCACGCAACAACCAGCAAGCTACAGTGCTGGACACCCTATGCCAAACAACTACCAAGACAGGAACACAACCCCACCCATTAGCAGAGAGGCTGCCTAAAATCATAATAAGGCCAGAGAAACCCCAAAACACACCAGCAGACGTGGACCTGCCCACTACAAAGACAATATCCACCCTCACCCACCAGAAAACAGGCACTAGCCCCCTCCACCAGGAAGCCTACAACACCCACTGAACCAAATTAACCTACTGGGGACAGACACCAAAAACACCGGGAACTATAAACCTGCAGCCTGTGAAGAGGAGACACCAAATACAGTAAGTTAAGCAAAATGAGAAGACAGAGAAACACACAGCAGATGAAGGAGCAAGGCGAAAACACACCAGACCTAACAAATGAAGAGGAAATAGGCAGTCTACCTGAAAAAGAATTCAGAATACTGATAATAAAGATGATCCAAAAATTTGGAAATAGAACGAAGAAAATACAAGAAACGTTTAACGAGGACCTAGAAGAACTAAAGAGCAAACAAACAGTTATGAACAACACAATAAATGAAATTAAAAATTCTCTAGAAGGGATCAATAGCAGAATAACTGAGGCAGAAGAACAGATAAGTGACCTGGAAGATAAAATAGTGGAAATATCTACTGCACAGTAGAATAAAGAAAAAAGAATGAAAAGAATTGAGGACAGTCTCAGAGACCTCTGGGACAACATTAAATGCACCAACATTCGAATTACAGGGGTCCCAGAAGAAGAAGAGAAAAAGAAAGGGACTGAGAAAATATTTGAAGAGATTATAGTTGAAAACTTCCCTAATATGGGAAAGGAAACAGTTAATCAAGTCCAGGAAACACAGAGAGTCCCATACAGGATAAATCCAAGGAGAAACACGCCAAGACACATACTAATCAAACTATCAAAAATGAAATACAAAGAAAAAATATTAAAAGCAGCAAGGGAAAAACAACAAATAACACACAAGGGAATCCCCATAAGGTTAACAGCTGATCTTTCAGCAGAAACTCTGCAAGCCAGAAGGGAATGGCAGGACATATTTAAAGCTATGAAGGAAAAAAACCTACAATCAAGATTACTCTACCCAGCAAGGATCTCATTCAGATTTGACAGAAAAATTAAAACCTTTACAGACAAGCAAAATCTAAGAGAATACAGCACCAGCTCTACAACAAATGCTAAAGGAACTTCTCTAGGCAGGAAACACAAGAGAAGGAAAAGACCTACAATAACAAACCCAAAACAATTAAGAAAATGGGAATAGAACCATACATATCGATAATTACCTTAAATGTAAATGGATCAAATGCTTCAACCAAAAGACATAGACTGGCTGAATGGATACAAAAACAAGATCCGTATATATGCTGTCTATGAGGGACCCACTTCAGACCTAGGGACACATACAGACTGAAAGTGAGGGGATGGAAAAAGATATTCCATGCAAATGGAAATCAAAAGAAAGCTGGAGCAGCAATTCTCATATCAGACAAAATAGACTTTAAAACAAAGACTATTACAAAAGACAAAGGAGGACACTACATAATGATCAAGGGATCAATCCAAGAAGAAGATGTAACAATTATAAATATTTATGCATCCAACATAGGAGCACCTCAACACACAAGGCAAATACTAACAGCCATAAATGGTGAAATCAACAGTAACACAATTATAGTAGGGGACTTTAACACCCCACTTTCACCGATGGACATATCATCCAAAATGAAAATAAATAAGGAAACAAGCTTAAAATGATACATTAAACAAGATGGACTTAACTGATATTTATAGGACATTCCATCCAAAAACAACAGAATAGACATTCTTGTCAAGTGCTCATGGAACATTCTCCAGGATAGATCACATCTTGGGTCACAAATCAAGCCTCGAAAACTTTAAGAAAATTGAAATCGTATCAGGTATCTTTTCCAACCACAATGCTATGAGACTAGATATCAATTACAGGGAAAAATCGGTAAAAAAATACAAACACATGGAGGTTATCAATACACTACTTAATAACCAAGAGATCACTGAAGAAATCAAAGAGGCAAGCAAAAAATACCTAGAAACAAATGACAATGAAAACACGACAACCCAAAACCTATGGGATGCAGCAAAATCAGTTCTAAGAGGGAAGTTTATAGCAATACAATTCTACCTTAAGAAACAAGAAACATCTCAAATGAACAACCTAACCTTACACCTAAAAAATTAGAGAAAGAAGAAACAAAAAACCCCAAAGTTAGCAGAAGGAAAGAAATCATAAAGAGCGGATCAGAAATAAATGAAAATGAAATGAAGGAAACGATAGCAAAAATCAGTAAAATTAAAAGCTGGTTCTTTAAAAGGATAAACAAAATTGATAAACCATTAGCCAGATTCATCAAGAAAAAAAGGAAGAAGACTTAAATCAACAAAATTAGAAATGAAAAAGAAGTAACAACTGACATTGCAGAAATACAAAGGATCATGAGAGATTACTACAAGCAACTCTATGCCAAAAAAATGGACAACCTGGAAGAAACTGACAAATTCATAGAATTGCACAACCTTCTCAGACTGAACCAGGAAGAAACAGAAAATATGAACAGACCAATCACAAGTAATGAAATTGAAACTGTGATTTAAAATCTTGCAACAAACAAAAGCCCAGGACCAGACGGCTTCACAGGCGAATTCTATCAAACATTTAGAGAAGAGCTAACACCTATCCTTCTCAAACTCTTCCAAAATATAGCAGAGAGAGGAACACTCCCAAACTCATTCTACGAGGCCACCATCACCCTGAAACCACAACCAGACAAAGATGTCACAAAGAAGAAAACTACAGGCCAATATCACTGATGAACATAGATGCAAAAATCCTCAACAAAACACTGAGCAAACAGAATCTAACAGCACATTAAAAGGATCATACACCATGATCAAGTGGGGTTTATCCCAGGAATGCAAGGATTCTTCAATATATGCAAATCAATCAATGTGATACACCATATTAACAAATTGAAGGAGAAAAACCATATGATCATCTCAATAGATGCAAAGAAAGCTTTTGATAAAATTCAACACCTATTTATGATAAAAACCCTCCAGAAAGTAGGCATAGAGGGAACTTTCCTCAACATAATAAAGGCCATATATGACAAACCTACAGCCAACATCATCCTCAATGGTGAAAAACTGAAACCATTTCCACTAATATCAGGAACAAGACAAGGTTGCCCACTCTCACCACTATTATTCAACATAGTTTTGGAAGTTTTAGCCACAGCAATCAGAGAAGAAAAAGAAATAAAAGGAATCCAAATTGGAAAAGAAGAAGTAAAGCTGTCACTGCAGATGACTTGATACTATACATAGAGAATCCTAAAGATGCTACCAGAAAACTACTCGAGCTAATCAATGAATTTGGTAAAGTAGCAGGATACAAAATTAATGCACAGAAATCTCTGGCATTCCTATACACTAAGGATGAGAAATCTGAAAGTGAAATCAAGAAAACACTCCCATTTACCATTGCAACAAAAAGAATAAAATACCTAGACATAAACCTACCTAAGGAGACAAAAGACCTGTATGCAGAAAATTATAAGACACTGATGAAAGAAATTAAAGATGATACAAATAGATGGAGAGATATACCATGGTCTTGGATTGGAAGAATCAACATTGTGAAAATGACTATACTACCCAAAGCAATCTACAGATTCAATGCAATCCCTATCAAACTACCACTGGCATTTTTCACAGAACTACAACAAGAAATTTCACAATTTGTATGGAAACACAAAAGACCCCGAATAGCCAAAGCAATCTTGAGAAAGAAAAACAGAGCTGGAGGAATCAGGCTCCCTGACTTCAGACTCTACTACGAAGCTACAGTAATCAAGACAGTATGGTACTGGCACAAAAACAGAAATATAGATCAGTGGAACAGGATGGAAAGCCCAGAGATAAACTCACGCACATATGGGCACCTTATCTTTGATAAAGGAGGGGAGAATATACAGTGGAGTTAAGACCACCTCTTCAATAAGTGGTGCTGGGAAAACTGGACAGCTACATGTTAAAGAATGAAATTAGAACACTCCCTAACACCATACACAAAAATAAACTCAAAACGGATTAAAGACCTAAATGTAAGGCCAGACACTATAAAACTCTTAGAGGAAAATATAGGCAGAACACTTTATGACATAAATCACAGCAAGATCCTTTTTGACCCACCTCCTAGAGAAATGGAAATAAAAACAAAAATAAACAAATGGGACCTAATAAAACTTAAAAGCTTTTGCACAGCAAAGGAAACCATAAACAAGACGAAAGAAAAGACAACACTTAGAAAGGGAGAAAATATTTGCAAATGAAGCAACTGACAAAGCATTAATCTCATTTACAAGCAGCTCATGCAGCTCAATATCAAAAAATCAAACAACCCAATCCAAAAATGGGCAGAAAACCTAAATAGACATTTCTCCAAAAAGATATACAGATTGCCAATAAACACATGAAAGGATGCTCAACATCACTAATCATTAGAGAAATGCAAATCAAAACTACAATGAGGTATCACCTCACACTGGTCAGAATGGTTATCATCAAAAAATGTAAAACAATAAATGTTGGAGAGGGTGTGGAGAAAAGGGAACCCTCTTGCACTGTTGGTGGGAATGTAAATTGATACAGCCACTCTGGAGAATAGTATGGAGGTTCCTTAAAAAACTAAAAATAGAACTACCATACGACCCAGCAATCCCACTACTGGGCATATACCCTGAGAAAACCATAATTCAAAAATAGTCATGTACCAAAATGTTCACTGCAGCTCTAGTTAGCCAGGACATGGAAGCTACCTAAGTGTCCATCAACAGATGAATGGATAAAGAAGATGTGGCACATATATACAATGGAATATTAGCCATAAAAAGAAACGAAACTGAGTTATTTGTAGTGAGGTGGATGGACCTAGATTCTGTCATACAGAGTAAAGTCAGAAAGAGAAAAATAAATACTGTATGCTGACACGTATATATGGAATATAAAAATAATAATAATGGTCATGAAGAACCTAGGGGCAAGACGGGAATAAAGACACAGACTTACTAGAGAATGGACTTGAGTATACGGGGAGGGGGAAGGGTAAGCTGGGACTAAGTGAGAGAGTGGCATGGATACATATACCCTACCAAACTTAAAACAGATAGCTAGTGGGAAGCAGCCACATAGCACAGGGAGATCAGCTGGGTGCTTTGTGACCACCTAGAGGGGTGGGATAGGGAGGGTGGGAGGGAGGGAGACGCAAGAGGGAAGAGATATGGGGACATATGTATATGTATAGCTGATTAATTTTGTTATAAAGCAGAAAGTAACACACCATTGTAAAGCAATTATACTCCAATAAAGATGTTAAAAAATGCCATTTAAAATATTTTAAACAGAATATAGTATATTTCCCTGCTAAAACATTAAATTAAATGAAAAAATTACACTAAGTCAAATAAGGCCAACTTGTTTTTATTTAGCATCTTCAGTATATTTTTTGGAACTGGGGGGAAAAAAGCCCAAATTTGGGAGTGGAGGGAGCTGATTAAATAAACATGGATGTTCTAATTTGCCAGTCTCTGTTTGATGGTTCAATGAAGGATAAAGATTTATTTGGCATATCTGAACAGAAAGAAAAAAATGTGCTGATGCTCTTAGTCATTGTTTCCTTATCTTCTTTACTGTGTTGATTATTTTTATGTAGAAAGAAAAAACACAACAAAACTTCACTGGGCATTTACCGAAAAAGGCTGTAGTGGGATGAGGGGTTAGAAAACACCAGCTGTTCCAGTCTTTAAAATTAGGCAATTTGTTTTTCCACCACTCCAGGTAATTACACAATTATTTGCCTCCACAATTCTGAATACTACTTTCAAGTGTCACTGTCACATTTATAGTGTAAGCCCATCTTCCTTTGTTTCTTCTTTCTTTTTCTTGATTTATAGAAGAAAACCACCCTGCCTCTTCATATATACATGCTAGCCTACAAGTCTAATCTGTTTATGTTAGTAAAAAGCTCAAAAACATATAACAGCGCAAAATCTAATACACTTCTGAGATTATTCTTCTTATAAATAACATTAACAGCTAAGTATAGGACAAAAATAAATAGCAGAGACGAAGAAACAAGATCTTTGCATCAGAATCACATTCCACTGTGACCTATGATTTCCTCAGTGTAAAATATTTACAGTGCTTATAGAGTGGAGGAAGCTGTGCAACTGAAACACACTTGAAATATACCTGTATTATCTGATTTTGTCCTAATAAATAAATATTCCCTTCTCTTAAATTATGTTTTAAAGCTGTGCAGTATACAGATCAAAGCAAAGGAAAGGAAGGAAGGACTCACATTCTGTAGAGTGGGTGAGAGAAGGAGCCACATGAACTAATGAATTCATCAAAATGAGGAGAAGCAACTCAAGTCCAAAAGGGGTTATATGTTCACCCTCCTTGAAACTAAGTATATAGATATGAAAAGGCTGAAACTGTCTCAAATTTCTTAGTATTTCCCAGGATCCCTGGCCTTATTATGTTCTAAGCAGATACTATATAAATGCTTCTTAAATAAATGAGAAAGTAAAGAGGGTAATGGATCTGAATTGACTGAGCAACTTCTGTGCTCCTGCTAACATCCAAAAAAGGTTAAAAACTTTGATAGTAGCACGATAACAATTTTAGAAGTTGATAATTTCTAGGATGTTCTATAAAACCTATCTATCCATCTAAGAATTGATTCAATAATAACCATCTGTATCTTTTATGTACCAACCATTATTATGAACACTGAGACTCAAAATCAAGTTAGGAGAAAATCCTGTCCATGAGGTGCTCGTCATCAGGCAAGAAAGAGCATCTAAACAGTTGTAAGATGGGGGAGGCTGGATATGAATCCATTCTCAATAAGCAGAAGGGAGGATGTCCCAACTGTCATGTGGATAATCAGGGAAGGCTGCCCATTAGAGATCATTCAAGAACCAAATCTTAAAGGATGGGGAATGCAAAGTAGAATAATACAGACAACAGTTAGGTGAAAGAGCCAGTGCCTTTCAGGAACTACATGTCTACATACATCACTGGTGGTGTAGGGAGGAGAGAGAATGCAGTCAGAAAATACACAGGAACCAGAACACACAAGGTGCCTACTTCACACCAAGGAAAGTAGACTTTCACCCACATATAATAGGAAGTCACTGCAGAATTGGAAATAAAATACAATAAGCTGTATGTTAGACAGATACTCTGGCAATAGTGAGGAAGGCAGAATGTGAGCCTCTAGAACGCTTATAAGTTTAGAGAGACAAGGCCAGTTCAGAACTTGTAAGATAGAACTCATCTTCTCAGCTCTATTATAACCTTAAAAAGAAGAGGCAGACAGGCAGACAGAAAAGCAGAGAGAAGGAGAGAGAGGGAAGGAGGGAGGGATGAATGAATGAGTTACTAGAGTTGGTCACAAAAGTGTGTTCACCTCACATTAAGGAAACCTAACACGTTCGGTCTCCAAGGCACTTGAGACAAAATACAGGAAGAATCATTTCTCCTGTAATTAGACACAAAGGACTTTCTCTCTAAACATCCCACTCTTCTCAAAAATATTCAATGCTCTACCAAAGAAAAAATATATATATTTTTCCAAGCCTACCTTTTCAACCCCATATCCCACTGTTCTCTTTCATAGGAACTTCACTGAAGACAAAAGAACAAATTCCCATCCACATGTGCACATCACAGTTTTCCCCACATACATGCATCTTTGCTGGTGTGTTTCCTACAGCCTGCTATACCTCCACATCCCTGCACCTCCATATGTTTAAATCCTACCTGTCCTCCATTCTTACTCATGCCACCTTCCCATGAAAACCTCCAAATTCCCACTTTCTTATTCACTTATTTCTCCTATTGTACTTTAATTATTCTGCCTGGTTTCATTAACATATTTATACATTTTATGACTTCTACCAGATTAAAAACTCCTTGGGAATAAGATAAATGTTGGCTTTATATGTTTATATGCATCCCAGAAAACAGGAACTCAAACCATTTAAGAAATTTAAAAATCTTACCTTCATCAAAACTATTAATACATTAGGGCAGTTGGTTAAAACAATAGTTACACTCATTCATTCATTCAAAAATATTTGCAGAGCATCTATTACATGCAGGCAGTGTTCTATATGTTAAAAATAGTGAAATGAACAAAACCATCAAAACTTCCTATTAAGTTTTGGAAATATACTCTTGAGATTTTTACCTATTTGGTAGGTAATTCTTTCCTTCCCAGAGTAGTTCCAGTATCACTACTACTTAGACAGTGATTCAGCATACTTCCTTTCAACTACCTCCTAAACCTTTCCTTCAGGTATCTACCAAGCACTGCCCCTCATGAACCTTATGGATAAATAAGAATATCTGTCCTGATAGAAAGGATAAACATGTCAGATTCTCAAACTCTGTGGTAGTCTGGAAGAATATGAACATAAATACTACTAGTAAAAAATAATTAATACAAGTTCCTCGTGTTCTCAGACCCGACCTTATATTACATATTTATTGATTATCTGTCTCCTCTATTAAAGTACAGGCTACATGAGAGCAGGGATATGGTCAGCTTTGTTCATCAGAATAACCCTACTGCCTAGAACAGTGCCGGGCACAGAGCAGTATTTCTTTAAAGAAAAAAAAAAAATGAATTAATGAATGGACGAATGAATGAGAGTTAAACATCTCTATTATCCTAAGAGATACACTGGTACTATAATGACTCAAAATAAAGATCATGACTTGGAGACCAGCCCTGTGTCAATCCATCAACATTTTTCATCTCTGGACTGGATCTTAAAAAACAATTTTCGGGGCTTCCCTGGTGGCACAGTGGTTAAGAATCCGCCTGCCAATACAGGGGACACGGGTTCGATCCCTGGTCCTGGAAGATCCCACATGCCATGGTGCAACTAAGCCCTCATGCCACAACTACTGAGCCTGTGCTCTAAAGCCTGCGGGCCACAACTACTGAGGTCCACACATCTAGACCCCATGCTCCGCAACAGGAGAAACCACCACAATGAGAAGCCCATGGGCACCACAACAAAGAGAAGCCCCTGCTCGCTGAAACTAGAGAAAGCCCACACAGCAACGAAGACCCAATGCAGCCAAAAATTAATTAAATAAATTTTTTTCAAAAATCCCCTGGGTAGTTTATAAATAGGCTACCTTCCCAGTCCCTGTCATTAACTTGTACTGTCATCACTGCTAACACAAGAGGAGGGTAAATCCACTCATCATAGCTTTGAGCAACAAAACACAGTGCTCCATAAAGAACTGTACACATTCACGTATAGGAAGGAGATAAGGTAATTAAGTATCTAATTTTTCAACAGAAAACCAATGAGAAAATACAGTGGTCCTGAAAAGGCATTATTTAATCACTGCTTTGATTGATATATTTCAGAATGATGAATAATGCTCACGATCTGTAGAAACTTATACATTCCCTACAAATTATTACTAAATAGCAAAATAAAATGTGACTTTTAATAAAACATATTTCTTGATAAACAGGCTAAGGAAATTCAAGTAGATAATATTAATTTACAGGAATATAATTTTAATGCCATTTCCATTCACTGATATGTGTCATAAGCATAGGCCACTTACTAAGCATAAACTGGGTTTATCATTGAAGTACTACCACACCCAAATGTATTAATGGAAAGGCAATAAATTCACACTTGAATTTTAAGTAAGAATGCATAAAACAAAATTATAAAGTTTTAAGTATAAGAAAAGCAAATATCCTATATGTTATAAACATGTTACACTTGAATTCCTGATAAAAAAACTAAATTCTGGAATATATAATTGGTTTTCCCTTTTTTACAGCTACCACCTCACAGGTCATGACTTATAACTAAATACAGTGGCGTTGCTGGTAAATGTTTTACAACCATCTCTCAGGGAAAGAAAAACAACTTATTGGTAGTATTTGCCAATGTATGGGATGTAAGTACTCCCAAATGGCCGATTACAAGCAACAAATGCAATGCCACCAAATGTGACAGAGAAACTGGCTCTAGACCACCAGTGAAAAATACACTGTGCTAGGCTAATTTGTGTTTGGCACATACTGTACTTATAAATCATGGATTTATTCATCAGTAACTTACTGTACATGGAGGCATGATAAAAATTACACAATTCCTGCCTTCAGTGAAATTGGAGTTCTTGTGAAAATCGGAATGGCACAATGGCATGTGAATTTCAAATTACTTAAAAATCTAAAACAAACATATTTCTTTCATCTTCACATTTGCAAGAGCTAATATTCATTTTAGGTTGCTCAACCACCAATCTCACTTCATCTTGTCTCAATATTAAGTAACAAGTTAACCTAAATATAGCAAAGTGACAATGATTTAAAGATTTCTTCCTAAGAGTTTTATGCTTATTACATGTATGTAATCAGTACTCTAAATTATATTTTTTTAATTATTTTCTTTCTAAAAGTCTGATTCTCTTTTAATTTGCATCTTCCAATACATTTACTCAACCAATATTATTAAGCATTTTATATATGGCATGGGGGAGGGGGAGCACGAGCATGCCTGGTGTGTGTGTGTGTGTGTGTGTGTGTGTGTGTGTGTGTGTGTGAGAGAGTGAGAGAGAGGGAGAGAGAAAGAGAGAGAGAGATTCATTAGGCATATACATTTCTTTTTTGCGGTACGCGGGCCTCTCACTGTTGTGGCCTCTCCCATTGCAGAGCACAGGCTCCGGACGCGCAGGCTCCGCGGCATGTGGGATCTTCCCAGACCGGGGCACGAACCCGTGTCCCCTGCATCGGCAGGCAGGCTCTCACCCACTGCGCCACCAGGGAAGCCCGGCATATACATTCCTTTATTCAACGTGTATTAAATGTCAGATATACATATATACACTGATAGCAGACCCCTTGCTAGGATAAGAAGATACAAAAGTGATTAAGATATATCACTGCCTCAAGTTTATTTGCTTCACAGTAAATCTATTAGTCATCTTCAATTTATGCCCAAAGATCAGGGTCTTCAATGTTTCTCAACTTCTTTAATTTGAGTAGTGGGATTTAAAACATAGCATTCTCAGAAGGAACTGGGGGGTGGGGGTGGGTAGGTGAAGGGGATTAAGAGTACAAACCCCCAGTGTTATTATTATATAATAAGTCATGGGGATGCGATACACAGCATAAAGAATATGGACAATAATTTGTAATAACTTTGCATGGGTACAGATGGTTATTAGACTTATGGTGATCATTTCATAATGTATGCAAATGTAAGTCATTATGTAGTATACCTGAAATACAATATTGTACGTCAACTATATTTCAATGTAAAACATGTTATTGATAAATGTGACATTCTGTAATCCTTTAGTATAATTTCTGAGTATAACCAAACCTGTATTGCCGTCTTGATAAGGTTTTCATAATTTTTAAAACTCTTAATTTCTTTATTCATGTGTGTTTGTATACACATATATATAAAACTTCTCATAAATCCATAAAAGTGAAATTTTTTACCTAGTTGCTCTTTCCCCACCTTCCCATTGTAAGGTAACCCATGTAAAAAGCCTGGTATATATAACCTTCCATATTTTCACCCAGGCTCACATAATTTCATACATATATACATACATACACACACACACACACACAGAACTATACAGGTAGAAAGTTTATTTTATTTTTTTTTTTTTTTGCGGTACGTGGGCCTCTCACTGTTGTGGCCTCTCCCGTTGCGGAGCAGAGGCTCTGGACGCGCAGGCTCGGTGGCCATGGCTCACAGGCCTAGCCGCTCCGCGGCATGTGGGATCTTCCCGGACCGGGGCACGAACCCGTGTCCCCTGCATCAGCAGGCGGACTCTCAACCACTGTGCCACCAGGGAAGCCCAGAAAGTTTATTTTTTAATGTTATCATCTTACATAATTTTCTTTTCAGTTATTGTCTTGTTCATCTCTGTTTGTTTGTGCTTTAGTTCTTCTAGGTCCTTGTTAAACTTTTCTTGTTATCTTCTCAATCCATGCCTCCATTCTTTTCCCCAAATCTTGAATCATCTTTACTATCATTACTCGGAATTCTTTTTCAGACTGATTATCTCCTTTTCATTTAGTTGTTCTTGTAGGTTTTTATCTTACTCCTTTGTCTGCAACATATTTCTTTATCATCTCATTTTGTCAAACTTTACTGTGTTCGCGGTCTCCTTTCCACAGGCTGCAGGATTGCAGCTCCTCTTGCTTCTGGTGTCTGCCCCCTGGTGGGTGAGGTTGGTCCAGAGGCTTGTGCTGTTATCCCCTTGATAGGGGGGTTTTGTTGTGGTGACCAGAGCCTGCCCTAGAGATTGAGTGGGGCCTCCCCTTTGTTCTGTGGTTGTCACTGTCAGGGGCAGGGGCTGCTCCCTAGTTGCTGCAGTTGAGGCCCCCGGATCTGTTTCTCAGCTGTGATTCTGATCTACGGTGTGAGGTAAGTGGGAATGGAGCACTCCCACTAGGAGAGAAGCCACCGAGTTTTCTCCCTTTGGAGCTGTTCACCTGTGAATGCGCTCTGTTGTGTCGCCTTTCACCTGTTGCGCAGGCTCACAAAGTACACTGTTGTTGGCACTGCTCTCAGTCCTGCCTTAACTGGGGTTAGGCCGGCAATTGGCCCTGGTGACCCTCAGGAGTTGTTTTCACTCGGCCACCAGCACAGGTCCACTGAGGTCAGGTCCCAGTGCTGCACCAGTCATGCACCTGGACCCGCTGTGGGAGCTATGGAGGCCGCTTGAACTCTGGCCTGGCCCAACCCCCACGAGTACGCACCCACAGAGCCCACAGCTGCTAAAGCCAGACCCGTCCCAGCTGCAGGAGCACTTGTCCTTTCGGATGTTTCACAGCCGCTGAATTTAGGAAGCCATCAGCAGGGGTGTAACTCTGCAGTTCATGCAGCCACAAGGAGAGATTTCAGCTCTTTTTCCTTAGTCACATAGCCCCTGGGGCTCAGCTGTGGTTTCAGCCCCTCTTCTGGGCAAATTTCCTAGCGGGGGCACCTATCTGCACCCGCCCGGGCCAGCAGGGCAGGTCCCAGCACCCACTGAAAGATTTCCTAGTAGGGAGAGCTATCCATGCCTCATCTTACATAATTTTCTGCATCTTGCTTTTCTGTGATTTAAACCTCATGGAAGTTTCTCAAATTATCTAGTATAACTTTAATTCATTGTTTTTAATACTGGCATAATACTCCCCGGTATGGCTACCCATAATTTATTTAGCCATTGCCTTTTGTTTCCAGGTTTTTAACTTAGTAAATAATAATGAAAGAAGCATCCTTGTGCATATGTCCTCATCTGTTAGTGCTTTTGCTCCTTCTTCACAGATTCCCAGGAGTGGAATCCCTGGGTCAAAGAGCATGTATATTTTCCTTTTTTCATAAACATTTAAGATAGCTTTCCAAAAATGCTGTATTCATTTTACAGCTCCACCAGCAACATATGAAGGTACTTTCTCCCCACATTCCCACTTAAACAGTAAATATCTGATGGATATAGTTACTTTAATTTGAATATCCATAACTACAAATCTTTACATATGTATTTATCTTCTTGGATTTGTTCTTCTTAAATTGTCCTTAGCCCATTTTTCTATTGGATTTTTTTCTAGTCAACTCATGAAAGCTCACCGTAGGGTAAAAGATATTAGCCCTTTGTCAAAATCATTAGTAATATTTTTTACTACATCTATTGTCTTTTACCTATGCTTAGTTTGCTATACAAATTCTTCTTTGAACACTTGATTATGCCTATGTTTTCTTTTACAGTTTCAAGGTTTCCATTTCTGGGAGAAAGCTGTTCTGTAGTCAGAAGACAACACCAAGGTTCAGAGGCCAAGGGGAAAGGGAAGAGAAGGTCCTGGCATTAGATCTTCATTTTAGCCATCCCTTCTCTTCCAAGTAGGAGTCAATAAATCAATAAATTGCCTTTTTTGCTCAAGTTAGTTCAAGGTAGGCTTCTATCACTGACAACTAAAAGAGATTTGATTAATACTGCAATGTTCTTACCCAAATGAATTGCTAAGTTTGATACAATGTGGATTTTATGACAGTACCAGAAAATCAGTACTATATCAATTATTTCCTATTCTCATTACCCATGTCAATGTTCCTAAGTCTCCACCTATTTATAAAGAGAAAATACCACTACATGGTTTAAGAAAAATGAATCTAATTATTTCTTAATGCACAACAGCTAAAGCTTTTGAAACTTATGTATAATTGACAGTATTATTTAAATTACCCTTAAGAACTACAGTAAAAGTACACTCAGAGTTTCCATTTGAAAAATGTGTCTTTTTCTTAGCACACAATTTCACACAATTTTTATCCTTTGAATTTTCTATTTTTTTATACCATAAGTGAAGTAAGCTTCATTTCCAGATACTGGGCTAGAAAGTTATGGATATGATGCCTAATCCTTAATTTTAGAAAGTACAATTTTACATGGTTGTTCTCATTTTAAAACTTAAGATTCCTGAAGGCCTTGTTCCTATATATATAATTCTACCATTCTTCCTCTTAACAATTAGAGGAAGATGAGAAAAGAAAGTTGGGCTACATAATAACCATTTAATAACAACCACATAAGGCAAAATTTATGTCAACATTTTGCTGCCCCAAATACCCAGTGCTGAGATCCTCTCATGCTGGGAGGAAAGGAGTGAGAATTCAGACACGCAGGCTCAGCACACAGGAGCTCTGAATCTGGGCAAAAACAGAGCCATGAACCCCTATCAAGATCTCTAGGAAGTTTTAATAAAGCCCACACTTTATTTACACAACTTGATGGGCTATTGCAAGGCCTTCCCTGAGCTTTACAAGCCACATTTCAAGGCAGCAGCAGACTCACGGAAGCACTGAGCGCTGTTTGTAGCACCCACGCAAGGGGATATTGAGGAAGCCTCCAGACACCTCCTCTCAACAATGGCCAAACATAAATCCAGAGGCAACATTTGTCTTTAGTCCCCAGACCTCATTCCCAACACCAACACCACACTCAGACTTATCCATACCCAGTGGTATCACAAAGATGGGATGACAGCCAGTCACTCAGTACTGACCTCATCCGTTATGCTGTTTCTGCACAACTTCTCTTTGACTCCCAGACTCCTGGAAGCACTTGCTTAACATGAACCCCTCAGAACCACATGTTGCTCCCTTCTTTGGATGATTTCCTAGGCATGTATTCTAGCTTCTTACTTGACCTTCTGGTATTTACTTGCTCCTCAGCCTGGCCTTAACCTCGGAGTCACTTGAACTGGTGCTATTTGCCAGATCAGAATTGTTCTGGCCCATTTGTAGTCAAAGGGAAGATGATATCAAGGTTCTAATTTATCATCTTCATTTACTGTGCCTTCTACTTGTCCCCTATCAGGACAGGCTGTATTAGTCTATACTGTATCCCCTGGAACTCTAGGCTTCTGTAGACGTGGTCAGAGTTGACCACAGGAGGGTTAACCATGGCCTCTAAGGCTCACTACTCTTTTTCAACAGAACAGATCCACTTTTATTTTTGAGATATGATGAGGGAGTAGTGAGGGAGCTATATAAGACTATATAGTTACAAAAAGGTTCTTACACTAAAGAGAATTTTCATTAGTATTTGTTTATATTTTCTAACCTCACATGGGCCCTCAAGAAGCTTTCAGATATTTTTATTCATATTCCATTCCTTCAATACCTGTTTAAATCCCATCGGCTCTTTTCAAAGCTCTATCCCTATCTCTGCCCTATTCTTAGCGTTATGACTTTGCCCCTTAATTCACTAAGAACAGTGAAACTAGGCAGTTGACTCCACTTTCCTCTTCCATCAAGGAAACCAGTTTTCTTCTATCTTTACCAGACTCCCTGCCCAGAAAAACATGTGTGCTTCTTTATTCTTATGACTTTTAACATTAAACTATCAGTCTAATCCCAGTCCTTATTCCCCTCTTTCTCTGTAGTGATTCCTTTTCTACAAACCTTTCAACCAGACCCACCCTCTCACCCAAACTTCCCTCTATTCTGCTTCCCCTCAGGCTACTAATTCATTTCTTTTTTTCTATCACCACTAAAACACTGACAAGTATGGTGTATATTCACTATCCCCCCTTCCTCAATATGCATTCACTTCTTAAGCCTTCATAGATTTGGTTACCTCTGCCCTCATCAGCCCTCTCCCAGAGTTTCTCTTACAAATGACCATCAGGGAACTCCTAATCCATGTCTCTTTTCGGTCCCCCTCTGCTAGTCTCCCCGAAGCAAAACTTTTTTTGCATTTTTCCACCTGAGCCCTCCTCTCCCTAGACTATCCCTTCTAATTCTTCTCTAGCTGTCTATATCATATCTCTAGATGAAGATACAGCTGTAGCACCTTTCCAGAATCTCCTCCTCTATCCACTTAACAGAAGCTTTCACAATGGTTCCATCATTTCTCTCTTCTTGCTAAGTTAACTTCATTGAGAAGTTTTCAACCATGTCTTTATACCAAGAAACATGAAAACTAATCTCCGGCATGACCAATTTCTGACATGCCATGACCAAATTCATGAATTTTAGGAAAAAATATGTACTTCTTGAACTTCTATATACACAAACACTAAAATTTTCTTGAAATGGGACATTGGATAATGCCAAAAAACACTTAGAGGACAAATGTATTTTTTACAAAGAGTATCTTATACTACTTACTATAAATTACAGTTACTAAGGGTCTCTAACCAGTCTCAGAACAAAAGGAGTTGGAACATAATTAAGAAAACATTAAAAGAAAAAAAAAGAAAAACATCAGAAATAATGCTGACACTTTAAAAAACAAAGAATATACCTTTCATTAGTACTAATACATGCTTTACCTAACATATATACCAGACACCATGTGTATAGTAATAACACTCCGTATTTCATTCTTTCCACAACTACATCTTGAGGTTGGTATTCTCAACCACATTTTCCATTCTGAATAAAAGTAACCAAAAATGTTTAACAACAGTTATCTCTGGTGAAGAAATTGTGGATGGTTTTCATTTTTTTCTTTTTGGTTTATATGTATTTTCTGCAATGATTATATATTACTTTTGAAACGTATTAAGATGAAGACATCAAGTTTTTGAAAGCAGGAAATCTAACTGAGAAACATTTCCTGGTAAAGGAAGGAATCAAAGAATTTTCAGAAATGAAAGGTAACTAAGATGTTATCAGATCTAGCCCCCTAATTTTTCATATTGAAAAAAAATCAATTTTAGTAATACTTAATAAATTCTAAGGCAGACAGAAAAATCACATGAAATACTTCAAGTATAAATAATTCTTTTCATATATTTTAATGTAGTAATACACCTCTTATGAGTCAAGTCTCCAAGGTTTCCTATATTTTTCATTTATTATGGTATTTTCATCATCCAGCATTGTCACGCATAGGTAAGTGCTTAATAAACACTATTTGGCAATGATCACAAACTGAACATTTAAATTATTCATAGATTTATCCAGATGTTTCCAAAACGTAAGTTCTGTAAATAAAAGTGATTATTAAATGAGTGCCAATTTACTACAAGAATGTAAAATGAATCTGTGTGCTATTCCAAGTTACATTTAAAAGCTCTGCAAACAGCATACTATTAGCTCTGCTGATTTTTTTTTATTTTCCTAATTGAAA
The DNA here is from genome assembly GCF_059928025.1 of Delphinapterus leucas. Lineage (NCBI taxonomy): Eukaryota > Metazoa > Chordata > Mammalia > Artiodactyla > Monodontidae > Delphinapterus > Delphinapterus leucas. Next base: position 46,573,181 of record NC_143146.1, on the reverse strand, counting down.
TGTGGTCCGTGTTATCAGGCCATCTGCGCCATGGCAAAATGACTTGGTAAACAAGATAAAAATGGTATTTTCTGTTAGCAACAACATCAGATTTTGTTTCTGCTAAGAAAATATTATTCTAAAAAGACAGTTTCTGGTACCAGTACCGAAAACTTGGATAAAGGAAGTCGCAGTAGGAGCAGGCTGTAGGAGACTGCGGAGAGTCCAGGGTCTCCCCACTAACCCCCCCAAGACAGAGTATGAGTCCTTCTCACCATGGCTGCAGGCAACAATCCAGCACTTTAACATGCACTTAGGGCCCATGTATTCCACCGTACTCGTTTCACCTGCCGATACATTTTGTCTCTACTAAACTGTGAGCTCCTTGATGTACTTGAGACCTTGTCTTAACTGACATTAGCTTCCCCAAGTTTCTCGCATGTAGTAGAAGAAAGACCAGATCACTACAGCTTAAAATCAAGGAGCAAGCACCTGGCAACATGCAAAAGTCTGATATAATCTGGTAGATGGTTGTCCTGCTCTTCCCCCCACATCATCCTCTTTGCTTTTTGTCCAAAAAAAACCCCTGTTCATCTTGAGAAATACACAAAAACATCAAAAAACAGGTCACCCATAATCCTACTACTCCTTTTTGTTTGAGTATGAGAGAAAATGGGAATTCTTGCCTCAGTTTCTCCAATTCTAGGCCAAAGTGACAGACAACTGTGAGTGTTTTAACAAGTTTGGTTAGAATACATAAAGAGTTTTCCTTTAAATGAATAAATACACACAGGTACCAACTCATTCACATATACATGTACATCCTCACACAACAACTTTCTTTAAACAAAAAGTGGTTCATACTATACATGTGCTTCTATATCACTTTCTATATCAGCTAACTTTCCAAATCATAAACTCACTCATTGTAATAGCTGTATTATCGATCACTACATGAATGTGCTATAAGTTACTTAATCACTTCTCCATTGATGGTTATTTTGGTTATTTTAAGTTTCTTTGACATTTTACCCAGTGCTACAAGGGACAACCTCATACATAGATCTTTAAATATTAAAGCTATTGATAAAAACAGATTTAAAATCTGGGACTGTTAGATCAGTAGGGTATGCAAGTTTTTTATTTTGAAAGATACTGCCAAATTATACTCCCAAAATGTTGAATTGCTTTATATTTCTACACCCTCACCAAACACTTACTGTCAGCACTCTTTTTTAGCTTTTCTATTTTGACAGATGAAAAATGCTCTCCATACCTATTTTAATTTACATTGAGATTGAACATCTTTTCAAGTGGCTGCTTGCCATTTGTATTTTCCTTGAGCAAATTGCTTACTCATACTAAGTAAAAAATTTCCTATTGGGTCATTCATCTTTTTCCTAATGATTTGTAGGTGTTCTTTACACGTTACTGATACGTTAGCAACTATTTTCTTCCAGTTTTTTATGTCTTCTAACTTTGTTTACTCCCTCCCTCTCCCTGTCACTGCCCATATAGAAGTTTTGGGTTATTATATTAACAAATGTACCCATCTTTTCCTTTACAATTTCTGGATTTAAACTTGCTTAAAAACACTGTCTCACTCCAAGATTATTTTTAGTAATATCACCCCAGAATGATATTCTACATTTCATATAACTTACCCAGCCTAGCAAAGATGAGTTTTTCTTACTGAAGAGATAGGCCTAATCGTAAAACTTCAATCTTAACTAACTTAAAGTTCCCCTTTCCTCAGTGTGGCCCTCACTCGGACTAGGAAATCTATAATGTTGAACAGGGCTGTGGATCTTCACTATCTTCCCACCTTGTCCTTCAATTCCATCATCCCTACTCACCACGTTTCCTCCAACACCTTCAGGGCTGAAAAGAGAGAGAGTAGGGAGGAAAGAAAGTTAAGATGTAGAAAACTGCTGTAATCAGGTATCACTGTTACACGCCGGTGCCACTGTCCTCTGGATATGGCTGATAGGCAAATGCTGCCTCCTTCTGTGGGATGCGCATGTGGGTTATTCAGACTCCCTTGCTGAGACTTGGCAGTCCACTCCACATAGACTCTCTCTGTTGGGGGTCATTGCGCGTGCAGGTGGGCCCCTTGGGCAAAACTCCTTCCAAGACAACTCAAAGTCAACTCCCTTTGGAGAGGTCCACATCCAGTCAATGTTCTGGTACAAGTCCAACTTGTTCCAACAATAGGTCTAAGCCGTTCTCCTTGCTCTGCCACCAAAGCAGTTCACATAGCCCTTACCTTTAGAGCCACCATTCACAAATAGAGCCAGTTTCTAATTCCTATGTCCTTAAATTGGAAAGGATACAGTCAGCTTCTCTCAAATGTCCACTCATTTGGTTCTACTCCCTTAAAAGGTGTCGGAGATAATGACATAGCTGACACCTGTATCTCCAAAGAAAGCCTCTATCAATCTTCTATTTTTTACCTATTTGTTAACCTATTCTTATAGAGCCTGGAATTGAACGAGCTAATGGTAGCACAATCCATTTCACAATCACTTTTCATGGCCACACTGCTCTGGTATCTGCTATCATTAGCCCACTTGCTATCCTTGGCCTTTGTACTTCTGCCAAAATGTTAACACAGTAGAAGTCACATTTAATATTTCTGCTATAGAAACCTTAGTTTTACTGTTATAATAATTCCTTTTTAGACTTTTTCAGAATCAAAACAGCCTTAATACTGTAGCTGAATGCCTTATCTTGGGTTGATAGATTTTTTTTTCTTTCCTTCTTTATAATGTCTTATACTTCCTAAATTTTCTGTAACAATGCATTATTTTTGAAATAAGAAAAAAAAAAGATTGTTAAAATTGTTACAGTTTAAGTACCTTTATTCAGTCCATTCCCCATTAGTCACATTCTTAACTTAGATTTTGTTATTAACTTTAAATAAGCTTTATACAAAAGTAAATAATTGCTTACAGCCATTCTATTCATTCATTTATTTATTTCTATTTTGTTTTAAGGTGATATTTGAATTCTGATCATATCTCACAAGAAAACCAGGCCTCTACAGAACTTTTAATGTGAAAAGTATTTAGAAATCATATACTTTTCTCAGTAAGGAAGAACAGACAAAACAACAGGATAGTACCATATGGGTTGAAGACCACCTCATTAAGTGATACTCTGTAGCTTTTTAAGATGTATCTTTGATTTTAATAATTTAAAATTTGAGCATCTGAATAAATGAATGCCACTTAAAATGATACTTGATTACTAAATAAGTTGATCTTAGAATTTCTAATCATTTTATTTAAACAGCCTTTGTCTCCTAAGAAATTTTTTTTAAATGACAGGGGGAAATATATAAAGATCAGAAGCTATAAAAATAAAAATTCTCAGTGAAAGAGTAAAATGAGGACACCAGTTCCTGTCACTTTCTCCTCTAAAAGGAGTTAAGAAGTGAACCTCAAGGGAGGTACATTTTACCAACTGTTAAGATACCCCCATATCTTAAATTACAACTGACTTCAGATAATGAATTAGGAAAAATCAAAATATAACAGATAATTAGCCTCCTATTAAAATGACCCAAGAGATTACACATGTGCACCAAGATCAAGAATTTATTTTAATTACAATAAAAAGTATGGCCTCCAGAATTGCAGGGTACTCTAACAGTCGTGAGTATGTGCTATAAGCGGAAGCAGTCTGCAGGCCTACCTGCAGACATGTCCAGAGACCCAGAGTTCTTCAGAGAGCCCCACTAAGACTCCCCAGGAAAAGGGGTGCCAGAAATATTAACACAATCATCTAATTTGTGCTGCATCATGTATTCCCTGCCTTCATGGGGTTTCTAGTCCATCACATTAACTCAACTAATTTAATTTATACATGAAGTATGAGGACAGTTCAGATAGGAAAAGCATATGATGCTATGGGCACACACCCCATTATCCTCATAGTAGATCATCGACAAACCAAGTAAGCAACTCTCTGTCATTTGGCATCCTATATAGACTAGCCTAAAAAGAGAGAAGAAAATATAAGAATTTTCTCCTTAATAATAGTATTTCTGATTACGGATTGTTAAAGTGATATTTGGATTTTAATACATCAGTCCCTATTAGCTTAGATTGTATACCTGCCCACAAAATACATACTGAGTCTTAGAATGTTGACCAGTCAAGTTTGTGAGGCTTCAAAATCCATCACCTGTAGACAGTCATGAATTCACAAAGGTAATACTGTCACAAAGGAATCTACCTTGTCCAGATAACTCATGAGCTCGATGCATGTCTTTCTTCTGTCTTTTTCCTCCAAGTACAATACACAAAGGCAGAGCCAGGGCACGTTGTACCTTCTCTGGGCCCTCAAGCACTAACCAAATTGGCAAAGAGAGTGGCAGTACTGAGGTCAAAACAGCACAAACTGAGTCTTTAATTAAATGTGGCTAAGTGGAGGATGGGAGCTAGATAGCGGTACAAGAATAGAGGAACTAGTACAGGCAAGAACAAAAAAGGGTTGATGTGGACAAGATGGAAGTCAACAGGAACTTCAGGGAACAAAGGTTTCCCCATGAACAAAGGTTACTGCAGGTTTGGACATGCTCCCAGAACATTCCTGAGCAGGTATGATAGATTCCATTATAAGAGGATGAATATAATGGGTAACTAAATTTAAAAGGAGATTTAAAATTGGGGATTAGAGTATAATTTTTAGAAAACTGATAAAAAAAAAATGTTTAAGTTAAAAGTTTACTTTTAAAAAGGCACCAAGCCCAGAAAGTTGTATAGTTCTTGAAAATAACAAGTCATCAAGTAATTTGTAGGTTGTGCAAAAATATGTGAGTAGGGAAAAAAGGCATATTTATCTGTTTGTCATGAATCTAGCATAGTTAAAGTGTGATAAAAAATAAACAAAAGGGCTTCCCTGGTGGTGCAGTGTTTGAGAGTCCGCCTGCCGATGCAGGGGACACGGGTTCGTGCCCAGGTCCAGGAAGATCCCACATGCCGCGGAGCAGCTGGGCCCGTGAGCCATGGCCTCTGAACCTGCGCATCCGGAGCCTGTGGTCCGCAACGGGAGAGGCCACAACAGTGAGAGGCCCGCGTACCACAAAAAAAAAAAAAAAAAAAAAACTAAAAAGAAAAACCAAATGGGTTTGTGAATGAGGCAAAATTTTCTAATGAATTATTAAAACTTTGATTTATAAATCTTAATGATATCTTCAATTCATATTATATATTAGGGATAAAATATTAATACATTAATTTATATTACAGTAAGTCCCCTACATACGAACCTTCAAGTTGTGAACTTTCAAAGATGCAAATGTGCGTTCGCATGTCCAATCACGTAAGGTGTGAGTGAAATTGCAGCTTTCCCTCTGTCTCCTATTGCTGACAATCCTTCAGCTCTACCATCTCCCACCTCCTTCCCCTCCTCTAGTCAGTAAATCTTCTTGCCTGTTCACTTGATGCCAGCCCCTGTATGCCAGCTGTTGTACTGTACCACTGTACTTTTCAAGGTACTGTACTGTAAGATTAAAAATGTTTTCTTTATTTGTTGTGTTTGTTTTTTAATGTATTATTTGTGTGGAAAGTATTATAAGCCTACTATAGTAGAGTACTATATAGCCGATTGTGTTAGCTGGGTACCTAGGCTAACTTTGTTGGACTTACAAACAAATTGGACTCCTACGAATGCACTCTCCGAACAGAACTCAATCGTATGTAGGGGACTTACTGTAATATATATGAAGTATTAATAAAATAGACATGTTTATAATAAACGTTTATTGGCTTAGTGGCATATATGATCAGCTTTTTTTAAATTGATAGGGTAAGTGATCAAAAAATTTTGGAGACTACTGATCTAAAATACAGGAAACAAGCCAGAAGCTTCTGTTAACCATCTAGATATACCATGGAAAGAGCCTGCGTGAATAAAGCCAAGACATAGCGAAACAGTGCTAAGAGATACGGAAGACCGAGTCCTTACGTCACCTGAGAACTTAGATCCAGGCCGGCCTGAAGCCAGCATATCCCAGGGCTTCCCAGACGCAGGAATCAACATGTTCCTGTTTTTCTGAGTCACTTGGAGCTGAGTCGGTCACTTCTAACAGAGGGTAGAACATTCACATAGGGTAACAAATAAAACAAGTTACAGAAAATTGTATTTTTACGACCCCACTGGAGAGAGAAAGGAAAGAAAAAAATAAAGTTCACCGGAGTGTGACTTGTTTAAGGTGCTAGAGACAGACATCCAGTATCAGGCTTTCCACTAGTCTGTAATAGAGTGATTGATGCCCAAAGTATGCTGTAGGCGACACAGTTACTCCTATGAATCAAATTCTGTAAATACCAAGAGGTGATTTTTTTAAATAAACCCCAAACTGTTTATGAAGTATGATAATATCATTCTTGTTAATGTAATAATATACGAGAATGAAAAGAGTTGTTTCTGTAACAAATTAATGCTTAGAAACATCAAGATTAGGCTGAGTTGCTTTAAAAAAAACTTGTTTTCAAATTAGGTATGATCAAGAGAACTGAAAAGATCTCACTGTAAAAATCATACAAATTCTCATAGGTCTGAACTTAGACTGTTTTTACAAGTATAAATTCTTGGCTGAATTAAAATACACAAGTGGTGATCACAGATGATGCTTCATGCTTTATGTAGGAAAAATCAAAGTAGGAACAACTCCTACTCAAAGAAAAGGGCTTGGCTCTGTATTCAAATACTGAGATGTGAATATATAATTTTATGTTCTAAGTAGAAAAAAGATTGTATGTATTTTTTTATGATGACCAGTTTTAATAATTTGTATTTAACTTTTTATTCCAATATAATCAGATTTAAGAATGCTTCATCTGTAGCATTCACAGAGTCCCATTTTACACTTTAAACTTTGATGACTTATCAAGAGATTTAAGATAAAGATAACATAAGAGACTTTATTTAATCATTGCCCTACTTCTCATACCATAATTCTCATAAAAACACTCCTAAATTTTATTATTTGGTAAACTAAGTTTTCAAGAGGCATAATGAATTTTCTGAAATCACAAAGCTAGAAGTAGCAAAGCTGGATTCTCAACTCCTAAAAACAAAGTATAGTGTGCCATGATGAATAAAATAACCTTTTATAAAATATTGTAGAACACAGCTTTAATTCACACCATCCAGAAAAAAATATAATGTATTCTTTGTTCCTATTTCAAATCATTAATATTACTATACTATTTCAGTAATTTTCTTAGTATTTAAAAATAGTATCTAAATATACTCACCATTTTTGTAATTTATTTTACTACTATATATATAATAAAGTCCTAATGTCCATAACATTTTACAATGTGTTACAGAAATTGATGAGTTTAATTACTTAATGTGCACAGATCAATTTGAAATAAATTGAAAATGAGCATGCCGTATACTCTACTTAATCTTGTTACAAACTTGTTTCAAAATTCACTTCCTAATTTGCAACCCAGTAGGTTATATTTTAAAATAATAAATAGAAAACTTTCTTTTACATCTCAGCAGTTTAAAGCCAAAGCAACTAAAGGTAAGAAGAGTCCTACTAGTCAAAAGATCTGACCTCAAGGGGAAAAAAAGTCCTATGCTTTTATTATCTAAACCAACACATCCGGCTTGTTATACTCTTTTTCTTCTTAAAAATGCAAATGAAGTAACATTATACTTCCTTCCCTGTCTATAGAATACTTTTCAAATGAATTACAGGCATAAAAGGTAGAAAAGTTGGTAGACAAATGAAATAACGAAGGAAAATAATCATTCAAAGTCAATTCTAGTTGGTTAAGGATGGCACGGAAGTACATACGTAAGATGAATAATACATTTTCATTCTAAGTAATACAGGTATCTGCATAAGGGGTCACACATCACTTCTCACATTGCTAAACCATTTTAAAGCACAAGGTGATAGAAACTCTCAGATGCCTATGAACTCCATTTACATGGAGTACATCACTATAATTTTTTAAATGCATTCATATTCAAATCTGAGAAACATGATTCTGAGGCTCATCAGGCCTGCTTAATTGCACCAACATCTGCAATCAATTTAAATTCTTTAAGATAGTCTTTCAGCACTTGAAGTGATTTCATGCTGTGATAGATTTAACACACTCACTAATTTATAGACACACACAAGCCGATGAGACCTATTTTTCCAGGGGTGGGGTTAAAGTACTGAAGGGCAGTCTGAATTTCCCAACTATCAGTGGGATATAAGAAAGAATGCATTTTGCATAACTTATTTAAATTATATAAGATGATAGCACTGCACAAACATAATATAGAAATTAAGACTAAAACTAGTGTTTTATTTAATTCTATTTGTAGGTCATGGACCATTAAGAGGTTTGATGACAGTTTACCGGTAAAATAAACAGCAAAATCTAGAGCTATCATTTGACATTATATAGGAAAAAGTCATGCATTAATATATCATCATTTCCTCCACTGAAAGTCAAGAGGGGCTGGGGGAGAGCAAGAGGAAGAATACCAACAATCCAGAAACGGTTTTTTAACCAAACATATAAACTGACCTAAAATGAGGAAAATAATTCAAAAATCAGAAGACTAAAGGACCTGGGCAGATGGCAGCAGGAGCATAGTTTCTGAAAGTGCCTGGATCTCCACAGAAAAAGAAACAAAACAACTAAATATCAAAACCAAAAACCTAACAATATTGAGCAATAAGGTATCTCCATGATCCTCAAAATACAAGCAGCTGGAGAGAAACCACTAACAGTCACACGATCTGCACAGCATCACGGTCTGTGTGGAAAGAGGCAGAGAAATAAACAAGATGTCTGATGATGTGAAAACAGGAGAATTCTAAAGTAGCCCAGAGGTATTCTTTAGCAATTTGAGAACAGCAGCTGAAAATGATTGGGGTTTGGCCCACGCCAGCTGTGGGTGAGCGTAGGAAGCAGAAAAGAGCTGAAGAGACTGGAACTGTCAATATCCTCTGAGTCCCAACACTGGGGTCAGGGCTCCCTTCCAGGACAGCACCCCACAATGTGGAGAAAGTGTTGAGAGTGAAATCAACACGGAGCTAAACATTCCTACTGACCACAAAAACATAACCTAAAACACAGCAAACTGTCACTTACGATTTCAAAATGAACTAAGAGACATTTAAAAAATATATAAAACATGAAAAAAAACACCTAAAGCAGAATTAGAAAAACTCAGACAAGTGAGGAGAGCAAACTCAGGAAAAAGAATGGAAATAAATCACTTCAGAAATGAAGCTTGAACTAGAAGAAATATAAGAACAAAAAATAATAAATCATATTATAAGAGATTTAGAAATGAAATACAGAAATTTTTTTCAAAAAAAATCAAAAAGAAATGAATAAGGTAAAAGGATTTGGGGAAAAGTGGCATATTGAAGATATATAAAAATCCAACATACCAATAATAGGATCCATGAAGAAGAAAACCAAAGTAAGTACATAATGAAAGGGTATCTGCATATTTTATAATCCCAAATCAGACATATAAATAAAGAGAGCTAGTAATCTATAGGGAATGAAAATTAGTTATCTGCAGACCTTTTAAGAGCAATGCTGTCATGCTTTATGCTAGAAAAATGTTTAAATTGTGGGACTTCCCTGGCAGTCCAGTGGTTAAGAATCTGTGTTTCCACTGCAGGGGGCATGTGTTCAATCCCTGGTCAGGGAACTAAGGTCCCACATGCCACAAGGCCAAAAATAAAAATAAAATTTAAAAAAAAAGAAAAGGGAAAAAAATTGTAAATTTAAGATCCTACAGGAAAAAAACATGTGAGCCACAGTTTTTATATCCAGTAAAACTGACTAAACAATAATGGGCAAATGCTGTTATCAACATGAAAAACTCAGGGAATACTGTTTCCATGACCTCTTCAGACAAATCTACTAAAGAACAAACTTCAGACAAACAAAATGACTAAGAGAAATATTAACAAAAGGACTGGTTGTGAGCATTAAAATACAGTTACTCACAGAATTAAAGACTAAATAGGGGTTAAACACAGTTAGTAAATGCTAAAGGAGTATAAAATGTAATGGCTATATGCTCCATTAGTACAACAAGAAAAACAGCAGCTGGAGATGTGGGCAGCACATGCAAAAGAAAAAAATTTTAAATACATACACATAAATACATACGCATACTTTTTTTCCTTTGCTCTCTCTCCACTGAAAAGGCCTACAAACAGTGATTAACCCAATAGCAATAAGTATCCTTGACCCCCAGATTGTTCTTGAAATATCATTTCCCACTAAAAGAAATGACAGATTCCAGGTCTAGTGTGGGAAAAGAGGGGAGTCTGCGTAATCTTACCTTACCAGATGGAAATGAAACAATGTAAAATAACAGGGCCATGCCAACCAAAATGACTAGAAGCCAACTGGACAATGTCCCACTGGTTGGAGATGGGACAATTTAAGCTTCACTAAGAATAATAATATTAAAAATAATATATCACCTTTAGAGGATGACAGGGAACCAATTCAATATCTTGAAAACTGGCAAATAAAAGAATCAAGCATTTATCCTAAATTTCCTATATCATAAGGTAATCAGTATTTGTGAGAAAATGTCTCTTTATAAATATATTCCAACTAATAAATGAAAATAAAATTACAGAATTTTAATGATAAACTGGATATGAAGTACTCCCTAATACAGAACATACCTCCTACAGTCTTACCAAAGGGATCAAACCTGAGTCTGATCAAGCCTCTGGATCTAGCTGCGGCTTTGCAGGAAATGCAAAGGAAAGAGAAACATGTTAACTTTACCACGAGTATGCAATCGGCAAAATACAGACTACCTTAGATAAAGGCAACCTGAAGATTAAAAAAAGTTAAAGATATTCCAATTTTAAAATATAAGCAACAATGAACTATGATGTCTAGTGGTATAATTTTGGGAGATAAAATTAAAGAAAGTCAAGGAAGTAGTTCCTATAAAAGTCAAGGTGGTGATTTAGGAAAAAAGCAAGATTTGAGACAGGGTAGATGGAGGGCTTTCTAAGTTGGCTGACAAGCTTCTCTTTATTGATCTGGGTGGTGTTCTTATGATAACTTATTAAGCTACATATTTATTTGTTGGTGTTTTCTATAACTGTGTTTCATTTTATAAATCAAAAGTTAAAAAAATCAGAAACCCTGGTTTCTAGTCCTAGCTACTAACTGGGGGCTGTTGCACACTTCATTTGCAAAATGTAGAGATGCTCTAAGATAATTCCAGACCTAATATAAATTAAAAACCACCTCAGGGCTTCCCTGGTGGCGCAGTGGTTGAGAGTCCGCCTGCCGATGCAGGGGACACGGGTTCGTGCCCGGTCCGGGAGGATCCCACGTGCCGCGAGGCGGCTGGGCCCGTGAGCCATGGCCGCTGAGCCTGCGCATCTGGAGCCTGTGCTCCGCAATGGGAGAGGCCACAACAGTGAGAGGCCCGCGTACCGCAAAAAAAAAAAACAAAAAAAAAAACCACCTCAGTAACTACAAAAATCTCTACTAAATGAAAGAGTATAACAAAGCCATCCTTAACAACAACAAAAAAAAAGCCAGAAGATGATTTTTAACTCACCAAAACAATGCAATACAGCTTTCCCAAAGGCTACCAAAGAAAAAAGAAAGAAAAAAATCTAGCGTAACAGTAATAATATACAAGGAGTAGACAAAACCTAAGACTGCCCGAATTTTCTTTTGGACAATTTTATTTTCATACCTCAATGAATCCCAAGGGCAGGGTTCCCAGTTTATGTAAACTACCCTGGAAAACTTCTGACAGTAAAAGAATTTGAAATAATTTTTACATTGAGGGTAAGAAGCTATACCAACCACACTTATTTTCTTGAGGGTGGGGAGAAACCATTATATTGTACCAGTTAGGAAATGGTAGTAAATCAGGGAAGCATGAAATTAGGAATGAATACCTTTTGTACATCAAGATGATTAACCCATTATGGATTTTTAAAGTATGTATAGAATTTATTCTCTTTAGGAATAAGTAAGAACTGAAAGGATGTCTCTCAAGTACAAACCAAAATAAAGAGGGGTTTAAGTTTACTGCCACCATTAAAGCTTTAAAACCAGACACACTCTTCTCCTCCTTGTTCATACGTGTTCTACTGGGCATCCTTTTCCAAAAAAGACCAAGTTCTTCCATCTGTTACAGTAGATAACCTTCCCCCCTTTGATGATTTTTACAAGAGGCCAAGTGTCGGAGAATTTCTTCGTAGCTACAGTATGCCCTTTGAACACTCATTTTGACATTATGCACGTGCAAACTAGCGTGGAACCCACAATGTCTTGATAACAGTTTTATGAGTAATGTTCACCATGTTCAGCCTTTCAATCCTATTAACTTCTAGTCTTTGGCTCAATTAACTAAGTGATATATTATTTTTAATATTATTATTCTTAGTGAAGCTTAGTTACACTAAAAGACTCTTATCTTGTCCAGCCCAGTTCTCATCCTTGACTGTACCCTAGAAACACCGAGAGAACGTTACTAAATACTGATGCCTGGGGCCCACCGGACTTAATTGTAAATGACAGGACCCAGATATCAAGATTTTTAAAGCTCCCCAGACGATTCTAATGGATATCAAGGTTGAGTGGCACTGCTCCTGGCAACTTTTTTTCCTATTTCTTCAATTACCTAATAGACGAAATTTTCACATATTGAGGTACGGGGACATTATTCTGGTTTATACATGAGTTAATTTGTATTTTATGCTGACTAAAACAGTCTGTTTGTCGCCTATCAAACACACATTGTACATTTGCTTTAATCATTAAAGAAAAGTGTGCACTGACCAGGAGTAAAGAATGTCCATGTTAAAAATAAAGATTAAATGCCTCCCTACCTGGGAGGCCAATGCTGATACTCCTTAAATGATAAGACTCCCTTCCCAGATGCCAAGGCCATACTGTGTACATGCTGATCTGTGTTTTGGGTATTTTTTTGAAACCCTGAAGGAATGTATCCCTGAGTTGTTTGATGTTCTTTGTTCTGACGAGACATAAAACTGTGCTGAAAACCATGTTTCTCCAGAGCAGTTCCTCAGAGTTATCTGAGAGGCTGTCTCCCAAGCTATAGTCTTCAGTTTGGGTCAAATAAAACTCTTTTCCATTCCCATTATAGATCATTTATTGATTATTTCCACTGACATACCTTTTCCCTTCATTCACTGAAAAACAACTGTACATAATACATAGCATTTTTCTCAATTTTTCACTTATTCCTTCAGAACTGTTCCTTCTTTCAAAAGGTTCATTCCATATGGATATTTGCTCTTCACTTTCACCTCCATTATAATCACATTCCTCTTCTTTCTGGCACTTTCAAAGTTTTCACTACTTTTGCAGTTATCAGAAATAAGCTTAATTATATTCATTAAAGTCTAAAAAGTAAGCATGAACATAGAAAAATATCTTAGATCAAGAAACAACTCAATAACCAAGATGAAAACAACCTCAGATGACCTCTAATGCTGCAACTGGTATAAGCACCATTGGCCCTGTCAGGCTCTAAAATTCTAGTAAATTTTACTAGTAACTAACAATGTTTCTATATCTGGCGAATCTTTTAAAAAGTGCTATAATGAAAGAAAAGATGTCTTAACGAGCCATAACATTTTTAAAAGACCCAAAATACACAATTCTAGTTTGAACCTAATATAGTTTCATCCTATATAAAAAAAGAAAAGATGACTGCTTTCTTCATATTCATCTCCTGCCTAAACAAAAACACAATGCAGTAACATCAGAGAACATTGTACACCACTGGTGCTGCTTGGAACGACGTGTAAGAAAGCTGGATGAATCTGAGCTGTTAGAAGATAATTTTAATTGTACATAAATAAAACCTGTCCTATATAGGCACAAATGGAAATTAAAATGCCAGACAGATTAGGAAATACTCTCAAGAGTACTCTCAAGAAGAAGTTGGTTCATTGCCCTGAGGCTCTGAAATTTTCTCCTAGTCAGCAAGCAAGACCTGGAGACAAACAGGCAAAGTATTGGAAGGGTACTGATGATAAACAGGTAAGTGTCTAATACTGAGCTCCAGCCACTTTTACCAAGTTTTTATGTGGCAGGGATGCTTTGATCAAATCCCTAACCTGAAATGTAAGCCAAAAAATAACCTGTGTTTATTTTACCAAGAATGTGTAACTATTTATGGTTCATCTAAGTTTCTAGTGGTTAAAATATATAAGCTTTTTAAATAACAACGATGACAAAAAATAGAGGAAATAAAACAAGGACAACAACAACTTGATTTACCTGTATCTGACAATGTTTCCAAAATTTACATATGAAACTAAATCTAAAAAATAAAACACACACTGAAAGTTATGAAAACACCCTTAATCAAGTCTAGATTTTCTACTTGGAGAAAACGTTCATACATACAAATGAACACACAACTAATATTTTCTCAAAACACAGTTCTCGTCTGATCAAAATATGCCTAGAAGGCTGATACTGCAGAAAACTCTGTCCTCCATGTTTGAGAACACCATGACCTACTGAGCTAGAACAAGTGATAATACCTTTCAAAATACTTTTGAACACTACATATACACACCTACATACATACACATACGTGAAAGTCTATAATCCTGCGCTTACGAACTCAATTTACACTCAGCCATTTCATCATGAGAAACTTTTGTTACAATCTTTCTATGTGCCTTTTAAAATTATGTTCTATAATACTTGTTATTTAACTTTATTTTTTGTTAAAGAAGACTAAGCAAGAATTACAGAAATACTTAAGAAAGGATTCAAGGAGTAAAGCTAAACGCCATCCAAACTTTTCTAACAAATGCCTCGGAGGAGCCCTTGAAGTCACTTGACTGCAGTCTAGATTGACTAGGAAAGAAAAAAATTAGAAACAAAGTCAAAGGAAACTAGTAAACTTCCAGGAGCACTTATAAAAGAGGATTTCTGCTTCATTCCCTGGAGAAAGAAATCAAAAAGGAAAAAACTAAATACAAATAGGGAATAAAGGATGGATGTTATAATTATGCACCTCAGAAATGTGAGATTAGGCCTTTTTTATTTCATGTCAGCCCACCTAAAATGAGCTTGTTACTTGCAGCTGGGATACAGTTTCCAATGACATATTGGGGGGCGGCGGGGGATGTCAAGGAGCCTGTAAGAACTTTGGATTCCAACCTAGTGCAATCCTCAGGAACTAGAAGTATGCATTTTGAAGAGAGATTTTTAAAGCATTATATCCACACCTAATGGTACAGCCAAAAAAGACCATGTGCTGATAAGTCATAGTTGTAGTGGTTGTAGTCTGTATAGAAGTAAACTGCCTGGACAGTGTCGTCATCTCAATGTATAAAAATAAATTAGGAAAAAAAGAAGATGAATGGTTCTTAGAGACATAATCGTTCTTAAAGACATCATAAAGGTGTTATACTACACAGCATAAAACAAAATGTCCCTCAAAACTCTTTAAATGTCTCTCTCTCTCTCCCCCTGAAACTCCACCTCCCCACAGAGGACCAGATATCTTTCTGGTTCTCCTGTCCTATCGCTCAAACACGCCTGGCTGATTCTCCTCTTCCTCCTTTCACTTTCTGGGATATAGGTTTTGGCCTCTCTAAGTTGTCTCTAGTTTTGAATTGCCACGCATCACCCTGAAAAAGCCTAGAAGTGGAACTGCAATTTTTTTCTTCTCAACAAATAGAAAAGAGATTTTATTTTTACTAATCCTTTGCAACGCGTTGGGGTGGGAGTAGGGGGGTGTAGGCAACTCATTGATCTAAATCCTACTCTCTACAGCTATCCTCTTTAACACATTCTTTAGTTGCATATAAATTAATCCATGGTTTTCTGTTAACCCTGTCATGGGAGACTTCCATATTACCCAGACAAAATACACCCAGAAAATGAACACAACGTATACACTGATGTCACAGATAAAGGGTATGATACACCTAAACAAAGAAGAAATAAGAAAAGGAAAACTTGGTGAAGGCAGCAACTCTATTAGGATATATCTCCCAAGCCTGGTTGGTTCCACTCAAAAGAATCTTGACTACAAAAATCATCACTTAATATCTGAAGGGGGCTTTAAAAAATGTTTAAGGAAAAAAAGGATTAAAAATAATTGAACCACACGTAATAAAAGAGAATTATACTCACAGTTGGGTTAAGCATAATTAAATACATTTATATGGTAGATTTGTATTTTAAATTCTAGCTCACTTCCATTTAGAAAATAGGAAAATTCTTTGGCAATTGTGGTTTAAGAGATCCTCTCTTGTTCTAGAATTTTCTTCATCCTACCTTGTTCAGGAACTGTGGGTTCTCTTCCATTTGGACTATCATGTCACATCCTACTTATAAGGTCCTTACCACTAATTGCAGAATAGTCTTACCCTCCAGCAAGTCATAGTACATAGGTAAAATCTGTATCGTTCTTTCTTGAAAGAAGTTTTCTCCAATAAACTTGCCGCTAAGCACAAGTCATTTACCAAGGGATGGGCACCTGGCCTTGTAGTGCCTCCCCATCTATGCTCTGAGTATACTGGGTGAGGGGAGGATCTTTTAAGATACTCCTTTGGATGGAAAAAGAAATTTCCAGAGTGAATTAAAGAGATAGCCCACATAGGCCAAAGTGTATCTGGATGGTCTATCAGGACGTTTACAGCAGCAAAGCAAAAACCCAGCTTAAAGCAGCTTCAATAAGAACTGGCATCACCTCATATAATGGAAGAGTTGGGAGGCAGGACTGCACTGGGCCAGAGCAGCAGCTCCATGACGTCAGGCGTCAAGCACCCCACACCCCCTCACAGCCACGACAAGTAGCAGGGAATGGCAGCTTTCCTGCTCTGGACCCTTTTATGAGGGAGAGAAACCTTTCTCAGAAGCCCCCACTAGACCTGGCCATCACACTGTACTGGCCAAACCTGGATCACATACCCATGCCCTAGGAACTTAGAAACACGTGAATCTGGCATTTTTAGCCTCAAGTATGATATTTGCTTAGTAAATTTTAATAATCTTTCCTAACTGAAGAAATTCAGTCTTACTATTTGGCCACCTAAACTGAAACCTACTAAGATCTTGGAAACAACCTAGTTTGATCGATGGTTTTTATTGTTTTTTTTGTTTTTTCCTATTTTAAAACCAAGCTGATCTACTTTAGGGCTAGTTTGAGTGTTAACATTTCAAAAGCGTTTTCAAAAAATCAACTGTAGGCATCAATACTATTTTCCAAAAAATAATATTAATGCTTACCCACAAAAGAGAATCTCAAAGCAAATTCTAAGGCTAAAACGTTAACATCTGACAAAGTCCCCACATCCTCTCTAGAACAACCTATCTATGAACTTTGTTTTTCTCAGAGAAACTTTTTCAGTACTCATTGACCTAAATATACTGGCATAACAAAGTCCATATCCTAGAGTTAATAAAATGTGTTTTTACTTCCAGAGCAAAAACAGATGACTGGTCAGCTTGAACTTTCTACAATGTTAACCATTTGCTGAATTATTCAGAACCCTCCTAGGAAAAGCCATGACTCTCTACACACCAATTAAATGCTTTAATCATACTTTAGATAACTAATCTATTTCAATCCTGATAACCTAATTACTTAATTCTGGTAAATAAATTCCAGCCCAAGTCTAAAATAGAGTATTAAACTTTAAAATCAGTGAATGTAAGCTGAAACAGATCCACTGTGAAGGAGTTCAAAATGTTTTATTCTATAAAAAAGTCTGTTTATCTGAAATTCCAGAATTAAACTGCACTATTATGCTAGGGTTTTCTATACCAGTTCTAACTAGTGTATTATCTCTTGTAATTATATTAAGTGGATTCATGCTTGTTGGATTTAAAATTCCCTAACAGGAGACTCTGCCCTGATGACTCTACATAAAACAGGTACACCATCTCCACTCCCCCTGCATTTTTTTCCCCACATCACATTTCACCTCCCATTACATCTGTTTGTGTGTTTCTGTCATGTGTGTCTCATTGCTCCATAGGATACAATGACACACTATCTTGGTGCTCAGTCGCCGGGGCCTTAAATACAGGCACTTTTATTAAGTGCCTGACATACAGACGCTTAATAAATGTGTTGAGTGAACAAATGAACGTCTTAGAAATGTAGACTCACTAATAAGAAATTTGTATTTTTACTGAGGTACATTTACTTATATTTTTAATTGTGGTGTAATGATTTCAACAGTAAGAATTTCAACAGTAAATCACAAAGAAAAATAAAAAACAAACAATTGCTACTACAACCACTGCTACCACAAGAGGCAGCCACCAGTTAAAAATCTGTTACGTTCTAATCACAGAATAAACAATTTAATTCTAACAACAAGCCTATGGTGTAGGTATTAGCCCCATCTTATGGACGAGGGGATTGAGGATCAGAAAGATAAAATAAGATGTCCAAGATCAAACAGAGGATAAATAGTCAATCCAAAACATGGAGCTCTGACTCCTAAATCCCCACTGTTAATTTGTGATGGCCAAGTATCATCAAGGGACAAAAGCAATTCACATCTCAATGGCAAGATACAGAGCCCATAGAAAGAACTGGGAAAAGCACAGTACTCAGTGAATTCTACATCTGAACATCAGGCAGCCAAAAAATGAGACATGTTTAAAAATTAAACATCACTTGAGTCTTTCCTCCAAAAGAAATACCTCAGAATCACTGACTGGTCTAGTAGATAAATGGAGTTAAAGTATAAATAACTTATATTCTTATAAGCTGCCCTTGGGTTAAAGTATTCAGTGAAAACTACAGTGTGTTTAGTTATTTTTCTCCAATCCAATTCTATTTTATGTTCAGCCAAAAGCATTTTCTACTGTCTTTCTACCGAGCCTTGCTTCTTCATTAGCTTCCATCTTATATTTTTCATCCAATCCACTTAGTCGCAATTTTTTTTATGACAACAAAGCTCATTTGTTGTTCCGTGAAATAAATATAATTGATTCTGTGTGCTGGTCATGTTTCTCAGACATTTAGTTATTACTTCCACCCACATATTTCATGTTTCCCTAGAAAAGTGGCAGCCACGTGGATTCTTAATGCTCCTTTCAGTGTCTACATTTATAGTTTGTTACAAGCTAATTTTATCCACAGGGAAACTCACAGTAAAGATAGGCCTCTAAGCCACTATTATGTATCCTGATTTAGGTAGTTAGAGTAAAATCAGTCTCACTTTTCTACAATACAAGTATTATCCCAGTTTATAAGTGACATTAGAAATCAATACCCATCTTAATTCACTAACGAGGAGGGGTGTCCTAGAGTGAGTGGACCAAGCAACCACAGTGCTTCTTAACAGTCTGAGTGGCCAAACAGCAAAAGCAGTTTAAAAGTTATAAGGTGAGAAATACTTTCAAATTAAACAAACTTATTATAATACTTGTACTTTTAATTATACATACAAAAGCTCTATGATTACAGTTGCCCGCAAACTTAGGCACTTCATTAGGCAAATGTATTGTTTTCCATACCACAGCATGCTTCAGCAGTACTTCGCAACTTGACAGTTTTACTTACTGTCTTGGAAGCAGTATTAATGTACTGCATCACCATTTCTTTTTTGATACTGAAGTCCTTTTCCCGCAATGGTGCCTTTTTGTCTTCATTTAAATTCATATCTTCCTGGAAAACACAATTAAAAAGCCTCGTTTTAGAATCTAAGTAGAGCAACAGTTCTACATACACAATGAACAGAAAATCAATAATTTGTGACTAAAGCAGCATTAACTGTTTTGGAACGATTTACATGTAGCTCTGCCAGGAGAAAAAAGAGAAAGGACCTGGAGATACAGAGAACAGAGTATTCTAGATCATTTTAGCAGGTAAAACACTTACCAGAAAAACTTTTTAAATTCACAGCAGGCTAGTAAAATTACATTCACATCACTATAGATAATTAGACAGTTGAAGATTTCTGCCTTCCATAAGCTTATTAGGATTCACAATTTATATATAATTGTGAAATATATATATTACATATAAAAATATATTATCTATATAAATTATATATATTATAGTCAATATATAATATTTATAATTTATATAAATATATTTTAAAATATAAACATATTTTTACAACAGCTGTACCTGAAGCCATCTTGCACCATTCTGAAAGCGCTCCTCCATATATCATAAGAATTAAACGGTAAATAAGCCAATCCCTTTTCAGATTCTGATAAGCTACAAGCACATACCAAATACCTAATACTGATCCTAGCAAAAGGTGAAGCATCCTACAGTTTTAACTGTCTCTTCTCCACCCCTATCAAAAATATTCATTAATTAATTTATTGCATGTTCTAAATCACATAAAAGTGGCACTCATAAAAAGAAGTACCACCTAAAAACCTAACATTTCTCAACAGCATCAATCAAAATAAAGGTTTAGGTAAGCTAGATCTTGCTACAGGCCTAATTCTGACTAAAAACTGCAAGTCAATAATATCCACATAAAGATATGAATTGCGACCAGAATCTATCAGCTCAGTTGACAAAGGAAGGGAGGCTGAGGTAAGACAAAAGTGGCTGAAGGAGAGGGCAGCTCAAATGGATTTCCTCCTGATCTTAGCCTTGGGTCATCTGTGTGCAATGTAGGACATCTTAATGTATATAAACTACATATCCACTCAGAAACGTGCCCATAAAAATCAGGACTTTGGATCACCTAGGGAGCCCAGAAAGTTAAATTTCTTCTAAGTTTTATAAAGGTTCTACAATTCAGACACTGTAGTTTATGCCTTTAGCTGACTCAGTTTTTGGCTACCAAAACTGTGAAGCAATTAAAAGTCAAAATTCCCTTCATTTCACCTTGATACAAATTTAAGATCTTAGAAGTTGTCCCGTTTGATACTCCAATAAAAGGTAGCAATTAGTAATGTCACTCTTGGCTATTCTGGTTAGAAATATCCTATTATGTGAATAATGGTTTAGTTTGTTTTTTTTTTCTCTAAGCCAGTGATTTTCAATACACCTTAACACCACTTAGGAAGCATTCTGGAAATGTCTCGGGGCATTTTGGTTGTCATGGTGACTGCGGTGATGCTACCAGCATTTACAGGGGAAAGGTGTGCTAGACATTCTGCAACACATGAGCTAATCCTACACAATAAGAAACTGTCCTGCGTCCCACAGAGAGATACACAGAGAGAACGAGAGAGGGAAAATCATAATTATCTACGCCTAGACTCTAATTCAATGAAATTAGATGTACAACGGAATTAATATGTAAATTGTTACATATTTAATACTTTATATATTATGTAACTTAATATACATTGAATTTTCCAAGAATCCAACTACTCTGTAAATTATAGTTACACTGTTTTTGTTTTAAGCTTTACCATCATTCGTGTTCCATTTCTGAAATTTAGGTATCCCAGGACAATGCTGCTTGTGGTATCTGAATCAACAGAACAACACACCTATATCAACCTACATCGTAGCTGTTGTACTCACAGTGGCATGAGGCAAAGACTCCACAATGTGACTTTATTGTGCCTTCTTGAGTAGTCGATGGCCAACTGTTTACAATGAAATACATACTGTTTTATTATATAGTACAGTAGGCATTATATGTTGATTTTTTTTAAATTATGAGTGGAGATAGTTTATATAATCTATAAAGAATTGAACTAAGAAAAAGTAATGAGGAAGTTAAGGAGCAATTGCTATAAAAGGTGTGTGTGAGGGGCACCTAAGAGCACAGAGAACATCTGTTTTAAATTATTCACTGTATTTTTTATTTTCTGTCTAATGGCCAAATGTGACCCAGCCTCTTTAACCAGCAAATTAAAATACTTAATAGATATAGAAAACTAAAAAACAGAAAACCCATTAGCTGTGGCTGAAATCAAAATAAAATTTTAAGGTGGAGAGTTGTAAGAAAGAAAAGACTACTGCTTTCTTTCTGGAAAGGCATCTTCAAGATAACATGAGCTTATACACAAAAGTTGTATGTTTGGAATTAAGGAAGAAACCCAGAGTTCTCCCAACTTCTTTCCTCTGGCTTACCCCACCTCTCTTGTCTAAATATGACACTCAACTCCATAACGAAAGTTTAATGACAGTGGCTGCTTAAAAACAAGAGGAAACAAAGAAGAAATGATACTACAGAGAAGTTTGGAATCACCTACATAATCGCACAAACCTTCCAGGATCACTCACTAGGTATGTAACTTCATCTAACAGATGGTCCTTCTCTTTACATCCAGGAAGAAATGGCACTCGAAAGAGTAAGAAAAGTTCTGCCCTTTACAAAAGGAAAAAGAGAAATAAGGGAGTGATGGAAAGAAAAAAAAAAATGTATGTATCTATGGAATAGGGTACAGGATTTTTAGAATGGATTTTGAATCTTTATCAGTGGAGAACAGGGCTAAAAAAGAAGAAAACTCTACAAGACACTGGCACTGAACCTCTGAGGGTCACAGAGTCCTAGTGAAATGTATTGGAAGCTTCTTCCCAGAAAATGCACATCCATATTTTATGTTATAGTTCCAATTCAAGTTAAGCTGAACATCTTCCAAAGCTATCCAAGAACCTGGAGGTGGGAGGCAATGCGGGAGCCAAGCATCTCTATTTAATAAGCCCCTGCCTTAAGGCAAAACCTTCAGCATGAGATTTTGAATATCACATAGTCTAAACTCCATGTATGTATTACACAACAGAAAATACAGGCTCATAGAAATGAAATGACTTTTCAGAGCTATCTGGTTGTTAGAAGCTTGAGAACTGGAGCCCAGACACCCAGTCTAGTGCAGTTTCCAGATAACTGTAAAGGGTCTCTTGTGAGCAAGTCATCAGTTTTCACATTAGTGAGTTCACAGCTGGTTAGTATGATCATATCGCATTTCCATTGTCTTAGGGCACGTTCCCTAGAGGCAGACCTGGGACAGGGATGCAGGTGCAGGTGATTAATGAGGGGGATGCTCTCAGGAAAAGGGGACTGAGACAGGGACATTCGAAAATGTGGCCTCAGCTGGATTCTCGCTTCAGCCTGAAGTGCACAGCAGTAGATGGTACCTGGAGGGAGAGGCCAGCCTTGACACCACCCAAGTCAGTCAGCCATTAGCTGCAGGACCCCAGTTCCCTGAGGCCAAATCTCTGGATTAAGAGGGCAGATGTGAACCACCAGGAGCCAACACTCACACCTGGGTACGCCCGTAACCAGCCTGGTGAAGGGGGTCTTGGAGGGGCACCAACAGTGTCCACTACAGCATTTGAAAATAACTTACTTTATATTATAATAAGGCTTCTTTCTAAGCAGAACTGAATAATACAGAAACCCACATTTATGCCCTACACAAGCAATATAAACCTCTGTGTGTTAACCAGTTCTTCCATTCAAACATAGGTCAGGACATGTAGTACACTGTATGGATACAGAATGATACTGTAGCTACAGATTTTATAACAGCCCTGAAAAACAGCTTACTTCAATATACATATCTATATATTGATATATATGTAACTCAATAAATATCTGTAATAAATAAAATACTAAACAGGAAATACATAGAACACATAACTGTACAAGGCCTGAGGAATGATTTGAATGAGGCTAATATTTCAGTGGGTATGAGATAAATATCTATTTCTTTAAATGGAAAAACCTTATCAGTTGGCTATTTAACTGAATATAGCTCATTTAAAAATATTTTTTGAGTGGTAATCAATCAAAACTTTAGTGTCTGTCAATCTGAAGAGTAATTATTGGTTTTGTTGTGAAAGTTCTATTAATACCTTAGCAACATACATAATGAATTAACTCACTTATAGCACTACTTTCATATACATGCTTAAACACAGTTTTTTGCCTGGGGAAATTGGGAGTTGCAGCATCAAAAAGTAATTTTCCTCTAGTTAATTACTTTCTAATTAAAAACTATACTTAAATTGAATCACTGTGCTACTTCACTATGTGAGTCTGACTGGCACTAGGGGCAGATTTCAGAAATACAGGGAGGAAATACTGAAGAAAAAAAATTAAGGGGCATGCTAAAATAAGCAGGATTCTTGGAAAGTGTCAAGGTCATGAGAGATGAGGAAGTACCACTGATCAGGAGATGAAAGAAACATGGCAAACCAAACATAAGATGTGATGCTGGGCTGTAACCTAGAACAGGAAAAGCACATCAGTGAGAAAACTGCTAAAATCTGAATAAAGTCTGTGGTTTGGTAACTACTGTACCAACATTAATTTCTTAGTATTAATAATTGCACTAAAGTTATATAAGATGCTGGCATTAGAGGACGTTGGGTGAAGGGTATAAAAGAATTCTTTGTACTATTTTTGCAACTCTTCTGTAAGTCTAAGATTATTTCAAAATAAAGTTTTTTAAAAACTAAATTAAAATATTCATAAAACTTCTGCTTTAAAAAAATAATTTGAAAAGAACAAGAAAAATAGAACATCCTACATTCTTTAAAAATACAGTATTTTTTTAAACGTCCACTAAATAAATGTTTGTAGTGTATTGGCCACAATAAATACACACAAACTTGATGGAGGGGAGGGAAGTAAAGAAACCACTATCAAGACAAATCTGAGGCTACCGAGAGGAAGAGTTAAGACACAGGTAACAGAAGTCCATTCAAAATCTTTTAAAGGTCAGGCATCCTTCGGAGTTTTCCAAAACACAAAGTTCAAGTTGCTCACATGTCTTCCCATTTTCATTCCAAATCTACTCTCTGAACCATCCTTCTCACTCATTCTCGAAGCAACACTTGCTACACCTTTTCACAAGGACCTGGTATTTCTATAATCTTAAATAATGGTTAAGTCTGAGCCAGGCATTGTGCTAAAACACTTATAAGCACAATTTATTTAATACTCAGTAATAACCCTTTGAGGTATGTACTATCCTCTCTTTATTGATGAGAGAACTAAAACTTAGGGAAATCCTGTAAGTTGGCCACAGTCCTGTAGCTTAGATTTTGTCTCTCCATTCTTATTTCCATATTATTTATCTCCATTATCTAAAATCCCACTTCCGGGCTTCCCTGGTGGCGCAGTGGTTGAGAGTCCACCTGCCGATGCAGGGGACACGGGTTCGTGCCCCGGTCCAGGGGGATCCCACATGCTGCGGAGCGGCTGGCCCGTGACCCATGGCCGCTGAGCCTGCGCGTCCGGAGCCTGTGCTCTGCAACGGGAGAGGCCACAACAGTGAGAGGCCCATGTACTGCAAAAAATTAAAATAAAAATAAAATAAAATAAATAAAATCCTACTTCCTCTGGGCCTAATGCCATCTGACATGCTCGGCAGCCAACACCTTGTGTTGACTCCTCTGCCAGTCCATGCCTTCACACCCACAACCAGCAATCTTCATTTCCACTTTCCTCAGCCTCGGTCTTCATGACCACACCTGAGCCTTTTCATTAGCTAAAAACTGTTCCACCTCTAGTATCATCATAATCCCCAAGATCCTTTTTTCTGACCTCAATCTTCTATCTTTTCACCTCTCCCACTCCCAAGCCACCTATTTTTTGACCTCAATAAAACCTCCAGTGTCGTGACCCCCTCCATTTTCTCCCAATTAGTCTCTTATGGTCCATCACTTCCTACAACATTGATGGAAAATCCTAGTGGTCTCTCCTCACATTCCCTAGAGTACTCATTTCAAACTTGCCATTTCCAGGAGCTATGAAACCATTGCTTCTACCTACCATTTTCAGTAAGCAAATTTTTATTTCCTCCATGAAAAGGAGACTATAATTCAATTTCCTGTTTCCTCTATTACCAATTTATTTGCACACTAATTTTTCTGTGCCAACTCTTGCCTCTATCCAAAGATAATCCCATTCATTTATGCTCTGGATCCTCTTTCCTTTCACCTCCTAAAAGGGCACTGCACATCAGTTACCCTATTTTAATCCTGTTTCACTAAATTCTTCTCAGTTGGTTGGGTCTCAGTATATAAACATGTTAATCCTTAATGGATTAAAAATTAAAAGAAAAAAGCCTCCCCTCAATCCTAGCTCTCCTTTGTATATGCCTTTCTTTTTCCTCCTTCACAGATAATTTTTAAAAGAACTTTTTTCTACACTTGCTGTCTCTTTTACATTGCATATACTTTTTAGATATTTGTCAAATGAGATATAACAAAACTTCCCAAATAGAATTTGCTAATCCTATTTTGGGACAAACATGAAATGCAGGTAATTTTCTGGGAAATGGAGCTGGAGCCAGAGATAACACTCACAGCCCCAGCCTTGAAGAGTAATGGAAACAAAGTCCAGCTCCAGAGGCAGGGTCTCCAGGCAGTGGCACTGGCACAGGTAAAACTGGCCAAGCTAAAATCCATCATGTCTTCAGGGAGCACTAGCAGAACCACACGCAACCTCTGTGACCTGGAACCGTCAGTGTGTGGTTGAGCTGTGCAAAGCAGCACCTGCTTGAGAGGTGAAGAGCACTGAGATCCTACCAAGACTTCACTCACCAGGCTGTGTGACTTTGTGTGGTGTTGTGTCCTCTCAGAGGAAAGAAGGTGTACACATTTTTCTAACTTGCACAAGGACACCAGATGGGTAGCTGTGGCCCTGACCTGGAAACCAGGTCAATGACATGTAGTCAAGCCAGCAGCTTTTAAGATGCTCCAGAGGATTTTTCCTATGTGTCAGATGGGATCAGAAGTTCCCACAAACCAGGAAAATCCAAGTTTTCTACTATCTTTAGACACCTTGACTCCATCCTAGGCTGATAAAATACCAACACAAAATAAATACCTTCTACTTCTTCTCTGGCAAAACTGAGAGAGAAAAAAAGATGTAATCTTAATACTCATGCACATACATGCAACTAGTGAGCACCAAGGTGTAATCAAGCAGAGAATGGCAAACAGAGAGTGGACATTTTTTTAACTGAATTACAAACATAAGACTCACTATTTTCATTCATGGATGTGGATTTTACAAGACAGCATGTTCATTAAATTTACATACATCAAGTTGAGTGGGATAGTTAATGCCATGGAGAGTCAGACTGAATTTAAAATGATTGACTTATTTGGAGAATTAAGTGAATATACAAGCAGCAAACTGAAGATGGTCAGGTGTGAGGAAATTTACCCAAAGAGGGAAAACACTACAGACAGGCAGAAGCACGACTAGAGTTATAAAACGGATCCTGGAAAAACAGTACAATAATGGATCAAAACATTCATAAGGATCAATAAGCATAATATTAAAAGGTAAAAATTGGAAGCACAGCAATATCAAAACCAAACATTCTTATTGTCAACAGCTATCATCTCATTTCAGTAGTGTTCAATGCTTTGTTTCATGGGTTAAAGCCAAAATAATTGTTCTTGGTAGCAGTTTTGCTAATGTTTTTTTTCACTGCAGCCACAAATTGGTTATACGTTTTAAGAGGTCCACAATGATCCCCTAATTACTTCTCCTGGGACCTCAGAGCTCAACATCCTACAAGAGCAATTTTACCCATACTTCTTCTAAAAGTTTAATTCTGTCCTTCACCACACTGGAATTCATCTTCCATATCACACAATGTCAAAAGGTCTTGCTGATGTGTATCCCTACTGAGGAATGTTCTTACTACCATGAGTGGTTTAGTGCCAAATAAAAACATCAAAGATTTCATGATCTCATTCCAGTTAATTATATACTCCCAAATAGTGCACATTAACTGAATCTCATGTAGTTCTGCAATTTAATATATTGTATTCTTAGATTAGGCTTAAGTAAAATTAGAAAACCTGTAAAAGATAAATACAACCAAAACCCTGGAACTTGGAATTAACTTTATCACTACTTTTTTTAAAATAAATTTATTTTGTTTGTTTTATTTACATTTGGCTGCGTTGGGTCTTCATTGCTGCGCGTGGGCTTTCTCTAGTTGCAGGGAGCGGGGGCTACTCTTCCTTGCGGTGCGCGGGCTTCTCATGGCGGTGGCTTCTCTTGTTGCAGAGCATGGGCTCTACACGCGCAGGCTTCAGCAGTTGTGGCACACGGGCTCAGTAGTTGAGGTTCGCGGGCTCTAGAGCACAGGCTCAGTAGTTGTGACTCACGGGCTTAGTTGCTCCGTGGCATGTGGGATCTTCCCAGACCAGGGCTCAAACCCGTGTCCCCTACATTGGCAGGTGGATTCTTAACCACTGAGCCACCAGGGAAGCCCTATTACTACTTTATATTGAAGATGCCCATAAATATGCTAAAGCTATAAAACAGCTTATCTTTCTTTGTCCATCATTTTTTACTACGTTCTTATATTAACCTTTATATAATCGTTTCATTTCCTTTACATAACTTTGATTATAAAGAGGTCAGAATTTTTGGTTTCACCAATAGTGGGGTTGGATTCACTGTTCTATCCACAATGTCCTTACTCAATCCCAATTAAAATTAACAGGAAATCAGATAGCTAGCTCATTAACAGGACAGCAGCCATAAAATAGCATTTACCCAGAGATTGACAACAAACTCATAAACGTTGTTATTCGACCGAATATTCTAACTGGAGCTTATAGAAAGAGTGCAAACTATTTCAATTTGAAACCAAATTACAATTTAACCTAATGCCGGTATCAGGGAATAAACAAACAGAGAAGAAACTTAAATATAACTTTTTTTCTCACATGCTATAAATTTTAGCAGAATAGACAAGAAATGAGATGAATATGCAGCATGCTGCACAACTCTACTTTGGAATATAATCTGGCTGAAACTGTTCAAGCTTATGCATAAGCACCTACAATCACAGGCAACTGTTACGTAATTCAGCAGAAAAGAACACTGCTACTTATAAAAAGGGTTTCATTCACTTATTTGCTTTTCAACTTTTCTAAACAAATGGCCATTCCTTCATAAATTACATAAAGGATAAAATGGTTATTTCACAAAGCACAAAGGCTGACTTTTCTAGAGAAGAAAATAAGAATAAAAAAAAGCCTTCATCGTTTGGAAAGGCTGTACCTGCACACTTCCTAATTAGTGAAAGAGCAAGCTTAAACATTAACATAACCTTTATCCTTTTAAAACTCTCCTTTCTAATCATTTGACTGGTTCCACGAACTCCCACCAGGCAAAATCTAAGGCTCCTAAATCATTTATTTTCTCATTTATCTGGATCTAGAAGAAACAACGAGGCACTGACATTATCCCCCTGACAAACACAACCCATGAATCAAGTTGACAATAGCCTTACACTTCTACCCTCTCTTCCTCCTCCTCCATTTGGATTATTATTTGGATTGCTTTTAAACAATCTTTCCCTGAATTTTTCAATTTCTACCTGAAGGAGAGGGAGATGGGTGACAACTAATAGATCAGAACAAAACATTACCATAGAACCTCTCTCGTTTTATCTGGTCAACCCAAAATATACTTTTATAGTTTATAAGAAATAAAAAACACCCATGATACAGAAAAGTAGATTTGTAAAAAATGCTAATACTTGAAATAAGCGAACTGCTAGTAGGAATCTATAGCAGTCAATTAGCCCTTAAAGAACTAACACAATCGAGTTTTCCTTGGTGTTTCATTCAGACTCCTGGTGACCCTTAAGACATCACTTACACATCCAACACAATAGGTGTTCATTTGTCTGACTGAAGAAATAGCTATGCAAAAATCTTTAACACCAACAATGAAAGCGGAAAAAAAGATTTAAAAAGAAAAAAGAAAAATTATCTTTAGCGTGTACCCAAAGAGTGGCAATGTGGAATAAAGATAGCAGTAAGAACCCTCCTCCCACCAACTGTACCAAAAAGAATCAAATTCAATTTTATCAGTTCACTTAGCTCTTCTTTCTTCCTCTGGACCTTAGTTTCAAAGATATCTGAGTTGACTACAAAGCAAAGAACACAAAGACATCTCAGTATTTAACTCTATGTGTACTAATTTATATCTTTTCTTGCTTAGACATGGTATTCACCAAAGCAGAAGAAACAGACTAACTCATTCAACAATACATGAAGTATGCACTGTGAAGACACGAAGGGAACAAAGATGAATAAAGTTAAATGTTCATAGTCCAGTAAAATAGAGTTCTTATGAAAAGATTAGAAAACTGATCTAATGACATAATAAAAGAAAACAGAAATGTATCATACATAGTCACTCATTTAATCAGTAATGGAGGATATACTCAGTTTAAAGGATAAAAATTAGCAGAACTACACGTCAACCTCATTGCAAGGCGAGTCTAGTGAAAGGCTAGCCAACTTAATTCAAATAACTGAAATGTAAAATGAAAAAAAGGCGTTTCCCAAATACTTCAGGAACAGGAAAAAAAAAAAAAATTAACTCTGGGGTTTTCTACTCCAGAAGGAGTAGAAAGGAAAAAGAAAGGAATAAGAATAGGAAAAGATATAAAAATTAGTCACAGATATTCTGATTACATACATAGAAAACTATGAGGAACTCTACAAAGAATAAAAACTGAGAATTCAATAAGATTACTGAATACCAAAAGCAACACACAAATTAATAATCTTAGTAAAAATGTTAATTTTTTTTAAATACTAGTTACATTTTAGAAATAAACCAAGGAATAAAGCTCATAAAAGATGTACACGACCTCTAGGGAGAAAATTATAAACTTTACAGTTCAGGAACAGAGAAAATCGAAATAAATAAATAGATATAAGATATCCAATGTTCACAGAAAAATTTAATATCACAAAGGCATTTATCCTGTCTAAATCAATAAATTTATTGCTATTCCAGTCAAGATCCCAACAGGGTTTATAATAAAACTTAACTAATTGATTGTAAAATTAATATAAAATCACAAAGGGGCCAAGAAGAGCCAGGACAATTTTGAAGAAGGGAAGGGGGTCCTAGATATGAAGGCTTATTATACAGTTATATTAATTAAGACAATGGATATAAATGCAGAGCTAGACAAACAGACCAATGGACAAAATCAAACCTCAGAAACAAACCTACATATGAGCAATACCTTGATGTATAACAGTGGTGATATTACAAATGATGGACAAGAATGGCTATTCAATAAATTCTGCTAGAAAAACTAGTTATCCATGTAGGAAAAGTATTGGATCCAATCTCTCACATCAGACATTAAGATATCACAATTCTAACAATTTTAGGAATGTAGAAGAACAGATCTATAATGTCAGGATAGAGAAGGATTTCTTAAATAATATACTTATGACATATTTAAGACCATTTAAAAATCAAAATGGAGCAACTTATGGCTCAGGCATCCAAAATGGGGCCAGGCCATTGTTGATGTGGTTTCAGACACATTCCTGCATCTCTAAGAACTTGAATTTTCTCTGAACTGTATCAAACTCAAGAACAGGACCAGCCATTTCAAAACAATATCTCCTAGTATCTGCTAGGTGCACCCTTGTAGTTTTCTAACAGAGAATAACAAACCTGACTCCATATAGTATCTATTCCTTTAGCTCTAACCTTTGTGCTCTGTTGCCTTGCTTAGTCATGCTGACTGTGCACCTTTGTAAAAGAAGTTGCCTATAGCCTGAAATATACATGTTAGCCCATTCTTAAGGGTCTGCCTCCCAGGCTTGACCTTTAAGGTATAAAACTTTCATTTCTACAGAGATTAAAAAGTTCCGGAACAGAAATAACATTTGTCTTGTTGAAGATTTACAGGAACATTGTGATCAGACCTAAGTGGACAGCTGCAGGAACAAGGGATTCCTGCACCAAGAAGTTTGCAAAACCAGCCACACCTCCACCTTTTTTAGTATAGAAGCCTGAATTCTAACTTGGGGTAAGATGGTTCTTTGGGACCCTAGTCCACCATCTTCTAGGTCTGCTGGCTTTCTGAATAAAGTCACTATTCTTTGCCCCAGCACCTCAGTCTCTCCATTTATTGGCCTGTCATGCAAGGAGCAAGTTAGCAGCTTGGACTCCATAGCAGTTTCAAAGTCTGTCCCCCTTCACAGTTATGTAATCAGTTCAGACCCCAGCCAATCCCTGATTAACAAGCACCGTTACTTCTTTCTAACTCCAGTCCTAATTCTTGACAGACAACTTATGTAAATAACCTTGCAGGTTTTTTGCCTTTATAACCCTCCCCAATTTTGTGGTCCAAAGGAACACAATTCAAATGGTCCTTGAATCTTTATCTCCTGGGCTGCAATCCTAACAAACCCTAAATAAACACCTGTTTATTCAATCAGGTCTCTGTTTCTGAAATTTTGGTTAACAATACAAAAAGCAGAAACCATAAAAGGATTTATAAATCTGGCCACATTGATTCTTACATTTCTATACCTTCATCCATCCTACCACCCCCAAAAGGAAGTAAAAAGACAAGACTCAGACTGGGACAAGATACTTACAACTCATATAAACTGACACGAGCATTAAGGATATGTGATGAATTCTACAAATCAATAGGAAAAAGAAAAAACCCTCAATGGAAAAAACTGGCAAAAGATATGAACAAGAAATTCACAGAAGAGTAAACCAAAGGGCCAATAAGTGTGTCAAGAAATGTTCAACCTCACTTATGATCAAAGAAAAAAAAATTGTTTAAAGTATTAGGTAACCTGTTTATATCCAACAGACTTTCAAAATTTAAAAAGCCTTATTATACCACTGCAAACTCAGTGACATTCTACAAATTAATCAGGTGGAATCTTCGAGTGTCAAATTCATAAGATACAAGATTAAGGACCTCTTCTAGACTGAGGAGATTTTAAAACATGACAACTGAATACAACACACAGTTCTGAACAGGATTCTTTTGCTATAAAGAGCACTGCTGGTACTACTGGTAAAACTTAAGAGCGTGAGGATTAGTTGACAGAAATTGATCAGTGTTAGCCTCCTGATGGTGGTGGTTATATTGTGGTTAAGTAGGAGGATGTCCTTTTTTGTAGACTAATACTAAAATATTAAGGGGTTATGAGGCATTGAGTCAGCAACTTACCAGTAAGTAGTTCAGAAAAAAAGTTTTTTTCCTGTACATTTATCATTAAGACACAGAAAACTTTTTTTTTTTTAACATATAGGAATAAAACCAACAGATTCAGGGTATTGTTCACCTCCGGGAATTAAAGAAGAATGTGACTGAAAGGAGTACACAAAGTATTTCAATTAATTATATATGTTCTATCCTTTTTTGTATACCTCACATACCCTATTTAAAAATACCACTGAACAAAAATAGATTCAACTTGAAAGTACATACTGAAAATTGTTTCAAAATTAACTTTTGAATGCCTTTAGGATTATCTATACTATGTTTCCCCACACTAAAAGCTAAAATATGTATTAAATAGTAGGTCATCTAAGCTCTTAATGCCAATAAACACTTCAAACACATGCTTAAGAGATAATGCTGATGGCATTTTATAAATGTGCTCCCTCCTACATTACAATAGAGCCTAGTAAACATCTTCCCAAGAAAAGATTAGATCATTACTAATCATACTTAAGTATTCGTGCAACTTTATTAGACCACTTCTTCCATGCTTACAAATGATGACAGGAAGTCCAGAATTTAAATAATTTTTGTTAGAGTAATTCTGTCATCATTGGCATTCACTTAATGCCTGTTGATGATCACATCTTGATAGATGACCTTTCTTGCAGCTTTCGTTCTCTCAACAGATAGTGAAAGTGAGAAAACAAAAAAAGATATGAATGCATGAAATCTCTCTTCCTATTCATTATTTTAACATTTTTGTGTTATTTAGCAAACTGGCAATTAAAGCTAATTTCCACCTAAACACAGTATTGAAGGTGAAAAGAAATGTAGTCTTAGAAATCTTAAAAGTTAGAAAGATGCACCTAATTCAACAGGCAGTTATTTGCGATGATAAACCAGTTGGATGATGCTGCATGGATTTAATCTAGCAGAGAGACATATCAAAATAATAAATAAAGGATAAATTACACAAGGGACTTATACACAAGCAGCTCTGAGGGGTGAAAGATCTGTACACGGAACACTGTAAGTCACTGATGAAAAAAGCTGCAGAAGACACAAATAAAAGGAAAAATGTTCTGTGTTCTTGGGTTGGAAGAATTAGTATTGTTAAAATGTTCATCCTACTCAAAGCCATCTATATATTCAATGCAATCCCTATCAAGATTCCAATGGCATTTTTATAGAAACAGTCCTACAATTTGTATGGAATCACCAAAAACCATGAATAACCAAAGCAATCTTGAAAAAGAACAAAGCTGGAGACATCACACTTCTCAATTTCAAACTATATTACAAAGCTATAGTAATCAAAACATTATGGTACTGGTATGAAAACAAACACAAAGAACAACAGAACAGAAACAAGAGTCCAGAAATAAACCCATGCATATATGGTCAACTAATATTTGAAATGGGAGCCAACAATACTCAATGGGGAGAGACAGTCTCCTCAATAAAGGAGGAAAAACTGTATAATCACATGCAAAAAAAAAAGAAAGCAAGAAAAGAAAGAAACTGGACTCCACCTTATACCACTCACAAAAATTAACTCAAAATGGATTAAAGACTTAAATTTAAGACCTGAAACACTAAAACTCCTAGAAGAAAACATAGAGGAAAAGCTCCTTCATGTTGGTTTTGGCAATGAGTTTTTTGAACATGACACCAAAAGCACAAGCAACAAAAATAAACGTGAAGGATTTCATCAAATTAAACAGCTTCTGCACAGCAAAAATAAAAAATCAACAAAATTAAAAGGCAACTTATGAAATGGGAGAAAATATTTGCAAACCACATATCTGGTAAGAAGTTAATATCCAAAATACATAAGGAACACATATAACTCAAAAGCAAAGAAACAAAATCTGATTAAAAATGGGAAGAACTAAATAAACATTTTTCCAAAAAGGTTAAACACATGGCCAATAGGTACATAAAAGGGACTCAACGTCATTAATCATCAGGGAAATGCAAGTCAGAACCACAATGGTTATATCACCTCACATAGTCAGAATGGCTGTTTTCAAAAATATATATATCAAGTGCTGGGGAGGATGTGAAAAAAAAGAACCCTTACACATTGCTGGTGGAGTGTAAATTGTTATAACCACTATGGAAAATAGTACGGAGGTTCCTCAAAAAATTAAAAATAGAACTATCATATGATCCAACAATTCCACTTCAAAGGATACAAATTTACAGTTATAAAATGAATAAATTCTCAGGATGTAATGTACAGAATGGTGACTCTAGTTTAAAAAAATATTACATAGTTGAAATTTGCTAAGAGAGTAAACCTTAAAGTTCTCACCACAGGGAAAAAAATGATAATTATGTGAGGTGATGGACGTGTTAACTGACCTTACTGTGGCAATCATCTTAAAAAATATACCTCTATCAAATCATCACATTGTATACTTTAAGCTTACACAATGTTAAATGCCAATTTTATCTCAATAAAACTGGAAAAAAATAAGAAAATAAGTTCAGTTTCTGGTTTGTTGAGGTTTAACATTTCTTAGAGAGCTTGACTATAGCTGCTCTTTGTAGAAGACAGAGCAAAGGGTCAGAATATAGGGAATATTCTACAGTATGAAAGGGTTCCAATCCCCTAGAAGGAGTGTGTAGGGAACAATTGATAAAGAAAAGACAAGAGGGACAGAGGCAACACTCAGAGGAAATAAAAAGAAGAGGAGGCATGGAAAGTAAACTCGTATGAATTGGCTAGAGAGGAGAAAAATCAGGAAAAGGAAAAAAGTGTCACGGTACCCAAAGGAAAAAGAGAAACACAAACAAGAGGTCAGCTGTGCTGTGTTACATGTTGCAAACAGGATCTGATGATTGGAAAGCCACTTACAGTTAGAGGGGTAAACATCTACAGCAAAACAACAACAAAAATGAAAAGTTATTGGTAGAAAGAGCCAGAGTAAACTATTCTTTGTGGAGGACAGGCTCTGAATGGAAAAAGATAAAGGACAGGAGCTGTGGTAAAGGGCACATGAGCTTCCCATGGATAGGATATGGATCCCAGGGAGAAGCAGGCCCGGGCCATCTAAGAGATACTGCATCCCGAAGGTGACCCCACCAGAGGAATGGTCTCATGGAAGCCTGGGGCAGAAGGCCAAAGGAGACGTCACCAGTGACAAGGGAATTATAGGTGAGACTGGGAGCAGGGGAGCCATGAAAATACCACAGGAGAAAGGAATCCACATTTGTAATCCCCTAACCTCTGACAGGCAAAATGGTCCCCCAAAGATATCCATGCCCTAAGCCCTGGCTTCTGTAAATACGTCAGATGACATGGCAAAAGGGACTCTGCAGATGTAATTAAGGTTACAAACTTTAAAACAGGGAAATTATTTTGGATTTTCTGGGTGAGCCCAAGCTAATACATAAACCCTAAAAAGCAGAGGACTTTCTCCAGATGGAGGCAAGAGATGCCACAGAAGGGGAATTCAGAGAAATTCTAAGTGTGAGATGTTGTGATGTATCTGAGATGTAAGGGCCCATGTGAAGGATAGGAAAGAGGCCTCTCAAAGCTAAGGCAGCCCCCAGAGGACAATCAGGGAGAAAACTGGGACCTCAGTCCTACAACATCAGGGAACTGGACTCTGCCAACAAAATGAAATCAGAAGAGGATTCTCCCCAAAGCCTCTGATAAGAGCCTCCGACACTGACTTCAGCCTGGTCAGCCTACAGAAACCAGCTAAGTCGACCTGGACTTCGGCCTACAGAACTATGAGACAATACAGTGGTGTGGTTTTAGCCACCAAATCTGTGGCAATTTGTCACGGCCAGCAATAAAACTAACACAACATCCCACGGCACCAGTGCTAGATTATAAATACCCTCAGCCAGCAAAGTATTTTTACTCCTCCTCCCCTCATCTCCAATGTCATCCTGGAGGAGATAGGTTCAGTCTGGAGAGCAGGAAAGAAGGGAACTGCAGTGTGGGGAAACAGAGCAGAGCCCACCAGAGCCCCAAGCACAGCCATGACCACGGCCCCAAGCATGGCCCCAAGCACGGCCCCGACTACAGCCCCAAGCACGGCCGCAAGCACAGCCCCAAGCACGGCCACAACCACGGCCACAACCACAGCCACAACCACGGCCCCAAGCACAGCCACTACCACAGCCCCAAGCACAGCCACGACCATGGCCCCAAGCATGGCCCCAAGCACGGCCCCGACTACAGCCACAACCACGGCCCCAAGCACGGCCACAACCATGGCCACAACCACAGCCACAACCACGGCCCCAAGCACGGCCACGACCACAGCCACGACCACAGCCTGCACTGGAGGCTTTAAGTGGAGCAGCCTTGAAAGAGGGAAAGTGAGAGGCTTTCTCTGGATAAAAGTTAACTTATTTAAATTAAACTAGGGCTTTCATTATCTGAAAGCAAACAGAAAACTCTGGGACCTACAGTGAATTTTATCCAGGGGCAGGAAAGAATAAGCTGAAAGAGCTGGTTTAAAGGGGCAATGGCTGGAACAAACAAGTCACTTTCAATCTGTACCTACCATGTTCACCTCGGTCAAAAAGCCAGCTACACAGATCTACTGTGAGTTCAAGAGCAACCACTGAAATTTGACGTCCATAAATCAAAGCTGTATACACAGCAATGCTCACACAACTATTTCACATACCTAAGATCTAAAGAGAAACCAAGATGAGCTTTCAGATAAAAACTCTGCTTTCACTGGATGACAAACAGGGAAAAAAAGCCCTTAAGAAGTAGCATAACTAAAAATTCATCACTACTTTTAAAAAGTGCACTGAAAATGTTACCCAGCGACCAACTAAATTAATTTCCTAAATAAAAGTGAAATGAGTACAAATGTTGAAGGATTACACTGTACTTCGCATTCATTAAGTAATCAAGTCAACACACTGTCTTTCAAAGGACCGTCTTGAGGAGGGAAAAGAGGTGTTCTTCAAAACAAAGATTTTACTTCATGAAAAAAATCATCTAAGTACCTTTGATAACGTTTAACAAGATTTTTTTAAACTGTACAATGCCAAAACAAAGAATCTAGATACAACTTCTAAATGAAACCTCATTTTGGCAAATGCCAAAAAATGAAAATGGCAGATTATTCAATGTTGCTTCCTCAAAAGAATTTTTATTAATAAAAATGGTACAGATAGGTGCAAGCCAAAAATAAAACCCAACCTAAATCTAGCATCCTCCCCAGATATAAAAACAGCTTTAAATTTGTCAAAGGTGTGGTATCCCACCTGACAAGCCTGAGAAATATCACTAGTCCACATTTAAAGGCGAAAGACCCTTCTCAGCTTTAGAATCTCCAGCAGGTTTTCCCTGCATTGACCACTGTGATATGGTCAAGGTATCAGAAGGGGAGAAAAAGAAAAAAAAAAAAACCTTTATTTTTTTTTAAAGCCTTTAGTTGTGACAAACTCACTCATTAGCAAGTTGGGCAGCTCTGAGAAAGCAATCATTCATTTTACTTCTGCTGAGTAAAGTGAGTTTGACTGCAAAAGATCTTCTGCCAACAAGGAGACCTGTTTAAGATTTAACAAGTGGGGCTTCCCTGGTAGCGCAGTGGTTAGGAATCTGCCTGACAATGCAGGGAACACAGGTTTAAGCCCTGGTCCAGGAAGATGCCACGGAGCAACTAAGCCCGTGCACCACAACTACTGAGCCTGCGCTCTAGAGCCCGCAAGCCACAACTACTGAAGCCCGCGCGCCTAGAGCCCGTGCTCCACAACAAGAGAAGCCACCGCAATGAGAAGCCCGCACACTGCAACGAAGAGTGGCCCCCACTCACCGCAGCTAGAGAAAGCCCGCGGGCAGCAACAAAGACCCAACACAGCCAAAAATAAATAAATAAAATTAATTAATTAATGTAAAATTTTTTTTAAAAAGATTTAACAAGTGATCTGGCCCAGTTATTAAAATGTGTAAACACTTCAAAAATGCCAAAATCCATCTGCCCTGTTCATACAATTAAAATTGATACTCTTAGCTAGGAGAAGGGTAAGAAAGACTAACAGAAACATACTTCTAAAGTCATCATGTTCAGAACAGAATACCATCAACTGTGTTCTGTACTTCCTAGGTAGTTGTACTTTAACAACTACTAGCTGCGGTAAGCCTCCATAAATGTCTAACATCACTGGCCTACTTGCTTTACTTACTCAGATGACACCAGCAATTCTGAACCAAAAGAAAAATTTTTCTTAACAAGGTAGTCACAAGTGAACCAAAAAAGTACCATTCCAGAATCTCACAGATAATTTAGGTAGTGGTTCCACATATGATACGTGAATGAGGGGGCACTTTATTATCTTGAGTCCTCAAAGGTAGTCTTGAAGAAATCTACCTTATACAAGTCTCATTGACAGATGCAAAGGCTAGCAAAAATGGTTACGTTCTTTTGTTCTAGACTGAAATTATATCAACTTATGGTGATAAAAGAATTACAAAGGCACACCCCAAATTCAGTGAGCTCAAGTGCAGATTTAACTGTTGCAGGACTATGCAAACCTCGTTATCGTGAGAACAGAGAAAGGACCCAAACAAGGTCCAAAAATCAGCACACTTAACAATGCACACAGCAGAGAGCTGTGACCGTCATTCTCAAATGCAACCGACCCAGACAGACCACTTAGATAATCCATTTAAGGCAAAAAAGTATATCATTCGATACTTTAGAGGTTTACGTTTTTATGTATTTCTGTGTAAAACAACTGGTATGACATTTTTCTTCGGATTCTTAATTTTGTAATCCTAAAACTCTCTATGCCTTAAGTACTATCTTAGTGACATCAGAAATCACCTATGGAACCTGAGTTTCAGACATGTGTGGTTCCATTAACATAAGCCGAAGCAAAGGCTTTTTTTTACATCAAACGTTATATAAGGAATCAAAATTCTTACCATCATCTTTTCAAAAAGCTCTAAGATTTCCTTCTCTGACAGTGGCTTTGGAATGTTTTCATTCATCTCTGAAGAACAATCATTGCTTGAAAATGCAGTCTTCAGGTTGGAAAGTGGAGTCCTTTCTTTCTTGCTCCCTGGAATTCTTATGCTGGCAAATCTGTCCAGCTATGAAGAAAGATAAATAGCACACACGTAAATATTCTCTTCTCCAACATTATTTACCTAATTCCCAAAATGAAAAAACAAACAGGGTCAATTACATTATCACTGTGATTTCATCAGGAGGCTTTCAATTAATTCAGCACTTAATCTTTAAAATTAAAAGAAATAATAAATATAAAAATAAGAGTCTTCATAACCATCCTGTCTAATGGCAGAAGAGATACACAACCTCAAAAGATTCCTTCTAATCTTAAGATTATAGAATTAAGAGTCTAATGAGTGACGTTTGCTTTACAGATTAACAAATTAAGCATTTTTACAAAGGTAACTTAGCTAATTTAGTGGTTGGCATTCTAACTAGTACTCAGTGTCCTGCCCCCCAGCCCCTCATCCAGTGTCCTTTTCATAGTACAGACTATGGGGTGGGGAGGTGGGGGAGCAGGGCATGATTTAGGCATTTTAAAAATTGACTTTTACTTACAGCTCCATAACTTGTTGGCCTGATAGACATCACATTTCTCTTTATTCAGGTTGGTCTGTATTTGAACTTCATGAACAACTATAGAGTAGCTAAAGCCTCAGGAAATAAAACTGGATTTTTGCTGCAATGAGATTTCTTCTACAATTATATCATCAAATAGTCCACGGATATTTGAAAATGCATAGACTAGTTTACAAAGTTAATTGTTCATTCATTGAAAATTGCTTGAATTTCACAAGTTCTATTCCTAACAGAGAACCCAGACACATACAGTGTTTCAAGTGGTAACCAGCAAAAAAGGTAAAGAAGTGTGTACTTAAAAAGCACAATGAGGGCTTCCCTGGTGGCGCAGTGGTTGAGAGTCCGCCTGCCGATGCAGGGGACACAGGTTCGTGCCCCGGTCTGGGAAGATCCCACATGCCGCGGAGCGGCTGGGCCCGTGAGCCATGGCCGCTGAGCCTGCGCGTCCGGAGCCTGTGCTCTGCAGCGGGAGAGGCCGCCAACAGTGAGAGGCCCGCGTACCACAAAAACAAACAAACAAAAAAAACAAAAACAAAAAAAAAAGCACAATGACTCTGGAATTGTTCAGCATAACTGTGCACACATTAAGCTACTATTTGCACCATATATATGTGTAGTACATAGTCCTGTACTATTCATTGTAGTAGCTACTAGCTATGTGTGGTTATTTAAATGTAAATTAAATTTTTTAATTCAGTTCCTTAGTTGCCCTAGTCACATACCAAGTGCTCAAGAACCACAAGAGACTAGTGGTTCCCATATTGGCCAAAGCACACAAAGTACATTTCTATCATGACAGAAGGTTCTACTGGATAGGGCTGCTACAGCCCATTAAAGAAATATAACACTTAAAATTCTGTTTAAAAGGACAGTAAGTCACAGTATTGATTATTCACTTCACTAAAGAAATAGGACTTTTTTCAAATAATGATATGCAAAGATAATGTTTATCTTTCAAAATAGGTCTTGAAGTTCACTTTGGAGATAATCCTTAGGAAAAACACCATGTACTATACACTCACACATGGTCCATCTAACATGAACTAAACATTAAAGTACTAACAATATGACAGCTTCTGGCAGGATTACAAAGTATTCACAAAACACCACTGCTCTCATCCTAACAACAAAAGAAGCCAGGTACCCTACAAAATTGTACTTGCTACTGTTTTCAACCCATCAGGAAGCTGAGGAAACAAGAAAGCCTGTAAGAACTAAATACTGGGACGTGACACACTGCTTTTATCCCTGACGAACAGCTGAAGAAAAATAAAGGTAAAGAAAAACCAGCCAAGTCTTTTTTATGAACTTTGACAGCTGCATGGGTACTGGCATGAGAGATTAGAATTCCAAGGGCCTCGGTCATGAAGCCCCAACCATGGAGCAAGTCTGCACCCTCCTACCAACTCTTTCCCTCAAGTCTTCACCAGCTACACGGGGTAGGAGGCCAATGGCTGGGGGCAGAGCAGGAAAGCTGAGCGGGATGCTTGCTCCCTGAGGCATGAAAGGTCTCTCCCAATGCAAAGGAGCTGCTCTCCGAAGGCTCTGGACCAGACAGAAGACCTGAGAGAAATCTAGGCCTTCTCAGAGCACACAACAGCTGAGCACAGCTGACAGAGAGCACACGAAGGCTGGGAGCAGGATAACAGTTCTCTCTGAAGAAACAGAGAGACAGCAATGGAACTGAAAACAAAAAAGAGAATGCTACAGTAACCCTAAAGATGGGCATCAGGACTTTAAAGCAGAAAGAAATATTCCACGGTTTTCAAAGCTAAAGTTCAGTTGTAATGTCAAAAAGCAGATTTCCAGAATCTCATTAGCACTCAGATCCTAAGCCCTCAAAACATCTGAGGCCACAGATGAGCTGAATAAAAAACCGAAGCAGCAGGAAACCAAATGCAGCTCAACTAGAGATCATAGTGACTCAGACCCCATTCCAACAGCCTGAAAGAAGGGCATGCCCTTTCTTGGAAGCAAATATTATTTAATTTCTACTGTAATTAAATAAAATGTCCACCATACAATCAAATATTGCTAGACACACAAAGAAGCGAGAAATGCGCCCATAGTCAAAAGAAATCACCTAGAGATGG
The DNA here is from genome assembly GCF_059928025.1 of Delphinapterus leucas. Taxonomy (NCBI): domain Eukaryota; kingdom Metazoa; phylum Chordata; class Mammalia; order Artiodactyla; family Monodontidae; genus Delphinapterus; species Delphinapterus leucas. The sequence continues at coordinate 46,530,602 of NC_143146.1, read as the reverse complement.
CCCAGAGGGTAGAATTACTAAACAGACTACTTAAAATAAGATTTATAAAAATATGCTAAAGGATATAATGAAGAGTGGCCAACATGCATGAAGGATGGAGAATTTCAGCAGCAAACCATGGATACTATTTTTTTTTAACTATTAGAATGAAAAATGTATCAGAAATGAAGAGTTCATTAGATGGCCTTAACAGAACCTGAACATTGCTGAGGAAAGAATTGGTGAACCTAAACACATATCAATAGAAAGAATCTAAACTGAAACAAAAAGGAAAAAAAAAATGGGAAAAGGGAAAAAAAAGGATAGAGTAACCACAATCCGTGATACAATAGTAAATGTTGTAACATAGGTGTAACTGGAGTCCAGAAGCAGAAGAGAGAGGATAGATAGATAGATAGATAGATAGATAGACAGACATATACATATATCAATTCACAGATCCAAGAAGCTCAGCAAACCCCAGGAAGAATGCTAAAATAACAAACAAAAACCAAACAAACAAAAACAGCTAGAAGCCTCATAGTCAAACTGCTGAAAATTAAAAATAAATGGCAAACCACAAAAGTACAGCCAGAGAAAAGAAGACATTATATATAAAACAAAAATGATACTAATGAAAATTTCTCACCAGAAACAATGCCAGCAAAAGACAATGGAATGGCATCTTTGAGGTACTGAAAGAAAAATACCCTTATCCTAGAATTCTATGTTTAGTAAAAATACTTTTCATAAATAGAAGCAAAAGAAAGACATTTCCAGACAGACAAAAGCTAGAGAATCTGTCGGCAGCAGATCTCCTCTACAAAAAGTGTCAAAAGAAGCTTTTCAGGCAGAATTGATGGAAATGGAATCCCATATTTACAAAAAGAAATGAAGAGCAATGGAGAGGTTGCTCTATTAGAAGTTGGTGATACAAAGATAAATGAGCTATTTAGAACGTAAATAACAAATAACAGTCCAGTGGAGGAGACAAGCACATAGACAGGTAATTATAAAGCTATGTAGACAATGTAGCAAGAAGTGTATACAGTGTATCACAGTAGCAAAGAAGAGGGCCCTCTAACTCACCAACATAAACTTTCCCTGCTTTGAAATAACCCAGAAACATAAAATTATCTCCACATGAATATATGTCCAGAAGTTATGTCTCTATGTACATCAGTACTCCAATCCTTGATACTTGTTTTAAAAAACTAGGGACACCCAACAGCTGTTTTAAGAAATGGAGCTGGTTCCTCTGTCTTCTCAATCACTATACTTCATTGCCATCATTTCTACACATGTAATATCAATTCTTGAGTGTAGAAACTATGCTAACTCCTCTTCACACACCACACACACACAAAAAAAGTTAATTAATATGCTAAACTTATAATGAAGTGAAATTAAGCAAAACATCATTAATGCAACATCAATATTATAAATGTAAACATGTCAATGAATGGGAATAGTAAGTTTAAGCAATTCACAAGCTAATTTGTGAATACTTAACTTCCAACAGTGTAGAAGAAATCAAAAGTTTAGTTTTCACCAAAAGTCAAAATTTTTTTAAATAAAAATCTCTGAAAGTCATAAAAATAACAATGACTAACATTTATTGAGCCCCTTCTATATCTACACACTGTGCTAAGAGCTTGAAATGAAGCATCAGGTTGAATGTATTTGTTTAATCCTTCAATGAGGAAACTATATGTTTAAATAACAAAGAACAAGCTCCAAAACACTTTTAAACATAAAAATGCCATAGTATTTAGCCTAAAAAATAGCATAAAGAAAAAATCAACCCATTATGTTTTTGGATGTAGGACTGCATTTGTATCAATAAACAATACCAGAATTTGTACAATAATACAAAATCAGCACACCTCCCCCACATGCTTAGCACCTAAACTCTGCAGGCGCGGTGCCTTCTATCCAAGTGTTAAAACAAATGTGCACTGGACCACTAGCCTAGCTAGATAAAGGCAAGATAGGAAAAATTAGCATATTCCTTTTCCAACTTCTAACTCTATAAAGATGAAAAAAATCAGTGTTTCATAATTTCAATGCTTTTATTTATTTTCCCTGATTAGAAAGGAATGAAAGACAAAATAAGGAAGGAGCCGTGGGAGAAAAATAAATACAATCCTTCTATATTAGAACAGTAAACTGAATTTGTTGAATACCTCGGGCTTAAAGTAAAAGCATTCCCAGGTATGTGATGCTCTATTGAGCACTACAAGTAGTTTCCAAATAATCTGGGCACTATTACAAGCTAGGTACAGAGTGAACATTACTATCAAATCAGTGTAAATGTTCTAAAGAAGTTTCATTTATTTTAAGGGATGATACTATGACTCCACACGTAAATGGGGGGAAAAAAACCACTCCTAATTTATCTTTCATGGAATTACACATACAATTTGCTTAAACCAAGACACAAGAGAACATAAAAGCAAACTTTTAAAACACTTTTGTACATAAAAACACGATAGAAATCCCCATCATACTAACTGTAAGTCGACTGTTATTTAATTTGGCAATTTCACTGCAAGTGTATGTGTTTTACAATGTGCACTTGGACTGCTACTTCTAATTTCACCTGAAATTCTCTTAAAGTTCAGCTAGAAACACAACCCAAGCAGGTGAAGTACACAATCTGCCTTTGTTGAAGAACTGATTAAATACACAGAAGACTCGGGGAATCCTATTATAATGCTGTTTGGAGGTGGTACACAACACAATTAATATGGCTTCAGCTGTGTCTGGGGTGTACTGGGTTTTGTAAATTAATATCACTTATCTTCAGGGGAAGGTAAATGAGCACTCTACTGAGTATTATCTCATACTGATAATCAGTAATGACAGTTTTAAAAAATTTAAAACTCTATCTGGATGTTTAGCTATTGTATAACACTGTAAGAGTGAAAAAACAGTTTTTACTGTTACAATGTTTTAAATGCTAACAGAGCAGTGATTGTTTTTAATTTAAAAACAAAAGGAAGGGGAGGAGCTTCAAGATGGCAGAAAGTAAGACGTGGAGATCACCTTCCTCCCCACAAATACCTCAGAAATACATCTACATGTGGAACAACTGCTACAAAACACCTATTGAACGCTGGCAGAAGACCTCAGACCTCCCAAAAGGCAAGAAACTCCCCCACGTACCTGGGCAGGGCAAAAGAAAAAAACAACAGAGACAAAAAGAATAGGGACGGGACCTGCACCAGTGGGAGGGAGCTGTGAAGGAGGAAAAGTTTCCACACACTAGGAAGCCCCTTCGCGGGCGGAGACTGCGGGGGGCGGAGGGGGGAGCTTCGGGGCCGCGGAGGAGAGCACAGCAACAGGGGTGCGGAGGGGAAAGCGGAGAGATTCCCGCACAGAGGATCGGTGCCGACCAGCACTCACTAGCCCAAGAGGCTTGTCTGCTCACCCGCCGGGGCGGGTGGGGGCTGGGAGCTGAGGCTTGGGCTTTGGTCCGAACACTGGGAGAGAACTGGGGCTGGCTGTGTGAAAGCCTGAAGGGGACTAGTGCGCCGTAGGTAGCCAGGAAGGAGTCCGGGAAAGTCTGGAGCTGCCGAAGAGGCAAGAGACTTTTTCTTGCCTCTTTGTTTCCTGGTGCGCGAGGAGAGGGGATTAAGAGCGCTGCTTAAAGGAGCTCAGGAGACGGGTGCGAGCCATGGCTATCAGCACGGACCCCAGGGACGGGCATGAGGCGCTAAGGCGGCTGCTGCTGCCGCCACCAAGAAGCCTGTGTGCAAGCACAGGTCACTATCCACACAGCCCCTCC